>NC_042623.1:40697926-41340894 GCF_901001135.1 Rhinatrema bivittatum | reverse complement strand
CTAACCATTTCAAGGAGAAGAGACCATATCACACCTATACTCAAAAATTTACACTGGCTCCCCATCAACTTTAGAATATTGTTTAAGGCTCTGACCATTATCCACAAAACCATCTACCTTCAACCCACACTACAACTCATAATTCCACTCAACCTTCACACATCTACAAGACCAATCAGAACGGCTTACAAAGGATCTCGTCACGCACCCCCTACTAAAGCCTCACTTCACCCCTCCATTCAGAAACATGCCTTGTCCACTGCCGGTCCCTCTCTATGGAACTCTTTACCTCCAGAGCTTCGCCAGGAACAATGCCCTGTCTCCTTCAGAAAGAAATTGAAAACCTGGCTTTTCAAACAAGCCTTCCCTGATTGACCATTCCACAAATCTGGACTTGTATATAAATATTCTCTCTTAGCTTGTACCTAAATATTCTGCATAACATCCAATTAAACTACTCGGTTCCATCTACAATCTCAAGCTCAGATTGCTCTCTTCTCAACCAGTAATTCTGCTCCCAACCAGTAATAATGCAAGCCTCCCTGCTAGATTCTCATTCCACTATTCCCCTCCCTCCCACCCTTGGGTCTTTTCTCCCCTCCTGTACCTCCTACCCCCCCTTCCTCTAAGCTTCATTCCTTCTCCATTAATCCTTTGCCCTGTACAGTCAGGTCTACCCCCCTTAAAAACTATTGGTTATCTGATCACTCACTAAGAGATTTAAAATTGTTGTTTGTTTGTTGTTCACCTACGAAATCGTTTGCCGAGTTACCATTTAATTCTGCTTGTTAACTACTCTATAGTTGAGCTATGTTAAACTATTTCTTCCTCTCATAGTTGTCCTGAATTCATTATCCTGTTTCATGTAACTTTCTGATCCTATATCATTGGTTTTCCCATGTTTGATGTAAACCGGTACGATAAGATTTTATCTTGAGTATTGGTATATTAAAAGATATTAAATAAATAAATAAATAAATTTCACATTTTATTATATCAAAACTTAAAAAAAACCCCATACACTACATATATCACATCAAAATATCACTCATCCAATTATCCATACACACAAATATCAATACAAAATTTCATCGCAAAATTTCCAAAATTGCAATCATCATAGCTCCATGCTTTTTTTGTTCCTTCAAAGAACAGGTAATACAATCCTTCCAATCTTCTGTTAAACCAATATAATTCTTGAAAGAATCTTCTGTTATATTGGTTTAATAGAGGATTGGAAGGATTGTATCACCTGTTCTTTGAAGGAACAAAAAAAAGCATTGTATATTCAATATAGTGCACCATGGAGCTATGATGTAATTTATTCATTTGTGTTAAATTGCAATTTTGGAAATTTTGTAATGAGATTTTGAAATTTTGTAATGATAGTTGTGTGTATGGATGATTGGATGAGTGATATTTTGATGTGATATATGTAGTGTATGGTTTTTTTTTAAAGTTTTGATATAATAAAATTTGTCATAGGTATTCAAAAGCCATTTAGATGGGTAACTCAAAGGTTATCCGTCTAAATGGCAAATGTAACATATTAAGCCATTTATTTGGCTAAAGATACTCTCTGCCCTGCACCCTGTGCCTCCAGCGCTGCCTCTGTCCGGTTTCAGTGGCTGCCACTTATCCGGCTAAGTAGTGTTTCAGTATTGGCCTCCTAAAGTTTTAGAAATAAAATTGAATATGGGTATACATCTAGACAGAATCAGGTATGTTCAATACTAGTAGCCTTAGTCAGATTGCTACTTTGCTGTCCCCCAGTCTGCCTTCCCATTTGGTGCCTCTATCACAGTTCTTTCTCAAAGCCTATTTACTCTCAAATTCTCCTTATTTTTGCCTGAAGTTTCTTATTCTGAATTGGTCAAGGTGGTCACTCGACCTATGATGGAAAAAGAAACAATTACAGAAATGTTCTGTGCTTGAAAAGATGATGATGCATTAGAAAAGGCATCACATTTGATTGTAGGAGCAGAAGAGGACCTCCAGTCTTAACATTTTAAAAAATCCAGTTTAGACATTCAGATTTGCTAGGTATTTTACTAAGTATGACTTGTCGAGTTAGTGAAAACTGTTAGTGCCTCCTTATCTACTAAAAGACCTGAGGTGAGTTAAATCAACGTGCTATAGCTTAAACTGTATCCACTTCATCTGCATTGAGAATATGAGAGCCGACTTTGTTCCCCAAAGGCATATAATGCTAAAAAAAATCTTTTTTAAATGGTAATTTAATCTCTGTATTTTGTAGTTAGAGAAGATTGCACCAGGAACCCTATCCAAGAACCCTTAGGTCTTGGAGTGGCTCCCTACAGGGATTTGAAAGGCAGTCAGGAGAGCAACTCCCAAAAAACTGAGAATTATAACTTGCTTTTTGTATTTTTTTTTCCTTGTAAGGACTCCTTGGGAAGCATTTGAACATAACCAATTTTGGAATTACCTCTGCTGAAATGTTGGTTTTAAAAAAGCTGTAATATTGCATTAAAATAGCACTCAGCTAGACCAGTCTGACTGAAATCTAGATTGAAATGTACTCCTTGGGCACTTTGTTTTCTCCACTTGTATTTTAGCACTAACCTTTTCATTTTAAAAAGTACCAAGCCCTATAGCCATGGACATAATGATCATAATCACTAGTTCTAGGACTAGACCTAATGAATATGATCATTATTTATTAATTGTATTTATGTATGAACATTTGATATTCCGCTTTTTCCCTGGTTGGTCTGTAGGTAATGTGCGGCAAATAATTATACTGGGCAATAACAGTTTGACGAACAAAATAGTTTTGGGACATCGCAACCAGAAGTGCATAGCACCCATGATCACAGACTTGTAAAACCACCTGGTCTATTTAAAGACATTTCTCTGATATTATCCTGCTGTGGTCTTCACCCGCCGGTCAAAAATAAGAATATTTTCAAACTTATAAGCTATAATATCGGAGACCTTCGGGTCCGGTTTACAGCTTACTGTAAGTCTATTTATTTTGTTTCGCGATGGTCCCAGCAATGACTCTTTTCTGGTCCTGCAGTTTTATTAACACATGAGAAAGTCTCTATTGACTTCGAATTTTGAAGTGGTTTCAAGTTCCTCAACACCTTGGTGTTACAGCCACTGCCGTGAGTTGAGCTGCACACCCATCATTAAGTAATCAGCTGACATCTGTCCGCACTCATTAATCTTGAATTTTGAAAACTCTGGTCCCCCTGACGCAGCCTGATGTGAAAAACAGCCATGTTGGGCTTTTCCATATATGAGCACTGGTTTATTGTGGCATTGAAAACTTGAGCACAATTGATGTGTGCACAAACAGAATAAAAAAACTATTTTGTTCGTCAAATTGTTATTGCCCAGTATAATTATTTGCCGCACATTATTTTGTTGCTGATTACCTAAATGTGTATGCTTTCTACTCCGCTCTCTCTTTGTGCTTTGGTCTGTAGGTAATACAGGGTGGCCCATGGAAAAGTAGCCTGCCTCCAATGCACTTGTATTGAAGGCAGGCTACTTTTCCATGGGCCACTCTGTACATATATACTAATATGACCTAAAGATATGAGGTAGATAATGGGCCTTATTTTCTAAATGTATCGCACGCGGTAAGGGACGTTTCGCACGCGAAATGTCCCTTTTCGCGTGCGATACCAAAATGGGGGCGGAGTCGGCCCCGGAAGAGGAGGAGTCGGGGCGTCACCGGGGCCGACTCCGCGAAGCCACCGCGGACGATGAAAAGGTAAGGCCATTTTCGCGTCCGTGTTCGCTCCCAATAGTTACACCTCCTATGGTGGCGCTATTGGGTGTGAAACCTGCAGCGATTGCACCGCGACGGTGTGATCGCTGCCGGCTAGCGCAGGCCTGCCCCCCATTTCGGCCCCCCGCCCCTCATTTCCTAAAGTATTGCAGGCCTGCGATACTTTAGAAAATGAGTCCCAATGTCTGTACTATAAACAGATAAGAAGTGGGTTATATTTGGAGCTGTGTAGATAGGTGAAGCACCTGATGCAGGGAGTTCAATGGATGAAGTTGTGGGCTCAGTTGCTGTTTTATCACTGCTTCACCAGCAAAAGCAGTTTTGTTGCAGAATCAGTGATAAATGTGCCAAGCAAGCTGGAGTGAAAGAGAGGAGGAGGAAGCTAGGAACAGAGCATGATGCCTCTGTTACCTGTTTGGTTTAGAGGAGAAAATTTCCGCAGTGAGCAGATAAACATTGGCTATCATCACTTTAATGATTAGTTCCTTGAGATCTATGGATGAGGGCCAAAAAACTTTGAGTCACCTTATTGTCATGTTACCACATAGATTCAGAAATATTTGTGTACCCTATTGACTGATTTTATTTATTATTTATTTTACTTAAAATGCTTAGAGACTGCATTCCTGGCCCCAGGAACACGGACTGCCCAAAGTAAAAAAAAAAACACAGTGCATAAAACAAAGAGGAACAAAATCGAAAGCAGCCTGTTCGTGATGGGGAGTGGATTATATGCAATGTGATATTTTTAATGCAAGTATTTTACCTGTGATGTCTGGTTATGATAGGTGTTTCATAAATAATTGAAATAAATGTGTGTTAATTATTGTATTTTATGATGCTATTGTACATTGCTTTGTATTAGTTTTATTTTGCAAAAGCATTTATAAATTCATACATTTATTTTATTTTAAATATTGTTTAATATATTAGTGCTAGAAAATGAGCAGAATAGATGGGCCTTGTGATCTTCATGTTGTAAGCTTCTAGGTTTAACTACTTGGAAGCCATACTAAAAAGCACTTTATATAAAATAAAGCTAGGGCCTTTGTGATTCTGAAGACAGTTGTCAGTGTTAACTGTTTGAAATCAACTTTATTTTATGGGAAGATGCAATTCTCTTTAAGAATCACCTTCGCTTTTAAACGTTTGTTTAAAATAAAGGTCTGGCAAAACATTATGTAGCCTAACATGGATTAAAGTAACACTCTTTCGGCAACATGAAATAAACCTTTTTCAGAAGAAAGAAATACTCTAGACCGAGAGGTCATGGTATCAGGCTCCAGCAGGGTAGACTCTGGAACAACATCAGAAACTATTTCTTCACTGAAAGGAACCCTCTCAGTAGAGCTGGTGGAAACAAAACAGTAACATATTTCAAGAAACCCTGGAATAAACACAGAGGATTCCTGCTTCCAAAGAAGAGAAAGGAAAGCCAGAGATCAGCTAGGGTCGACGACATTTCACCAGGAGTGAAATTGGCTAGACCAGCTGGGCCTTACGGTCCTTCTCGAAGTGTATGTGCTTGTGAATTTGACAGAGGTTTGTTCAGGTCTTTAGTGCTGTCTACAAATTAACTTCTTAGTCTTCATCTGTTTTTAAATTTAACTCCCTTTTGTCAGGGCCCTTCCTGCTGAGTTGGGAAAAACCAGCTGCAGACCCCAATCAGGATTCGTCCAGTAGGGGATCGCTCAGTCCTACAAGTCCCAAAGGGATCACACACAGTCAGTGAAAGAAAACACTTTACAAAAATGTGTTGTTCCAAAACAAAGAGTTTACTAAAGAAGAATAAAATGTCAGAAAGCAAAAGAATTCATTCCGTACTTTTGGAAGTTTCAGTTCACAGTCCAGACAAGAACATTACAGAAATACAGAACAGTAGCAGCGGATTTCAGGAGCCCTTTTTGGCTTTTTTCTTTGCCGTGCAAGAGCTCTCAGAATAATTTCATGCTCTGCTGTCCCAGTAGGGACGTGTTAAGTGCTGCAGTCCTTCAGCAATGGCTCCAGTCTCTACTCCTTGAGATGGACCCCCTCCAAAGAGTGCACCCACATCGTCTTCACCAACTTCTCTTGTACAAAAACAGAATACAGATTACGACTGTGGATCTCTAGCATCTCGCTAGAGATCCTTTGAGAAAGATTTTTTTGCAGAGCGTTGAGTTTTCCCTCCCTTGGTGGAAAACACAAGGGGAAAACTCTTCCACTCCCACTAACTATTAGAAAATATGGGAATAGGTCCATTCTGTCTTTGAGAAAAGACAGGTGGCCTTCCCACTGGAAAAGTGAAAAGTTGGAGAAACCTCTCCAGAGAGGAGACCAGCAAACTTGCAGCCTCTCTCTACTTCCCCAAAGCATTGTGGAGATCCATTTATAGATATTCAGAAGAGGAACCTACCGTTGGGGGATGGGCCATATCCAGTGGTGTACCTAAAGTATGTGGCACCCAGAGTGGATGTTTCCTTTGGCATCTCCCCAAGGTTCACTCCTTCATTCTACTCCCAGTGATCTCTGGTTTCCCTCTCTCTCACATGGGCTCCCTCTCTCTTTCGCACATATATCCCTTCTCATAGGCTCTCTCTCTCTCTTGCATACACTCTTACACACCCCTGCAAACAGACTCCCTCTCTCACTCATAAACACGCACCCTCACTCCCACACACACACACACATATACACTCCCAGTCTCTTACTTATATTTGCACATTCATGTACCTGCACTTTCATACAGACATGTATGCTCCCAGTCTCTTACTCATATACTCATATACTCACACACACATACACACTCACTCACACACATGATCTCATACTCACATACACATACATACATACATATACACACACAACCCTTACTCTCTCAAGCACATAGGCTCACATGCGGTCATTCTGGACCGCTCCCTCTTTGGTTGCAGGTGGAATGGATTCCTCTTGTGGCTATCCGACCTCTCACTTCCCTGTCTTCTGCTGCAAGCAGGATGCGCTCTGCTTGCAGCTCGCTGGATCTCACCACTCCTCAGCTGTGAACGGGGTAGGCTCTGCTTGCGACATACTGGGCCTCTTTCATCTTCTGCCATGAGCGGGATGGGCTTCCCTCGCGGCGCAAAGGGCTGCCTCCATCTTCTGCAAGCAGGATGGGCTCCGCTCATTGTCTGCTGGATATCGCCACTCTGCCAGAGGCCTCGGGTCGGAGTCTCTCGATGACACCCCCCTCCTGGCTGTCACCCAGGGCGGACCTCCTCCTCGCCCCTCCCCATAGAAAGCGGCCATATCAATCACTCCCCTTACACACCTCCTACTGGAAAATTCCACATATTACTCTCTGGTGAAACCTAGTGGGCTCTACACATAGATCAATAGTCACTGAAATCAGAATTAGAATAAACGTGACAATTTTATAAGTCGCATTGAAGACAAAAGTAAAATGTTATCATTCATAAAGCTTTGTCTTAGGTGGTCATACTAAAATCACAAAGTTCAACACTTAATGAATCAGAGTAATAAATTCTTTCCTTTTCCAAATAAATTCAGTTGTTTGTCGTTGGGTCTAACTTCAGACCCACACACTGCCACTGCTAACTTACCTTTTTATTGTTTCAGTAGGTCCAACACTACAGTGTCTTTTCAAAACACCAAACTGTTACAGTTACCCTCTGTAACGCTTACTGTTTGCAATTACTGTTGAACTTTTGCCAATTAAGATTAGACACATTAAAGGGAGAATGAAAATGTAAACAATTTAACGCTCCGCCATCACCTTTCTCTGATTCACTCTTTCCCTCAGTCATTCTTTTGCTTTTCTCCCAATATCTTCTTTATTATATACCCTCACCCATCACCCCTTCTGGCTATCACACCTCAACTCCCCCATCACCTCTCTGTCTCAAGCTCTTCCACTTCCCAATCACTATCTCTGTCTCTCTTATCTCCTCTATCCCCATCAAACCTCTGGTTCCTTCCCTTCCTATCACCACCTCTAGATCTCTGTCATCCTCGCCCTCTTCACCACCTCTGTCTCTCTCTCACACATGTCCTGGAATCTTTTAGAGCTTGCTTCCTTTTCCCCATTGCAACTAGAGTGGAAGGGGAAAGCCATCTCTGGTCCTGACCTTGTATTCCCCCCCCCCCCCCTTTTTTTTTTCCAGAAAATTATTGCTGGACATTTTTCTAGTTAACAGAGTCTGAAAGATAAATGGGAATGAGAGGAAGAAACATAAGGAAGGACCAGTGTAATTTGGAATAATCTAGTGAAGGATGCTAGCACTAAAGTAATAGCTTACAAATTCTTTCATTGAATCACTGGTGTCCGGAACAACTTAGTAAAATACATAGAAAGGACTCTTGGTTATGCTGGAAGGATTATAATCAAAAGAGTTTGTATTTTCACATGATATGGCCATACCCACCATTGAATGTGTAATAGGGCTCTAAATACATAGGAATGCTGGATGGATCTTGCTGGGAATAGATCCAGAGAGGAGCAAAATAGGATCCTGGGAGAATAATAGGAATAGAATACAGATTATTTTAAGAAATTGGAAAAGAATTAATATTTGGATTGGATGGAGTTACTGTCTGCCACAGGAAAGTTGAAGAAAGGATTGTGAACATTAAATTTAGACCTGATCTTTTCAGGAAAGCATGGGTAAAGCTTTTGAAAATTAAAAAGAAAGTAAATGTCAGTGATGAATGTGGAACAAAATTTGAAATATTATGTCATAAAACATGTCAGGATTTCTGGACTCTGGGTACATCACCACAGGATCAGTACAGGACTGCAAGGCTGGATGCTGGGCAGAACTAGAGCCGGTCTTCTGCCTAGCCAGCCCCTTGCCTTGCAGGTTGAGCCCTTAGGTTCTGGGGGCCAGTAGGTCTTTGTTGTCGCAGTATAACATGGAGAGTCTGTACTGATGGAGCAAGGATGTACAGGCTGAAGCAAGACTTTGATAGATTGGATAATCTGAAGCCTGAGTAATGAGTACAGGGACAGGACACAGAGCTGGGACTGGTACCGAATACAGATACAGACAAGCGAGAACTGGGCAGAGACTAGAACTAGATACAGGCTGGGGCAAGACAATACATAGGCAAGACAGGGAAAGGATACAAAGGCTAGGACTGAGCAGGACAGGACAGGACTAGACAAGACAAGACAAAACAAAGAACATAAAGGCTGGAAGGCAGCAATATAGAAGGCCCATAGGCCTCTAGGCATAAGGCCCAAAGGCCAGTAAGCAAGGAGAGGCCTGGAGAGGCCACAGAGCCAGAAGCAAGATAAGGGCAGGCCTGAAGGCCTCAGGGCAAGGCAAGACCTAAGTAGGCCTCAGAGCAAGGTGAGAAGTGAGAGCAGGCCCGGAGACAACAGGCAGGTTGCAAGATAGCAGAACTTCCGAGGAACACATGGCAAGGAGCAAGAAGGCCCAGAGGCCACAAGGTAAGGCAAGGCCTGGATAGGCCGCAAGGCAAGGAGCAAGAAGGCCTGAAGGCCATAAGGTAAGGTAAGGCCTGCATAGGCTTTAAGGCAAGGAGCAAGCGTACCATTCCTTGGTGTGTCCAACCCACTCCAGCAAACGAGTGGAGTGGAGGAGATCCATGTTCGACCAGGGACAAGGCATCTTTGAGCCTGCTCAATAGTTGTTTACCGCCGGCTGAATGGGAGCGAGACATTGCCGAAGCTGCCAAGATGTGCAGTGCTGACGTCACTGGAGGCACATCGATGGAAGGAGAAGTCAGCGACTAAAGCAAGCCAAGGGGCCATTTCCCGTGAGCCAGGTCTTCTGGAAGGAGTGATTTCTCCTCCACTTTTAACAACTGAATTGACACTGAGTAACATGGAGAGGCAGTCCTTTGGCCTACTTGCTGCAAGTGACTTTCTGTAGCGAGGGGCTTCTCTTTTCCACCTAAGCCTCGCTATGGGATCTGGTTGCTAGTCTCTCTGTTTCCTTTTCAGATTGCAATACTAAAGTTGATGCTCTTCCATCAGAGTGGATTCCTTAGCTCAAAACCATCAGAGAATTTTGAATGAACAGTCTGGCCAGATTAAACAGCTAGAGTTGGCTGTTAAAAATGTGGAATTGGTTAATGCTTCAATTATTCAGGAATGGGGTTTTTTGACTCAGAGACTGAAGTTTAAACCTTAGGTGTTTAAACCTCCATTTTACTAATTTTTCCAAAATTTTGGATGAACTTTCTCAATTGACTTTGAGAAAATATTTAGTGGAAAATTTGCATTTTACTTCAGATCAGATTCCACCATTTCATAAAGTGCTTTTTCTTCCATTTAAGTTTAGATCTGGTCAGCAGGTTGCTTCTCAAGTTCTTCATAAAATAGTTAACCTAACTTCTTTTTTGGAATTTTTATCGCTCAAGATAGTTGAGAAGACTACAGTTTTACAGAGTCATTTTAAAAGGAACGCATGTGTGCTCATAAACTCGTATATTGGTGTGTGAGCGGAAAGACACTGCAGTTTTAAATTGTGCTCACAAGTTTGCATGTATCATTAAAAAAAAACCTCCCGTGCATATTTTGGCTAGGACTTTAGGGGTTTTTATGTGCGTATACAGGCAGATTTTAAAATATGCTCGCATGAGAGAAAAAACATTTTTTCCAAGTAGTCCACTAGTTTGCCCAGTTCATATTGAGGTCTTCAAGACCCCTCTGGTTGTTCATCCCGCAAGCCCACCCCACTTGACCCCAAACCCTAAATGCCCTAAAATTCAAGATCTCCAGGCCTGCTCCTCATCAGGACCAGCAGTAAAGTTGCACAAATATCAAGCCGACGCACACCATGGTCAGTTTTTGAAAATGTGGACTTACATGCATAAGTCTTCACCCCGCACTGGAGCACCCATATCCCGCCCATGCCCTGCCCCTTTTATGCCCTCTCTTCTTGACGCACGCACTGGTATGTATGCGCGTACTTTGCGGCTTCTTAAAATGCACATTGCGGGCGCGAGGCCCGCATGCATGTGTATGTGGCCTTTTTGCGCAAGCAATGCTTTTAAAATTGATCCATTAGTTTCTTTTGTCAATGAACGCAATTTAAGTGCTGTAATGAAATCTTTTTTTCTGCAATTTAAATCTGAATTTCTTGGGCCAACTGGTCAGAATTTATTCTGACCTGGTTAGCTTGATGTAAGTGAGAAGGAGAGTCTTTCTGGCCATATGTCATGAGGTACAGGCCTTAAAAGCCTCCTTCTTACTAAGATATCCATATAAATCTGTAGTTGAATTCAGAGCTGAATGTTACATATTCTTTGTTCCAGAGCAATTGAGATATTTTCTTGATAGGAAAAAATTGGTTGTTTCATCTGTATTCCCTAGCAGTCAAGTGCAGAATATATATTGATGGAATAGGAATGGGATCTCCTGTTATGATTTTTCTTTTCTATTTGTTTCTTATTGTTTAATTTTCCTTTTTTTCCCTCTCCTTCTCCTTCTGGTTGGAAGGATTAAATTAAGGAGAGAAGGTTTCCTTTCAAATTGTATTTTTCCTTATTATTAGGTTTTACTTATGTTTTTCTCTGCTGTTTCTGATGTAAAAGTTTGTATTTATTTATTTATTTATTTAAGACTTTTTGTTTTTAATACCGATATTAGTAGCTACATCATATCGGTTTACAGCAGAACTAAGACTGGAAATTACATTAAACGGGAATCGGGGATGGGATTACATAGGAGCAGAGTTTTGTCTTTGTATTAGAGTTGAAATTGATAGATAAAAAGTAAAAAACAAAACCAGCATTATTTGTAACCAAAGTAGTATGTTACTGGAGGCAGTTCTTCACTAAATCCAAATTAAGAAGCATGCCTCTCTCCTGTACATTACAGAACAGATAATCCACTTGGAAACAGAATTGGAATTGCTTGTCATTGTTGTAGAATTGACTTCAGAGACACAGAGTTACCCCAATAGGATCTCTGTTCTGTAATTCAGGGGTGCAGGGCTGATCCTAAAGTAGTGTAGAGCAAGGGGCAAATATGCCCACATGAGGCTCTCCTCGGAGGGTGAACAGCAGGAGAGTGGAGCAGGGCATCCCCCAAGGTTGAAAAGTGGGCTGAGTCATAGCCATGAAGAGCAGCCCAGTGGGAAGGGAGAGAGAGAGGTAGCAGCATCGGGTCGGCCAGCAAACCCCAAAGTAGCAGCAGAAGCATGGTGCACATAGCTCCTGCTACATCAGCTCCATCGCACTGGCTTTCCCAATTCAATGTCAGTGCAAGGCCCTCTAAAGCGTAGAGCCCAGGGCAGTCGCCCCTATTCACCCCCTCCCCACGCCCCTGTTTGGATGCACATGAAGATCACAGTGTCTCCTTTCATCTCAGTCTGAATTTAGCTTTATTAAACACACACATAAGCACTGTGAATCACGGATCAAAAGCCCCTCTTATGGAGACCTCCTGACTTGCAGTAGTTTCCCAACTATAAAGGAACTATAAAGGTCCTTCCCCCATCCCAGTGTTCAGAGTCCTCCCTCAAGTGTTGGTTTCTGAAGTAGCTAATAGCAGGAGAGTTCAGGCCAGACTAGGGAAGAAATTATTATATGGGAAAGGAGATTAGCTCTTTTTGCATTACTGATTGGGCTGTGCACTGAAAACATTTTTGTTCCATTTTGTTTCTCGTTCTTTTTTTCTTTTTGGGGGGGGTGTTCATTTTTTTTCACTTTATTTGTCTTTTCATTTAATTTTGTTTATTCAAAATTAAATAAACAAGCAACACAAAGAAATTAAATTAAAAAATATCAGGTCTGGGCCTCACCACCAGAGTTTGAAAAAATGGGTGTCTACTTGGCCCCCTCCACAGCTTCTCCAGGCCCCCATCCATGAGTGAAAAAGGGACAGGAGTGATCCCCAGTCACTCTTGCCTCACTGGGCCAGTTGGTGCCATTTTGAAGTACAGCACCGGCATGGCAGCAATGATTGGGAATCGCTTCTGTTCCCCTTTTCATCCCCAGATGGGTTAAGAAGCACAAGGGGAGAAAAAGGGAGCTGGGGGGGATTGTATTTATTTTAATGGCCTGGGTTTTTAGGGTGGGAGGAAGCTGGGGTTGGAACTGACTGCTACTGCTGCAAGTTGGAAAGGAAACCAGATGAAATTTCATTTGTTTTTCTTTCATTTCATTTGTAAAATGAAAAGAAATATGACATTTCTTAGAGGGATTTCCTATGTCTTTGAAATGAAAGCACGTTCTGATTGCTGTTATCTGATTGGAGTTTTGCTGCTTTTCCCAATCAGGTGGAAGGTCTTTGTATGGTAGGGACTTCAGGCAGGATTTTGGGACAAACAAAACGTCCTTGAGCAAATTTAAATTGTGTGTTCAGTCTTTCTTTAACTATTAGCCCTCTACCATCCTTGGAACATGCGTTTCTGCACCTACGCCAGTTTATTATCTTTAGAGGCCAATTAGGTCCATAAGCTGTCGTGCTGTTTATCTGTCTCTGTATTTATGGCCATGCCTTTGTCCTGTCTCTGTAATTTCAAGTCCAGTGCCATCCTGTGGGTCTTAGGCCAAGCATTATAGGCAAGGTGGCATCCGTAGAGTAAGGCTGTCATCTTCTGCTTGTATGGCTACAAATGATTTATTCAGAAAGGTATATGGCATACAGAGGTTGTTTTTCTGCCTCCCCATGGATTATCAAAAAAGGGATAGCTGCTAGGTGATCAGAAGATTGGATTCAACAGTCCTCTGGTCTTCTTCAACCTAACCAATTTTATGAGGGGAAACATTGTAATTTATTTATCATTGACTGGAGAGGGGTCTCATTTAATGCCATTTCCCCTATATCAGTTTCTTCCTCTGCTGCCTCTGTATATTGAGTACTAATGTTATTCCTGTTTCTTTGCAGACAAGTTGAAAAATGAGCAGTATTGATGGAGAGAGTCCTCATTTGAGTGACTCTGAGGAGGACGTGGAAGAGAAGATACTCTTTCCCACAGCTCCCTTACTTACTGTTAAAGAAAAGTGGCCCCAGGATGCAGCCGAAACCCCAGCACTTCAGTTTCTGGATGAGGTATGTACTGTAATTGTTTTGCAGCAAAACAGTCTAGTCAATGCCACCAGCAAGAAAAGAGTTAAATAAAAATATGATTTTACTGATTTTATACTTGTCTTTATGTACAGTCCAGTCAATTGAAAAGGCCATGGGTAGAACCAAAGACACCCTTCACTTTTTAGCTCTGCATGAAATGTTTTTAAGCATTACATTTATTTAAACAAAAGTTATATCATTGTTTGTTGTTCAAGGTTTCCATATGCATGACAGGCAGACCTGGATAATCTGTATCTTAAACTTGTTATTAAAGAATCTAAGAGTCCCGAGTATGATTGGTCATATAGGTATGTGCTGCTTAAGAAATAATCTACATTGGTTATATTTCAATATCCTGAAAGTGCCTCAGTTCCTTAATGCACGAGTTGTCAAGGCCAAAGAATTGAAGCTGGGACATGTGGTCCAAGTACAAATTAGGACTGGAAAGTAGCAACATATGAAGTATTTATTTTAAACAGAATTACCCTTGCAGGACAAAGGATGTGAAAACCACCCCCACCAAATTTGGATGTGGATTTTGAAATGATGCTATTTCAGTGTGGGTCCTGTGATTAATTTTTTTGTAGTTCCAAATTGGGTCTTGAACTGAAAGTTTGTAAACCACTGAGTGTTCAGTTTTGTCTTAAGCAGGCTTGTCTTGGGAACAAGTATCATATATCTCTTCTTTTTAAAATAAAAAGAATACATAATATGTTAATCCTTTTTCTTAACTTCATATCCCTCCTTCTCTGTTGGAACCTCAGGCATGCAAGCTGTGTCATTTTTAAGTTCTGCTGAAGCTGCTTGCCCTATAGCATTCAGGTTTCCAGTACTAGAAGACAGTAGCAGTCCCAGCTTCATTCAGAATCATCATCATGCTTAATCACTTGCTCTAGGTACTAATGTTTAAATAGTTCTTATAGTGAGGATGAGAAGGTATCACTGTCAGCTTATGTAAGGAGAAGATCTGAAATTATTCTATGGTGCAGGAGAAGTCGCAGCCATGAAATAATCTGTTGTGAAATATTTATTTATAAAGGGTTATTTATAAATACAGCGAATACAAATCATAATTATTTGATATTGTAACTTCAGTAAGATGTATTCTCCGAGGACAAGCAGGATGGTAGTCTTCACACATGGGTGACATCGAAAGATGGAGACCCGATGCAGAAAACTTATGTCAAAGTTTCTAGAACTTTGCCTAGGCACACTGAGTATACCCTATACCACACGTACATGCCCTATACCACACTTTTTCTGCGGAGCTATAAGCTTCAGGGTGTGAGTGAGCTTCCTCTGGCTGTTTTTTGGCCTTGTGGAAAACTGTGGTTTTTCTCGTGTTTTTCACAGGATTTTTCTCATTTTTCTGTCGCTGGGACCCTCTCGGTGCACTCCTGTAGTAGGGTTTTCAGTGATTCGGGTAAGTTTCCTTTTGCAGGTCGATTTCCTATGGCAGCGGCGCATCAGTGCTTGCCAGCCATCAATGCCCTGCCACCATTGCTTTTGGTTCATGCCCTTTTGTTTTGCCCAATTTGGCCACGTCCAGTTTTCAGTAATGCCCCTGGTGCCTGAGGACCATGTTGTTACGGTTGTGGAACCTTGGACCGGTTGGGACGGTATGCTATGGAAGACCACAGCGAGCGTCCCAGCCGGAAGGCAGCACGGAGGAGACTCAGACGAGGCTTCACCACTGGAAGTCCGAGGTCCCCCCAGGAGGAGCCCATAGGGACCTGGACCTCTTGGACTTAGGTGGGACCCTATGTGACCAAGGATCCAGGCAGCGGCCGAAGAGATGGACGAAGGCTGGGCCCAGGTAACTGGAGAGTTTTCACCCTCAGAAGCCCGTGACTCCCCCGGGAGGAGCCCGTGAGAGCCCGGGCCGCTGGGACTTAGGAGAATCCTCTGGGCCAGCAAGTACCGGATACCTGAGGTGAGGAAGAAGCCAAATTCAGAGTCCAGGAGCGAAGCCGGGTCATAAGCCAGGAGTCAGAGGTCCAAACCAAAGCCAGGGATGAAGCAGAAGACGGAGTCATGGACAGAGCCA
Organism: Rhinatrema bivittatum; assembly: GCF_901001135.1. Lineage (NCBI taxonomy): Eukaryota > Metazoa > Chordata > Amphibia > Gymnophiona > Rhinatrematidae > Rhinatrema > Rhinatrema bivittatum. Next base: position 41,325,063 of record NC_042623.1, on the reverse strand, counting down.
GGTCAGAAGCCAGAAGTCAGAGGTCGATACCAATACCAAGGGGCGGAAGCAGGAGATGAGTCAGGAAACAAGCCGGGTCAGGAAACAGAAGCAATCCCAGGATACAGCGGCAACTAGCACTCAGAAGCTGAGGAACCTTGTTGCAAGGCGAGGTAATGCTGCAGCTGCCGGGTTTAAATAGCCCGGCAGCTGCAGCATTACCTCGCCTTGCAACGAGAATTTTAAAGTGAAGGCGCCGCTCACGCGAAGGTTTCGGATGCAGCATCAGAGTTTAAGTGCTTTTCTGAATGGCGAACCTGTGAACCGAGACGGCAAAAGGGTTTCCCGTGGCCCCTGAAGCAGGCAGTGAATCTGCCGAAACATGGCCCATGTCGGGCAAGCAGAAGCGGACCCTGATCAGCAGCGGCAAAAAAACCATTAAGTTAAGTGGTACTTTAAAATAAGGCATTCACTACTTAAATCGGGTCAGCCTGCAAAACGGGAGCGCCATTAAGCACTAATCTTAAACAAATATATAAAAAATAAAAAATAGAAAAAAGAGTTTTACAAACATAATAAAGAATAAACACGCGGCAAGCTAGCTCATAGGGTCAAGCCAAGATACAGGCTGACGCTACGCTAGCCACCGCACAAAAGAAACCACACAACAAGGGGTTCCCTTGAATGGTTGTTGGTTGTTGGGTTTAAATAGCCCGGCAGCGTCTGAAATCGGCAGAGGAGCTGTCCATGATTCCTGCGCTGGTCCCTTTAAATCCGCAGCCCCGGCGCATGCCTAGGGGGCAGGGCCAGCTGCAGATCGGCATTGGCGTCTCCCTCACAAGGAGAACGCCGCGGAGGGCCGCTCCTCAGGCCTAGGAGGCCGAAGTGACAGCATTCTTGCGGCCGGTCCGGGCCGCCCGGTAGGTGCAGGTTCCGGGCCATGCCCCGGGACCGTAACACATGTCCATCATGAATCCGCATGAGATATGTGTCCTCTGCCTGGGGACATCGCATGATGTCTGGGGTTTCCGCTTATGCACCAAGATGATCCTGAAGGGATGTCGACTTTGACTCGATAAGATGGAACAGCTCTTTGAGTCGAAGAAGTCCTAGCATCAGCATTGGCATCGAAGGACCAAAGAGTTGCACTGATGGATACCAAGCCATCAACATCAGCAGGACCGTCGGTTTTCATCGATGCAGTTGGCGAACAGGGACGCTGGAGACTGACCATCATCGATCTCCTCTAGGCCGAGGACGTCGGGTTCCTCATCATTGGCCTCAGCATAGGGAAAAGACCAGGCTTGCATCAAGGGAAGCTGAAGAAGTATCATCACTGGTTCCTGTTGATGCACGGTGTCGGGCACAAGGATGCACCAGCTTTTGCCGCAATGCCACCAAAATGACCGTGTGGTAAGGAGTGCCAATCCCCCATTGGTGCCGGGGGTCCATGATGGTCTCCACCAGTCCTGATGCCAGTCACTGATCTACCTCGAGGATCCAGAAAGGATCTGGCCACCCCTCCTTCCTCCCAGTTCATGTTGGCATCAGCAATGTTCGAGGAGGAGCTGGAGTGCCGAGTACAATTAGTGGTGGACCGGGTGCTGCAGGGCTTCAATCCCATGGCATTGAAGGCTCCAGACCTGGTGCCGCCCATCCTTGTACCATCCTTGTATCATTGGTGTATTACCAACCCAGCTGGCGTTGGTTCCTGGGACAACATCGGTGCCTGGCAGGGTACCAAAGTTTCCCCTATCGATATGGTGATCATCATCGGTTCCTCCGAGGAGGAAGCTCCACCGAGGCTGGTGAAGATGCCAAGGCCTGCCGACCCAGTCCAGTTCTACTGGTGCCTGCACCTCTGGACGAAGGCCAAGCACCTAGGGACCCATCTTCCTTGGCTTACAGTGAGGATGAGGAACCCTATGACCCTGGGGGATGACACTTTGGAGTCCTCCTCTTAAGGCTTTGAGGAACTCACTTCAGAACCTTCTCCTCCAGAGGAGTAAAGGAAGTCTCTGCCTGAGGACTTAACCTTCACAGGTTTTGTGAGGGTGATAGTGGAAGCCATCCCGTTTCAGTTATTGACAGAGAAGGATGCCAGGCACAAAATGTTTGAGATCCTCTAATTCGTGGAGCCTCCTAAGGAGATCGTGGTGATCCCGGTACTCCTAAGGAGATCGTGGTGGTCCCGAGTTGCTGCTGAGGATATGGAACTCTCCTCACAGTGCCTCCTGTTAATATGAAGGCAGACGGAGTCTACCTCATCCAGAAGACTGCCAGATTCAATAAGCGTCAGTTGCCCCACCAGTCAGGGGTGGTCGAATTGCCCTCAAGAGGGCCAGTCGCTCTTGGACTCATTCCTCGGTGCCCCTGTGGAAGGACCATAGAGAGATGGATGCTCTTGGGAGGAAGGTGTTCCAAGGCGCTATGCTCATTGCCCACATCGCTGCCTATCAGCTCTACATGAGCCAGTTCTCACAGAACATCTGGCAGCAGGTGCAGGAAGTGGCCGAGAAGCTGCCTCAACAGTATCGCTGGTGCATAAGAGCCAGGAGTGTGAAAAACACAAGGTCCATGCGACCTACAATGATTTCAAGACGGTATCAAGAGTCTCTGCAGTGGGAATCTGCACCCACAGAATGGCCTGGCTGTGGGCCTCAGATCTCCAACCAGAGGTACAAGAACGACTCACTGATGTGCCGTGTATTGGAAGAATCTCTTTGGAGATAGAGTGAGGGATGCTGTGGCCAACTTCGGGACCATCATGAAACCCTCCAACAACTCTCCGCCAGTAAGAAACATAGAAACATAGAAATTACAGCAGAAAAGGACCAAATGGTCCACCCAGTCTGCCCAGCAAGCTTGTAGGAGTATCTGTCACTTCGTGCAGGTTACCCCCATGCTTATTAATTTCCTAAACTGTAAAAGTCAGGGCCCTCAGTTACTGTATAAATCAAAATCCTCTGTGACTTGAGACATTGAAGCAGAGAGCAAATGTATCAGCTTATTGGTTAAGAGTAGTAACTGCCGCACCAGCAAGTTACCCCCATGCACTCTTTTCTTCATTTCCATCCTCTAGTTTTTAGGGATTCACAGTATTTACCCCATGCCCTTTTGAGTTCTTTCACTATTTTTGTCTTCACCACCTCCTCCGGAAGGGCATTCTAGGTATCCACCACCCTTTCCATGAAGAAATATTTCCTGACGGTTCTGAGTTGTCCTCACTGAAGTTTCATTTTGTGACCCCTAGTTCTATTGATTTCTTTCCAACAGAAAAGGTTTGACAATTGTTCTTCATTAAAACCTTTCAGGTATCTGAAGGTCTGTTTCATATCTCCCCTGCACCTCCTCTCTTCCAGGTATACATATTGAGATCCTTCAGCCTCTCCTCATGGGTCTTCTGATACAGAGCTCACACCATTTTGGTCGCTCTTCTCTGGACCGCCTCCATCCTGTTTTTATTCCCCTTTAGATATGGACTCTAGAACTGAATACAGTACTCTAAATGAGGCCTCTCCAAAGACCTGTTCAAGGGCATTATGACCTCCTTTTTCTTACTGGTTATTCCTTTCTCTATGTAGCCTAGCATTCTTCTGGGTTTAGCTATCGCCTTTCAAATTGTTTTGCCATCTTCAGAGCTCCAGACACTATTACCCCAAGATCTCTCTCCTGGTCCATGCACATCAGTCTTATATCCCCCGTCACATACAGCTCTTTTGGATTACTGCACCCCAGATGCATGACTCTGGACTTCTCAGCACTGAATCCCAGCTGCCAAGTCTTCGAATACTCTTCCAGCTTTCTTAAATCTCTTTTCATTCTCTCTACTCCTTCAGGCGTGTCCACTCTATTGCAGATCTTAGTATCATCTACAAACAGGCAAATTTTACCTTCTATCCCTTCCATAATGTCACTCATAAAAATATTGAACAGAATCAGTCTCAACACCAACCCCTGTGGCACTCCACTTAACACGGTTGTCTCTTCAGAGTAGGTTCCATTTACCATTACACTCTGACTCCTATTAGTCAACCAGTTTGTAATCCACACTACCTTGGCACTCATGCCCAAGCATCTCATTTTATTCACAAGCCTTCTATGTGGGACCATTTCAAAAGCTTTGCTGAAATCTAAGTAGATTACATCTCTTGCTCTTCCTTGATCCAATTTTCTAGTCACCCAATCAAAAAATCAGTCAGATTTGTCTGATAGGACTTTCCTTTGGTGAATGCATGCTGCCTTGTGTGCAGCAACCCACTGGATTGTAAGTAGTTCACTATCCATTCATTTTCCCACCACCAAGTTGAGGCTAACCGGCTTACAGTTTCCGGCCTCTTCTCTGCTACCACTCTTGTGAAGTGGGATTACCACTGCTCTTCTCCAATTCCCCGGCACCACTCCGTTTCCATGGATCTATTGAACAGATCCTTCAGCGGACTCATCACATCTCTGAGCTCTGTCAGTATTCTGGGATGTATTTTATCCAGCCTCATGGCCTTGTCCACTTTCAGTTTGCCTAGCTCCTCCCATACATTCTCTTCTGTAAACAAAGTTTGGTCTACTCCATCCCCATCTATGGTCTTGTTGATCAGCAACGGGCCTTCTCCAGGGCTTCTTTAGTGAATACCGAATTGAAGTATTTGTTTAATATTTCTACCATTTCTTCGTTACTCTCCACACATTGCTTCTTGTCACCTTTCTGTTTCACTATACCACTTCTGACCTCCCTTCTTTCACTGATATTTCTGAAAAATGATTTGTCGCCTCACATTACCTCTTTGGCCATCCTTTCTTCCATTTAATTTTTTGCTTTTCTTAATTCTTTCTTCGTCTCCTTCCGTTTTACATATATTCTTCCCTGTGTTCCTTTTTTGATATTCTTTATACTTCATGAATGCTGTTCTTTTTGCCTTTATTTTTTTAGCCACTTCCATAGAGAACCGGATCGGTTTCTTTTTCTTCTTACTCTTGTTTACTTTTCTAACATATAGAATTGTTGCCTTTGTAATAGCTCCTTTTAACTCGGCTCACTGTTGTTTCACCTCACCCATTTACTCCCAGTCTTCCAGGTCTTCCTCTAGGTATGTCCCCATTTCGACAAAGTTTGTATTTTTGAAATTCAGAACTTGGGCCTTCATGTGTCTTCTCTGTATCTTATTTGCAAAATTGAACCATGCCATCTGATGATCACTGGTGCTCAGGTGAGCTCTGACTTCAACATTTGAGACATTAGCTCCATTAGAAAGCACTAGATCAAGTATCACAGCCTCTCTCGTTGGTCCCATTACCATTTGTTTGAACAGAGCCCCTTGAAGGGCATCCACTATCTCTCTACTTCTCGTAGATTTTGCAGAAGGGAAACTCCAATCCACATCCAGCAGATTAAAATCTCCAATGAGCAGCATTTCGCCCTTCTTTCCCACCTTTTGGATGTCTTCTTTGCGTTTTCTGTCTAGTTCTTCTGTTTGAGTCGGTGGCCTATAGATCACACCAGTACAAAAGGAAGTGCCATCTTCTTTTTTTAGGATGATCCACAGTGCTTCTTCTCCACCCCACTTCCCTTGCAATTCCAGTTGGTCTATTCTTAGTAAGTTACAGCCCAGGATGGCCATATCCCAAGCATGAGAATCAGTGAACCATGTCTCCATAACCACAACAATGTCCAAGTCTGCCTCCACCAATAGGGCCTGCAAGACTTGGATCTTGTTACCCGGACTACAAGCATTTGTAGTCATAATTTTCCAGTCAACTTTTCTACATTTTTGAAATGATTGATTTTGTTACTTTCTCTTCCCTTTTCCTGTTTTACTTGGGGGTAACATGCCAAGTTCCCTGGCCACCTCCTGCCATCCCTGTTCCTTAGTTTAAATGCCTTATAATGTATGATCTGAATTTTTCACTTAGCATTCTTTTTCCTGCCATTGACAAATTAGAAAGAAAAAGAAACCATATAATCTTTTATTGCTCCATACATGGCCCCAGCCTCCAATGTATCCAAATCCACATTCTTTACACCAGGTTTTGAGCCAGGCATTGAAGTTATCTATATGGCATGACCTTTCCTTTACCTTTCCAAGAACAGGTAATACTTCTGAAAAAAACCAATAGTCTTTGCAGGTGTCTAATTTTTTTCCCTAGATTTTGGAAATCTTTCTGTACTTTATGGGCATCGTTTCTAGCAAGGTCCTTGGTCCCCAGATGGATTATAACATTGATATCAGATTTCTTGCTTTCTTCTATAATTGCATTGACCACCTTGTTTATATTTCTGTTAGGTGAGGATCCTGGAAGGCATTTAACTATTGTGTCCCCATCATAATGAGTTCCCAAATTGATTCCTTTTTGATGATTAAATCCCCCAGCAGAAGCAGCATTCTTTTAGGACATTTAATCACTCTGAAGGGTTTCTGGGTGCATTGGGTCACTACTTCCCTTTCAGACATCTTTTCATATTCTGTTATTTGGACTTCTTCATTTTCCAATACAGAAAATGCATTATGTAAGGATACCAGCATGGAGAGTGGGTGTCTCTTCATCATAGGCCTTATTCTGCCAGAGACCACTGTAATCCAATTTTTCCTGGGATTCTGAATCCTGGATGTCTGGCTTCTCTGTGGGAGTGGGGGTGGATACTAGGATGCTTTAAAGAGAACAGGAGGACTTCGTCCCATCCTACACCTAAGGGCCTTGAACAAGTTTCTAAGAAAAGAAAAGTTCAAGATGGTTTCCCTGGGCACCTTGATCCCCCTTTTGCAAAAAGGGGACTGGAAATGCTCCCTGGACCTAAAGGACGCATACATTCATATCAAGATCTTCCCCAGTCACAGGAAGTATCTCCGATTTGTCATGGGAAAACAGCACTTCCAGTACCAGGTGTTGCTGTTCATGCTCGCGTCAGCCCCATGGATCTTCACAAAATGCCTGGCCATGGTGGTGGCGCACCTCCATAGGCTGGGAGTGTATGTTTTCCCAAGTCTGAACGATTGGCTGGTCAAGAGCACGTCTCAGGCAGAGACCACCAGGTCCTTCCGGGTGTTGGAGTCACTAGGATTCGTTCTCAACTATCCAAATTCCCATCTCTGCCTGTCATTTCAATTGGACTTCATAGGAGTCCTGCTAGACATGGCTCAGGCCAAGGCCTCCATGCCTCGCCAGAAAGCTGTCACCTTGACAACCATCACGGCAGAGATCCAACAGAGCAGGCGTCAGCCTAGCACACATTGAGGCTGTTGGGCCATATGGCCACAACTGTCCATGTCACTCCCTTGGCACGTTTACACATGCAGAGACCCCAGTGGATCCTGAGGTTGCAATTGTGCTAGGCCACTCACAGCCTCCAGGATTGCATCAGAGTCACCCTGTCTTTCCAGGACTCATTATCCTGGTGGCGGGTACTTTCAAATCTGGAATGGGGGATCTTGCTTCAAAGTCCCCCTTCCCAGATTGTCCTAACCATGGATGCATCCACCCTGGGGTGGGGAGCTCATGTAGATGGGCTCAGCAATCAGTGTCTCTGGTCTGCCCAGAATGCTCTTGTCAAATCAACTTCCTGGAGCTTCGGGTGATCAAATATGTGCTATGGGCTTTCAGAGATCAGCTGTCCAACAAAGTTGTCCTGATCCACACCAACAACAAGTAGCTATGTGGTATGTCAACAAGCAGGAAGGCATGGGATCATACCTTCCGTGTCAGGAAGCAGTCCAGATCTGGTCATGGGCCCTGTCCCTCGGGATGGTGCTCAGGGCCATGTACCTGGCCTGGACAGAGAATGTGGTAGTGGACAGGCTGAGTCGAGCCTTCAGATCACACGAGTGGTCCCTGGACCAGAGGGTAGCATATAGAATATTCTGCTTCTGGGGGAGCCCAGAGATAGATCTGTTCATGTCCCCCTGCAACAGGAAGGTGCCTTGGTTCTGATCCCTGTACAGGTCAGACAGCAAACCAGCCTCAGACGCCCTCGCCTGTCATTGGGGCAAGGGTCTTCTTTATGTATATCCTCTGATTCCCTTAGTGGCAAAGATTCTCTTGAAGCTTTGCGAGGATAGTGGGTCTATGATCCTCATACCCCTCATTGGCCGAGACAGATCTGGTTTCCACTCCTACAGGAGTTGTACATCCAGAAACCAATCAGTCTGGGGTCATCCCCTGATCTCATAATGCAAGATCAAGGCAGGCTGCGTCATCCCAACCTCCAGGCATTGTCACTCACAGCCTGGATGTTGAGAGGTTCATCCTACAGCCGCTTGATCTTTCAGAGGATGTGTCTCGGGTCCCGGTGGCTTCTAGAAAGCCTTCCACTAGAAAGTCCTATGGACTGAAGTGGAGGAGGTTTTCTGTGTGATGTGAGCAGAATGCCCTAGATCCGTTCTCCTGCCCCAAACAAAAACTGCTTGACTACCTCCTACCCTATCGGAAGCTGGCTTAAAGATCAACTCCATTAGAGTTCATCTCAGTGCAATTGGCGATTACCACCAAGATCCATCTCTGTACAGCCTATAGTTGTACATTTCATGCAGGCCCTGCTTCATTTGAAGCCTCCCCTAAAGCCTCCCATTGTGTCTTGGGACCTCAATGTGGTGTTAACTCAGCTAATTAAAGCTCCTTTTGAGCCACTGCACACCTGCAACCTGAAGTACCTGACCTGGAAGGTTATTTTTTTGGTGGCAGTCACTTCAGCATGCCGGGTCAGCAAGCTCCAGGCCTTATTGACTTATCTACCTTACACTAGATTTTATCATGACAGGTGGTCTTGCGTATGCACCCAAAGTTCCTGCCTAAGGTGGTGACAGGTTTCCTTCTTAACCAGTCAATCGTTCTGCCAGTATTCTTTCCCAGGCCCCATTCGCACCAAGGTGAACGAGCACTGCACAGTTTGGACTTCAAGCGAGCCTTAGCCTTCTATTTGGAGCAACAGAAGCCCATAGATCTATCTTTTTATTTCTTTTGACAAGAATAGGTTGGGCATTGCAGTTGCCAAACAGACACTATCCAATTGGATAGCAGATTGCATCTCCTTCTTTTATGCCCAGGTGGGACTGCATCTTGGGGGTCAGGTCAAGGCTCATTCTGTCAGAGCCATGGCAATGTCAGTGGCCCATTTGCGAGCAGTTCCCATGAAGGAGATCTGCAAGGCTGTGACATGGAGTTCTCTCCACACATTCACATCCCATTACTGTCTGGATAAGGATGGCCAATGCAACAGTAGGTTTGGCCAGTCTGTCCTTCGAAATCTGTTTGAGGTGTGGAACCCAACTCTCCCGCCTAAGCCTGTTGTTTAGGTCTAGGCTGTTTTCCCCTCTGTTACAAACAGCACCGGTGTTGTTGTGCCCATTGGCACCTAGTAGGGTCAGTTGGTCCCCCTTTGTGTTGGGGAGCAGCCTGTAGCTAGGGATTCACCCATGTGGAGGACTACCATCCTGTTTGTCCTTGGAGAAAACAGAGTTGCTTACCTGTAACATGTGTTCTTCAAGGACAGCAGGATGTTTGTCCTTATGAAACCCACCCGCCACTCCGTGGAATTGGGTTTCTCTTGTTTTTTATTTTAATCATAATTCTATATTTCAAGACTGGAGAAGGACTCTGTGTGGATGAGTGGTATAGGGTATGCTCAGTGTGCCTAGTCAAAGTTCTAGAAACTTTGACATAAGTTTTCTGCATCAGGACTCCATCTGATGATGTCGCCTGTGTGTGAGGACTAAAATCCTTCTAACCTCGGAGAACACCTGTTGCACCTGTTGCTATTTTCTTGAGTTCATATTTCCATCAATTTTGACAGTGGTGTGCTGTAACCTATTACCTTGCCTTTGAAAACCCTTTACATTTTTAAATTGAATTTTGTAGCAAAACTAAAGACTGAATTAGATTTATGTCGGTTGTTTTGAATAGATGTTAATTGAGAAAAATCTCTTAAGAGCAATTGTGCCTTTATACATCCTATTTACTAGCTCTTAGTAACTGAGGCTGTAGGCTCTAAGACTTTCTCAACATAATTTATAGTATTCTCACTTTGAAATTAGATTTCCTTTTTTTCCCACTTTAAAACAAAAATTAGATTATTTCTGGCATCATTTTTAGCATCAGTCTGTAGTTCATGGCTATCTGATTTCATCTGTAAAAACAGTTTCAGACAGTTCTCTCGTCCCTCAGCTATCTGTCCAGCACCGACTTTTCAGATGTCTGGACTAAAGTTGAAGAGTGACAAGTATGCAGAGAGAGGTTTTTTTTTTAACATTATTTTCTGCCAGAGTGAGAAATTGTTTAGCCTATTTGGCATTTGTGAGAACCTAAGAACTCTAGAGAGGAAAGAATGAAAGACATTCGGTCCCATAAGGCTTGTTTCTTGGCATTAGTACCCCATTTCCGCATGGGCTGACATTGAACTGGCAGCAACAGAGCCCCTTCAATCTTCTGCATAAAAATGAACTTTGGAGCATCTGCTCTGAATTTGTTTTCCATAATCCATTCTCTTTTTCTATAATCTGTGCAGGACTATTATTACCATCTTCACTTTGTGTCATACAGTGCGATGCTTGCAGCTTGCTTTAATACATTTCTTTTCCCTGTGTTTTTTTTTTTTTTGCTGTCCTGACTGTAACCAAGGGTTTCCTACGCAGAGACCCAGATAGTTAAAGGTTCTGAACACAAGTATCTTTAATTGTGCGCACCACAGCTTGCCATAGGAATAAGACTGCGTGCTATGCTTGTATCTAGAAATTAACATCTGGCACCGAGCTTCAGAGAATGTGGTCAACAGATGTTTTAGGGCTGGCCAAGTGTCACAGTGATGAGCGCTGTGTGATGCCAAGGGAGGTCAAATTTTGATTCTTAGCTCAGACTCCTCTTCTTGGAGCTGAACGGATGAGTCGGATATTACTTATATGATGGCACCCATTATGGTGGCAACAGACCAGCACTGGAAGAAGCTCAGAAGGAAGCTGTAACTAGCATCTTTCCTGTACAGGAAGCTGGGATGGAAGAAAGACCTGACACAATGCTAGTGGTTGAATTTGTATGACAATTTCCTTTTGAGAACTAGGTAGAGAAAGAAAATGTAAGACAAGAGAATCAGTAGGAAACTGTTACTTTTCAAGCTTTCTTCCTTCTTTTACCTGCTGAAGTTGATAAAAAGCCTTTACATCATTTAGGGTTTGATTTTCAAAGTGCCTTGGGCACATTAAACCCTGTTTTCTGCATGTAAGTAGCATTCTGAAAATTGATCAGGGGCTAGTGCATGTGTTACCCAGTTTCTCGCATACGTTTACGCACACTGAGGAGAGGCATTCTGGGGAGCGGAGTTGGGGCTGAGTTGAGTCTTCCTCGCACACTTTTTGATTTTAAAAAGTCTGTGTATAAGTTATCCCACACAAGTTATGCCCTGCGAGATGAAGATCTTTGTGTAAAGTAATCTGTGTGCATAATTGGCCAATCACCATAGAATTTTCAAAGCAAACTCATGCGCATAAGTTTGCTTTGAAAATGCTTGGTAAAACCTGCGTGTACAATGTACACCCAGACTTTATCACTATGTGGGAATAAAATGACCCTTCCTAAGTCTAGACTGGTCCAGGGAATGTGCAAGATGTTGCTTTGCCAAGGCAAGGGCCCTGAAGAGAACTTCCTTTCTATGCAGAAAGACAAAGATTTTAGCAGAACTACTAAAAATAAAAAAATGGAAGATTTCTTTTCCTAAATGTTCCTCTGTCAAAAGTACGCAGCTTGCATAAAATGGACTTGTTTTCTCATACATGGCCTGTTGGTGGCATGGTCAGAATAGTGGTATGGTGAACTTTGGCACCTACCCTGCGAGTCCTGATACTTTTTATTCTTGTCTGATTTGGGACCTAACAGGTCTGGTTTTGATTTCCTTGCATTTGTGCTGGAATTCAGATTCTTTGTCTTGCCTTTCCAGTGCTCAAGAAGTAAAACGCAAGCTCCAGATGGTGAACGTATGTTGAGATGGTCAGAGATTGTGGTAAATCTGTACATGTAGGCTGATGTGTGCAAATGTACCTGCAGCTCATTACATTAGGGCACCAGTGACACTCCAAACAGCACCCAGAAATCATGACAAGAATCCATATTTCTCACTTATTGTAGTTTAACACAATTGATTCTGGATGCACTCCATATATTTGATGATAATTTGTGGGTTAATTGTTTCAGTGTTCAGATATTCTAACCAAGAGAAGTGTTATCTCAAGGTGGGAAGTGGGAGCCCATCAGATGGCCTGGCAGACGTAAAAACACAATATGCACATATTATGGTTGTTGGTCTTGTCACTTATCTTTGTGTATTCAGTGGGGCAAATCCTGGAAGCAGGAAGAACTGCCAAAATCTGTATTGCAAGGTGAGAGGTTAACAAGGCCCCACCCCAGAACACTACATAAGTAGGCCCAACCAGACCTTATCTTCACACACAGAACTTCTCTAGAACCAGAGATAAAGCCTGGGTCTGAATAAACAAGAAGTGGCAATCAGTGCCATCAAATACTATCAGAATTCATTCACTGTCTGGGAAAGGTCTTGCCACATGCAGTGCACATGTCTGAAATTAAGTCTTGCCAGCATCAGCTGGAGTGAGAGGGAGGTTAGTACAAAATGCTGTAAGATATGACTTTTAGTTGTTCTGGTGTGGTTATACATGGTGAGTTACTGTGAGGTCTTCGATAAAGGACAGGAAATCTGGAAATCAAATGTAACAAATACAGAGGAACCTTTTTTTTCCGTTTTTTATTTTATCTTTTCTGGGGATTTATTACAGAAAGAAAATAAACAGGAGAAATCAGTGGAAAAAAGTAACATAATTTTTCTGGATAAATATAATTTTTGTTCTTGTTGTAATAAACACTGATACATTCCCAGGAAAACTAAAATGAAAATGAAGGTCCCTACAAATAAATAAATTATTAAATAAATAAATAAGCTGGTCGGGCACTAGGTGGCTGCACTCATTAGCAAAAGGCTGTGTGCAGTAAATGAGGAACCTTAAAATCTCTTATCTTCTGAGATCTCGTAAACACCTTCTTCACTAAAATTGGCTTTTGTTTGCTGGAAGTTTATATTTCAGTCACAATAGAAAATAACAGACTTTGGTGATGGGGACTGAAAACAATAGTTTATAAATTGCTAACAAATACCATACATCAAGTTTAGGGTGAGGTCTTCACTGGAAATGTCTTTAGTATCTTTTGAAAAAAAAATAATATGGGCATCCAGGACATCACTCGTTCGCAACCGCCCTTTTACATTCCAAAAAATACATCACACCACAGCTTGGGTAAATAAGGCCGCATCTTTATTAACAACATAGAGGCCCGAGCCCTGAGAATAAGAATTAACATTACAATTTCAGCATCCAAACCCCCAGCCATCTGCTGCTCCCCGGCAGGATAGTCAATACCAGCCATCCGGCTCGATGCCCCAGCACTCCACACCGGGTTCAGACCCCCGCCGCCCACCTGCAAGGAGCCAACCCGGGTGGACCCCCGCCGCTAACCTGCAAGGAGTCTGGAACCCGCCGCATCTGTGAACAACTCCAATTCATGATTGGAAAGCGGGCTCGATTGCCAAAACGCAGACCCATTAAAAGCAACCAAGAAATCGTCCCAGATCCGCAAGTCCTCCCGCAGCCGTGCGGACACGCGAATCCGGTGATGACGCTTCCAGACCCCTGACATAGCATGAGACAACCTCCGCAAGAAAACCCTGCCCATAGGGAATACTCGACAAGTGAAATTTAGACTGCCCACCAAAGATTGCAGCTCCAGCAGCGACAGCTTGGGCCGAAACAACGCCTCCCGCACAAAGCCACGCAATCGCTCGACCTTATCCGCCGGTAAACGCGATACCATGGCTACTGAGTCCAACTCGATCCCCAGAAAAACCAACTTTGTACTCAGACCTTCCGTCTTGTTGGCCGAGAGGGGGATCCCGAACTTGTCCACCACCCCCTGAAAACAGCCCAGCAATCGTAGACAATCACCCGAATCCGCCCTGCCGACGAACAAGAAGTCATCCAAGTAATGCACCATGTCCCGAGAACTGGACCGCCTCCCCACCACCCAATGGGGGAACGAACTGAACGCCTCGAAATAGGCACACACTATGGAACAACCCATCGGCATGCATTTGTCGAAGTAGAACGCCTGCTGAAAGAGAAAACCCAACAAATGAAAACTTTCCGGATGAACCGGCAAGAGCCGAAATGCCGCCTCTATATCGGCTTTAGCCAACAAGGCACCCGGGCCGCCTCGCCTGACCACACGCACCGCTGAATCAAAAGAGGCATACCGAACCGTGCACAGCTCTCTGGGGATACCATCATTCACCGACCCGCCTTCTGGGAACGAGAGTTTGTGTATCAGTCGAAATTTCCCCACCTCCCTCTTTGGGATCACTGCTAAAGGCAACAGGACCAAATCCGGGAAAGGAGAAACCTCAAACGGACCCGCTATATGACCGAGCACAATCTCAGCCTGCAATTTGTCTCTCACCACCGAAACCAACCGTTTCGCTGACGGACAATTGACCCCACCCCCCACCGTACCCTCCTCCGTACACGGAATCCGGAAACCAACAGTAAAACCCTGCGTCAGCAACGCTGCCGCCCCCGCAGCCGGGTAGCACTGCAGCCACGGAAGCATTGCCGCTATCCGGATAGGAGTGGCCGCCATCCTCGGCCACTCACTTGCCCGGGCCCTTGGCAACCGGGACGGTGGCGGTTCCCTCCCCTTGCCGCTTACCACACCTTGCGGCGGGGTGGCCCGCCCCGCAAGAGGAACAGGCGTGACGAAATTTACAATCGGGGAAGATGCATGTGGCCCGGTTAAATCGCCAACACACGTCGCTGCGCCCCAACCCGGCCTTAACCGCACCGCCCGCGGGTAACTCTTTCCGAAAGGGCCGCGCCGTACTGCCCCCTGTAGATGCACCTAGCCCCGAACCACCCGCGGACACCTTAGCAGCCATCTGCGTCAGCCACAATCCGACGTCCTGGGTACCCCACGACATGAATTTGTTTTCTTCCATGCGGTCGCGAAAGCGCTCGTCGTAGTTTAACCACGACCAACCTTCATAAGTTTTGCTCGCCGCCAAAATCGCGTCCGCGTATGATAACAAGGGTCCGTATTGGGTCGGGTCCCGGTGTCCCACCACACTCGCTAAGCGCAAAAAAGATCGCATCCAGTTATGAAGGTTCCGCGCCACCTTCTGCTGCGCGCCCGGGAACCGCTTACCTTTTTCGCGCTTCTTCTTCCCCTTTCGCCTACCACGACGCCCCTCCAACAATTGGAAAATATTGATGAACTGTCTACGCCAAATCCTCTTCCGGATTGATCTCGGCACCTCCTCCCATAACTCCGTAAGGGCTACCAACGCGGGAGCCCCACGCGCTGCCTCTCCGCCTCCCGTACTTCGCCACCGAGTCAGAAGAAGTAGAGGACAAAGACGAAGAGGAAGACGACGATGAATCTGATGAGCTAGACCGCGCCCGCTTCCTTTTCTTCTTGGCCTTACCCTGCTTCGCCGCCCCCGTCATAGTCCCATCTGCCACGGCGTCCCTGCTGCGTGGAACCCCGAGCCCCCGGACTTGCCCCCCACCGATACTGACTCCTTCCCCGGCCCGCTCTGCACCGATCGCCCTCACCGCCTCCCCCGGATCAAGCCTAGGGAAAATGACAAACTCACCTGGCGAAGGTGATTCCACCGTCGCCGATCCTGGGACAGTCCCCCACTCAGCCTGCCCTCTCTGATTAGCCTTGGGCGCCGCGGTCCGCCAGTCCTCAAGCTGAGACGTACTCGGCTCCTCCCAATCCTCAGCTGCCCCGGCCGCCTGCAAAGAAACCACAGCCGGCGAGAGAGAAGGCACCACACCTGGTCCGAAGCCCCGCTCCCCCTGCAGCCCAGTACTAGGAACTCCAGGCACGCTCACGGGGCAGCCGACCCCCTCAGGCCCGCCCCGAGCCTCCCCCGCCAAACCCCCTCGCCTCTGACCAACCGGACCCCCAGACAGCGAATTAGCCGGGGAGCCCCAACCCTCGGCGCGAGGCCCTACCGACAGACCGCCACCCCCACCCCCCGGCTCCGCTCGGAGGAGCTGCCCTGCCACGCTCTGACTGCGACCCCGCCCAAGAGCCACCCCTCTCCTGGGAGCCGAACCCCCTGACCCAGCAACCAGTCCCTCCCGCTGCACCGGAGATCGGAACCAGTGTCCCTGCCCAGCCCCCTCTGCCCGCATATCACTGAACAAGGAGGCCCGCGGCTCGAGACCCTCCCCAGGAAAGGACTCCTCCGACCACCCCGGGAGCGATCCTCGACCCCGCCGCCCCCGAACAGAAACCCGGAGCCCCGGCGCATCCGGCACCAGAATACCCCCAAAGCCTACCTCATCCAATTCGAAAGGCCCCTCCGAGCCCCCCCCCCCCCTGAGCTAACCCGGCGCCCTCCATCCCCCTTCTAGCCACTCCTGCCCCTCCCCCCAAGGCCCTTGGTCCCGCAGGCACCTCCAGGCCAAGCTCACCTCCAGCCATCGCCACCTCCCTGGACCCCCCACCACGCCCCCGCGAACGGGACCTAGGAACCCTCGTGCCCCTCCCTCTAATTACCCCTCGCAAAGGAACAGCAGGCCCCAGGCCAAACGGCGCGTCACACCCCTCACCGCTGCCACCCAGTGGCATCCCCCGGTCGCCGGCCTCCCCGCTTCTGCCAGCCCCGCCTCCCGCCATTTCGTTGCCCCAGCTCACCCGCTCCAGGACTGCCAGGCCGCTTCGCAGGACTGCCAGGCCGCCTCTCACACCCTCGGGCTCAGCGTCCGCCGCCTTGCCTTCCCCCGGGACCCAAGCCACCTCCTCCGACTCCGGCCCGAGCGGGAACACATGATCTCGCTCTGCGTCCTCCAGCTTCTGCGACTCGTCCGCCATTGGGCACTGAGCTAGCAGGCAACCAGAACAGACAGAAAAACCGAAGCGGAAATCAGCCGCACGACCGCCGGGCAGCCATCGCTCGATCCCCCTGCCTATGCCGCGCAAACCCCGGCAGACTCCCCACCCCTTTCACAGGATTTCCCGCCGGCCAATCAGGGCCGGCCAGCACCCTGGCAACGCGGCCATCTCCTCCAATCCCCACCTGTCTGCTACGAAGCTGAACACTTCTCCGCTCCAACCCCCTCCCCTCACCCCCTGCCCTCCTGCTGACCTAACCGCCTTACTCCTGCCACCTTCCCCCCCCCCCCCCCTGCCGCTGTGGACCGGGGCCCGCTCTCCGAGTGCGCCTGGGCCCACATTATCCTGTCCGACCGGACACTGGGTCCGGTCGGCCTTCCAAAAACCTTACAAGACAAAATAGAAACCACTTCTGAAAGCGAATTTGGTTTTAACCCTATAGCTTGAGTGGATTTTTGCTTAAAAAGCAACACATTTCTTTTATTACATAGGGCAACAGTGTAGCCCTGTAAGCAAGGGCAGTTACTGGGCCTTATTTTTTAAAGATTTTTCTCAGTAGCCAATATGCAGTGCCCAGGGGCATTCTGGAGACTTATTCTTTCTACTCAGTTTTCTTAGATAAGGCCCCCAAAGGGAGGCTTAATAAGGAGTGTGTCCCTGTAGAAGGGACATACTGGACAAATTAGACCAGAGAGATGTACCCTCTGTCCACAGCACACTTACTGGAAGTTGCAGCAATTGTCCAATCCAGCTTTTAGTAGTACCGGTAAGTGATCCCTAATGTTGCTAGAAGTGAAGAAGTTGAAAACTTGAGGAGTGTTCAGGAAAAAAGGAGGTTTTGTCTTCATCTCTCCTGCTTTAGATCTGCAGATCAAATACCTTGATGTTCATTTTGAGAGTTGCTGGGATTGCTGATTCTTTCATTTTTGTCTTTTATGTTGGGAGGAATTTTATTTTACCTTTTCGTTCCTGAGGAAAGAGGTTTCTCCAAGGACAAGCAGGATGGTAGTCCTCACACATGGGTGATATCATTGGATGGAGCCCGGCACGGAAAAACATTTGTCAAAGGGATACCGTCGGCGATTGACTGCAATGACCCGAAAAACTTACCGATCGCAGACCGGGAAGGGTGAAGGACCCTACTCGATGCCTGAAAGTGCCAAAAAAACACTTTAGATGGCTAAGTTTGCAAAAGGAAGCGCGAGCTCCAAAAATCGTGTGGCAACAATTCCGCGGAAAAGAAGAGACTGAAGAGGGACCCCGCGTGGACAAGTGGTTAGCAGCATGCTGGGCATGTTCAGAGTGCCAGTCAAAATTTCTAGAAACTTTGACAAAACTTTTTCTGTGCCAGGCCCCATCTGATGAAGTCACCCATGTGTGAGGACTAACATCCTGCTGTCCTTGGAGAACACCTGTTACTGGTAAACAACTCTGCTTTCTCAAAAAACTAGATGAAATCCTAAGTTTCTTCTCAAAGTTCTTGTCCCTTGTGGAGGGAACCTAGCAGGTTTTTTTAAGTAAGACTTTTTCTTGGGGGGGGGGGGGGTTGTGATTGGTAGTTGCCCAGTAGGCTTGGTGTTATGAACTAGCTCCTACGAAGGGAGGAGTTAGCAATCTGTTATGCTTTGACGCCTGAGGAAGGGAGGAGTTAGCAAACTGTTATGATCTACTCCTCAAGAAGGGAGGAGTTATCAATCTGTAATGAATCTGCTCCTGTGGAAGGAGGAGGTAGCAATCTGATATGCTCAACTCCTGTAGAGGGAGTAGTAAACAATCTGTTAGGGTTTTAGACTGCGGATTAGCAATCTGTAATGAATCTGTTGCTGAAGACTCCTGATGGAAAGGAATAGCAATCTGTTACCAGCGGAGTGCTTGGAGAGGGCACTCAGCAGTAGAGGAATGTAGATAGGTGGATCCTTGGGCCGATGGCAGATGACTGCGCCCCCAGGAGGATATCCTGAGAGGGACCACCGGCTAGGCTTGAGTACGGAGACAGACACAGATAATTCTTTTATTAGACAGGTTAGTAGATCCACCAGAGGTGGCAGTAGTGAGCTGATATGCCCGGCAGGGCTGAAGTCCCTCAGGTACTGGAACAGCGATCCCAGGGTTGCTGAACTGTAGAGAAACTATAGATAGTGAGTAGACAGGGTATGCTGTGTTCATAGCCAGAACTGGATGACAAAACTCACATACGTTCTTTAGGAAGCTCAGTAGCTGGAAAGGGTTAGGCCCTTGAGGAGCGAGTACCTGGTTCCAGGGAAAGCTCTGAGAGAGCGATGGTAACTCACAAATGTCTGTATCGGCGATAGCTTCCAGGCAGTAGAGAATCTTCAGAGTGTTCAGGAACATGGGCCCTCGAGGAGCGAGTACCGGTTCCTATCTGTAATCTGAAAGTAAAGAAAAGAGCGAGGCCCCCGAGGAGCGGGTACCCCTGGTAAGTCCGAGGAGGCAGAGTAGCTTACGTAGGGTAACCCTTGCTAACTCGATGTGTTAGCAAATTCTGAGACCTTTTATATTGGAAGCGGATGATGTCATCTCAGGGGGACGCCCCCGAGGTTCGCGCCCTTGCTGGTACATCAATCGGAGCGCGCGTGCGCCCTACGTCATCAGGGACATGGCGGATCCGTAGCATCGAGCCGGACCGGGGACGCCGGAGGGAGACGGCAAGAAGACGCCACGGCAGCTAACCGTCCATCAGACCCGGAAGGAGTCACCACAGAGGTAAAGAGGGCGGAGTGAGGGCGTCGAGCAGCAACGGACGCAACACTTGGGAACTTTGCAGTTCACCCCAGTGTCACTCCAGCTGAGGGATTCAGTGCCATCATGGTAGAAACCTTTTGGAGGCGTGAGTGTGTCTATCAATTTGTCCTTAAAATACTGTAATAGAAAAACTTATAATAAGAAATCCTGTGCCAGTGATTGTGAATGAATTGCTAAGATGGGTAGCTTATCTATAGTTCTCACTCTAGAGTCTTAGAACAGGGCTTTCCAAATCTAGCCTATGGACCCCACAGCCAGTTTGGTTATCAGGATATCTATAATTAATATGCATGAGGTAGAATTCCTATGCTGGGTTTCCAGTGCATGCAAATTTATCTCATGTATATGTATTGTGGATATCATGAAAACCGGCTGGCTATGGGGTCTCTGTTGTGACCGTCACTGCTCGACGCCCTCACTCCTCCCTCTTTACCTCTGTAGCGACTCCCTCCAGGTCTGATGGACAGCTGGCTGCCGCGGCATCTCCATGCTGTCTCCCTCCGGCGTCCCCGGACCGGCTCAGTGTTGCAGATCCGCCATGTTGCCTGAAGACTCAGGGCGTGTGCGTGCGCACGCCCTGATTGAAGTACCAGCAAGAGCGCGAACCTCATCTCAGAGGCGTCCCCCTGAGATGATGTCATCTGCTTCCAATATTTAAAGGTCTCTGATATCGCTAACAAACTGAGTTAGCAAGGACTCGCTTTGGCTGTCCAAGCTACTCTGCCTCCTCGGACTTTCCAGAGGTACCCGCTCCTCGGGGGCCTCGCTCTTTTTCTTTACTTTCAGATTATAGATAGGAACCAGTACTCGCTCCTCGAGGGCCTATGTTCCTGGACACTCTGAAGATTCTTTACTGCCTGGAAGCTATCGCTGCTACAAACAATTGTGAGTTACCATCGCTCTCTCAGAACTTTCCCTGGAACCAGGTACTCGCTCCTCGAGGGCCTAAACCTTTCCAGCTCCTGAGCTTCCTTGAGACCTTACGTGAGTTTTGTCATCTAGTTCTGTTCATGAACTCTGCCTACTCACTTTCTACAGTTTCTCAACAGCTCAGCCATCCTGGGATCGCTGTTTCAGTACCTAAGGGACTACTGCCCTGCCAGGCATACCTGCTCACTACTGCCACCTCTGGTGGTTTCAAAAACCTGTTTAATAAAAGAACTAATGTATGTCTTGTCTCCATACTCAAGCCTAGCCGGTGGTCCCTCTCGGGATATCCTCCCGGGGGCGTGGTCATCTGCCTCCAGCCCAGGGATCCACCCACAACTATACCAGATTCTAACTGATTGCTAACACCTAGCATCAGAGCTTTCCTAACAGATTGCTAACTCCTCCCTCTTTCAGGAGCCCGCAACACAGACTCATTACAGATTGCTAACTCTCAGCTCTAACACAGAGCTTTTCTAACAGTCTCCAGGACAGATTTGAGAAGCCCTGTCTTAGATGTTACGTGATTGACACCAGGGCATAGATTTCTTACCCAGTGGAATCAATACACATTATGAGGGAGCACTGCTTGAGATGCAGGCATGTCATTGATAATTTTGAGCAAAAGAGAGCCTAAAACAACAGTTATGGGAAAAATTAAATCAATATAATCCAGTTTCCCACCAAAAATAATTTAAACCTTCATTTGTATCTACTAATTAAGAATTATTGGACCTTTTAAATGTCAGGTATTACATGAATGAAATCCTTAGTCTACTTAGTTTTTTTTTAATTTTCTTTTTGTACTATGTATTATATTGATGGAGGTGCTTAATAAAACAAGAGTTGGCTCTTCCCCTGATGCAGAAAAATTCAAAACACGGCACCATGTTGGGGCTACTGAAGGAATTGGCACTTTCAGCTAAGTTTATTCCTATGTTTTTGCATCAGAGTTCGATGAATAATTATTGCAAAAAGAAAATTTTAAAGAATAATTAAAAGGGACCATTTGACTAAGTAGACCAAGGATTTAATTAATTTAATCCCTGGCAATTAAATGGTCCAACAATCCTTAATTAGTGGATACAAATGAAGTTTTAAATTATTTTTTGTGGGAATCTGGATTGTATTGATAATTTTCAGGCATAAATATATTTTAAATATTACAGCTCATATATCCCCTAGGCAAGATTAAAATGCATTAATTAAATAGTAAAATGAGTCTTGTAAAACTAAGCTTTTTTCTTAGTTGAAAATTTTTTTTTAATATATTTTGAACATTCTGTTAAAATGTGTGATATAAATGTATTTTTATTAATTTGACCAAGTTCTAGAACATGAAAAGCTTTGCATACTGAAATAAAAATATCAAATTAAAAAAAAAAGATACATTTTACTTAAAAAAATTAGCTTAGTGGATTGATAATCATATGTAAGTCACAGTTTTTTGGAACATTTACAACTGAAATACTTTGTACAGTAGTAATTGATATAAAGAACATCAATGTTTTCCCTACAGACATCAGCATATTGGTAGGGTAGGGTCCCACTGTGCTTTTTGTTTTAGTAGGTCTTTGCATATTCTCATACAAGTCCATCTGTTTAAATGAGTATTCATCAAAATTTTAAACATTTCTTCATTCATTACTAGATGTTCTTAATCATCAAAACTATCATTTGAATCCATGTTGTTCTTTACAGCGTGAGTGGATGCATGCCCCAAGGCTTCTGTTATTGAGACACTAGCTTTTGGCAAGTAATTAACCCTTATGCTTCATTTGGGAGAGAAGTAAACAGAGAATTCGGTTGCAGATAGCAAAAGTACAGCAAGCTAAGAAACATATACATTTAGTTCAGCATGAGAGCAATAAGTGCTTTTCCTTATTTACAGTATTTATATAGGACCCTACCCGCGTATTCACTTCTGAATCTCACTGTTGCAGTACACCAGGCCAGATGGAGCAGGGTTAGAGCAATCTTTCTCTCTTCCACTCTTTTCTTGGAGGCAGAGCATCGACTTTGCGCCATGATTAGACTCAGCTAGCCTGAGGTTGTTCTTAAAAACTGATTTCTCAACTGGCAGGGTGTGTGAAATTTATTTTGCATAGTAATTGGGCTAGAATCCTTGAAAACTAATATCCACATATATGTTATTTAATTTAAGCTTTTAGAAACCTCAAATAAAAGTTCTTGCACTTTGGACCTCGTTCAGTAGTGATTTTTTCCAGAGTCCTGTTTGAATAAGGCCCTGTATCTGGGGTGTTCAGTACTGAGTAGGATCTTCACATCATTTTTTTTTAACAAAGTCTTCAGTCAGTTCCCCATCCTACCTGTTTTTTGACAGAATGATGAATAGAATTTGTGAATGACTTCATACACTTTGGAAGTGGGCATATTCATTCTTTCTTTCTTTTTTTTTTTTTTTGTGGACAGACTACAATTAGATAAGCATTACAGAAACATGAAAAAGTCTATTCAGAATGCAAAAGGAGAAGTAAAAAATTGACTTGAAATGGAATAGGTCCTAACATACTCCAGTTGCAGTGATTAGTAATTTATTCAATAAAGTCATTAGGCCGGACCATCATTTTTACAGATTTAAAAGCTTGTCTGAAGCTGTTTGGATGAACTTCAGCAGTACTGTGCCATGTGCCCCAGAAAATCCCATTACGAATCCCCTTATAGTCTTTGTGGTAGTACTTGCCGTTGAGGTTGGCAGACAAACACGCATCAAACCACCATCCCGAGCTATAATAAGCCCCACAGTTTCCAGAAGGATATTTATCGTTGTCCTTGTCTGGAGTAGTGAAGAATTTTTGATCGTGGTTATATTGTTTGCTGTAGTGCATGGCATCTCCAGCAGTACCATCATAACCCCCAATGGTTAGACGGTACTTAAGATACTCATTTGCAACATAGAATTTCTTATACTTGGCATGCTCTTTTATGCCTTTTAAATCCTCAAGTTCAATTCTCAGCTGCATATCGCTGCTTTTGGTCAGGAGGTGGATTTTATCATTCCCTAACCAGAATTCATTTCTGAGGTTTCCAAATCCATTCTTGTAGTCTGTCCAAGTTCTGTTGAAACTTGTGCTTCCATCCTGACGCATCTGCAGCACTGTCCAGCCTCCACCCAGGGTTTCCATGTCGCAGTAAACTTCAAAGGTGCTGTTTTTCAGATCAGGAGTAACCTTGTAGATTCCACTGACCTTTTTACCAGCTTTCAAATGATCGGCACAATTTCTGTATACCAGCTGTATGACTGAAAAAAAGAAATTTCAAATTAGTGTTAATATTTAATGTGATACATTAAATCAGTCATTGCGCATTAACATAATTGGAAAGTATAATTTTCTGGATAAAATCATGCATTAGTTTATGACTGTATTAGTTTGCTAAATATTAACAACACAGAAGCTAGATGTTTCAGCAGGATGTGGCTAATGCTTACATATGGGGTAGATTTTAAAAGGTGCACATGGGCTTAGCGCGCGCACACGTAAGCCCGTTTTTATAACTTGCGCGTGCAGGCACGTGCAAGTTATAAAATCAGGGATCGGCACATGCAAGGGGGTGCACAATTGTGCACCTTGTGCGCGCCAAGCCGCGCTGCCTTCCCCCGCTCCCTCCCCCCCCACCCACCCCCTTCCCTTCCCCTACCTCCTCTGCCCTTTCCCTCCTACCCTTTTCTTTTTTTTTTTCTTGTTTCAAAACTTACTTCAGCCCTGGGGCTGAAGTAAGTTGCGTGCGCCGGAGCCTCAGACCCCGCCCCCAGACTGCCCCCGCTCACACCCCGCCCCCTTCCTGCCCCTTTAGTAAAGCCCCGGGACTTACACGCGTCCCAGGGCTTTACACGAGTCGCTGGGCCTTTTGAAAATAAGCCCGGCGCGCGTAACCCTTTGAAAATCCGGCCCTTATTATAGAAGTCCCAGTACACATCTGACCACATCATCAAACCACTGAATGTTCCTGTCTCTTACTATTTTCAGAAATGTTAACATTTTCAAAGTTTTTAATACTGTGAGAAATGTAATGATACTTACACTTCCTTTAATAATTTAGGAGTCAGTGTTCCAAAGTGTGTTAAAGCTAATGCAGCTTTCATGCATTTTATTTATTTAAAACTTTTTTATACCGACATTCATTTTCATATCACATCGGTTTACAATTAACGGGGTAAAAAATAGGAACATAGATAGAGAAAAAATTGAAAAGTTACATGTAACGGGGATGAAGGAACAAGATGGGCGAGAAGAGGAAAAAAGAGTCAAGAGGACTGAACAGTGTAATAGGCAGAAAAGTAAGCAAAAAACTATGTACACTTTTCTGTATTAGCTGTAGTCAAAAAACGGTCCATTACAAACTTAAATATCTTGCTGTCTAGGTTTTTTGGAACCTATTGGGGGAGGGAGGGGTGAGAGCGTTATTAAGTGTATGCCTGAGAAAGTAGCCAAGTTTTTAGGTTTTTTTTAAGGTCTTTGTACAGTGTTCTTGGCGTAGTTCGGGTGGCATGGAATTCCATAGTGTTGGTCCCGCTATGGAGAGTGCGTGTTCCTTGGTGGAGATGTGAAGGGATAGTTTGTGGGAGGGTGTAGAGAGAGATCCTTTATAGGCAGCTCTGGTGGGTCTGTTGGAGGTATGGTATTGGAGGGAGTCATTAATCCAATGTATATTCTGGTTGTGTAGGGTTTTGTGGATTGTTGTGAGGGTCTTGTGAAGTATTCTGGAGGAGATCAGGAGCCAGTGCAGATCTCTGAGGATTGGCGTTATGTGATCTGACCTGCGGGAGTTAGTGAGGATTCTTGCAGCTGCATTTTGCAGCATTTGGAGGGGTTTGATGGAAATTGCGGGAAAGCCTAGGAGGAGGGTGTTGCAATAGTCAATTTTGCTAATAAGGTGGCTTAAAGGACGGTTCGGAAGTCATTGTGATGGAGGAGGGGTCTAAGTTTCTTAAGGACCTGCAGTTTGTAGAAGCACTCTTTAGTAGTGTGGTTGATAAATTTTTTGAGATTCAGATGGCTGTCAAGAATGACCCCAAGATCCCTTATGTGTTAATATATGTCATCACTGTGTTAGCATTAATGCACTTTTGGGTTAGTGTGTTTTGACATTAACAGAGAGTAAATGCATACTAAAGCAATACAAATATTAATGCGTTATATCATATGCAAATGCATATAAACCAGCTCGTTAATGCTAAAATGGGGTTAACACAAATTGGGGTAGGTTTTTAAACCCCGGCATGTGTGGCCTGGCCTTAGGCATGCCAGGCCAATTTTCAAATGGCCCAGCCTCGCGAGTAAACCCCCGGGACACAAAAAGGGGCTGGGCGGGGCTAGAGGCAACCGGCACAGCGGCCATTTGCCGCTGTGCCTGGAGATCGCACGCCGGCAGGGTGTCGGCGTGTGCAACTAGCTCCTGCTCCAAGGAGATGTGCTAATGATGTCCACAAGTCATAATTTGGCTCTTGCTAATGAGGAGAAATGGAACTGTCTCACAGCAGCAAATGTTAGTTACTGAAGAGTGCCGCTGCCTCTCAAGTTCCACTAAAATGGAAAAGGGACCACAGTAGCCTGTATTCTGGAAGAAATGTTTCTTGGGTAATGCTCAACTCTAGCCTGTGACAGCCTCAAAGAACTCCGCTATTGAAGTCTGTGTTCTGTAGCATCCAGTTTGTCCTTATAGAGTTTGCAGTGCAATTGCAGTATAAATATGCATGTTTTTAATCTCCTCCCCACCCTAGTATGCCTCATTTACGTGAAATAAAAGTTTCGGTAGCAGAAATATCTACAATGTGAGAATTCTGGTTGGCTGTGGTGTCTCAGGTGGCATCTGTGAAAATCTATTTGCACCAAGGCAGGAGCAAAAGGTGAGATAATAAAAATCGGGCTAGTTAGGATAGGGATGGAGGAGGGCAGGATAGGGGAAGGGGAAGGGAGGTTAGGCTGGAGGGGAGGGAACTGGGGAAGGCCCCGATGCATTGCCGCGCATAATTACTTAACTCGCCCCCCCCCCTTGTGTGCGCCGACCTGGCATTTTATAAAATCGCACATCCATGTGTATGCACCGGGTAGCACGTGCACATGGATGCGCGCGCATAATTTTTTAAAATCTACCCCATTGTGTGCAGCAACATGATTTGTGTGAACTCCCTGGTAATGCAGAAACGTAACTGTACCTCTGAGTTGTAGATAAGATTTCGCATTAGACTGTGGGGGCTAACGCAAGGCCTGAGATGGGCCAGAATGAGCCCCCACCCCCCCAATTCTAGTGAAGGCATAGCTCCCTCAGACCATTTCCTTGATCCTCTCACCCCCTTCATAGTGAAAGCATGGTGACCCCAGACAGCTTCCTCAGTCTCAAGAAAAGTCTCCACCCCAACTAAAGAACCCCCCCGATCCTCCTCCCACTCATCTGAGAGGACTGCTCCACATACCCACCTAACAGCATGCAATAAATGATGGGGGC
Source organism: Rhinatrema bivittatum (assembly GCF_901001135.1). Classification (NCBI taxonomy): domain Eukaryota; kingdom Metazoa; phylum Chordata; class Amphibia; order Gymnophiona; family Rhinatrematidae; genus Rhinatrema; species Rhinatrema bivittatum. Next base: position 41,297,985 of record NC_042623.1, on the reverse strand, counting down.
AGGAGAGTGCAAGTCTCCCTCCCGCCTCGCGAGCACCACCACAGAAAACGACATTGGATGATTTCATGCAAATCTTTTTCAGAATAAAAGTACTCTAGAACAAGAGGCCACAGTATGAGCCTCCAAGGGGTAAGACTCAGAAACATTATCAGAAAACATTTCCTCACGGAAAGAGGTACAGATGCATGGAACGGCCTCCTAGGGGAAGTGGTGAAGACAGAGACAATAGCAGAATTCAAGAAAGCCTGGGGTGAGCTGAGAGGATTCCTGGTTGTGAAGAAGTGAGAGGAAAGCCAGAAATCAACTAGGATCCACAGCATTGCACCAGGAAGGAAATGAAACATGGGGAATGCGACAGGAGTGTTAGATTAAGTATGGGAGCTTTTATGCTCATCTACCGTAGATAGGAGAGAACCATTGAGGAGGAAAACAAAAATAGACTTGGATAAGGAGTGATATCCTACACTTGGTCAAGCTTCTACAGCTGGAAGCTGAAATATATCCTTGCAGTGTGGACAGAAGTAATTGGGCAGACTGGATAGGCCAACTGGTCTTTTTCTGCTGTCATCTACTATATAGGGTATGCCCATTAGATAAAGGCTTTATTCTTTATGATCCAGAGTGGGGAAAATGTATTTTGATAATTCATGACTGTTTAGTTATTAAAGTGCCACCCCTCACAAGTAAACACCAGGAAGAAAACCTTTAATATGCATTCATAATTTTTTTTTTGTTTACTCCATTAATTACTTGAAAAATGCCAGATTTCCTCATAATGAGGGCAATTTTTACTGCCTTTGAAAAGCGCCTTAGATAAAGTACCTGCACAAATCTACACTTCCTTTTTCCATTTAAAATTACACAGGTACTTTTGAAAATTCAAAAGTGCATATTTGCAATCCCATCCACAGCCTTGCCCCAGGGAATACCTTGTTTACTGGGTATAAAATTAATACAAGTGGGCCATTTCCATGGATTTAGCATTCTTCTGCCCATGGAAATGGCTTTGAAAATTGCCCGAGTGCGACTGCTTCACCCTTTTTTTGTTTCATTGTAACCACTGTGGTGTTACTAACCACAATAAAAGTAGTTTTTTTGATATCTGCTAGCCTTGGCCGGCTTTTGGTGTGTGCAGCCTTGCCATCCATTATGGGGCACCAGTGCCCCTTCTAATGCAGCTCTTTCTTTCCTGATACTGTTTCAGGGCAGAGGAGCGGTTGCAGGCCTGCAGGGCATGAGATTATTACCCTCAGTTTCCTCATGGCTCATGGGGCCAAAGAACAATTTTCTCCTGCTGCTGCTCCTCCCCCTCTCGAGTCAGCTATGCTATGGGGCTGAAGATCATCTGTTTTGCCCCATCTACCCTGTGGCCCTACACACCAGAAAGCGGAGCCAGTAGCTGGTGCTTCTAACTTCCTCCTCTTGCCAATGGTTTCTCTCTCTCCTGTGTAGTTTGGTTCAAAAACCTCAGATCTGTGAAGGAGAGAAAGGAAATAGATGTATTTATGGGATCTGCCAGGTACTTGTGACCTGGATTAGCCACTGTTGAAATCAGGATGCTGGGCTTGATGGACATTGGTCTGACCTAGCATGGTTTACCTTAAGTTCTTATGAGCCAGTGAGGAGGAAGTTAGAAACAATGGTTGCAGGTTGTGTTCTCCTACCTGTTGGGCCATGATGGAGGACATTTGGAGAGGAAGGGAAGTAAGGATGAAAAGAGAGAAGGATAGAAGATCATGGTATTTGGGAGGTGAGGGAGAGGGGAGGATAGAAATAAGAGGGTTGAAAGGTAGAGGAGAAGAAGAATGGAAGGTGAGGGGGTTGGAAGAGGATGGAAGAGGAGGGATAGAAGGTGAGGGAAGAGAGTGTGGAAGGTGAGGGGTGATAGGATGAAAGAAGAGGGGATAGGATGGAAAGTGAGGGAGGAAGTGGGATGGAAGATGTGGAGGTAGAAGGTGGAAGGTGAAATGGGTTAGAAGGGGAGGAAACTGAAAGGTGAGGGGGGTAGAATGGAAAGTGACGAGTTGGGACGGGTGGTTGGAAGGTGAGGGAGATTGGAAATGGAGGATGGAAGGAGATAAGAATGGAGTTTGCAAGATGAGGGGTATTGGGAGGGGAAAGAAAGGGATGGAAAGGGGATGGAAGGTAAGGGGGAGGAGGAGAGGAAGATGGAGGGAAGGATGGCAGGTGAAGGGAGTTGTAAGCTGAAGGAGGGGAGGAGGTTTCAGAGAGCAAAAGGAGTCAGCTATTGAGGGAAAGGACAAGAGAGCCAGTAGGAGATGATGAAGGGAAGCAACTCAGCAAGGGAGAGAAAAAGAGAGCGGACTGAGAGGGTGCAATAGAGGGGAGGAGGTATAGAAATGGAAGGGGAGAAGGAGGGATGAAATCTAGGTATGATTTTATAGTGAGAGAGAGAGAGAAAGAAATGGAAAAAATTAGATGACTGGAAAATCAGTCAGAGAGATTCAGGGAAGGAAATGAAGACAGGAGGAGAAAGAAACAGAAAATGGAGGGGGACCCTAAAAAGGAGTTAGTAGAAAAAAAAGAGACGAGGACCAAAGTGATTAGAAAAATAAAAGGCCTGGACAATAAAGGTAGAAAAAAGCATTTTATTTTCAGTTTAGTGAGTGGAATGTGTCAACTTTGGGAATGCATGATATGCTTGTATTTTGCACAATTCAGGAGGAAATGCATTTCTGTTTCTGTTTACACCTGGGGGAATTCTGCGCAAAAAAATGTAAAATTCTGCGCACAAAAACTTAAAATTCTGCAAACTTTATACTGGTCAAAATAGCACAATTTACATGACAGTCTTTAAGTAATTACATTTTAAATTAATACAGAAAAAAGTTATTACTTAGATATGCAGAATTTTAAATATTTTGAGCAGAATTTCCATAGAAATTCACTGTAAGAGTGTCCCTTCCGCTCGCTCTCCCTACTCCCCTGGCCACTTTGCCCTCTCAGGTTCTAACTCCTCCACCTGCCAGTATCTCTCCCCTCTACCTCTAGGCTCAACCCCTTCCACTCTATCGCCAGTCCCAGAGTTTGACCCTGTTCTCAGTACTGCTCCTCACACAGGCTCCCTCTGACCCTCCCTCTCTCACACACATGCTCCCTCTCTCTAGTACACATACACACACCCTCACACAGGCTCCCTCACTCTCTCAGACACACACATCCCCTCATACAGGGTACCTCTCTCTTGCATACACACCCACACAAGCTCCCTTTCTCTCTCACACATTCATCCCCACACAGGCTATGTCTTTCACTCATGCACCTCTTCACACAGACTCTGTCTCACCCAGATCCCTTCACACAGGCTAGCACCCTCACATACACACAATCCCTTTTTCATACACACGAGCTGCCAATCTCTTACACACATACACACTCCTTCACAATCTCCTCATGTAGGCTCCATTTCTCTGGCACCCAGACTCAAGCATCCCCCCTCTTCACCTCCCATGTTCTCTCTTACACTCTCTTGCTCACTACCCTGCTCTCTCTCTCTCACCCTCCCCTCCCCCTCTCCCTGCTCTCTCACTCTCCCCTCCCCTCTCCTCTCTCACAGCCCCTTCCATCTCCTCTCTCACACTTCCTCCCCTCTCTCACAGCCCCTCCCCTCCCCCACAAATCCTCCCTTCCCCTCTCTCACACACCCTCCCCTTTCTCACACCCCTCGCCCTCTCTTCTCCCACACACACACATTACTCTCACCGGGGCCTTCATCTTTGCCGCAAGCGGAGCACACTCCATTCGTGGCATACTGAGGCCTTCATCTTTGCCGCGAGTGGAGCGCGTCCCACAGCACACAGGGGCCTTCATCTTCACGTGCTCCGTTCACAGCATGCTGGGGTCTCCTCTGCCATTTTCTGCGCAGAAAATGGCAATTCTGTGGAAGGGGGGGGGGGGATTCTGTGCAAATTCTCTGCTCTGCAGTAGTGCAGAATTCCCCCAGGACTAAGTCTGTTTCTCTGGTATTGCACAGTATGCAGAGTCTGGCTTCTTGGGGTTTCCATTACAGTTTTTTATTTATAATTTATGGTTGCTTATTCTGTATTTGTTGAGGTTCTGTCTATGTTCTATGTATGTGACACACATTAGATATTCTGCTAGCGTGAAACTTCTATATAAGACTTTGTAACAATCCTGCTTGTTTTGTTTTTCCAGTAGATGTATTGTGTTCTAGGGCCCATTGCCTTTTCATAGGTAGAGTTGTTGCTGTTTGAGTCCTGGGAGTTAGTGCTGATTTGGTATGGCATGTTTGCTAAATAGGTTCTGAGTGACTTTTTTGCAGATTTTTATGCTGCACCATAGAGTGTCTGGAACATTTTTTTGTATGATGAGCTGAAAGAGAAACTTCCTTGTCTTGCTTTGCACCCATTACTGGAGGATTTTCTGTAGACACGTGCTATTTTTACTGAACTTGAGTTTCAGGGATTTTATTGAGGTTCTTACTCATACTGTATAGACCCCAGACTTCATTCATGTTGTCTGATCTAATCGGGAGAGGGGCAGTTTGATGGCACCATCAGTACCTAGGAGTGACAAAATCCTACATTTGTTACTGGGAGGAGGAAAGGGTTGGGGGAAGATTGGGTAGGGATCAGGAGGTGGAGGTTGGAGACACGAGGGAAGCCATTTTTTTTCACCTGTGCCTTTCTCTACCGCCAATTCCCGACTCTGTGCTTTCCACCTGGCTGCACCGTGTGCTTGGAATAGTCTTCCTGAACTGGTGTATCATGCCTGCTTCTCGCTGTGTTTAAATCTTTTTTGAAGTTGCTTTTAAATCTTAGGCCTGATTGTCTGCTTTTAGCCTCATTAGCTTTCTTTTCTTTTTAATGAAATGCCTCATGTATTTTGTCCTGTATGTTTGTCTTATTAGACTGTAAGTTTTTTTGAGCAGGGACTGACATTTTTTGTGTGTTTATATGGTGCTGCATGTGTCTTTGGCGCTATAGAAATGTTAAATAGTAGTAGTAATAGAATTAGTATTAAGGTGGGGGCAGGGGCCTGTAATTTCAATTTTAGCATAGATCGCCTGTTAGTCTAGAGCTGGCCCTGCAACCGGACAGAGATCGATTGTTGTATTACTGCATTCTAATTCCAGAGAAGGTTCTTAAAATCTAATAATAAAATATATATACATTTATTAATGATTGTTCAAATAAAGAATTCATGCGTGTTATCTTGCTATGTAATGAAATATATTTCTTTCCCCTGTGTAACCACTCGCTGTGTGTCTGGGCTCAAGTGTAGATCTGTCTATAGCTGTAAGTTTTGAAGTCAAATATCTCCTTATGGATTGTTGCCCTCCATGCATGAGGCATTTCATGAGGCTAAGGGGGTCATTTTCTATCGGTATCACCCGCGAAAAGGGACATTTCGTGGGCGATAGCTTGATAGGGGCGGAGTCGGGGCGGACACAGCGGTAGCTTCACTGGCGGTGATAAGGTAAGACCTGTTATCGTCGCCAGTAGTACGCCCAATAGCACCACCTTTCACGGAATTCAGTAAGCTGTGCGCCGATGGAAAATCTAGGCCTAAGTGATGTGATCATGCCGCCAACTCGCCACCACTGACAAGTAGAATTTAGGGGTAATAAATCTTTATTTGTGTTTGGATTAAGTTAAAATTAATTCCATGAGATGTAATTTTTAACACTTCAGTATATAAGTGTTATAGCTAGGCAGTCAACTGTTAATTAGTGTCATGTCCTGAATTTTGCTGGTGTAGTATGAACTAAAAAGTATTGCCCAATGTAGCAAATGTATACAAACGTAACTATTTTGTATTGTATTACTGTTATTAGTTCTAATAATGATGATTAGATGTTTGTTATTTTGCAGTAGGATATTCATACAGGTAGATTTCTTTTATTCAGGTGCAGCTCTCCAGATGTGGCAAAGTTTAGTAATATTTTTGGACATTTTCAGTGCACCAGTCAAGGGCTGAGATGGCAAAATGATTTTTAGCAAGTTACAGTAAGACAAATGACAGTATTTGCCTCTTCATTTATAATTGTCTGATCTTTAACAAGGAAAGGGTGGGCAAAGCAGCAATTACATAATTTCCCATCTAAATAATTACTCTTTGCAAAGGATTTTTCTTTCTTTCCGGCTGCTTCTGAAAGATTATGGGTCAGAAACATCTTTTGGTCTCTCACCAGTCAGATAATCCTTAACCCAAGGGTGTTCACAGGAAATGATGAAACTGACAGGTTCTTGGAACATCATGTTCCGTAGCCATAATAAACAGTTCTATTTCACGCAGGGAAAGTGCTTCAAGAGTCAAAGGAAAGTTACTTTTCCTTTGTTCGGACCATAAAATAATTTAACTATGCAGCTGCTGAATTTTCAACTAAGGAATCTTTTTAAAATATGTATTTTTTTTGAAAGCTTTTACTTTCCACTAAATCAAATGAGCTCATGGTAAAGCACAAAAACAGTTAGAAAAAATACATTTAACACTTAACAAATGCAGAATATAAAACAGCCACCAATCCAACAAAACCAAATAACATTTAAATAAAACAATGAAACCTTAAAAAGAGCCATGATAAAATGCTGAACCCATGTCCTCTAACCCAGATTAATATCTTCAAATTAAATACATTCATAAGGCCCGATTAAAAAGGATAGCCTTAACTTCCTCTTCAGCCAGTCAGACCAAGCTGGAAAAGGGAGTTATTTATGCCAATCAGCAGATGCAGATAGAGAACAACAGGCTTGCTAATGTTACTCTTTATGTACCTCTGTTTTGGCACTAGCCTGTCAATATTCTGTCTCCAGCAGATGATGGACAAGCTTCCTGTGCTGGAAGTGAAGGCCTGGTTAGCCTGGGTGAACAGAAAAATTCTGGTGCACAACTCCTGAAGTGACAGATTAATTCTCCCTCTCTCAGTTGAGCCTGCCCCCATGGGCGTAACGCCTGTAGTGCACAGCGATGCATAGGTTCCACCAACTTTGAAACAGTATGTGCCACACGCCACCAACTTTGATGCTATCATCTCTTCTCTGGCTCTCCTCCACCTCCAGAACATGAGCAGCCGAGGAACGAGGACACCTGGTGGACCATGAGCAGAGCCCACCCCACTCACAGCAGAGGAGCAAGGACATCTGGTGGGCTGCGAGCTGAGCTATCCCGCTTGCGGCCGAGGAGCAAGGACATCCATTAGGCCATGAGCGAAACCCATCCTGCTCATGGCCAAGGAGCAGCAACAGATGGAGCCAAGCTGCATGCATGTAGGAGCAGGATGCAGAGAGACAAACCCCTGCGTCCCATGAGACTTTTCTTTTTTACAGGTTGGGGGGATAAAGGAGGAGGTTGTTGCTCTTTACAAGTTACAAGGTATATTCAGCAGCACGGCTAGGCTGCTGAATATATGCATATATATCACATTTTACTGCATAAGTTATTATATCGGCTAAGTTTAGACATGCGTCTAACTTAGTCACATAACTTATGCGGCTAAGACCAAATATCAGTAGTTAGCCACATAACTTGTACAGCTAACTCGCTCTGCTCCGATCCACTCACTACATTCCCACAACTTATGCGGCTAACGTTTTAGCTGTATAAGTGACTTATACGGCTAAGCAGCAGCCGCTACTTAGCCGCATAAGTTACACTTATCAGGCTAAATAGCACTGAACGTGTTTTGAATATTGACCTCATAATGTATAACTGACAAACGCATCTCCTTCAGAGATGGCAAACAAAGTCTAGCTGATCTAGATGATCTTAAGATCCAAGATTTATTATTTATTTATTTAATACTTTTTTATACCGGCATTAGTGGTTACATCATACCGGTTCATATCCAAACCAAAGGTGGAAAATACATAAAACAGGGACTGGGGGTGAGACAAAGGAGAAAAAAGGAGGCTGAGAGATAGCACACAGAGCAACAAATAATATATAAATAACGAGATAACAGTATCAGTATAAGATGACTCATAAGGGGCAAGAGAAGACTGCAGATAAGCTGCAGAACCTCCTCTAAGTGTTACGTCAGCCAGTCACGGCATCCGTGGTCGGCCTTCCTCACCTTTCGCTGTTCCCGGGGACAGGCTCCGGTCCCTTCCGGCACGGGGGGAGCACCTCCATCACTGCCCACCCTGCAGCTGCCCTGCCAGCGGTCCATGCCTTCACGGCACGGCAGAAACACTGCCATTGTTTTCATGACCGGCCCGGCTCCCTAAGCACGCACGTGCGCCTCCCTGCAACATTTAAAGGGGCCACGGCGCCCCAGGGTTGCTGGCCCTCCCTGCTGACGTCAGATCCTTTTCAGTAGAAATGCCTGGGCAGCGCTGCTAAGCGTTGCCTTTGCAACAGGTCCTCTTGTTCTTGTTGCCTCGGGCTCCTCCGTGTTCCAGAATCTGCATTCTCTGTGCTTGGCCATTACCAAGCCTGATCTCCGCCTGCTTGACTATGCTGTCTTCTCCAAGCCTGACCTCCGCCTGCCTGACTACGCTGCCTTTTCCAAGCCTGACCTCTGCCTGCCTGATCACGCCAGCCTTTGGGCTGACCTCCCTGGTCTAGTCTTCTGCGACGCTAAGAGGCTCACCTAAGACCAGGCAGTATGGGAATCCAAGGGCTCAACCCACGGAGCCCCCGGGCTGTTAGTGGTGAAGCTCCTGCTTGCCTCTGTCTCCTCGTGTGCTCCACCTCCTGACGGCAGACGTTCTCTGGGATCCCTCAGAGGGCCGTACCAATCCTGCGCCAGGCCAAGGGTCCACCTCCAGCGCAACAGGTTGCAAAGGCCATGGCTTCGGCGGATTTGTCAGCCCTCCAGGCCATTCCGAGCTTAGCCCAGAAGATCCAAGAGCAACAACGCTTCCTGGAGACGTTGGCAGCCTCAATCAAATGACTAAATGCCCGCTTGGATTCCCAGCCAGAGGACTTTGCAGTATTAAAGTCTATTCCTGGACTAGTCAAGAAACTTCAGAGTCTCCAGACAACCCTACAGAATGTTGTGGTGGACGTAAATTGTCTCGCCGCCCGTCAAGACTCCATGCCTCAGTTCGGTGCACCATCATTCCCGATGACTTCCGATCCGGGACAGGCGGTCATTTCCTTACCAGCTCTGCCCCGTTACTCGGGAGACCCCAAACAATGTTGGGGTTTTCTAAATCAATGTCAGATGCATTTCACTCTACAGGCCGCGCTTTTCCTGAGTAACTTAGTGTTGCGACCGTTGCTGCCCGACGTCTCCATTCCGCCCACCTTACCTCTTTTGTGACTCCCTCTTTGGTTGATGGAAGTTTGGCTGCCGTGGCGTCATCTTGCCGTTCTCTGGCGTCCCCGGACCGGCTAGATGCCTTCTTCCACTATGTTCTCCTGAAGCCTAAGGGCGCACGCGCGGCATGGCTCTGACTCAAGTACCAGCTGTGGCGCGAACCTCAGGGGCGTCCCCCCTGAGATGACGTCATCCTCACCAGATACTTAAAGTCTTTCGTTTTGCTAGCTATTTGAGTTAGCAAAGGTGTAGGTTAAGGTTGCATACGTTTACTTAGCTTCCTCCAGGTATCGCTGCGGATGGGATTCGTTCTCCGCATACCTTGCTACTCTGCCTCCTTGGACTTTACCAGGGGTACCCCTGCTCGGGGGCATCGCTCTCTCTCTTGCTTTTCAGGTCGCAGTCTGGAACCAGTACTCACTCCTCGAGGGCCCACGTTCCTAGACCTGCTACCGAATACAACTTCTGCCAGGAAGTCGCCGCTGCCTACAACACCAGTGAGTTACTCAGAGCTTTCCCTGGAACCAGGAACTCGCTCCTTGAGGGCCTACTTCATTCCAGCCCCTGGGCTGCTTCAAGAGACTATTGTGTGAGTGTTACTATCAAGGTTCTGTTCCTGAACTCTGCATACTCTGCCTACTCACTATATTCAGTTTCTCTACAGCTGGGACCACTGTTCCAGTGCCTGAGAGAGTACAGCCCAGCCGAGCTCTTTCAGCTCACTACTGCCACCTCTGGTGATTCACTATACAGTTTAATAAAAGATCTAGTGTGTGTCTGTCTCCCAACTCTGAGCCTGACCGGTGGCCCCTCTCGGGATCTTCCCCCGTGGGTGTGGTCATCTGCCAGTGGCCCAAGGATCCACCTACAATTATCACAAATAATAACACCTAGTCAAAACAACATTTATTTTGTCCCTATTAGATGACAAGGCCCTGGCCTGGGCTTCCCCGCTGTGGGAACGTTCTGACCCTCTGCTGTCTAGCTTCCCATAGTTTTTGACCGCCTTCAAGCAAATTTTTGATGAACCCGGCAGGCTCCCCTCGATGGGCTCCTACTTGTTGCAGCTGAAACAAGGGACTCGTTCCTTGTCCGATTATGCAATCGAGTTCCGCACCTTGTCCACGGAGCTGAACTGGCAGATAACAGTCTACATGCCATTTTTCTGGAGGGACTGGCACCCAGACTAAAAGATGAACTTGCCGCACGTGAGATCCCTGCATCCCTTGAAGGTCTGATTGACTTAACTGGGAAATTAGACCGACGACTCCAGGAGCAGACTCGAGTAAATCGATCTACTCCAAGGAACCGCCCGAGGGCCCCACTTCCCTCCGTCGAGAATTGTCCTCTGCTCTCAGAGGACTCCATCGAAGAACCCATGCAACTGGGTCATGCCCATATTTCGTAGGAAGAGAAATTCCAGCTTGGATTGTGCCTATATTGCGGGAACCAGGGTCACCATTGTCTCCAATGCCCCGAGAAAAAGGAGCCTTCTTCATGCCGAGGGATCAAGGCTTCAGTAGCTCTTGGCCAAACTACTGCATCCCCCTTGTTTCTACTATCAGCCTCCCTGCAGCAATCCTCTACCTGTTTCCCCACCCTTGTCCTTGTGGATTCCGGTGCCGGGGGAAATTTTATCCAGCAAGACCTTGTGGATCAATACCAAATTGCCACGTGTCCCTTGACTCCGCCAGTGGCTCTCGCTTCTGTCCATGGGAACTTCCTTCTCGGATTGGTGACTCAGGTTACACATCCTTTGACTCTAAGGGTAGGGCCTGATCACACCGAGCTCATTACCTTCTAAGTTCTTCCCAAAGCTGTGAATCCAGTTATACTAGGGCTGCTGTGGCTACGAAAACATCAGGCACCGTTTGATTGGGCCTCGGCTGACCCACAATTGGGGTCCACAATGTTCTGAGACCTGTTTGGAACTGACGGAGCCTGCCAACTCTATGATCGAGGCCACCGCACTGCCTAACTTTCCAAGTCCAAGTAGGAAGTCACAAGAGACTCAGACCGATTCCAACTTCCTTCACAAGAACCTTTTAAAGACCATGTTTACACAGCTGAAGGAACAATTGTCACACAGGGTGGCCGAATATGAAGCCTTAGAAAGGGAACACAAGCAAACCACAAAGGGATTTGTGTCCCTCCTGTCCTTCAAAGAAAAAGAAATCCAGACCCTACAAATCCTCCTCCAACAAAAGAAAAGGGGGCAGCTTCTTGATGTACCCGAGGATACAGACACCCCATGTCTCAGACTACAAAACTCTCAAAAGGGGGACCTTGAGGAGGGGGTACTGTTATGTCGGCCGGCAAGGGCACCCGTGGTCGGCCTTCCTCATCTTTCGCTGTTCCCGGGGACAGGCTCCGGTCCCTTCCGGCATGGGGGGAGCATCTCCAGCGCTGCCCTCCCTGCAGTGGCCCTGCCAGTGATCCGCGCCTTCGCGGCACGGCAGAAACACCACCGTTTTTTCTTGACCGGCCCGGCTCCCTAAGCATGCGCACGTGCCTCCCTGCAACATTTAAAGGGGCCATGGTGCGCTAGGGTTGCCGGCCTTCCCTGCTGACGTCAGATACTTTTCAGTATAAATGCCTGGGCAGCACCCCTAAGCATTGCCTTTGCAACAGGTCCTCTTATTCTTGTTGCCTCGGGCTCCTCCATGTTCCAGAATCTGCCTTCTCTGTGCTTGGCCATTACCAAGCCTGACCTCCGCCTGCCTTACTACGCTGTCTTCTCCAAGCCTGACCTCCGCCTGCCTGACTACGCTGTCTTCTCCAAGCCTGACCTCCACCTGCCTGACTACACTGTCTTCTCCAAGTCTGACCTCCGCCTGCCTGACTACACTGTCTTCTCCAAGCCTGACCTCCACCTGCCCGACTATGCTGTCTTCTCCAAGCCTGACCTCCGCCTGCCTGACTATGCTGCTTTCTCCAAGTCTGACCTCTGCCTGCCTGACCATGCCAGCCCTGGTCTCTTCTTCTGCGAAGCTCAGAGGCCCACCTAAGACCAGGCAGTCCAGGAATCCAAGGGCTCAACCCACGGAGCCCCCGGACCGCTATTGGTGAAGCTCCTGCTTGCCTCTGTCTCCTCGTATGCTCCACCTCCTGGCGGCAGGCGCTCTCTGGGATCCCTCAGAGGGCCATACCAATCCTGCCCCAGGCCAAGGGTCCACCTCCAGCATAACACTAAGCATCTTAAATGTTAGAATAATCACTTTAAATGTGATACGCCAAGCAATGAGCAATCCATGTAACTTCATGAGAGTTCTGAATAATCTGTAGGATTTAAATCCAAGTATTAGGAAGGCCAAGATACACCAAGTTACATTTATCAATCCCTGACAGAAACAAAGCCTGCATAGTTGACTTGAAATCTTTGAGGGTAAAAAATGCTTTAATCTGTGAACCAATATTAAATCTAAAAAGGCTGCTTTAGCAACAATGCTAGGCATATCTTGACTAATTATACCTACTTTTTTTATAAGAATAAAACAATGTATCAGGCTTTTGAGAATAAATATTTTGCCAGATATAAAAAGAAATATTAAATATTATTTAAGTTTAAGAAAAAACATTCTCTGTGAAACAAATACACCCTGACAATGTCAGTTTATGGAGTTTAGAAAGCTACTTTGCTGTTTTCCATCAAGTGCTGGGACTGTTTGTCTATAAAACTTTAATGTTGGACATCTGTCCATCATTTGTGAGGAATGTAAATATGGGTTTTATTAGCGTTTAAAAATGTATGTCTTCTTTTTCATGCTGATATAAAACAACCCAACTTCTGTTCCAGTCCTTAAAATACAAGCCTGCATTAGAAGCACTAGTAAATGTTCCATCACCTGGAATAAGGAACTTCACCAGATGTGAATGTTGATAAAGAGCAGAAGTGAAAGAAAATTAGGGCATGGAATGTATACTCTAGTTTGATTGTGGTAAATTATACTTTGACTTTTGCACGTTTGCAACAACGGGTGATTCCAGTCCAACAAATACAAATAAATATTCAAAACCAGTCATGGCCCATCTCTGCCAAGACCACCCAAGCCAAATGTGCTTCTAATAAACCTACCCAAACCGAAATACCACCACATGGACACTCCAGTAGTGAACAAATAGTGTATCAAAAGTGCCTGGTGATTGGCTGGGTTGGTGACATCTTTTAGCGTTTGTCAAACCTGTTGCATCAGTCAGGATGAAAGTAAAAAATGAACACAATAAACCAATCCAGCTTAAACATGTGATCCATATCATCAGGTTCTCTTTAATCATAATTAAAGCCATTCGTTAAAGTTACTTTTCTAGGCAAGTTGAAACCTAGCAGTTACAACTCATCTGGAGTGAGTCTGTCATATTGATCTTATTCATAGGGAACCCAATTTTATAGCATAGTGCTAGGGGCTGAAGTCTGCCTGTACAAAGTAGATACCTCTTCTCAATTTGGGTGAGGTTGGGGAGGGGGAGGGGCTTGCACTCCTACACCTACTTGTGCATACTTTTGAAAATGCAGGTAGAATTTTAATAAGCTTTATGCACATAATTTAGCAGGTGCGATTATGTGCAGGTAGTTTTGCTGAGATCATTTTCAAAGGGCACTTACACACAAGTTCATTTTGAAAAATGTGTAACTTATGTGCATTTGTGCCATCTAATTTACACGCGCAGACACAAAGTCGGCCCCTCAGAGGATACATCTCAAAGCCATTTCCTTGGGTAATGCCATGCTTTACCCACAGAAATGGGCTTTCTGATAACGGACCTCTCTTCCTGCGAGTAAAAGTCAGCATGTAGGGCCTCACTGCATGTACATTTGCCTGGAATATGGAAAAGACCAGGTGGGCAGTTGTTAGCTCTGTCAAACTGAATCAAAAATATTATGTACTTCGAAGATCTAACAAGCAGGCATAGCTCTGTCATGATTGTGCTTAAATCAGAGCTGTGGGCTGGCCTGATCTGGTCACTGAAGTAATATTGGAAGGCAGAAAGTGTATTATCAAATAATTTACATCAGTTCTTTCCTTTGAAAATTGCCCAAGGAAAAAGTCCCCGCAGAGATTTGCACCCACTTTTTCTGCAGATACTTTTTCAGGCCTAGAAAACGCGAGCAGTTTTGAAAGTACAAAACTGCGTGCATTGTTGTCTCTGCCCCTGTAACCCCTCTACAAAATATGGATAGAAGAATGCGCGTTGTTGAACGATGCACGTTTTTATACCTGCATACAAGGTGGGCAGGTTTCAGAGAGCCTGTTTATCTGAATAATTAGCCACATACCCAGTGAAATGGCTTTTGGAAATTGCCCTCTCCATAGGGAAGCTTAGAAGATGTCAATAGATAAGGGCCACTTGGGTTCGCTCAGTCTTTCTGAGTATACATGCCTGTTGTGCTGCTACAGATCCTCCTCAATCTCTGGTCACTTCACTCCCTCGCACTTCAACTAAAGTCCCTTTGTGTTTTTGTCCCAAGTGGAAACAGTAGAGACAAGAGACAGACAATGAATAGCTTGAGAATTCTAGATAATACTGCTGATTTAATGCTTTTTCTACTTTGTGACTTGGGAAAAAATACTTCATGTAATACACTAAGGTGTGGATTTTTTTAAAATACATGCGCGCGTCCATCTGCGCGCGCTACCCAGCGCGCACACATGGATGCACAATTTTATAACATGCATGTACTGGCGCACGCATGTTATAAAATTCCAGGTCAGTGCTCGCAAGGGGGGGGGGGGTATAATTTAGCAAATTCGCACTGCAACGCATTGGGGCCTTCCCCAGTTCCCTCCCAGTCCGCTCCAATTAAGGAGCGGACTGGGAGGGAACTTCCCAACCCCCTACCCTAACCTCCCTTCCCCTTCCCCTATCCTACCCTCCCCCTATCTCTATCTTAGCCCCCGCCCCATTTTTCTAACTCACCTTTTGCTCCTGCAAAGGAGCAGGAGCAAGTTTCAAATGGCCGCTATACCGGGTGCTTCTAGCCCCGCCCTGCTCCCCCAGATCACCCCTTTTAAGGCTCCGGCACTTACACATGTCCCAGGGTTTACGCACGTAAGGCCCAGCCACACGCGTAAACCCCGGGATTTACGCGTGCTGGGGTTTTAAAATCCGGCCTTAAGACTGTAATCGTACAGGGAAAATCTAAGAATTATATAAATATTTATATTATATATTGTCCATTAAGTCCATCTATTGTGGTTTAATATGAAGTGACAGCACCATTTTTATTCTGTAGAAATAATAATTCATTCAAAATTGCTTCTGACTTTACAACACTTGGATATTATAATGATGCCAACATTTCTTCTTTTAAAATAATGATGTTCTTTTACAAATGAATTGAAAACAATTTCACACATGGTTTCTTTAGTCAAGTCTTGGCTTCACCTGCAAGCTTTATAACTATTTTGTTATCCATCTTTACAAATTCGCCTTTCACCCCAATTCCCCAGTGCATACACTATTACAGCCTGCTGGCTTAAGTCCTGCCAATTCAACAAGGTGGAGTAATGTCTCTTTTCAGAGTTACCATTTTAGATTATTCCTCTTATTATTACCATTTTAACAAGTTGTTTTCATTGAGATCTGATTAGAAATGATCAGCAATACTATGGCAATAAAGTTTTAATGAGTGCACACACAGCATAAAAATATGTAAAGTACAATCAAGAGTGAAATAATATCAAATATTTTGTTTGTTTAATGCACAAGATGGCGTAAGGAGAGAATTCAATTTTTCTTTAGCACATATTGCAGAGTACAAAAAGTCGAGTTCCGAAACTGTGCATGTTTTTGTCTGTTTTGAAGACACTTATCTGTACTATTTTGTGACCACACTTAATTGCAGCAATGAAATCTGCATCTTCATTTTTCAGGCATGTCCGGAAACCACATGTTCGTTTATATATTTTGTGCGCTGGGGACTGTATGCATATTTCCAATGGTTTAATTATCATGCTAAGAATTTATGTTCCAGTGAACATCTTGACCCTTTGCTACACCTTATTAACAGCTCGATCCAGTAAAGTCCGTGGGAGAGCGGACTAACGCCCGCTCTCCCGGCGCACGCACCGGCCCCTCGCCGGTGCGCGCGATCCAGTATTTAAATTAGGCGACGCGGTGCAAACGAGGAAAAAGAGGCGCTAGGGACACTAGCGCGTCCCTAGCGCCTCCTTTTGGCCTGGAGCGGCGGCTGTCAGCGGGTTTGACAGCCGACGCTCAATTTTGCCGGCGTCGGTTCTCGAGCCCGCTGACAGCCACGGGCTCGGAAACCGGACGCCGGCAAAATTGAGCGTCCGGTTTTCGGCCCGACAGCCGCGGGCCGAATTCAAAATTTTTTTATTTTTTTTTTTACTTTTTTTTTACTTTTGGGGACCTCCAACTTAATATCGCTATGATATTAAGTCGGAGGGTGCACAGAAAAGCAGTTTTTACTGCTTTTCTGTGCACTTCCCTGGCGCCGGAAGAAATTAGCGCTGACCTTTGGGCGGCGCTAATTTCTTAGAGTAAAATGTGCGGCTTGGCTGCACATTTTACTTACTGGATCGCTCAGGAATACCTAATAGGGCCATCAACATGCATTTGCATGTTGAGGGCGCTATTAGGTGCCGCGGGTGGGCCGCGTGTTTTCCTCCCCTTACTGAATAAGGGGTAAGGGAAAACACGCGTCCAGAGCAGGGTGACAGTGCGCTCCGACGGAGCACACTTTACTGGATCGACCTGTAAGGCTGGCATAATACATATGAACTCATGATAGATGCTCAGATCGTACAGGCTGAAGTACTTTCATTTCACAGATCAAACAGGAAATCAGCGTGATCATTTTCCTTTCTTGTGACTTTCTGACACAAGAAGAGCGTGCTATGCCTAACCTGCCCTACCTATTTGAAATGATAGAAGTGAGACAGGAACATGGGGCTAAAAGATATTATCTCTTTTTTTGGGATTAACAATTTTCTCTTCCTATGGGTTGTCAGCTCGATCAGAACTGGCCTCTACTGCATATGGCACCATCACAACTCTCCAGAGTATTTCCCTACATGGTTGTATGATCTCTTTTCCAAAGAGTCTGAGGCTGATATTCAGCTGGATCAAGCTGCCTAACTTTGGAGTTAAGTGGCTGGATCTCCAGGGGTGAAAATTCCACCCCCACCACCACTCCGGAGTAGCTAAGTCTAGTGTCACTAGATTTGGGACACTCAGATTTTGGGTTCTTCTGGAGTCAGGAATAGAACTTAGCCAGCTAGCATTGGTTTTCAGCACTAGCCAGCTAAAGTTAGCTGGCTGACTCTGAGTGCAGACACTGCAGGCTTAAATCTAGCCAGCAAACTTTTGCTTGACTGGAGTTAATCCTGATTTCATCCACAAACTAGCTGGATCAGTTGTGGCTGAAAGTGAGCCTAAGATAGCCAGCTAAAACATAGCCAGTTATTTTAGCCACTCTGCCCCACTATGAAAAACATCATCTTTATGATCTAAGTTTGAACAGAGAGAGGTTAAGTGATTTTCTTTAGGTTAAATGATTGAATCTGCATGATAGGGTACTCTGTATTCATTGTCACCTTCACTTTTCCTGCAGCGCTTTAAACCAGCTGGCAGGTGCAACACAAGCAGCACACATCTCCCTGTTTACATTTTTTGCTACAGCAGCTTTCACTTATGCTTTTGGGCTTCTAGGTCAATTGGAACTAATCATGTGCCTTCATTCTCACCTACTCAGGGTCATTCCCTCCCATCTAGCCCAGCCATAACAGCAAGAAACCTCTAGCTGAGAGGCATGGACTGTGCTGCCCATCAGAAATTGACAAAAGAGTGCCCTTGATCCATGCACCAGATGTCACTTTTGTGCAGTGGCTGGGATTCTCTCTCTCTTTTTCTCTGGGGCTGTGAACATTACCTCCACAGCTTTTCCAAATCTAGCTAGCCTGAAGAGTTACAGCAGAGTCATATTTTAACATGAAAATACAGACACACTTTCTTGTTTTTTTTTTTTTATCCCATTGCTTCTTACTGATATCAGTAGCTTGCCTCTAAAAATGCACATTCTGACACAGGCATTGGATTGACTGGTACCAACATTACAATTTACAATAATCTCCATAAATCAATGAAATATATTGCTACTTTTCAAACATTTGGTTTTTTTCTTTACAGAGGCATTATAAAGTCTTTCCTCTCTTGCTTTCTGTAAAGGAGAGTTTGATGGTTTTATATCGATGTTTTACAATCATATTGCTTCTTACAGAAACAGATAAAAGCAACAATTACCAAAGCAATTTAAGAAATGACATCTCACTTACTGTGACTTCCGTTTACAGCTGGACATGTTGAAGAACATTTGCTATCCAAGCTGTTCACCACAAATGTAAGGTTGGCCACTTTGCTATCTACATAATTCTCCACGTTGTCCATATTTATGAGGTTTATCTTTTCCAGGCGGCTCTGGAGGGTGTTGATCTGGTTCTTTGCATTCTTCAGGCTGATGGACACCCTGTTAAGTTTGGACTGGAGTTCTTGGATTTTGTTGTTTTCTATGTTGCTGCTCGCTGTTGGGGTTTCTGAATCTGGCACCTGCATTTCATTACTGGCTGTTTCTTGGTTGTCGTCAGCCTGCCACTTGCAGTCTTGGCATGATTTCTTCAGTTTGTTTATTGATTCCTTAAGCGTTTGTACCTCTTTGATCGTTTTCTCAAGAAGATGGAATTGTCTGGGTAACTGGATGGTCATTGGAGGAAGAGTTACTTGATAGGGACATTCGTCTTCTTCGCATTTTCCACCGTTTCTCAGCCTGATAGGACAGGAATGAACAACTTTTCCATTGCTGCCCTCGTCCCCTTCATCTGCCACAGCAAACACATGTGAAGAAAATAGTAAAGTCTGTAGCAAGACCAAGTGGACAAACGGATTCATGTTTGCAGGGACAATTCTGAAATGCAGCAAGGAAGTACACTAACGTGGAACTGCTTTTATAGCAGCAGCAGCAGTTGGGCTGTGCAGTACCAGTGAGCTTTCGCTGTTCTCAGAAAAGGGTGGGAGTTCTTACATCACAGTTACAGTAACTTTGCAGAGGAAAAGGAGGTAGTTCTTGGCAAACTGAACTCGTATCCTGCATTATTGACGAACGTGTATAGGAATGTGCACAAAGGAAAAGGCAAAATATCTACAGATTTGATGAATTGTGGTTTGAAAACCATTCTTGTCTAATTTTCTTTGCTTTTTTTGAGCATTCTTATTAACTGAAATTTCAGACAGCTGCAGAGGAGAAGATACATTACAAAACTCAGCAGTATGGCTGATTACCAAACGTCTATGCTACACCACTTTTAACTAAAATTATATATGAATCTACAAGGTAAAAGGAAAATAAGAAAGGCAGATTGTCTGTTGTTAATGTGTAGTTTGTAACTATATGTCATTGTAATTAAAAAAATTATGCTATGCTTTTTATAAAGAATAAAAGCTAGTGAAAGTATAGAATCATTAATTTTGTTCTTTTTTACTTTGATTTTTGTATGCTGTAAATTGATTTAGGGCTGATTCACTAAGCCCTTTCTCCCATTCTGTATTTATGGGAAGAAACTTTGATGAATCAGTTTTCTAAAGGTCGATTTTAAAAGCCCTCCGTGCACCAAAGCCGGGAGATACACTCGTGTCTCGGGCCAGCGCGCACCATGTGGATTTGAAGAAGCGCCTGAGTACACGTGTATCTCCCAGTACGCGCACAAATCGAAAAGTCAAAAAAAGGGGCAGGGCAGGGGCAGAGCATGGGCGGGATATGGATGTTCTGGGACGTTACCTTGCAGTGTGCGCAGACGTATTTACGCATACAAGCATACTGGGGTCTCCTACTACATAATTTTAGATCTTCTATGGACGGCGTGTAAATATTAAAATAAAAAAGTTAGGCGAGTCAGCAGAGTTTTAAGGATTGGAGTTAAAATGGTAAAGGGAGGCTAAATAACAAGGGGTTTAGGAAGTCTGATCCATTAACTGGGCAAACTGGGAATGAACTGGTAAAAAGGGCTTTGGCATTGGCACGTGTTGTTTTTAAAATCCCCTCCGCTTAATGTGGTAGAGCTGGCATTTGCACGCACATGCGCATGTCCATATAAAATAGCATGCACATGTAGGCACGTTCAGCTGATTGTATAACATATGCGCATATATGTGCGTAAGTGAGAAAATGACCACATCCATGGACGCGAGCCGGCATAAATGTGTATATATGCACCCACATAGCTGTTTCAAAGTTATCATCCCTGTGTTTTATATTCCACAATTCTAGATTTTTTTAGGGATGTAACATGTAACATTTGTTTATTTGTGGAACATGTAGCATCTACCTTAAATACATTTTTAAGGTCTGACAAACATTCAGATAAATTAAGAATAAAACCTGTTACTCCATCCATAATTCAGTTATGCCTTGCAACCAGGTAATTGTCCGGTCCTACCATGTAATTTTCAATCTGTCACTTATTTTATGGGAATGGTGTTTTCAAGCAGAAAGAAATGAATGGTAACCATTCCAACTAGCTGGATGCTGGCAATGATTGTCTGTGAAGTGGCATGGTTTCCTTTGATAATTTGCAGGTTTTGCTTGTTCAGAATTCTGCATGGTATCTGACTTTGCTGTGAGATACACACTTATCACCTGGTGACTATGAGGCTGATATCAAAGATCACCAAGCGTCTCAATTTAGGCCCTATTTTCAGCCGATTTCAGGCTCCTAAGTTTTAGACTGAAAATAGGCAACCAACTTTAATTTTAAGTTCTTAAATTTAGGACAGCTATTGTTTCTTAAATTTAGGCATCTAACTTAATTTCCCTGCCCTTGGCTCTACTCACTTTTGTACGTAAATTTCATTATCCCAGGACAAGCAGGATGCTAGTCCTCACATATGGGTGACGTCACTGATGGAGCCCTATCCCAGAAAACCTTCTGTCAAAGTTTCTAGAAACTTTTGACTGACATCCTTAGCCTACTGAGCATGCCCAGCATGCCATGATCCCTCGAGCCACAGGGGTCTCCCTTCAGTCTTCTTTTTTCCGCGAAGCTGTTAGCCTCGCGGTTATAGGAGTCCTGTGTGGTGAATTTTCACTGCATAAAAAACTTTAAAAAACTCAGAAAAACTTTAAAGCGCCGTAGGGGTCTCCCTTTTTTCCACCATCGGTAAGTCTTTAAATTTTTCCAGGCGGTTCCGTTACTGCTAAACCATGTCAGAAAGTCGTCGACAGCTATTCGGCCTTTGCTATGGCTACGGGTTTCAAGAAGTGCCCGAATTGTTCCTGCACTATGTCCATAACGGACCCACACATTGAGTGTGTACTTTGTCTCGGCGAGGGACATGACGTCTCGACGTGCCCAAGATGCGCCGAGATGACGCCGAAAGGCAGAAGACTGCGCATGGAGAAAATGGAACATTTATTCCATCTTCAACTAATGCCATCGACCTCAACTTCCACACAGTCGTCTCCAGCTGGAGCGATTAGGAAGGTCGTCCTCAAAACAAAACGTAGACTGGATGAAGCAGGTGATCGGCCATCACCGACCCCCTTCAAGATCATCGATAAAGTCTACATCTGTCATCGAAAAAGGTGTCGAACATCGGCAGAAACATCGGCATCGACACCAGAGGCCTCACAATCCTGAATTGGATCCGCTAACCGGAGTTCCATCGGCAAGTCTCGAATCAACTCCAAAGAAGCCTCGGAGAGAGGACTCTCCATGTCCACTGAGGCCTTCGACTCCTAGGCGATCCTCACCGATATCGGTGCCGGGAACCGTATCTCCACAGGGCCCTGCCGAGGTACCGGTATCGCCTTCGCTGCCTCCCCCCGTAGCTGCTCTGGTTTCACCAGCTATGAGGGCGGAACTGGACGGTTACATCCGCCAGGCAGTTCGAGATGCACTCCGTGACATGCCTCCGATGCCAGCACAGATCACTGTTCCGCCATTGATGCCAGCACCATCGCCGGTACCGGTTCCACTCCCGTCACCGTTGCCCATTCCGATGCCATCGCCGACTGCATCGCCGGTTCCAGTTCAGCCAATGCCGATGCCGGATATGTCCTTTTTCGCGCCAATTTTAATGAAATTGGACACACTCATCGGTGCCATCCCGGTACAACGACCCGATGTCCCGATGCCAAGACCGATGGAAGAAGAAATAGTGAAGGAAGTACCGATACCTGAACCTATTCCAGGTCCATTGGGAATCTCACGTCCAAGGCCATCGTTTTCTCCACTATTTCCATTGAAACCACTGGAGAAACCATCGATGCCGTCAATTCCATCTCTTCCTGTTCCATCGACTCCTCCTTGTCCACGTTCATCAGACACTTGGGAGGATCCAAATACTGACTCTTCCTCAGAGGAAGTCCTCTCAGAACCTTCTCCTCCACAGGAAAGAAGGAAATCCCCTCCAGAGGACCTTTCTTTTTCAAATTTCATCAAAGACATGGCTGATACCATCCCTTTTCAGCTGGAATCTGAAGAAGATACTAGACAGAAGTCTCTGGAGGTATTACAATTCGTGGACCCACCTAAAGAACTCCTGGTGATACCAGTTCACAAAGTCCTAGTCGACTTACAACACAGGCTATGGGAGCATCCCTGCACCATACCACTGGTGAATAAAAGAACTGATGCTACGTACCTAGTCCAGCATATCCCAGGCTTCCAAAAAACTCAACTACCCCATCAATCGGTAGTAGTAGAGTCAGCTCAGAAGAGGTCAAAAAGAATGAAACCTCATTCATCAAATCCTCCTGGGAAAGACAACAGGTTTTTGGACACCATCGGCAGGAAAATGTTTCAGGGGTCCATGCTACTATCCAGAATTGCATCCTACCAACTCTATATGATGCAATATCAATGTAATTTGTGGAAACATTCAGGAACTCTCAGAATCTCTTCCTCAACAATTTCAAGATTCCTTCAATAGTATCATCCATAAGGGCCTGGAGGCTGGGAAACATGAAGTTTGTGCAGCTTATGATAGCTTCAAGACTTCATCTATATTGTCTGCCACTGGCATAAGTACCCGCAGATGGGCCTGACTCAAGGCCTCCGACCTGAGACCAGACGTACAAGAGAAACTTGCTGATCTTCCTTGTGCAGGGGACAATCTCTTTGGACATAAAGTATGAGAGGCAGTTTCCCAGCTGAAAGAACATTCGGAAACCTTGCGAAAGCTCTCCTCTGCTCCTCAGGAGTCCCAAACATCCTCACGAAGACTCCCAAGAAAGATTCAAAATGGCCATATTATAGACCAAGGAGATACTATCCACCTCCTGCCCGTGAAAGGTCATCTAGGCCAGCACAAAGACCGCAGGCCTGACAACCAAGAGCACCTAGAGCTCAACCCCCTCCACAAACAGGCCCGACTTCGGGATTTTGAAATCTCATCGGGGAACAGAAGCCTACCTGCCAATCCGACCCCAAATTTGCCAGTAGGAGGATCACTTTTTTTCCAGCACAATTGGTCGCATATCACTACAGACCAATGGGTACTCTCGATAACATCTCAAGGGTACCACCTGGACTTTCTCACTGTACCAAACGATACTCCATCCACCTCATCTTGGACAGTAAACAATCAATCCACACGCTTACAAAAAGAATTATCCACCTTTCTGAGAGCCAGGACCGTGGAACTAGTTCCCCGACCTCAGCAGGGCAGAGGATTCTACTCCCGTTATTTCCTCATTCCAAAGAAAACAGGAGGCCTACGTCCTATATTGTACCTCAGGAAACTCAACAAATACCCGAAAAAAGAAAAATTCAGAATGGTATCATTGGGCACCATGCTACCTCTACTTCAAAAAGGAGATTGGCTCTGTTCTCTGGATCTTCAAGACGCTTATGCTCACATTCCAATATTCCCTCCTCATCGCAAGTATCTGTGATTCCTAGTAGGAAGTCAACATTTCCAATACAAGGTGCTACCATTCGGTCTTGCCTCAGCACCTCGAGTGTTCACAAAGTGCCTGGCAGTGGCAGCTGCCCACTTGCACAAGGAGGGCGTGCACGTGTTTCTTTACCTGGACGATTGGCTCATCAGATGCCAAACAAGACAAGGAGCTCTCAACGCTCTCAAGCTCACAATAACTCTACTCCATTCGTTGGGATTCCTCATCAACTACCAGAAATCCCACTTCATACCATCTCACCTGTTACAATTCATTGGAGCAGAATTAAACACCATAACGTCAAAAGCTTTCCTTTCAAAAGACCGTGCACAGACACTCGCCTCGTTAGCAGGCTCTCTCCACGCACGCACGCAAATAAAAGCTCATCAATGTCTCACTCTTTTGGGTCACATGGCCTCCACAGTTCACATCACTCCTATGGCCAGATTGGCCATGAGAGTTACTCAATGGACACTCAGAAACCAATGGATACAAGCCATTCAACCACTGTCTTAACCAGTTCAAGTAACTCAGCAACTACGGTCCTCGCTCCTATGGTGGACGAACATGGACAACTTGCTCACAGGCCTACCTTTCCAACAACCGATTACGCAAGTGACGTTAACTACAGATGCATCCACCTTCGGGTGGGGAGCATACATTGGTCATCTGCAGACTCAAGGTACTTGGACAAAACTCGAAGCTACATTTCAGATAAATTTCCTAGAGCTTCAAGCTATATGTTATGCGCTCCATGCGTTCAAGGACTGCCTTTCCCACAAGACTGTTCTGATACAAACAGACAACACAGTAGCCATGTGGTACATAAACAAACAAGGAGGTACGGGCTCATATCTCCTTTGTCAAGAAGCCGCATAGATTTGGAATTGGGCCCTAACACACTCAGTGTTTCTTCGGGCCACTTATCTGGCAGGCATTCACAACGTAGTGGCGGATCGCCTCAGTCGTCAATTCCAACCTCACGAGTGGTCTCTGGATCCAATAGTAGCGACCAAGATCTTTCAACGTTGGGGCCAACCAACAGTAGACCTCTTTGCATCACAACTGAATTACAAAGTGGACAATTTTTGCTCCCTGCACAAGCAGAGAAACCGCTTACCCAGGGACGCCTTTTCTCGCCACTGGAATTCAGGTCTTCTATATGCGTATCCCCCGATACCGCTAATAACCAAAGCCCTAGTGAAGCTTCAGCAGGACAAAGGGTCCATGATACTCCTAGCCCCATATTGACCTCGACAAGTATGGTTTCCAATACTCCTCGATCAGAGACCCAATTTGCCTAGGCACAGCACCTACTCTCATAACTCAGAATCAGGGCAGGTTGCGTCATCCCAAGCTTTAATCCCGAACCCTCACAGCATGGATGTTGAACGCTTGATTCTACAACCTCTCAATATTTCAACTAATGTCTCTCAAGTGCTTGTAGCTTCACATAAACCCTCCACACGAATGAACTATCATGCTAAATGGAAACAGTTTACCAAGTGGTGCACACAAAACAGTGTTGACCCTTTTTCCTGCACTACATCATGTTTATTAGACTATCTATGGCATCTCTCAGACTCTGGTCTCCAAACCTCATCTGTAAGAGTACATTTAAGTGCAATCTCAGCTTATCACAATACCGTCGGAGATGCACCAATATCAGTGCAACCCCTCGTTAGTAGATTTATGAGAAGATTAATTCAACTTAAACCTCCACACCGACCACCGGTCACGGAATGGGACCTTAATGTAGTCTTAATGAGGCTCATGCATTCTCCTTTTGAACCCAGGATTCCTGTGATGTTAAATTTCTCACTTGGAAGACTATCTTCTTAATAGCCATCACATCTGCAAGATGGGTTAGCGAGTTACAAGCACTTGTTACATACTCCCCCTACACCAAATTCCTCCATGACCGAGTGGTACTCCGGACACACCCAAAATTTCTCTACAAGG
Organism: Rhinatrema bivittatum; assembly: GCF_901001135.1. Taxonomy (NCBI): domain Eukaryota; kingdom Metazoa; phylum Chordata; class Amphibia; order Gymnophiona; family Rhinatrematidae; genus Rhinatrema; species Rhinatrema bivittatum. Next base: position 41,271,865 of record NC_042623.1, on the reverse strand, counting down.
TAGTTACGGAATTCCACTTGAATCAATCCATCATCTTGCCTACTTTCTTCCCCAAGCCGCACTCTCACCAAGGAGAGAGGGCTTTACACACCTTGGACTGTAAGCGTGCGTTTGCGTACTACTTAGATCGCACTACGGCCCATAGGAAATCCACCCAGCTCTTTGTTTCTTTTGATCAAAACAAACCGGGAAAAGTGGTGGACAAGCAAATTCTATCTAATTGGCTTGCAGATTGTATACAATTTTGTTATGAAAAAGCAGGCCTTCCTCTCCAGGGGCGAGTAAAGGTTCACTCAGTAAGAGCATTGTCAACCTCAGTAGCACACTATTGTTCAGTGCTAATAGCTGACATATGTAAAGCCGCAACATGGAGTTCTCTTCACACCTTTGCGGCTCACTACTGTCTCAACAAGGAAGGACGACAAGATTCAGCCTATGGACAATCTGTCTTAAAGAACTTGTTTCCAGCATGATCCAACTCCTTCCACATCCAACCTTTCGTGATTTCAGGGTGCCTCATTTTTCCCAACAGTACACCAGTTGTTGTGCCTGTTGCACAAGTTGTACACTGTTGGTCCAATACAAAGATGACTCAGCCTGTAGCTTGCTAATCACCCATATGTGAGGACTAGCACCCTGCTTGTCCTGGGATAAAGCAAAATTGCTTACCTTGTAATAGAGGTTATCCCAGGACAGCAGGATGTAGTCCTCACAAAACCCACCCGCCATCCCGCGGAGTTGGGTCTGATACGTTTTATTATTTTATTTTTGGCTAACGCTCATTTCTACAAACGAGACTGAAGGGAGACCCTTGTGGCTCGAGGGATCATGGCATGCTGGGCATGCTCAGTAGGCTCAGGATGCCAGTCAAAAGTTTCTAGAAACTTTGACAGAAAGTTTTTCGGGATAGGGCTCCGTCAGTGACATCACCCATATGTGAGGACTACATCCTGCTGTCCTGGGATAACACCTATTACAAGGTAAGCAATTTTGCTGTACCTAGTAATAATAGGTACCTAAATTAAGGTGTTTAGCAGGGAAATGTTTATTTAGGGACTTTTAAAGTTAGCCACCTAGATCTTTTGAGTAACGCACTCTATTGTATTATGCAGTCTTTTTACATATCATGAGTGTGATATATATAGTTCGATATTGGTTATTTTTATTCACACAATAATTTTGCTAAGTTGCTTTTGGTAACTTACCAAAATGATCACACTTCTTAGTAAATCTGTCTCTTAGTCAATCTGTCCTTGTGCAATTTCAGCAACTGTTCTGTGCAGCAGGAAAGGAACCACCCATATCAGAATGTTTCTGTACTTTTCAGCACCAACTCATTTCCTGAAACAAGTTGCCTCCGAGTCTCAATATGCCTGATACAATATATTTTGCATCTATCTTCTCGTTCTGTATGCTTGTTGCCAAATAATACTTCTATTGTGGCACTTGGAACTCCAAATTCCTCATGTTTCCCAATTTCTCAAGACAATCTGCCTCCCTGAGTGACAGGGTAAGATGCTCTTTATTGATTGTGCGCCTTACTCTGTCCAACATCTCTAGCAGGTAACCAGAAAAAAAGAGATATATCCAAAGTCCTTCAATCAAACTTTATTATTATAAATATATCAACCAAAGCCCAACTCAGGCTGAGTTTTGCCTAAGAGGCTGCATCAGGGGCTGTGAAAAGTAACATGAAAATTATTTAAAAACAATAAATATACATAAATTCATTAATTTTAGATCCTAAAATATATAATTAAAATATATTGGCAGTGCTATCACATGACAAATCCTTAAAAATAATAAATATCTAGAAATCAAAATGACATGAAAACAAAAGCATCTGTGTATACTAAAATGACTTGAAATGAAATAAAAATATATGAATACTAGGACATTCAAGAAAATAAAAGTATATATTAAAAGTATGAATAATCTGACATAAAAATTGTAAAACAACCAGTAAACCTATAATTCAAAATGAGTAGTATATGTGCAGGAGAAAAATGAAAAAATGGGCAAAAAATCAATTAAATACCTATGCTGGCAGTATTATTGTCATATGGACTCATACAAAATAGTATAGGCTCAAGGCTCAAGACTTGGCTGTTTAAGCAAGCCTTCCCAGATTCCGTTTGAATGACAACAACATCCTCTAAGAGACTTCACAATATAATTTAAATATTTATTCCTTAACTGATCAGTCATCTTGCTCTAATCCTTCCCCACAGTTAAACTTTACTCTGTTTTAATGTAACTTTACAACTTTGCACTTGTTAATGTTCTGCTCTAATTCTGCTCTAATTCTTTCCCACAGTTAAACTTTACCCTGTTTTATATAACTTTTACGACCTTCGCACTTGTTAATGTTCTGTTATTTGACTCACTCCCCCTGTTATCTGTAAACCAGCATGATGTGATTTTTAATCACGAATGCCGGTATAGAAAAACTCTAAATAAAATAAATAAAATAAATAAATATAATCTTGATGATATTCTTAAAATAATAAAAATATATAATCCATAAGTGCGAGTGGTAATTAAAGAGAAAGAGTTCAAATAATAAGAAAAAGTTATTTGTTAATGTTCTGTTATTTGACTCACTCCCTGTTATGATCGCAAGATGCTGTTATGGTCAGAGTGGTGGACCCTTGGTTCGATGATGATCGATTAGACCACCATCGGTAGGCGAGGCTGATCCTCGGGGTTGCAGGTGGGAAAGAAGAAGATCTGGACGCAGGCGCCTCCTGCTGGTCGTGTAATCCAGATGCTGGCGCCTCCAGCAGGTCGAGGAACAAACCCCGCGGATCTCTTGAAGAAGTCCAATTTAGAAGTCGTGAGCCAGAGAGATCCGCAGCCAGTCCAGGGGTCAAGAGCCAGAGAAGTCCACAGCCAGTCCAAGGGTCGAGAGCCAGAGAAGTCCGCAGCCAGTCCAGGGATCGAGAGCCAGAGAAGGTACGTCGCCAAGCCAGGGATCAAAGAACCAGAGGGAACGTCAGCCGGACCAGGAATCAACTCGGGAAGACAAACAGGAACCAGGAACAGAACAAACGCAGGAGCCAAGAAGACAAGGCAAGGTCTGTAGGTCCAGACCTTGCTTAAATAGTCCCCAGCCAATAGGGATCCGCAGGAAGGAACCAGCTCACATCCTGTGAGTGTTCCTTTAAATTTAGGGCCAGAGCCCCCCGCGCGGCCCTAGCTGAAGTCAGGGGGCGGAGCTAAGCCGCGCGGGGAGAGAGACCGCGGCCATCTTGAATTTGCAGCGAAAGCTGCCGCTGAGGAGCCCCGAAGATCTGCCTAGTGCCGGCGGTCCGACCGGCCCCTGGGGATGGTGGTAAGTGCCGTTCGCGGCTTGCCACGGCCGGCCTTTATAACACTCCCCCTGTTATCTGTAAACCAGCATGATGTGATTTTTAATCACAAATGCCGGTATAGAAAAACTCTAAATAAAATAAATAAAATAAATAAATATAGTCTTGATGATATTCTTAAAATAATAAAAATATATAATCCATAAGTGTGAGTGGTAATTAAAGAGAAAGAGTTCAAATAATAAGAAAAAGAAGAGAAGTCTTGTAAAATTCATTGGTGCCGTGTCTCTCATAAGAACATAAGAAATTACCATGCTGGGTCAGACCAAGGGTTGATCAAGCCCAGCAACCTGTTTCCAAGAGAGGCCAAATCAGGCCACAAGAACCTGGGAATTACCCAAACACTAAGAAGATCCCATACTACTGATGCAATTAATAGCAGTGGCTATTCCCTAAGTAAACTTGATTAATAGCAGTTAATGGACTTCTCCTCCAAGAACTTATCCAAACCTTTTTTGAACCCAGCTACACTAACTGCACTAACCACATCCTCTGGCAACCGAATTCCAGAGCTTTATTGTGCGTTGAGTGAAAAAGAATTTTCTCTGATTAGTCTTAAATGTGCTACTTGCTAACTTCATGGAATGCCTCCTAGTCCTTCTATTATTCAAAAGTGTAAATAAGCGATTCACATCAACTCGTTCAAGACCTCTCATGATCTTAAAGACCTCTATCATATCCCCCCTCAGCCGTCTTTTCTCCAAGCTGAACAGCCCTAACCTCTTTAGCCTTTCCTCATAGGGGAGCTGTTCCATCCCCTTTATCATTTTGGTTGCCCTTCTCTGTACCTTCTCATTTGTAAATTAGATCTAAAAATTAATATCGGATGTTCAAAACAAATATTGTAAATTGTGAACTAAATGAAAAAATTGAAAGTTGAAAATTAAATAAAGCACTGTACATATACTGCACAAATAAACAAAATTTATTAATAAAAGCCACTTAATGTTAAGGCAGTATTTATTATATATGAGTCCATATGACAATAATACTGCCAGCACAGGTATTTAAGTCATTTTAGTATACAAAGATGCTGTTGTTTTCATGTCATTTTGATTTCTAGATATTTATTATTGTTAAGGATTTGTCATGTGATAGCACTACCAATATATTTTAATTATATATTTTAGGATCTCAAATTAATGAATTTATGTATATTTATTGTTTTTAAATCATTTTTAAATCATTTTCATGTTACTTTTCGCAGCCCCTGACACAGCCTCTTAGGCAAATCTCGGCCTGAGTTGGGCTTTGGTTGATATATTTATAATAATAAAGTTCAATTGAAGGACTTTGGATCTATCTCTTTTTTTCTGGTTACCTCACGGCTTCGATAGATCAACTTCCTTGTTGCTTTTTGAAAAGAACTCTAGCAGGAAATCACATTTAAAATGCAGGCTGCAAGGTATACATATATGTGGGGAGTCATTATTCTGACTACTGGAGTTTGATACCAGCGGTAGCAGAAGCAGCAGTGGAGCACTTTTCTGTGCTCCCTGCTCTGCCTGTTTCAGTCTTCCTGCTCTTCTAAATTGCAAGATGCTCTTAAGAAGAATCTTTCCTCGTCGTAGATAGGTATCCAAGGAGTCATATACGGAAAACTAGGTATTCAAGGCCAGTAGTACATATTTATCTAATAAGAATTTTGATTCCTGGTTAAAAGTTTCTTTAATACTTGAAATAGAAATTGAGTATTATTATGGAATTTTGGCCAAAGAACAAATTTAGGACACCAGAGATAGTCTGAGCTATTTAGAAAGTGGCAGGTTATTCCCTGAAAAAAAGAGAATGCAATCCTCTTCCTTTCCTCCTCAGTTTTGTTGCACTGGGAGTGGACCTTTGGCCTGGTGCAGGATTGGTACGGCCCTCCGGTGGGACCCGGAGAGCGCCTGCCACCAGGAGGCGGAGCACAGGAGGAGACAGAGGCTAGCTGGAGCTTCGCTAATAGCAACCCGGGGTTCCCTCAGTTGAGCCCTTGGTTACCCAGGCCACTTGCTATACCTTCCAAGTGCCGCCAGCTTCCATTCAAGCTTGACAGTGACGCCTCTGTCCCTATCCTCTGGACACGGATTACTAAGGCTTCGGCCTCCCTTTGCTCAGGCACCTTCAGTTCCTTGTGCTTGAGTTCCTGTTCCATATCCCATCCAGGATAGGATAGGACCACGCCATCTGCTGGCTGCTGTCTCTGGGCTGAACCATCTACTACCTGTACTTAACTTTGAGGCCCGCCTAAGTCCTGCTGCCCCGGCACCTGAAGGCTCAACCCGAGGGGAACGTGGGCTGGTATAGGTGAAGCGCCAGTGGCCTCCAGCTTTAGCCCACTCCGCCTGCTGACGGTGGGGACCCGTAGGCCCTCGCCTATGGGGTGCGTCAACCCCACCTCAGCCCAAGGATCCACCTCCTATGCAACACCATCAAGCCCAGTGTCCTGTTTCCAACAATGGCTAATCCAAGTCACAAGTACCTGGCAAGAACCCAAATATTAAATAAATCTCAAGCTACTATTGCTTAGTAATTAATTGGGATGTGAATCGTTTTTGAACGATTAAAATTATCGTCAGATAATTTTAAAATCGTCCTAAATCGTTAGAGTGCACGATACAATACAAATGCCCCCAATTTATCGTCAGGGGCATTTGTATTGTATCGTTAAATAGGGCATGGGAAATATTTGGGGGAGGGCGGGAAAACCGGCACACCAAAACAACCCCTAAACCCACCCCGAACCTTTAAAACCAATTCCTTACCCTCCCCCACCCTCCCGAACCCCCCCAAAATGTTAAGTTACCTGGTGGTCCAGTGGGGGGGGGGGTGTCCCGGCGCGATCTCCCGCTCTCGGGCCATCGGCGCCATTTTGGCTGCCACTAATTAAAATGGCGCCGATGGCCCGAAAAGAAAAAAAAACCCACCCGACCCTTTAAATCGACCCCCCTTAGCCTCCCCACCCTCCCGACCCGACCCATCGCTAATTTTATTTTTAGGGAGGCCCACGCCGCTGAAAAAAAAAACCCCACCCGACCCTTTAAATCGACCCCCCCCTCACGACCCCCCCAAAACCTTTAAAAGTTACCTGGTGGTCCAGGGGGGGCCTCGGGGGGCCTCGGGGAGAGATCCAGGGGGGCCTCGGGGAGAGGAGAGATCCAGGGGGGCCTCGGGGAAAGATTTCCCGTTCCCAGGCATCAGCTGTTCTAAAAAAAAAAATGGCGCCGATGCCCCTTTGCCCTTACCATGTGACAGGGTATCCGTGCCATTGGTCGGCCCCTGTCACATGGTAGGAGCACTGGATGGCCGGCGCCATCTTTAAAGATGGCGCCGGCCATCTTTACTCATCAGCCCCGATGTGAATTGGAATCGGAAACGATTCCAATTCACATATCTTAACGATCAGATTCGGGCCCCCCCCCCCCGATCAGATTCGCCCCCCCCCCAGCCGAATCTGATCGTTAAGACGATCTGGCACACGATTCACATCTCTAGTAATTAATAGCAGTTTATGGATTTTTCCTCTAGGAACTTATCCAAATCTTTTTTAAACCCAATTACACCAACTGCTGTAACCACATCCTCTGGCTATGAATTCCAGAATTTAAATATACGCTGAGTGAAAAAGAATTTTCTTTGATTTGTTTTAAATGAACTACTTGCTAACTTCATGGAGTGCCCCTTAGAACTTCTATTATCTGAGAGAGTAAATTACCATTTACATTAACTTGTTCAAGTCCTTTCATGATTTTGTATGCCTCTATCATATCCTCCCTCAGTCGTCTCTTCTCCAGCCCGAATTTCCTTAGCCTTTCCTCTTAGGGCAAGCAGGTTCAGTGCTGTTGGCATGATAAGCACAAGAAGGTAATGAACAAGGTGGCCAAAACAGAAAGGTCCAATTTACAGACATGGGACAGATCACTCTGCACCTTCGAACTCATACCTGTGGAGGAACTGGTAAGGGCAACAATTCAGCACAAAGCAATTGGAGGCCTGCAAGAGACCTTTGACTACTGTTGCTCAACCTGGTGAGTAAGCAGTAACCATACTGAATGGGTTAATGGCTTCATGGCGGCATAGGGCAGTTAGGGTAGGTAATGAACTATAGGAGGAAAAACTCACATGTGTTTCTCTACCATTTGACAGGTATGCGTCCAGAGGAGATGGCTGCTGAGCACTGCATAGCAGAAGACATCCAGGAAGCCCCTTCCAGTGAAACTTTTCATCTCTCCATGGACAGCTGGGAACTTCCCAGTTTTCAGCCAAGAGACAGTGACAAGAACCTTGGCTTCTCCCTTGCCTAGGTTGACCCGACCCATGGTTAACCTTCCAGAGGAAAAGCCATCAATGGGCATTTGTGGTACTAGTGAGAATCCAGAACTGGACACTGTCTCCGCTATCCTGCCAGTGCCAGTCCTATGTGTTGAAGACTAGAGTGAACCGCTGGCAGCTGAAATGTTGACCAGGCAGGAGCTGCATGACAACACAATGGCCGAGAGATGGTGGGACATTTCAGCACACTTTATTAAATTGGCCTGAGAGTAAGTTAGCTTAAATAGGTAGTATTTTGGCTTTATATGGTGTAAGGAGAGAAGGCACAAACTTGGGAGGTGCTTCATACAATAGTAAGAAGAATGCAAGATTCAGAAAGAGAGTGAGTAGGTACACATCAGCAGATTTGGGCAGAGAAATGAGCTTGGCATTTGAAAGTGTAAACAAGACATTTGAACTTGACATGATACTTAATCAGGAGCCAGTGCAATGAACAGAAAAGGGGTGTGATGGGTGAATGATAAGAAAGACAAAAGAGTGTTCATGCAGCAGAATCTGAAGAAGTTGAAGAGGACATTGACCAGAATCTGAAACACCAACAAGGAGATAGTTGTAGTAGTCTAGAGAAAAAAGCCTCACAGAGAAATAGATGGGAAGCATCAGGTAGGAGAGAGGAATCAATTCTGAAAAAGGAGAGTAGAACACAGTTAGGAAATGTGGGAAATAAGACCATAGTCCAGCATCATAGCAAAGCTTTTTGCAGAATCAGAAAATGACAGTGGTAAAAAACTGATTGTATGAAAGCCAGGAGGAGGATGGGGAACAGGAGCAGATGCTGGGAAAAATAGGATCTCATTTTTGGATGAGTCCAGCCTAAGAAGGCTGAGAGACAGAAAGAAAGGAAGAAACTGAAGCAGAGATATCTGAGAATGAGAGATAGATATGCGTCTTTCTGCAGTTAGCATTGCAAAAGGTTTGCAGTGTTTTATTTCAATCAAAAAGTATAAATTTTGTGCCCAGCTGTCCCAGTATACGAGTATAAATTACTATATTCAGTCAGATTCTGGCATTAAAAAACCTTTTGGACATCTCTTTGGAATATCTATAAAGAAGCCAAAATTTGTCACACAAACTTATTTACACAACGCCTTCATTACTAAACAGTGTGTGTAATCCTCTTTAGAGGAAACAAATTAAATGATTAAATTTATTGTGAAATGTAACCCAAATGAAACATTCAGAACTTACCAATTAATGGGGTTATGCAGACAAATGAACCAATTCTTTTTGGAAAAATGGTTTGTGGTAGGATCAAATGTGATTTATTTGTAAATGAGTTTCAAATAAAGGAAGAAGAAATTAGATCAGAGGATCTTTTATTGCTATGTTTGCTGAAAGCTTTAGCTCAAAACCATTCCTAATCTGAAAGGAAACAAATCTACCAAATTCAGTTCTCTTCAACAGATGCTTGTTGCGCTGGAAATGGACCCTTGGCCTGGTGCAGGATTGGTAGACCCTCTGGTCAGACCCAGAGGGTGTCTGCCACCAGGGGGCGGAGCACAGGAGGAGACAGAGGCTAGCTGGGGCTTCGCCAATAGGAGAAGGTCTTAGATGGGCCTCGCAGAATATCCTGAGGAGAGAGTTCAAGAGCATGCCCACCACAGCAAGGGTATGCGGTCGTTGTCCAAGGAGGAAGGCCAGAGGTCACAGAAGGCCAGCATAGAGAGTCCAAGCAGATAGCAAGGGTCAAAGGTTAGAGTATCAGTCCAGAATGGTTAGCCAAGGCAGGGGTCAGTTACCAGAGGTCAGTCCGGGAGTAGTCAGGTCAGGCAGAGGTCAAGTTCCAGGCAGTGATCAAGAGTAGTCAGGTAAGGCCGAGGTCAAGTTCCAGGCAGCAGGCAGACAAGGTCAGGAGAAGCAATGGTCAGTACCATGAGATCAGTCCGGAGGGTACTACCAAGGATAGAGAGATGAAGGAACAGGAGGCGCTGGAACAGGAGACGCTGGGACTGGAGACACTTGGAACAGGAGACACAAGAGTGACGACCCAACGAGGGTGCTCGATGAAGATTCTGCCGGACCGGTGCCCCTGCCACCTGGGAAGGAGCCAACGGTACTCCGGGAACGGTCAGCAGAGAAGACAATCCAGGGCGAGCAGCTATCAGGCAGGAGTGACCCATGTCCTTGAGGAGGAATGACCTGATTCCAAGGCAAAGGTAGACTGAGCAAGAAGCCCTTTTATAGGGCAGAAGAGGCAGCTCCCTGGGAGGAGCTTGCAGGTGGGACCCAGGGCAGAATAACTGCAGGCCCTTTAAATCCAAGTGAGAGCTGCAGGCCCGCCCCTAGGAAGGAAGGGGCAGGACCCTGGATAGTGGCCATGCTGCCGGCCGCAGCAGGGGAGAAGGAGGAGCTGGAGAAGGGCCGCAGGCAGGCCCTGATGCTGGAGTGGCGTGTCCTGCCGCTGAAGGCAGGCTGGGGGCGGCCCCAGCTGCAGCAGAAGTCGGGGACGAGGTCCTCCTGGGCCACGAAGTGTGGACGACGTCGGCGGCTCCTGCCGCAAAGAAGAGGAGTCACTAGGGCAGTCTGGGGGTGGCCTGCCATGGGAAAGGCCCCGGCTTCTGCGGCCTCCAGGCCGTGAAGATAAGAGGCGGCTCGTGGCTTCAGCCATGGGCCGTATCGCCACGATGCTATACCATATAAACTGAGTTCAAGTTCATTCATGATTCAGAAAAGTCTCTATTAAACCAAGACCCTAAGAACCAAGGGCTTGATTCACTCACTTTGAAGCTGGAAAGGAAACTATGGCAGAAAGCTATTCAGGAAGGCTGGCAAAAAAAAAATTACTATTAAAGGTGGAACAGAGGCTTATAGTGGTGAATTAGTCAATAATCAGTGCATAATGGAGCATAACTAACCCACCCTGCTCTGAGCCATGGAATGTATTAGCTGCCTCATTTCTTTCTACATGGTTATCCTTCTTCATGTGTACTCTGTACCACTCATGCTGCATCTGATAGTTAGTTTAAAGCAGGGGTTGGCAAATGTTTTTGTTCAAGGGTCAAATTAATGGTCCAGGGGCTGGTGAAAATCCATTGATCCCTCCCAGAGCTCCAGGCAAGGAGTATGGTGGAGGGGGGGGGGGGGGATTCCTCTCTGAGTTCCAGCAGAGGTTCATAGCAGGTTTCCATCTAGCCCATAGCAGCAATATCATTTCCAGCCCATAGATATTATCTCTTGGCAAAACTGACATGCTATCGCCACCTCAAGCCGGGACTCATCTCGGCACTACAGGCCAAATGGAAGTTTCCTGTGAGCTGAATGTGGCCCAAGGGCTGTAGTTTGCCCACTTCTGGTTTAACAGATTGCAGGAAATGTGAAAGTTAAAATTTTGGCAGTGTAGCCCATTAGGCAGAGCAGAGCACTGTGAAACCTGGTCACCCAGGTTCAAAAACTACTGTTATTAATCAAGAGTAAGCCCATGTGATGAAGCAGGGGCTTCACACGTGCAAAAGCAAGCTGGAGAGACAGGACAGTTAGAGATTCCAGAAGGCAGAGATCAGGGAAAACACTGCTTCAAGGCAGAAAGAAAAAGTAAACAAGAGTTGGCTAGGGGGTTATAAAGCCAGAAAGCTGCTGGGAAATGTGGTTTGGAAATTCTTGGTAGAGAACTAATTAGGATCAAGGTAGCAGCCATAGAAAGGTGTGTTACTAATTGGGAGACATAACTGAGGCTAATTACAGAACCACTGCACAGTATCAATGTGTCTCTTAAGAAAGAGAACACTGTCTTTCAGACAATCAGTGAGAGAAGGAGACTCAGATGAGGGAGGAGTCAAAGGAAAGAACTCACCCAGACTCAAATGCAGAGATGCCCACAACCTGTGGTTAGGGATTTTGAATCTGAAAAAGGTATAGTTGATAGTAGGTTCTATGTAGACCTAGGAAATTGGGCTGGCCTACAGCTGTTGGCCAAAGTATCTTGTTGGGGAAATCCTGGGGTCTCAGGAAAGGAACTGAAAGTTATGAGTGCAAAGTGAATACTGATGTCTTGAATAAAGTTGTTTTACTGCAGATGGCTGGTTCTGAGCAGTGTGTTTCAGTAAACTATCAGTGATTTACACAGGGTCTAGGCAGCAACCTCCCTGTGCCCAGACTTACATCATATGTTTAATAAAGACAGCATGTAACTCTGCAGTTTATCTTTTACAATGCTATATACACCAACAGTGTAACATAAATAATAAATATTTAGTATTCCATTTGTAAAGCCCCCTTTGCTAACTTAATTTCAGTACATAATCTTACACATGGTATGGTGTAGTCTGGTGCATCTCTCAGGATTCACCTGTACGCTCTGCCAACAGGGAGTGTATCAGGACCCTGAGAGAAGTCTGGACACTCCTCCAGGAGAGTGGGAGTAAGAGGACTTATAGCGCTGTCCTGATGGAAGGATGCTGGAAGAATCTAGAAGTTCTTTGGGAATTCAACATAATGCCATACTCTGCTGCCACCCCACCCTTATTCTGTACAAAACCTTTTTTTCCCCATGACAAGCAGGATGGCAGTCCTCACACAAGGGTGGCATGGAGCCAGTCGTGGAACTTTGATCTCAAAGAATTTAGAGCTTTCAACATGTTCTACTGAGCATGTGCAGCTGTAGTTATCTTACTGCCCCTTAGACAAAGCTACTCCTGGGGGAATTCTGTGCACAAAAACTGAAAATTCTGCGCACAAAAACTGAAAATTCTGCAAACTTTATATTGGTCAAAATAACACAATTTATATGACAGTCTTTAAGTAATCAAAGGACAAAGAAGCAGAAACACCTCTCTAATGCAATCAAAATCAGACAAAGAGAGGGAAAAGGATCAACAGTCCAATCCACAAAACTCAAACTAATTAATGGCAAATGACAATATCATAAAGATCTTTTGCTTTGGAATTTCAATCTGCAGCCTCTCGCCTCGCAATGGGCCGCAAGCTTCAATCAGCTTACAAAGCAGAATATAATATTTAATCATTTTGTTACGCTTGGGCTCCGGTCAGGAGTCGTGAACACCACCCAGCAGGGTGGCTCCAGGTGGAGAGAGACAGGAAGCTAGAAACAGTGTCTGGTTCCAGGCTGGGTCAGGGCAGGCAGCAAGTAGCAGTGTCCGGGTTCAGGCTGGGTCAGGGCAGGCGGCAAGTAGCAGTGTCTGGGTTCAGGCTGGGTCAGGGCAGGCGGCAAGTAGCAGTGTCTGGGTCTAGGCTGGGTTAGGGCAGGCGGCAAGTAGCAGTGTCTGGGTTCAGGCTGGGTCAGGGCAAGGCAGGTCAGAAGGCCCGTAGGCCACACACACACAGAAGGCCCGTAGGCCACACACAGTAAGCAAGGCAAGGCAGAGAAGGCCCGTAGGCCACACACACACAGAAGGCCCGTAGGCCACACACCGTAAGCAGGACAAGGCAGGTCAGAAGGCCCGTAGGCCACACACACACAGAAGGCCCATAGGCCACACACCGTAAGCAGGGCAAGGCAGGTCAGAAGGCCCGTAGGCCACACACACACAGAAGGCCCGTAGGCCACACACCGTAAGCAGGGCAAGACAGGTCAGAAGGCCCGTAGGCCACACACACACAGAAGGCCTGTAGGCCACACAAGGCAAGACAAGGCAAGGAATAAGGCCCAAAGGTCGCGCAAGGCAAGGCAAGGCAAGGAATAAGGCCCGAAGGCCGCGCAAGGCAAGGGAAGGTCCAGGGACCAAATGCACAGCAAGCAAGGAAGGCTAGAGCAGGGAGCCCAGGCGAGCTCGATGCCGAAGCACTGAGGGAACTGTCAGGCAGGGTTATAAGGGATAGCCCAGAACATAGAGAGGAGAAGGGAGATGGACTGGGCCTGTCAGGAGATCCAGCTCTAGAGGGACCCCTGGTGGTGAGGCGGTTGCACAGCAGCCATAGCCGTAACAGTACCCCCCCTCAAGGCCTCCCCCTCCTCCTGGATCCCATCTGTGCAGGAGGTAATCAATAATAACGTGAGACCACTCCGGGGGTGATGCGGCAGGTTCAACTCCTTCCCGAGGCAGTAAGGCAGTCCATACCCCCACCTGGGGTGATAAGGCGGCAGGGTTAGACCCCTCCTGGGGTAGCAGAGGCGGTGCAGATTTCCATAACCCCTCCTGGGGTGACAAGGGGAACACAAACCCCACCTGGGGCAGAGAAATAGTCCATAACCCTTCTTGAGGCGACAGTAGGGCCGGTCCGGACCCTTCCAAGGTCGGCATCAGGACCGGTACAGACCCCTCCAAGGGCGGCAGCTGGACCAGTACAGCAGGCTCAGATAGTTGAGTAACAAAGTCAGTTGGCAGGCCCGGTTCGGACCCCTCCGGGGGCAGCAGCAGGACTGGTACGGACCCCTCCAGGGGCAGCAGCAGGACCGGTTCGGACTCCTCTCGGGGAGGCAGCTGGACCGGTACGGACCCCTCCAGGGGCGGCAGCTGGACCGGTACAGCAGGCTCAGATAGTTGAGTAACAAAGTCAGTTGGCAGGCCCGGTTCGGACCCCTCCGGGGGCAGCAGCAAGACCGGTACGGACCCCTCTCGGGGAGGCAGCTGGACCGGTATGGACCCCTCCAGGGGCGGCAGCTGGACCGGTACAGCAGGCTCAGATAGTTGAGTAACAAAGTCTGTTGGCAGGCCCGGTTCGGACCCCTCCGGGGGTGGCAGCAGGGCCGGTATGGACCCCTCCAGGGGTGGCAGCAGGACCGGTTCAGCAGACTCAGATGGCTGAGTCAGGAAGTCTGTCAATAGGACTGGTTTGGACCCCTCCGGGGACGGCAGCAGGCCCGGTTCGGACCCCTCCAGGGACGGCAGCAGGACCGGCTCGAGCCCTTCCGGGGGCGGCAGCAGGACCGGCTCGGATTCCTCCGAGGACGGCAGCAGGACCGGCTCGGCAGGCTCAGATGGCTGAGTCAGAAAGTCTGTCAGTAGGACCGGTTCGGACCCCTCCAGGGGCGGCAGCAGGACCGGTTCGAGCCCCTCCAGGGGCGGCAGCAGGGCCGGTTCGGACCCCTCCGGGGATGACAGCAGGACCGGTTCAGCAGACTCAGGCTCTTCTCGCGGTAGTGCAGGAGACTCGGACCCCTCTTGGGGCGAAACAGCAGACCCAGACTCTTCTTGGGGTTGTGCAGCAGGTTCAGATGGCAGAGTAGCAAGGTTAGAAGTAGTGTGCATGGAAGACACAGATTGTACTGCCATGGGCTTGATACCTCGAGCCAGTCTGACGCTCCTGATTTTGTTTCTGGAGGAACAGTTTAGAGAAGGCACAGGCAGTTCTAGGACGTCTAGGGAAGGTGCTCGTTAGTGTCTACTTGGCAGCTGTGGGAAGCAGAGCCCTGCTAGAGTTAATTACTTCCCTCTGCTTCTGTTTCTGGTGCTCTAGCATGGAAGTTATCGAAGGCTTCTTAACCCGGTGAGTTCTGAGATTTTCAGAGCAAGTTTTTTCCAAAGTGTCCAGAGATGAAGTGCTAGAATGCTTAATCCATAAACTGTTACATGAAATAATGTTGTTAACTGGGCCAGAAGCTGAACGCACGGTAGTAGAGCTGACTGTTCTCCCTAATGAAGCAGCTGGTCCTGTAGCTGAACAACAGGGGCACGGTTTGCCTGGTGGTAATAGGCTGGGAATACATGAACATTTCCACCATCCTGGCTTTGGAGTAGAACAGTTTAAACACTCTTGGTAGACAGAGACATTTCTCTTATTGCAGTTACTGCATGTCCAGTGTTCCTGACCAGCAAGTTGACAGGCTAGGCAGTTCTGATAGCTTGGGTAATTCAAGGTCTGACAGGAATTGCAGGTATAAAACTTTGAAGAAGGAGGCATCTTGTAATAGTGAAAAAGTTGACTCACCGGTTTAGCACACAGACCTATCTCTTCCCCTGGAAATTGGTGGCTTCGGCATACTGTTACGCTTGGGCTCCGGTCAGGAGTCGTGAACACCACCCAGCAGGGTGGCTCCGGGTGGAGAGAGACAGGAAGCTAGAAACAGTGTCTGGTTCCAGGCTGGGTCAGGGCAGGCAGCAAGTAGCAGTGTCTGGGTTCAGGCTGGGTCAGGGCAGGAGGCAAGTAGCAGTGTCTGGGTTCAGGCTGGGTCAGGGCAGGCGGCAAGTAGCAGTGTCTGGGTCTAGGCTGGGTCAGGGCAGGCAGCAAGTAGCAGTGTCTGGGTTCAGGCTGGGTCAGGGCAAGGCAGGTCAGAAGGCCCGTAGGCCACACACACACAGAAGGCCCGTAGGCCACACACAGTAAGCAAGGCAAGGCAGAGAAGGCCCGTAGGCCACACACACACAGAAGGCCCGTAGGCCACACACCGTAAGCAGGGCAAGGCAGGTCAGAAGGCCCATAGGCCACACACACACAGAAGGCCCGTAGGCCACACACCGTAAGCAGGGCAAGGCAGGTCAGAAGGCCCGTAGGCCACACACACACAGAAGGCCCGTAGGCCACACACCGTAAGCAGGGCAAGGCAGGTCAGAAGGCCCGTAGGCCACACACACACAGAAGGCCTGTAGGCCACACAAGGCAAGGCAAGACAAGGCAAGGAATAAGGCCCGAAGGCCGCGCAAGGCAAGGCAAGGAATAAGGCCCGAAGGCCGCGCAAGGCAAGGGAAGGTCCAGGGACCAAATGCACAGCAAGCAAGGAAGGCTAGAGCAGGGAGCCCAGGCGAGCTCGATGCCGAAGCACTGAGGGAACTGTCAGGCAGGGTTATAAGGGACAGCCCAGAACATAGAGAGGAGAAGGGAGATGGACTGGGCCTGTCAGGAGATCCAGCTCTAGAGGGACCCCTGGTGGTGAGGCGGTTGCACAGCAGCCATAGCCGTAACACATTTATTGTCATTGTGCTCATACCAGTATTCAACTTTATTCAAACATCTTAATTTTTTGCCACTAATTTTATTTCCAAACACCCCTAAAAAAGGTATATAAATATGAAAAAAAGACTATAATTCTCACCTAAATTAAAAAAATTTTAACCACAAATTTTGGAAAGAGGAATACTTAGCCCATCCTTTGTGAAATATCAATTGAATCATTCCCGACATGAATCATGTTTCGATTGTAGAAAACAATCTTCTTCAGGGGATATTTCTCAATATTTTTTGCATAAGGCAGCCAATATTCTTCAATATCTTCTAAAAACAAACACAACATATTAAAAAGTGCACATATCCTAAGTTATACAAACCCACAATTATCTAGCCTATAATCCAATCAAAAAATGGTTCACACTGACTTATATCGCAAAGAAAGCTTACCCGGACAAACACTGTCTCAGCCAATAGTTTCAAAAAATGGCGCCACAGCGTCTCTGGAAAACTCTTGGTATCACAACCATTTAAATCTTACTTCCGTTGTCCACGTCACCGGAAGTGATGTCAACGGGACACTAAAAAAACTACAACTCCCATATTGCCTTGATCAAAGATAATAACTTCTTCCTAGAGACCTTTCTTCCATTATTTTATCAACAAAACAGATCACATTCACACCAAAGTCTGTATTAAATTCAATCAAATTAAAACACAAACCAATCAATTTCTCTATTCAAGCCCTTAGGAGCCGCGGTATCAAAGTGATATATCCATTTCTGTTCCCTACGTAGAAGGTAATTATCGAAATCACCCCCTCTATTACTAGGTGCCAGCTGTTCAATGACTGCAAATCGTAATGTATCAAAAGAATGACAATACTGCAGGCAATGTTGTACTACAGGCGCTTCCAGACGTTGTCTCGCAATGGCACTTTTGTGCTCAATCATGCGGGTTTTTAAATTACGTTTAGTTTTGCCAATGTACAGTAAAGGACACGGGCACCACAAGCCGTAAATTACCCCTTTAGACTGACAGTCCGTATGTGATTTAAATCTGAATTTCCCTTTGGCAAAAAACGGAAGAAACTCTCCTGAAAACGATTGATTGCAAACACTGCACTTATTACAAGGAAAATGACCCTTAGGCTCTTCATTGTCAACCACAACTCTTAAAAATTCATCAGAGAGATCAGAACAGACCATCAAGTCTCTTAAGTTCTTATTACGCTTGAATGCAAAACGAGGAACTTGCTGTAGCTCAGTATGTAAACTAAGTACATGCCAGTATTTCTTAATAATATTCTGAACTAAATATATCCGAGGCGAGTACGGAAGTACACATGTGGTTTTTTCAGATGCTGGCTGACCCTGAGATGGCAAAAATAAAAGGTCACGGTTCACCCATCTAGCACGTTTATATGCCTTTTTGATAATTTTTAAAGGATAACCTCTCTGTTGAAAATTAAGAATTAGATGTTTGGCTTTCGATTTATAATCTAAAAGATCAGAACATAACCTTCTGAGTCTCAAAAATTGTCCATAAGGCAGATTCGATCTTAAATGATACGGGTGACAACTCTCAAATCGGAGTAGAGTATTCTTGTCTATAGGTTTACGGTATAAAGAAAAACCAAAACCAGTGGCATGTAAAGAAATAGAGATGTCAAGATAAGCAATACAAGATTTATCAAACTTATAGGTAAATTTAATATTTACATCACACGAATTGAGCCATCTTTGTTCTTTCGTTGTAATCCAACATTTTTGAGCTCCCAATTCAACAAGCGAATCAATCTCTATTTTAATCGCAGAAGTCGGGTCTTCAGATAATTTTAAATAATACTCAGAATCTCTCAACTGACGAGTCGCTTCTTCTCAATAATCTGTAATATTCATGGCGGCGCCATAGTAGTTATGAATATTACAGATTATTGTGAAGAAGCGACTCGTCAGTTGGGAGATTCTGAGTATTATTTAAAATTATCTGAAGACCCGACTTCTGCGATTAAAATAGAGATTGATTCGCTTGTTGAATTGGGAGCTCAAAAATGTTGGATTACAACGAAAGAACAAAGATTTCTAACAGTTGATTTCCCGAGGATGCCGGTATTGTATCTTTTGCCAAAGATTCATAAATCGCTTGTTAAGCCTCCAGGAAGACCGATTGTTTCATCCAGGGGCTCATTACTTGAGCCTTTATCGATTTTTGTAGACAAGTTTCTTGCTCCTTTGGTAAAGCTGTTACCTTCATACGTCCGAGATTCATCGGACTTGATGACACAATTAGATATGCATACACAGCATCTTTTTCCAAATTCCGGGTTGGCATTAGCAACTATAGACATGGTGTCTCTTTACACGAGTATCCCACAGAGGGAGGCATCTGATATTGTGAGGTCAAAATTAAGTGAAGTATCCTCAAGGACTCCATCAGCGTTTATTTCAGCATTAGCTGATATTTCTTTGAAGAATAATTTCTTTAAATTTGGTGATGAGTATTTTTTACAATGTAGGGGTGTCGCTATGGGTGCCGCAATGGCGCCAGACATCGCGAACCTCTACATGGGAAACTTCGAAGAAAAATTTCTCTCTATGAACCCATTTGCCAATCAGGTGAAATTTTGGCGTCAGTACATCGACGACATACTTATAGTGTGGGAAGGGGATGAGAGTATGTTTACATCATTTATGGCATGGCTCAATTCGTGTGATGTAAATATTAAATTTACCTGTACGTTTGATAAATCTTGTATTGCTTATCTTGACATCTCTATTTCTTTACATGCCACTGGTTTTGGTTTTTCTTTATACCGTAAACCTATAGACAAGAATACTCTACTCCGATTTGAGAGTTGTCACCCGTATCATTTAAGATCGAATCTGCCTTATGGACAATTTTTGAGACTCAGAAGGTTATGTTCTGATCTTTTAGATTATAAATCGAAAGCCAAACATCTAATTCTTAATTTTCAACAGAGAGGTTATCCTTTAAAAATTATCAAAAAGGCATATAAACGTGCTAGATGGGTGAACCGTGACCTTTTATTTTTGCCATCTCAGGGTCAGCCAGCATCTGAAAAAACGACATGTGTACTTCCGTACTCGCCTCAGATATATTTAGTTCAGAATATTATTAAGAAATACTGGCATGTACTTAGTTTACATACTGAGCTACAGCAAGTTCCTCGTTTTGCATTCAAGCGTAATAAGAACTTAAGAGACTTGATGGTCTGTTCTGATCTCTCTGATGAATTTTTAAGAGTTGTGGTTGACAATGAAGAGCCTAAGGGTCATTTTCCTTGTAATAAGTGCAGTGTTTGCAATCAATCGTTTTCAGGAGAGTTTCTTCCGTTTTTTGCCAAAGGGAAATTCAGATTTAAATCACATACGGACTGTCAGTCTAAAGGGGTAATTTACGGCTTGTGGTGCCCGTGTCCTTTACTGTACATTGGCAAAACTAAACGTAATTTAAAAACCCGCATGATTGAGCACAAAAGTGCCATTGCGAGACAACATCTGGAAGCGCCTGTAGTACAACATTGCCTGCAGTATTGTCATTCTTTTGATACATTATGATTTGCAGTCATTGAACAGCTGGCACCTAGTAATAGAGGGGGTTATTTCGATAATTACCTTCTACGTAGGGAACAGAAATGGATATATCACTTTGATACCGTGGCTCCTAAGGGCTTGAATAGAGAAATTGATTGGTTTGTGTTTTAATTTGATTGAATTTAATACAGACTTTGGTGTGAATGTGATCTGTTTTGTTGATAAAATAATGGAAGAAAGGTCTCTAGGAAGAAGTGATTATCTTTGATCAAGGCAATATGGGAGTTGTAGTTTTTTTAGTGTCCCGTTGACATCACTTCCGGTGACGTGGACAACGGAAGTAAGATTTAAATGGTTGTGATACCACGAGTTTTCCAGAGACGCTGTGGCGCCATTTTTTGAAACTATTGGCTGACACAGTGTTTGTCCGGGTAAGCTTTCTTTGCGATATAAGTCAGTGTGAACCATTTTTTGATTGGATTATAGGCTAGATAATTGTGGGTTTGTATAACTTAGGATATGTGCACTTTTTAATATGTTGTGTTTGTTTTTAGAAGATATTGAAGAATATTGGCCACCTTATGCAAAAAATATTGAGAAATATCCCCTGAAGAAGATTGTTTTCTACAATCGAAACATGATTCATGTCGGGAATGATTCAATTGATATTTCACAAAGGATGGGCTAAGTATTCCTCTTTCCAAAATTTGTGGTTAAAAATTTTTTAATTTTGGTGAGAAGTATAGTCTTTTTTTCATATTTATATACCTTTTTTAGGGGTGTTTGGAAATAAAATTAGTGGCAAAAAATTAGGATGTTTGAATAAAGTTGAATACTGGTATGAGCACAATGACAATAAATGATTAAATATTATATTCTGCTTTGTAAGCTGATTGAAGCTTGCGGCCCATTGCGAGGCGAGAGGCTGCAGATTGAAATTCCAAAGCAAAAGATCTTTATGATATTGTCATTTGCCATTAATTAGTTTGAGTTTTGTGGATTGGACTGTTGATCCTTTTCCCTCTCTTTGTCAGTCTTTAAGTAATTACATTTTAAATTATTAAAGAAAAAAGTTATTAAAGTTGCAGAATTTTAAATATTTTGAGCAGAATTTCCCTAGAAATTCACTGTAAGAGTGTCCCCTTCCACATACACACACCCTCATACAGGCTCCCTCACTCTCTCGCACACACACACATCCCCTCATATAGGCTCCCTCTCTGAAACCCACACTCAAGTATCCCTCGCACTCCCCCTCTTACCAACCAAGCTGTCTCTCGCACTCCCCCACACCCCCTCTCCTCTCACACACACACATTCTCTCTCACCGGCATCCCCCTCCCCTCATATAGGCTCCCTCTCTCTGAAACCCACACTCAAGCATCCCCCCACCCACCCTCTCTTACCTCCCATGCTCTCTCTCACAGCCTCCCCACTCCCCTCTCACCAACCATGCTCTCTGTCACCCCCCCTCTCACACAAACACACACATTCTCTCTCACCGGCATCCCCCCCATGCTCTCTCTCACACCTTCCTGCTCTCTCTCACCCTCCCCTCCGCGGCACACATTCTTTCTCAGCGCATACTGCAGGACCCGCGCCGTTTGTGGTGAAGAATTCCCCCAGGAGTAGACAAAGCTCTTCAGTCTTTCTTTTTCCATGGAGCCATATGGTTACGGTATCAGCTTGCTCTTTCCCTCACAGCGACTGCTGTGACAATTCTGGAGCTGGAGCCCGGCATGCCATTCGCGGCAAAGATGAAGGCCCGGCGCACCGTTCGCGGCACTCGGGGGGCCTTCCATTTTTGCCTTGAGCAGAAAATAGCAGCGGAGACCCCGGCATGCTGTGAACTGAGCGCGTCCCGTGGCACATGCTCCATTCAAGGCAAAGATGAAGCCCAGGTGCGCCAATCACAGCACACGGGGGCCTTCCCTTTTTGCAGCGAACGGCGCACGGGCCTTCATCTTCGCCACGAACGGAGCATGTGCCGCGGGACATGCTCCGTTCGCAGCATGCTGGGGTCTCCTCTGCTATTTTCTGCCTGTCCCGCGATGGCCGCTGTCCTTCCGGTTTTGAATAGTCTTCCGGCGAGGAGGAAATCTGTGGGAAGGGCGACGAGGGAGGAAATCTGCGAGGTGAGGGAGGAAATCTGCGGGAAGGAGGAATTCTGTGCAAATTCTGCATTCCGCAGTAGCGCAGAATTCCCCCAGGAGTAGACAAAGCTCTTCAGTCTTTCTTTTTCCATGGAGCCATATGGTTACGGTATCAGCTTGCTCTTTCCCTCACAGCGACTGCTGTGACAATTCTGGAGCTGCAGCAACTGTTTTTACTAATAGTATTTTTTCCTTATTTCCCTTATGATGATTGTTTTGGTTTTCTCCCTTTTCTCTCTTTTAAGCCTCTCTGCCGGCTACATGGCAGACCTAGTGCACTGTGTTGGCCAACAGAATTTTCATCTCTTAATAAATAATTCTGCACCTGCAGCTTATTTGTATTGTCCTCTCCCATAATTTGTTTGTTTTTGTGCCTTTGTCAGGTATTTTGTGAGATTAGTAGTATGCAGTCCGTGTCTGGTCCATGTAGGCTTCTGGGCCTGGGGACTTGCCTGAGTTCCCATCCACACAGGAGTTCCATGAAGTTTCGTCCAACAACTGGGCATCAGTGGAGGCTCAGACAGTGAAGGAATTGAGGATCAAATCGTTCCCATGGCGAGGAGAGCTCATCCTCCCCACACTCCTGGAAATGTCTCCATGTACACTTCTGTTGCCCTGGATGACATAGTCTCCCCTCCTGCTTGTTGGCTTGTTCTGATAGTGCAGTCTCCTTGAGAGAGAGGGTGAACATGAGCCTGGGTATTCAGCTTTTATGCTGCATCATTGGTTCTTTGCCTGAAACCAGTTGCCCATTCACATCCATGCCAGTGCACTGAAGGTCCGATGCTGGAGCATTGTTGAGACCATTAAGCACCATAGATGCTATCGAGCATGATGGATGCCTTTGAAGCTGTCAGCATGGCTGCCTGCAGCATCATCTGATGCTATCAAGTGCTTTGGACACTATTGAGCACCATGGACACTGTTGAGTGCCACGGATGCTGCTGAGCACAATTGCACAACATGGCCACCATTGACGCAACATGGCCGCTATTGAGCACCATGATTGCTGTCAGGCATCAAACACCAGGAAAGCCATCAAGCACTTTTGCTGCCAGGCAGCATCTTGGACACCCTTGAGGCTGCCAAGCTCCATAGACACCATTGAGTGCCATGGGAGCTATCGAGCAACAGGGGTGCCAGACACTTTCGAGCATGTCAGTTGCCATTTGGAGCCATAGGCATCATTATGAGCCAGGGCGCCATTGACTCTGGGGGCACCATTGGGCACCATAATGTCCCGGGGACATCTTAAATGCTGTCGAGCACCATGGACACTATCACGAGATAGGCACCGTGGATTCCGAGTGTCTGAGGTACCATCAAGTGCCATGGGCACTATCAATGCCACCAAGCACAGTGGGTGCTGTCACAACATAGACACCATGGTAACAGTAGGGCACTGTCAAAAGCCATGGGTATCAACAACACCATTGAGCACTATGGGCCACGTTGATGCAATGGGCAATCCAGTCATCCAACGCCATCAAGCACCATGGATGTGTTGGATGCCGTCAAGTGCTGAAGATGCCTTTGAGCACTTGCACTGGATGCTATTGAGTGCTGCTGGCACCTTCAAGCTTCATGGGTGCCATCAGATGCCACAAGTACCATGAATACCTTCTGGTGCTGTTGGTGCCAGAGGCACTGTTCATACTAGGGAGGTGATCACCGCCGAGCATAATGCTACCAAATGCCATGGGCACCATCAACACAGTCAGACACCAGGAGCACCATTGTCATTGTGAGCGCCACTAGCACCATGCATACCATGGCTTTGGTGGGATGTTGAGGACTCTTTTATGCACCATCAATGCCATTGAGCACCATAGAGGCGACACCATCAAGGAGCGCCTCCAAACAATGTATGATGATGCCAGAGGCGCCGTTGCCTTCATCAAGCACCTTGTGTGTTGCTGACTCCATAGGGCATAATTGAAACAGTGGAGCGTTGCAGGTACAGTTGTCACAGGTGAGAGTCGTCTATGCTTCTGAACGCCATGGATGCCACCGGACACTACCGACACTGTTGGTGTCATTGAGTGCCAGGACACCAGGGACAGCGTTGTCACCATTGTCGCCATGGGCACCGTTGATGCCATTCTTGTGGTTGTAGACACCCTCATATGTCTGACACCATGGAGTGCTATGTGGCACCTATGGGAAGGGTGCCATCACACACTTTTCAACAGTTTCACAGCTGCCGGTGCCAGCAGTTTTGTGGCTGGTCCAGACCTTGGAATGGAGCTATGCCCATATGTCTGCAATGTTGAGTGTATATGCACCACCATCAGTGAGATGAAGTGCTGCTGCACAAGTGCACAGTATTGCAGTAGCGCAGAGTAGATACAGGGGTGAAACCATTACTTGGTGACCACTGGTGTGTATGTTTTCTCTGGGAGGGCATCACATGATTTTGCACCGCAGTCGCCGGTACATTGGGATATCTTTGCAGGGTGGATAACAGAGCAGTATCAGTAGGTTCCTTTCCCCCTATGGGGAAAAAGTAAGCCTTTAAGAGCCCCCTCCCATTTTGGCTTTGGCTCAGGATCCCCTTCTTAGGGAAGCCTCCAGGGTGCAGTCCCTGGCAGGCTCTTTGCTTGAGCTGGAGCCCCATGAATCAGTGCAACTCCTTGCTGGTCCCCTTGGGGAGCAGGGAGAGCACAAGGGTTGGGTGAAATAAAGGCAGCAGGGGTTGCCTGGACCTTTTCGTTGGCATCCCTATACTTGGTTGCAGCGGTGGCCTTACTGTTGTTATGATTTTGTCTGCTGTGTAGCCTCATCATACCCCGATTCGACTACTATGATGCCTCTCCACCTGCAGAGGCCTCTACTGAGCTCTGCCCAGAGCTATCCAAGCCATCTCCTCAGTGGCTTTCTGAATCAACCTGTCTTGCAGCCTCCGCTCCACCAGGAGTCCTCAGTGAGTTTGGTTTACAGCCTTAACAAGCTCCTCCTCACTGCCTGCCTCACACTCAAGCTCCAGTCCTATGTAACCTAGTTTTGCCACTTCACCCTTGACTCATCATGGAGTAACCCTTGGCTCTCTGACCTGCCTGCTGTTTTATTATTCTGTGCCTTGTGGCCTTTGCGCTTTCTTGCTCCTTGCCTTGTCATGTGGCTTTTGGGCCTTCTTGCTTTTTGCCTTGCCTTGTAGCTGATTGCCTTCTTGCTTCTAGTCTTGTGACTTATCTAGGTCTTGCCTTCACTGTGGCCTTCGAGCCTGCTCTTTACCTTATCCTGTTCTGTAGCCTTTCCAGGCCTCTTCCTTTTCCTAGGGGACTTTAGACCTATTGCCAAATGGCCTAAGGACCTCCAGCCTTGTTGCCTTCGGACTCCTATGTTCTCTATGCTGTGTTGCCCTTGTCTGCCTTAGTGTGCCTTGTTGGTCTTGTCCTTGTCTAAACATGTTGTTCCCTGCCAGTTGTGTCTGGTTCAGTACCCTGTCCACAGCTCTTGCCTTGTTCTTGTCCAGTACCCTGCCTTACTTGTATCATTCCCTTGCTGTGCTCTCTACATTGCTTTGTCTCTGTCTATTACAGCCCCAGTCCTTGTTCTGTGTCCACTCCAGTATCCAGGTCAACCCTGTTCCAGTCTTGCCATCCAGTCCAGCCAATACCAGTTCTTACCTGCTCCAGCCTGTATCAGGCCTTATCTCTACCAAGCCCTACCTGCCTCTGCCAATACCAAGCCTTGCCTCGTCCTGTCTACCAAGTCTTGCCAAGTCCTGCCTGCATGTCATGCTCAAGCTTCCAGCCAGTGTTTGTGTCCAGTCTTGTTCAGTAGTACTGGTTCACTATGATGGACTGCCACCGCAGAGACCTACTGGCCCCCAGAACCCAAGAGCTCAACCTGTGGGGGATAGCTGGCTAGAGGAAGACTGGCCCTAGTCCTACTCAGCATCCAGCCTTGAAGCCCTGTACCGCTTCTCCAGCAATGTACCTCCAGCAGAGAGACCCTGATAACTATCCAACTAGGTGGACACCAGCAACAGGTTATGCCACCGAAAGACCTCATGGGTCAGCGACTGTCCCTTACTCCCATTCAGAGAGTAGGAGGGTTTCCGGAATTGGAATAACCCGGTTTATGTTGCGCTCTCCCTTCCCATCAGGGAAGGGTGCTATGACTATTTGGCTTTCCAGGGGCAAGCTTAGTTGACTTCCCCTTGGGCGCCTTGTTTTCCACTCTGGGAAGGGGATTGTTCTCTCTCCTCAGCCACTTGTTCTCTCTCCTCTATCTGTTCCTTGTTGGTTTAGAGCACCAGTTGGGCAGACGTGCTTACTCCAGTGTGGCTCTACTATGCAGTAGAGCTGCCTTATGGCAGGTGGGAAGCGGTTCCATACTTGGATTCCCCATGGTATTGAGGATTCTCTCTTTGGGGAAACTGTTCTCTAGCAGTGAATACCTGCTGAACACAACATGCCTGTTTTCACTTTGTGTCTGCTCTTACCACACTGTGGCATGTGTGGGTAGTATTCTACATCTAGGAAGAGAGATTTGGCCCCTACGCATCCCGAACGACTTTTGTATCTCCACACAACTCACCATATCTATGGGATGTTTTATGTGGTTAAGGCAACTAGTGTAGCTGGGTTTACATAAGAACATAAGATATGCCATACTGGGAGTTGCGTTGTGGACCCTTGGGCCAAGGCGGGATAGATGCTACCTACAGGAGGCAAGCCCCACTGTAGGTCCCTGCTGTCGGCAGGAGGTCTGGGGCGGTGCAGAGACCCATTCTGGACCTTCACCACTACCAGTTCTCCTTCCCCACAGGTTGAGCCCTTGGGTGCCGGGGCTGGCTGGACTTAGGTGCGGGTCTCTGTGCGAGGGTTCCAAGTGGATGTTGAGCGAAGGCTGAGTCAGATGGTCCAGAGTCGGGGCAGGCAGTGGGCAGACGAATCCAGGAGACAAGCCGAGGTCTGGCAGGCAGCAAGCAGATGAATCCAGAGACGTACCAGGGTCAAGGCCAAAAGAGCACTCCGAGGAACTGGAGCAGGAGCTGGAACAGGAACTGGAGCAGGAACAGGAACTGGAGCAACACACTACACATGTGTAGTTGAGCTGTTGCTGAGGCAGCTCTGGGAGGACAGAGCTGCCTTTAAATAGGCCCTCCTGCTGATGTCATCAGATGGGAGAGCAGATGAGTTTCCCGCCATAGCCCCTTTTAGAGTCAGAGCAAGCTGCACGCTAGCGCCTATGGGACCCCATGGGGGAAGGCACGCCAGCGTCGGCATTTAGCTGCAGCGGAGGAGGGCAGCAACGGCAGCTTCCTCGAGCCTTGTCTATGGGCCAAGGTAGCGGGCTCAGCGAGGGGTGAGTGGAGCTGGCCGCGGGTCTCAGCGGCCGACCACCGCAACACTGGATCAGACCAAGGCCAAGGGTCCATCAAGCTCAACATGCTGTTTCCAATAGTGGCCAATCCAAGTCATAGAACCTGGCAAGTACCCAAACATGAATTAAATTATAAGCTACTATTGCTTATTAATTAATAGCAGTTTATGGATTTTTCCTCTAGGAATTTATCCAAACCTTTTTTAAACCCAGGTACACTAACTGCTTTGTCTGCTGTTTACTTAAAAGCACCTGAGCTACTTTAACATTTATTGCAACCTCACTTTTGAGATGTCCTAACTTTCATGATTTGTTAATATCCTTCAAAGATACATCATTCCGAACCATGAGCTTCTGAGCAATTGTTGGTTTTCCCCCATCATCTAGTTTACAAGCTACTCTGTCTCCTTTTCAAAGGTTAGTGCCAGAAGCCTGGTACCACTTTGCTTAAGGTGGAGCCCATCCTTTCAAAATAGGCCCCCTCTTCCCCAGAATGTTCCTCAGTTCCTAACAAATATGAAACATTCTTCCTTGTGTCATCATCTCATCCACACATTGAGACTTTGGAGCTTGGCCTGTGTCTTGGGCCCTGCGTGTGAAACAGGGAGCATTTCTGAGAATGCAACCTGATGGCTCTGTGTTTCAGTTTCCTAGCTAAGAGCCTAAATTTAGCCTCCAGAACCTCCTTCCTGCATCTTCCTATCTGGTCGTTTTTAAAAGCCCTGCAAGTGCCAAAGCTGGGAAATATACGCATGACTCGGCCGCGGGTACGTACATATCTCCCGGTACACGCATAAAAAAGTTTTCTGAAAAAGGGGCAGGGGTGGGGCACAGACGAGCTGGGACTACACCATGAAGTCAGCGCGTAAGTAGTTACGCACACAAGCTCGCAAGTAGTTACGCACACAAGCGCGCTTCAGGGTCTCCTACCACATAACTTTACTTCTGCTCTGGATGGTGTGTAAGTCATGAAACAAAAAAATCGAGGCTAGTCAGCGTTGTTTCAAGGCTCAGGGCTAATAGGGTAAAAGAAGGGCAAGTTAGCTAGGGGGTTTAGGAAGTCCTTTCCTTTACTGGGCGGAACTGGGAAAAGGCCTATTGTGTCGCCACACATACCTACTAAAATTCCTCCGCTTATGCACTCAAGACGGCATTCACGTGCACATGTCCCATTGGTTATCCTTGCATATATTTTCTGTCTCTAAATAAAGTGCAAGCCCTTGGGGATAGCAAACTCAGAGCCCCATTTACTAAGCATTTTTCCCATAGACACAAATAGGAGAAAACCTTTAGTAAATGGCTCCCCTCAGTGTGGCGTGCTGTTTGTGTGGATAACATCTTATTGACCTTCTGGAAAAAAGAACTCATGTGCCTGTGTTTAAGATTGTAAACCAGTCACTGGCTACATAATAACCCTCTTGTCGTGGTTATATGGGAAGGACTATCAGTTTATGAACCTATATTATGCCTTGCTAGTTCTGCTGGGAAAAATTTAAAATACTGAAAATATCCGTTCTGGTTTGGCAGGTCTAACTAAACCTTTGAATGCCAATGTACATAGTCTAGTCACCGCATCTGGGCAAAAAAAGCCAGAAGCTGAATGCTAGGAAAGATGCCAAAAATAAGACGAATAGTATAAATGTTCACCTGTATTAAATCTTATGTCTACGAGTTCCAGCTTAGTGGAGAACAAAAAAGAATAAACTCAGTTTTACCACTTTGAAGTTTTCTAATAGAGACATATGTTTAGTGACCTTTTACCTTTAACTAAGGTAAAAAAAATGTTTGGAGGTTGGCACATTTGTAAAATCTGTTTGCACATTTCAGACTAAATTTCAATATCAGGCACGAAGGGAAAAAAATTAAAATAAAGAAGCCCTATGCACTGAAACTAAGGTTGATCAGCATGCTAAAAAAAAAATAGTGTGCTATACTGTCAAATAGTGCTAGGACTAGGGACAGATTTAAAACAAACATAAGAAAGTATTTATTCAGTTAGGGGGTAATTTTCAAATGGATTTATGTGCTTTAAACTGAGTTCTACACATGTAAATGCACTTTACCCATGTAATTGAGCTTTTGAAAATTGCTACAATATATGCCATTGAATTGGCAATAGGTTTTACACATGTAAATGCACTATTCACGTCTAAGTAGGCTTTTGAAAATTGTTACAATAGTACAGTGATTACCCCTTAATTTTTTCCACATTTTGTTACATTACAGCCTTATTCTAAAATGAATAATATGCATTTTTTCCCTCCTCAGTCAACATGCAATACCTCATAATGACAAAGTGAAATCAAGTTTGTAGAAATTTGTGCAAATTAATTTTAAAATCTGAAATATCTTATTTACGTAAGTATTCAGACCCTTTGCTATAACACTTAAGAGTGTTATGAACCCTCCTGTAGTGGTGCTACGGGAGGCTCCTTACCTCTTCCTGGAGGCCGCGCCGAACCCGGGGTCCCACCTACGAACTATTCAGGATTTGCTCCATGGCCTGGGAGGCCTCAATGTTCTTGGGCCTGCCTGAGGCTGCTTGTGTTTGCATGGACTTCCTGGTTTGAGCCACGCCCTTCTCCTAGGGGCCGGCCCACTGCACTCCTCCTTAGTTATAGGGCCAGCTAGGTGTGGGCTTTCCAAACTCCTCCCAGGGAGTCGCCGGTCTGCAGCCCTATAAAAGGACTTCAACTTCCAGTCAGCCTTGCCTTGCATCGGAGTTACTTCACTCTGGAGGCTCCTGCCTGCCAGAGCTCCGTCAGGTCTTCTTCGTGGAGCTCCTCTTCATTTCATCTCTTCATGTCAAGTCATGTTCGTGCCTGAGGTCCCCGTCCAGGTGTCCTGGTGTCTCGTCTTGATCTTCTGTTTCCTGATGTTTCTAATTCCTTGGTGTCCTGCTCCTGTGTCTTCAACGCTCCTGAGCCTTTTGGTCCTGTCAGGCCGTTGCTCTCTCGGATGACGTCTTTCCCGAGCGTGGAGTTGCCTATAGATGGAATTCATTCCTGTGCTCCTGAGCCGTTATGTCCTGCCAGCCTTTGTGGAGCTCCAGATGACATCTGGCTTCATCGTCGGAGTCCCACCTCGACTGGATTCTTCCCTGCGCTCGTCCCGTTCTCAGCGTGGTCCATGACCAGCCTCCTCGGGCTGTGTAGGGCGCGCAGTGGGACAGAGTTGTCCGCGACTAGTCCCGCGGGTGGACTGTGTAGGGCGCCCTGAGAGACAGTACCAATGTCCTTCCGCCCAGCTTCTCGTCTCGTCTGGACTTCGTCAAGTTCCTCGTCTCGTCCTGGATGTCGTTGCATCAGTCTTGGTATCATGTTAACATCTTGCTCCTGATGTCGTCGCATCGACCCTGGTCGGGGATGCCATCGCATCGACCATTGGTCCGTGATGTCTTCGCATCAGCCTTGGTGCCATGTCTTCAGCTACCTTGGTGTCATGTCTTCGTCTGCGATGCCGTTGCATCGACCTTGGTGTTATGTCTTCGTGTCAAAGCCCGCCGGCCCTCATCCTCAGGCCAGGCCTGCTGCTCCATGCCGATCTAAGCGGCAGGTCCGAAAGGGCTCGGAATGGTCGGAGGAACATTCACATTCCAACATCATCATCATGTTGTTGGCTTGGGGAGCTTGCAGGCCTGGCAGAGGGTAAGCCCGTCAGCCATGCTGGAACACGCCGTCAACCCTCGGTTTGGTCCTGGATCCATCTGGGGTCAGGCTGAGGCCCATGGGCACACTAAAACACCCGCCACATAACAAAGAGTTGAAATCGGGTGCATCCTGTTTCCATTTATCATCCTTGAGATGTTTCTCCCACTTGATTGGAGTCCACTTGTGATAAATTCAGTTTATTGGACACCTCTCTATATTACGTCCCACAGTTGATAGTGCATGTCAGAGCAAAATCAAAGCCATGAAGTTGAATTGACTGTAGACCTCTGGGACAGGATTGTGTCAAGGTACTGCTCTGGGGGAGGGTACAAAAAATTGCTTCAGCATTGAAGATCCCAAAGAACATAGTGGCCTCCATCATTCTTAAATGGAAGATTTTTGGAACCACCAGGATTCTTCCTAGCGCAATCGGGGGAGAAGGGCATTGGTTAGGGAGGTGACTAAGAACCTGATGGTCACTGACAAAGCTCCAGACTTCCCCTGTGGAAATGGGAGAACCTTCTAGAAGGACAACCATCTCTGCATGACTCCACCAATTAGGGCTTTATAGTAGAATGGCCAGACGGAAGCCATTCCTAAGTAAAAAGCACATGACAGCCCGCTTGAGTTTGCCGAAAGGCACAAAGAACTTTCAGAACACGAGAGACAAGATTCTCTGTTCTGATGAAACCAAGATTGAACTCTTTGGCCTGAGTGCCAAGTGTCATGTCTGAGGAAACCAAGCACTGCTTATCTCCTAACAAATACCATCCCTATGGTGAAGCATAGTAGTGGCAGCATCATGCTCTGGGGATGTTTTTCAGGTACATGAATTAGGATACTAGTCATGATTGAAGGAAAGTTGAACAGAACAAAGAACAGAGAAATCCTTGATGAAAATCTGCTCCAGAGTGTTCTGGACCTCAGACTGGGGAGATGATTCACCTTCCAACAGGACAACAACCCTCAGCATACAGCCAAGACAAAGCAGGCGTGGCTTTGGAACAAATCTGTGAATATCCTTGAATAGCCCAGCCAGAGCCTGGACTTGAACCCAATTGAACACCTCTGGAGAGACCTGAAAATAGCTGTGCATCATTGCTTCCCATCCAACCTGACAGAGCTTGAGAGGATCTGCAGAGAAGAATGGGAGAAAATCCCCATATCCAGGTGTACCAAGGTTGTAGCTTCATACCCAAAAAGACTTGAGGCTGTAATCGCTGCAAAAGATGCCTCAACAAAGAAATGAGTAAAGGGTCTGAATACTTATGGAAATGTGATATTTCAGGGGGTTTTTTATTCGCAGATTTCTACAAACCTGATTTCACTTTGTCATTATGGGACATTGAGGAGGGAAAAATGCATATTATCCATTTCAGAATAAGACTGTAATGTAATATAATGTGGAAAAAATGAAGGGGTCTGAATACTTTCTGAGTACACTGTATGTTACATTTACGCATGTAACTTCTTTGAAAACTACCTCCTAAATGTTCAATTAAGCCTTGGAACTTGTTGCCAGAAAATATGGTTAAGGCTAGTAGTATTACTTAGTTTAAAATATATTTGGACAAATTTCTGAAGGACATATCCATTAATAATTATTATCCAGATAGATACTGGTTTCCCCCCCCCCCCCTCTTAATTCTTGAGGAGAACAACATGAAACAGACTTTCAGACTGGGATTTGTTAGGTAATTCCAGACAACCCAGATTGCCACAGTTGGAGAGCATTTCTTATGTGCACCCACTAAGGCCAAAAATGTAATACCTGTCTCAAATCAGGTGTTAAAATTTTGCATATAGTCTACAACTTGAAATTCTCCATGTGAAGAGGCCTGAAGTGAAAGATCCAGTTAGTAGTCTGCTCCCCCACCCCTGCAGGGCATCAGATCCCACGATCTAGTCCTATACTCCCCAAAATATCTGATTACCCCCTTATTACCCCCTTATTACTCCAACAGGAGGGATCCACTGTGCCATCCTGAGCCCCCTCCCAGCAACATCCAGATACTCCCATCTGATTAAAGTTGCCCTCTTTCTAACATGGAGCAGTGATCCCCATACAGATCCCAGCTCTGTCCAAAACTAATCTGGACTCCCATTAGTGAAGCCCTGTCCATAGGCTTTCAGATTTTTATATTATTCCTAAGAAAGTATTAATGTCTAAGTTTTGAAAGCTTCAGCCATTCTGAATCTAAGTAAATCAGAGCAACTTTTATCAGAACTCCATGCAGGTTTCACACTGATTCCTGTACATGAACAGCAAAATATTGAACTTAGAGAAAAAGTCTTTAAAAGGTGGTATGGTCATAATAAGGGTTCTAAAAAGGTGTACAATTATAAGAAAACAAATATACAGGACAAAAAATTAAAACATAAAGGAGTCCTAGTAATACATTCATCAGCTAAGCAACGGAAATGAGAACCAGCCAAGTTGATACAGTATATTGAAAAATCAAGCAAGTGCTATTGCTTTAATGAAACATTTTTCTGGAAAGCACATCAAACAACTGGAAGACACTAGAAATTGCCTGTGCAGTGTGTTCATTTTCAGCATGCAGCTGGGTAATCTGAGATGTATATGAATGTCATCCTTGTGTTGCTAAATATTACTGTAATTACCTTTTAGCAGACTCTGGTATTGTAGGAAATACTGATAGTTTTCACAACTTTTTTGCCATCACTAGGCGGGATTTGATGTAAGGGCTGAGGTCATGGCAGAAGCAGTATTTTGTCACCTCTCCCCCCTCCCCCTCCCTCCCTGCAGAGTGAGGGAATTCCAACCAACACTCAACAGCAACACTTCCTTATGACGTTCAGGGTGCTAGTGTACTGGAGAGATCTGCTTTCTCTGGTCCCCAGTTGAGGATTGCTACTCCAGTGACTGGGCTAGATAGGAGAGGGTCATGGGGTTGAAAAATTAGGAAAATATTCTCAAGTCATTGCAATAGAAGGCTCATGGTACTGTACAAGAACAATTTGAGAATTTCTCATCCTCTATTTCTGTGGTGTACATATAAAAATCTTAACAAATATTTGGCTATTTAATACTGAACTTCATTGGCAGTGCACAGTGAAAGATCAAGGTCAAAATTCAAAGTAGCTTGTATGAAAACAATGAAAGTGGGCCAGTAACAAACATCCAATGGGATCTCATAATTACAGCAAAGAACATAGAAAGCAAAAGTGGCACCATCAGTACAGCTCTAATGTTAGAGCTGATGCCAACACATCTATATGATGACAAGCAAAGGCCCAGAAAGCCCATGTTGAAAGACCGCCTAAGAGCCAGGACAGCATAGTTCAAAAAAGGCTCAGACAGTCCATGTTGAAAGAGTGCACTCAAAGGGGATAGCCTAAGAGCCAAAGCAGCAGGACCAGGACTGGAGAGCGCAGCATGGAGACAGCAGGACCAGGAAATGAGACAGTAGCATGGAGGCAGGAGCCCTACAAGATAAGATACCAGTATGGATGCAGCAGCCCCAGGAAACAAGACACCAGCATGGAGGCAGCAACCCCAGGAAATGAGACACCAGCATTGTTGCGGGAGCACTAGAGAGCGGTCCCAATTCCGGGGAGGTTAGTTTGCCCTTGGACCAGAGCGCAACTGCAGAGGAACTCTGAGGAAGCGCCGAGGCAGGCAAGACGTGTCCAAGCTCAGGCGGACAGGATGAAGACCAGGAGCCCTGACCTCTGCCAGACCTGAACACACCGGAAGAGACCCACAATGCAATGCTGGTCTCTGTGGTAGCCCTCCGGCCACTCGATAGCCCTTTCGGATCTGCTGCCTGGAAACGGAAGATGCGACAGGACATACAGAGGTCGAGGACAGGCGATGATACTGGAACAAGATGAAGACACTAGAAGACATGGTCGGACGAAGTTACTTGGAGACATAATCAAATGAAGACATTAGGCAAGAAGGCAAGGCTGAAGCTGAAAAAGAAGAGTGGATCCGGGCAGCTCAGGAAGCAGAGTCCAGTCAGAGAAGACTTCAGTAACCCAGCATGATCGACACACCTGAGGGTCATCCAGAAGAAGGCGAAACTTCAGACCCAGCGTGGAAAACGTGCCAGAAGGTCATCTAGAAGCAGGGTCCGCTGGGAAGACTAGGGCTGGCCCTGAAACTTGAGATAGTTGAAGAGAAGCTGGGGTGTGCTAGGATATTTGGAAAAAGGACATCAAAGGAGAGGAACATCAGGAACATCAATGAGAACACTTGATGAGTGGAAAGGTGACAGCAGGGTTAAAACACAGCATGAAGAGGAATCCGGGCAACACTTGAAGCAGCATCTGACCTGAACAGAGGCTTCAGTGACCCAGCGTGATCGACGCACCTTACAGGTCAACCAGAAGAAGATGAAACTTCAGACCTGGCATGGACAATGCACCAGAAGGTTATCTAGAAGCTGCACAGAGGATGGCAGGAAGCTAGGAGTCGAATCTGGAACCAGGACATCCGAGGACAAGGCTTCCAAGGAGAGGAGCCGGAAGGATTGAGTGCCTGGAGGTGGAACATCTGAAGACAAAGACGTCAGGATCATCTGAAGACGACATCAGGGACATCAGAAGATGTGGACATCTGAAGAAGAAGACATCTGAAGATGAGGACATCTGAAGACATGGGATCCAACGAGTGACCAGGAACCATAGACGTAGACATCTCTGGACTTGTCCAAAGCATACCTTCATATTCCCATTCAGCTAGAGCATTAACGATTTCTGCGTTTCACAGTTTTGGGGCGTCACTATCAGTTTTGAGTGCTACCGTGCCCAGATCGTTTTCCAAGGTTATGGTGGTGGTGGCAGCAGAGTTGAGAAAATATGGGATTCTGATTCACCCGAACTTAGAAGATTGGCTGATTCATGCCAAGAGTCTGGAAGAGAGCCTTCGGGTCTCACACAAGGTGATTTCCTTGTTGCAGGAACTAGTTTGGGTGGTGAACCTGGCCAAGAATAATCTTCAATCACAGTCACTGGAGTATCTCGGTGTTCGGTTCGACATGAAGCAAGGCAGGGTGTTCCTGCCAGAGGGCCGCATTCAGACGCTGATGGCGCAGGTGCATCTATTGACAAACAAGATATGTCCAACAGTGTGGTTTTATCTACAGGTACTTGGATTGATGGCAGCAACACTGGAGGTGGTGCTGTCGGCAAAGACGCATGTGTCCTCTTCAGCACACTCTGCTGTCTTGTTGGAACCCATAGTCTCAGGACTATTCAATTTGGCTCCACCTACTGATGGAGATCTGCTTATACCTGCAGTAGTGGATGCAAGTGGATCATCTAAGAAAGGGGGTTTCCCTAAGATCACCAGACTGGCTAGTACTCACGACAGATATAAGCCTCCAGGATTGGGGAACTCAATTTCAGGAGCTAACAGCGCAAGGGCGCTGGAGTACAAAAGAGTCTCTCTGGAGCATCAATCAGCTAGAAGCTCGAGCTGTCTGGTTGGCATGCTTGTGAGTCGGAGACTAATTGCAGGATAGAGCTGTCCAGATAATGTCGGACAATGCGATGACTGTGGCTTACATCAATTGGCAGGGAGGAACCAAAAGCCAGCTAGTGTTGCAGAAAATAGCCCAACATATGGAATGGGTGGAAGTGCAACTTCAGGAGATCTCAGCCTTGCATATTGCGGGAAAAGACAATGTAAGAGTCTGGATCCAGGAGAATGGGAGTTGTCAAATGAGGCATTCCAGCTCATAGTGGATCACTGAGGCCTTCCATTTATGGACCTGCTGGTGACTTCTCACGTACCAATTTAATTTCTATTCCCCTTCTTCACCCTCCCTTCCTCCCCTCCCATATTCTAACCCAAAACTATTTCTCCATTTCCTTAATCAACACTAGATCCATAACTAAAAAAGCTCCCATCATTTATGATTTATTTGCTCAATTGATCATAGACTGCTTATGTATCACTGAATCCTGGACATCTGACAGTGATGTTTCTCTTCTTAACCTTTTCTGCCCGACTAACTACACTTATTTCCACTGCCCACACCCTTATGGGAAAGGCGGTGGTCTCGTCATTTTCTTCAAGTGCTCGCTCTCCTTTTCCTTTTCTTCCCTAAGTCTCCTCAATCCCTTTGAATTATTACTTTTAACCTCAGATAAGTTTGATCTGTGTCTTTTATACTGCCCCCCTGGCCTCTTATCTCATAACTTATCCCCCCTTATTGAATTCTTCTCTATGACCTTACCACACCCAGAGAAAATCATCGTCTTAGGCAACTTCAGTTTACACATTGACCAATACCCTTTGTCAAATACTATCGCAAACTTTATCAATGTAACCAGCGCCCTTGATTTGAAATAACATATCCCCTCACCCACACACCATGCTGGCCATATTCTTGACTTGATATTCACCAACCCATCTGATATTTCGCTTGACTCCACTATATCTGTTATGCCAGTTCCATGGTCTGACCCCCACCTCATTCGCTGTAATGTTAATTGCAACATTCCTACTGGCGTTCCTTCTACTACTCTGTGAGGAAACTCAACCTTTTCTTGATCTCGAAACCACATTGATCCGCAATCTTTTAAGGACACTCTTCTTCCTTTAATTCTTAATCCCGCCAGCAACGATACAACTGACATGGTCAATACCTGGGACAACTTACCAGGTGCGTGAGGTCTTGGACGTCCGCTTCCACAACCGTAGATGGGAATACCTACTGGCGTTGGAGGGCTGCAGTGATGAAGATAACACCTGGGAACCCAGCCGCAATATCCTTGACAAGAACTTATTGCAGCAGTTCCATCAGGACCACCCAGGAAAACCGGGGCCTCTCAAGAGGGGCCATAAAGAGGGGGGTACTGTTGCGGTCTCTGCCACTTCCCCTTCGCTAGGTCTGAACAGTGCCTACCTCCGCTGCTGGAAACGCCGCGTGGCTGGGACCCCGGCGGCGCTGCCTGCTCCACGTGGCAGCCGCCATTGCTTGCCCGTCTTCCCGCTGCCTCTCGCGCGCGAGGACGCCCACTTTGTGCGCACAGCTCCCGGAAGTCTGGTCCCGCCTCTGCTGATGACGCCACGCCCTAAGCCCAATATAACCGGCGTCCGGTCTCCTTCTCCTTGCCTTGCAACGAGGTTCACTGCTGCCTAGTAGTTCTGAGTTGCGCTTCGTCTGTTCCTCGTTCCTGACTTGACCTTTGGACTGCCTTTGACTTCGCTTCAGCCTGCCGCCTGCCTCTGACCTTGGTTCGTTCCCGACTTCGCCTCAGCCTGCTACAGACTCCATTCCAGTCTACAGCCTGCTTCAGTCCACAGCCTGCTACAGACTCTATTCAAGTCTCCAGCCTGCTTCAGTTCCAGCTTTCTACAGACTCTGCTTCAGCATCCGGTTAGTTACAGTTCCCGCTGCCGCCCGCTGCCCTGTCATCAGCTGGCCCTCGGCCTGTACAGCCGGTCCACGGACTATCTTATACTTTTGGACTTCCTATACCACACTCCCGGCTTAAGCCTTTCCTACCACTGGACATTGAGCCTATTCCCCAAGTCCCAAGGTTCCAGGACCCTACGGGCTCCTCCTGGGGGGCTCCTGGTTCCCGGGTGAACACCGCCAGCCTGTGGCTCCGCCTCCCGGCCTACCCTGTCATCCTAGGTGGGCCGGCCCAAGGGTCCACTACCTCGCCTGCAGTATCCGACTGCAACACTACCGCTTCTCAATCAATGCTGCAAAAAAAAGCCTACTTCTCTAAGCAAATCTTCCAAGCTAACAATAATCCCAAAATCCTCTTCAATACGGTTAAAAGGCTAACCAAGCAATTCAACTCCAACTTTCTATATCCAAAACCCACCCCGAATCTCAGTTTAAGTGAATCATTCAAGAATTTCTTTCAAAACAAAATTGACAATATAGTGAATACATTTCCCAACTCTTTACCCACCTGTCAGGACTCAAAATCATCTCAGTACTGGGACTCCTTCGAACTCATTGCCAGCACTAAAATAATCCAGATAATCTCTAAAATGAATCCTTCCACTTATCCACTTTCTATTTGTTCCACAACCCTGCTGAAATCCATGAAAGATGATATTGCCCTGCCCATCGCTAATATCGTCAACTCCTCCTTGTCTACTGGATCATTTCCTAACTCACTAAAACAAACTGTGATTTCTCCTATCCC
Organism: Rhinatrema bivittatum; assembly: GCF_901001135.1. NCBI lineage: Eukaryota > Metazoa > Chordata > Amphibia > Gymnophiona > Rhinatrematidae > Rhinatrema > Rhinatrema bivittatum. Next base: position 41,232,566 of record NC_042623.1, on the reverse strand, counting down.
AAAAAACCAGAATACTACTATGCCTGAGTACAATAGCTTCCGTCCTATTTCCGCACTACCATTCATTGCCAAAATTATCAAATCAGCTGTATTAAAACAACTTTCTGAATACATGGATCAATTCTCTATCTTAGATCAATACCAGTTTGGATTTAGACAACCTCATAGTACTGAAACTCTTCTTCTTTCCTGCACAGACATTCTACATTGTGGTTTCGACTCTGTCACCTCTTGCATTTATGTTTTCTTAGATCTATCTGCTGCATTCGACACAATTAACCATGACATTTTACTCACACGCTTATCAAATATTGGATTAACCAGCACTGTCCTACAATGGTTTAAATCATACCTTCTCAATATAACACAAACTGTCATAATCAATAACACCACTTCATTGTTTCCGTTAAAAACTGGTGTTCCTCAAGGATCGGCACTCTCTGCAGCTCTTTTTACTATATATCTCTCTCCTCTTTGCCAACTTCTATCAAACTTGGGTGTCTCCTATCATATCTATGTGGATGACATACAGGTTTTATTTTCTACACGTCTTGACTGGAACTCTACTGAACAAATTCTTATCATGTGCCTAACTTACATTAAAACCTGGTTATTTCATCACAAACTAAGTCTAAATTTATCCAAAACAGAAATCATGATTCTTGGCAACACCTCATTTACCCACATCCCAACACATATTACTCTTTACAACATTAATATCGACATCACCAATAAAGCACGGAACCTTGGTGTACATTTTGATCCAAAACTGAACATATAGTGGAGACAATCAGTTGTCAAAACCTCATTCTATAAGATTTGTTTACTAAAACACATCAAACCTCTACTTGAACATAATGCATTTTGTACTGTCTTACAGTCCCTCATTCTCACCTACACTGGTCTCCCTACATCATCCCATTGCAACTTGTCCAAAACTCAGCTGCTCGTCTTCTTTCCAGCTCCAAGCTCACTGACCACATTACCCCTGTATTACATAATCTTCACTGGCTACCCATTAACTGGCGCATACAGTACAAATTACTATCATTTACAACCTAATCCATAATAAAAATTGTCAGCTCTCCTCAACCTTACATTCATACACTCCCTCCCGCATTTTAAGATCACAGAACCAAATGCTACTAATACCTTCTCCCAAATCACTCGGGAAAGATCCTTCTCCATTGCAGGCCTCATCAGTTGGAATAATCTCCCCAAACACATTCGTCTTATATCTGAAACTAAGGAATTTAAAAAGGCATTAAAACCCATCTTTTCAAATGAGCTTTTCCTGATTAATATCTTCTTATTTTCCTCCCTCCCTCCCCTAGCATCTCCTCTAATCCATCGACCCTCACTCCTGCCTCCCTGCATACTCTCCCCACATCTGTTCTCCTCTATAATTTATTTTGTTTATTATGTAATTTATTTCATCATGATTTTATTTTGATTTTACTTTGTATGTTATATTTACTCTATGCATGTTTTATTGTAAACCATCCCAAACCTTGGAGGGCGTGGTATATAAGTATTTCTAAAGAAATAAAATAAATAAATAAATGTGAAGCTTCCTTGCTTCTTCAATCACAGGAGAGACCAAAAGTCCTTGGGCATCGATTCCCTCATGCAGCATCTTTGTCCCCCCTTGTGGATGCTGGTGCCCTTAATCTAGTTTTGGATTTTTTGGCGGGCCCTACTTTTTGACTGAGGCGTACCATTTTCTTGAGGTTACTAACCTTGAAAACGATATTTCTTGTGGCAATTTGTTCAGTGTGCATAGGGTTCACCAACTGCAGGCCTTATCTTGCCGGGAGGCCTTTCTATAGGTGACTCCAGGGGCGATACAGCTGCGTACTATTCCTTCATTTTTGCCAAAAGTGGTCTCAGATTTTCACTTGAATCAGTCATTTTCCCTCCCGTCTCTGGATAGGGAAAGAGATGCAGAGGAATATTGCCTGTTACAGCCCTTGGATGTCAAGAGACATATCTTGAGGTATTTGGAGGTTTCGAAACCTCTCAGGAAGATGGATCACCTGTTTGTTCTCCACAGGAGGAGTAAACAGGGCGAGCCAGTGTCACGGGCTAAGATAGCCCACTGGATTAAGAAGGTAGTTACAGCTGCATATGTGGATGCTGAGCAGCCATTGCCTAGTCAGGTTAGGGCTCATTCTACTAGGGCTCAGACAGTGTCATGAGCGGAGGTTAGATTGTTGTCTTCTGTCGACATTTGATGAGCTCCGCCGTGGTCCTCCTTACACACCTTTTCCAGGCATTAATACCTAGATGTGCAGGCCTGGGAGGACACGCCCTTTGTGCTTGCGGTGTTCATTGGACCACAGGCAGCCTTCCGCCGTGTTTGGGAGTAGCTTTGGTACATCCCACTGGTTCTGGATCCACCTGTTCGTATGCTAAGAAAGGAGAAATTACTACTTACGTGATAATTTCCTTTTCTTTAATAAGGACATCTGGATCCACCTTTCTACCCTTGGCTGCAGGATGGTTGTGCTATTATTCTCCTGCGTGGTACGTGTCTATCCAATCCCTAGACTAGTGTTATTATACTCTTTGTCTGAGCTCAGTACTTTCCTGTTGGCTGAGTGTTGGAGTGGTCATCTGTTGGTAATCAGGTTTTGTAAGTTTGTCCACAGTTGGATATTGCAGAGAATACTGGTGGGCTAATGTCACTGCAGGGTTATATATACCATTATGTCAGCTTTTCTCCATCTCCATCTTCTAGTAGAGGTGCATAACCCACTGATTCTGAATCCACCTGTGCTTATTAAAGAAAAGGAAAATATTAAAGTAGTAATTTCTCCCTTCCTAACAGTGCCCCTTTTTTCTTGCAGGTACTAATGTGCCATATTTCAGCTTTATGTATAACAATTTGATAAATCTAGGCCTACACTAAACTTTTGGAACAATTGCCTGCACTCCATAAACAGCCTTCTATCGAGTCTCAACCTGGTTCTCAATACTTCCAAAACAGAACTCCTCGTCATCTCCCCCAGTGATAATTACCCCGCCGCCAACAACACAACCACACCACTAGCAACCCAGGTGAGAGACCTTGGAGCAACCCTAGACTCAAGATTGAATTTTAAAAAATTCATTAATACAACAACTAAAGAATGCTTCTTCAAGCTACAGGTCCTAAAACAACTAAGACCACTACTACATTTCCATGATTTCCGTTCAGTTCTTCAAGCCATTCTATTTTCTAAAATCGACTACTGCAATGCACTACTACTCGGTCTCCCTGCCTCTTCCACTAAACCTCTACAGATGCTACAAAATGCAGCGGCTAGGATCCTTACAAACACACGTCGTAAGGACCACATCACTCCAGTCCTAAAAATCCTACACTGGCTTCCTATCCAATATAGAATACTCTTCAAGACACTTACTATTATCCACAAATCGGTCTACCAACAATCCTCACTCCAACTCTCTATCCCGCTGGAACTTCAAGCCTCCACAAGGCCGATCAGATCAGCATACAAAGGCTGTCTCCAGGCTCCCCCAAGCAAATCCCTGATCCACAGCTCCATTCATAAATGAGCCCTTTCGACTGCAGGTCCACTCCATTGGAATTCTCTTCCCCCTGATATTCGCCAGGAACAATGCCATCTATCCTTCAGAAAGAAACTGAAAACCTGGCTGTTCGCCCAAGCATACAGCTGATGAAGCCCTTTCAACTTATATTAACTTTCACCCACCCCCTCCTACCAACCCCCCCCCCCCCACACACACACACACACACACACATTACCTCCCCAGCTCCTCCTTCCTCTGGAAATGTTATGCTAACATCTACCTGAGACAACTCTCCAGCCGAATTCAGCAACCTTATGTTAATTTTCATCTATTTCGTTACCATTTTGGTAATCTCCAGTTGTATTAGTTTGAAATCTTTCCTTTCTTCAAAAGTCCATGTTTTGCCCCCTGTTCGATGTAACTTTTTTACCTTCAACTTATTGTTAATTGGTTTTCCCCCTAGTTTCATTGTAAACCGGTACGATAAGACCGCGTCTTGAGCATCGGTATATTAAAAGAATTTAAATTAAAAAAACAAAAACATTTGTATGTGAGGCAATGGAGGATAACATGACTTGCCCAAGATCACAAGGGACAGGGAATCCTGGTTTCTCTGGTTCATAGCCTGCTTCTCTAACCACTGGACTACTCCTTGTAGAGGAGGTCTTGGAACCTGGGGTGAGCTATGTGTTTAAAGAGGAGAGATTTGGTAAGGAAGATAGGACCTTGCTGCAATGTGGGGCCGCCTCGACAGGTGGTGATCTTCCAAGACTCCCAAACAATATATTTACACTTTGGAAGGGGAGGTTAGGGCCAATGCTGGCCCTTCAAATTTTGTCTTAACATCAGAAAAGTTAGTTACACCTTTTGATTTGTAGCTAACTTTTCAGGAATTAATGTGTCTTGCATTTTTTTTGGCAAGCCCCATTAATTCATTTGCATTGAACTAACTAGGCATGAGATACTTTACACGCGATTTGCAAGATTTAAGCTTGCAAATCACATGCAAAGCAGCTTATGTTAATAGGGGTGGGGTTGATTTTCAAAGGGGTATGCGCGTAAGATATGCGTGTACCCCCCGAAAAACTACCCCAAACCCCCCCCTGCGCGCGCCAAGCCTATTTTGCATAGGCTTAGCGGCGCGCGCAAGCCCCGGGACGCGCGTAAGTCCCAGGGCTTGCATGGAGGGGCGTGTCGGGGGCGTACCGGGAGTGACGTGGTGTTTCGGGGGGCGTGTCAGGAGTGACGCTGTGTTTCGGGGGCGTGTCTGGGGGCATGGTTCCGGCCCGGGGACGTTCCGGGGGCGTGACAGCGGCCCCTGGACCAGCCCCCGGACCGGAACATGGAGCGCGGCAGCCGGCCTGGTGCGCGCAAAGTTACGCCTGCTTCCAGCAGGCGTAACTTTCGTGTTAGAGGTAGGGGGGAGGTTTAGATAGGGCCGGGGGGGTGGGTTAGGTAGGGGAAGGTGGGGGAAGGGCGAAGGAAAGTTCCCTCCGAGGCAGGCTGCGCGGCTCGGCACATGCAGGCTGCCAATTTTGGGCAGCCATGCGCGCGCCGACCCCGGATTTTAATGGATACGCATGGCTACGCGTGTATCTATTGAAATCCCGCGTACTCTTGTTTGCGCCTGGTGCGCGAACAAAAGTACGCATGTGCGCAGATTTATAAAATCTGCTCCCCCATGTTTTTGGAGTAAAATATCAAAAAGGCTAAAAGTGCAGAAAAAGTGAGGGTCCTTAACGGCGAAACACAGTGTCCGTGTTGGCGGACCACTTATATTGTATGAATGGAACATTTTAAAGTCTTGGGAGTTTCCTTCAAATAAAAAATTCAAACACAATGAACTTGTAAGGGCCCTCACTTTTTCTGCACTTCTAGACTTTTGATTATATATTAAGTGTGGAATTGTTCTCTGTTTCTCTTTTGGAGTAAAATATTACATGATATCGTGAATATCACAAGATATTGCTGCAATATGGGTATAGCTCATGATAAACAGCATTTCTCACCTGACAAATGCTGTTTTTCACACATTATACTCTTATCGCAGCTTAGAAAATAGGTCCTTAAGATCCAAGACTCTGAGGCTATGTGACAATATAGTAGATGTCTTAACCACTGCCTCTAAATATATATTATACTTTACTGATCTCCCTATCAAACTGCTGCTGATTATCAAACCTGGTAGTACTAAAACACAGATAGAACAAAAATTACCCCAACGATTTAGAGTTAGCTGAGTGATCGGGCGTTACGGAGAATATCGGCACATCATGAACACCTGAAGTATTCAAGCCCTTGGCCTTTAGGTTTCCTCCTTCCAAGGGGCCCAGCATCAGTCTATTGGCACTAACTGTTTTTCTACTTTGGCTGCTAGGACGGATGTCAGGATCCTTGACATCTCATTCCAGGCCACTGCGACCTGCACATATACAGTGCCAAAGCTGAGGGCTGACAGCCTCACAATCATTATACAATGACAACTTTCTGACTCAAGACATCACAGACACGCCATCTCATAGCTTTACGATCCTAATGGCTCTAAAATATTAATGACTAATGCTCATACTCCTGACCAAGGCAAGGAATCTCTGCTTCCATAGGACAATGCTAACGACCACTCTGAACAGCGCATTCGGGATGAGGGAGGGGGAAAGGGAGGGGGGAGGACAGAGGGTGGTATGGGGGAAGGTTTGTTCAGTTTATAATTATCCATATACCTATGCTTTGTTGTTTGTCCGATGCATGGTATGTCATTCTACTGCTCCCAGTGCTACCTCCTGGGGTCTCTACATATGATCTTTGTTTCTGTGTCTTGTCATGTTGATGTTTATCTTTGTTATTTGAAAATTAAGAAATAAATATGTAAAAAAAAAAAAAGAGTTAGCTGAAAGAATATTATAGGCCAGTCCTTTCTAGTCTGATGTAGTTAACAACTTTAAAATATAGTTTCCTGTACTCACTTCATGTATATCAGTAGGCATTTATGCATTGTAAACATGGAAAGGAGTTGTTGTATTTCATCTCCAGAAAGAATAGCTGATGGGTTGTAAATATACTTGTAAATATACCTGTAAAGTTTATTGTATATGAAATATATTCAGGTAAATCTTATTATAATCTTAAAAAACATTGAAGAGTAATAAGAAATTAATTTACAGTGGTGTCCAATCTTTTTTTCACTAGTTGTTTTCTACTGGAAAAATCCATGGAACCAGAGTAGCAGAGTTAAAGGCAAAGTACACCTTGCTACATGAGGCATTAAAAAGGTACCATGTTTGTTACCGATGGTTATTATATTTGTTTTCTCGCTTTTTATTGAATAAAGGCAAAGAATGGCTATAGCAGTCGCACTGACCAGCCAATTTTAAGTGTATCTACACTGCCAGAAATCACAGTTAATGAAATGTTTTTATTGCTCATATGAAGGGTAATTTTCATAGGCTTTCTGTAGATGAAATAGTGCTTTCTCCTAGGACAAACAGGATGGTAGCCCTCACATGTGGGTGACATTATCTGATGGAGCCCAGCACGGAAAACTTTTGTCAAAGTTTATAGAAACTTTGGCCAACAGACTGAGCATGACCAGCCTGCTACTATCCGTGCGTCCACGCAAGATCCCCCTTCAGTCTCTTCTTTTCCCGCTGTGCAGTTGCCTCGTGATCCATGGAACTCCAAATTTTCAAATGTTTCATCAATTTATTCGGACTGTTTCTCCAGGTCCTCATTGGATCCCCCTTCGTGGTTGGTGCCTCCTCAGTGCGGTAAGACTTTCAGTCAATTTTTTTCCAACTTGCGGTCGATTCCCGACTTCCCAGCCCACGGTGCCGTTGGTCATCGACCACACGCCGGATATTTTTCATGGCGTCGACCGGTTTTCATCGGTGCCCCCAGTGTCCTTGGACCATGTCCATCACGGATCTGCACGAGGTTTGCATCTTCTGCTTGGGGGCCTCGCACGACGTCTGTGGGTGCCGTCTGTGCGACCAGATGACACACAAAGGGCATCAGGCGCGCCTTGATAAAATGGAGAAACTTTTCGGGACCCCGAAGTCCTCCATGCCTGCGTCGATCTCTGACACCCAAGGATCGTGGGGAGTCATCTGAACCGCTTCCCTTCGCGATCCCCCCTGGCTAGCACTTTCAAGGACTGGGGAGAAGGAGATCGACCCTCGATGGCCTCTCCATTCTCCCAGACCTTGGGCTCATCAGCTTCATCGGCGTCGGGGAAAGACCAGGCTGAGCACTGGAAGCGGTCCTGTAAGCACCGGCACCAGTCACTGTCCAGGCAAGGTTCTGGTTCTGAGGCGACATCGGCGACCATCGAGTTGCCATCGAAGCGGTAGCCCAAGGTGTTCTCCACAGACACCGGTGCAGGGTGCTGTGCCTCTTCGGGGACCCAAGGATGAGCCGGTGACACCTCGTCCCCCTCCATCAGTCCTGGCCACCCAGGACTTCCAGGAGGAGTTGGACCACAGGACTTCCACAGGGTGCAATCGGCAGTCCTCAAGGCACTGCAAGGCATTGAGCTGCTGGTGCCACTGGCCCCCATACCTGTGCCCGAGCCTCCGCCATCAATGTTAGCATCTCTGCTGGAGCGTCTGTTCGTCCTCCTTGGCACCCTACTGATGCAACCAGTGCCCGAGGGGCCCTCAATGCCTCACCAGCCAATGATGCCCGCCATTGGAGCAATCTCGATTCTTGGGTACTTCGTGGAGGAAGATGTGGCCGGTACCATGTTCCCTCGCACACGGTTCCCTGAGCTGTTGCCGGATCCCTTCGGCTTACCACGGCTGATAATCCCCCTTGATGCCAGGGATCCATTGGTGCCATCAGTGCCCTTATGGCCTCCGAAGCCCTCGGAGCCTAGGGCTGATACCCCTCACGGCTCTCGCCTTCAGCATCCTGGCCCAAGTGAGGAAGAAGGTCCCTATGACCCCTGGACTGATGACTCCACAGACTTGTTCTCAGTCTACTCCAATGACCCCCTCTCAGAACCCTCTTCTCCAAAGGAGGGGCATTGGTCACTACCTGAGGACCTATCCTTTGCGGGGTTTGTCAGGGCTATGGCTGTAGCCATCCCCTTTCAGCTCCTTATGGAAGAGGACGTGCATCACAAGATGCTGGAAGTCCTCCAGTTCATCGACTCTCCTAAGGAATTCATGGCAGTTTCGATCCACAATATTTTTAAGGAACTCCTCCTCCGCATGTGGGAACACCCCATCTCCATCTCCCCAGTTAACAGAAAGGCCGATGCCATCTACTTGGTGCAACAGACCCTGGGTTTCATAAGAACATAAGAACATGCCATACTAAGTCAGACCAAGGGTCCATCAAGCCCAGCATCCTGTTTCCAACAGTGGCCAATCCAGGCCATAAGAACCTGGCAAGTACCCAAAAACTAAGTCTATTTCATGTTACCGTTGCTAGTAATAGCAGTGGCTATTTTCTATGTCAACTTAATTAATAGCAGGTAATGGACTTCTCCTCCAAGAACTTATCCAATCCTTTTTTAAACACAGCTATACTAACTGAACTAACTACGTCCTCTGGCAACAAATTCCAGAGTTTAATTGTGCGTTGAGTGAAGAAGAACTTTCTCCGATTAGTTTTAAATGTGTCACATGCTAACTTCATGGAGTGCCCCACTAGTCTTTCTATTAATTTCTAGTCTCCCCAAATCCACTACCAAACCTCTGCAGATGATACAAAATGCGGCAGCAAGATTGTTGACCAGTACCAGCCGCTGCGAACACATCTCACCCATACTCAGGAACCTACACTGGCTTCCAGTGAATTTCAGAATTCTATACAAATCAATCACCTTAATCCACAAAACCATCCATCATCAACTTCAACTTGACCTGGAAATACCATTCAAACTCCACTCCTCTAACAGACCAACTAGAGATATTCACAAAGGCACTCTGAATGTTCCCCCTACTAAAGCCACACGCCTGGCTACGACCAAAGACAGAGCTTTTTCGATAGCAGGCCCATCTATCTGGAATAGCATCCCATCAAATCTCAGACTGGAGCCTTGCCTTTTAACTTTCAGAAAAAGACTTAAAACCTGGCTCTTTCACCAAGCCTTCCCTGAACCACCAGACAACTACTAGTTGGCCTTCACTCCTACCCGGTCTGGCACTCTTTTTCACGAAAAAATGGACTCTGAGACTTTCAGGTTAAAGCACCGTTTTTAAGTTTTTAACTCGTACACTCTATGGTAACAATACTTTTATTACCGGCCTTTCTTCTTTCCAGCTTGTTGTAAGCTTCCAAGTTCTCTCCCCCTGTTGATTGTAACATTGACTTATTCCTACCTATTGTTATCTTTCGTTTTCTTGAATTGTTACTCCAGTTTTTCCCTTGTTAAACTGTAAACTGATCCGATATGGTTATTTACTATGAAGGTCGGTATAAAAAACTGTTAAATAAATAAATAAATAAATAATCTATTATCTGGAAATAACATCCAATAATTAAAAATTCATAAAAATAAAAAAAATTTCCATCTCCAAAACAAAAATTGAAAAACAGCACACACATCAAATATTAACACCCAATAAATAAAACTAACAAGGATAAAAAATTAACCACTCACCATACCTGGGAGTATGGTTTTGATTTCCAGATGCTCTGAGATTGTCAAGGATTAGCTGATTGGCTGGGGAGTGGAGGTTGTTGTGCACAAACTTTCTCCTTACTCACTCATATACACACACATAATTATACACGTTCGTTCTCTCTCACACACAGGCTCTCTCTCTCACTCACATACACCTTCCCTCTATCTCTCTCTCTCATATACTCCCTCATACACTCTCTGTCACATGCACACACACACACACACACACACATATTCACACAGACTCTCTCTCTTTCTCTCTCTGGCACACACACTTTTACACAGGCTCCCTTTCTTATACACACACGCTTTGCATTCTCACTCCCTCACACAGGCTCCATCTCTCTGTCTCATATACACACACAAACAGAGGCACCATCACATATGCACACACACCCTTCCAATCGCTCTCTGGCTCACAGGCTCTTTTGGTTTCTCCTTCTTTCTGTAGGTGTATGCGCTTTGCCCCCAGCTCTTCCCGACCTATCTCTTCTCTTCTGTCTTTGGGCATTTCCAGGCCCCTCTCATTTCTGTTGCAAGTGGCCCACCAAGTCTTCCCCCCAACCTCCCCTGGCTGCAAGCAGGATGGGCTCTGTTCGAGGCCTGACACCAAATTTTTGATCCTCTCAGCCATGAGCAAGATGGGTTCTGCTTGCATTCCGGTGCTGAGACTCTGATCCTCTCAGCTGCGAGTGGGTGGGCTCCGCTCACGGCCTGGCACTGAGTCTCTGAACCTTTTGGCTGCGAGTGGGATGGGCTCCGCTCACAGCCCCGCATGGCTGCTCTTTACTGCCCCCTAATCGTTGGCGCCCTTGGGGCGACCGCCTAGTTCGCTTAGTGGGCGTGCCGGTCATGCATCCCAAATCTAGGTCTTTCAGAGGCAGGAGTGATCACAGTTATTCCTCCCTCACTGCTCCAGCTGGCCAAATGCACTTCAAACTGACCTCACTGACCCCCTTGAGTCCCACCGACCTCCTCCCACCCCATACCTTACCCTATTGCAGGTCCAAGCCTTTCAGGGCCAGTCACTCTTGCCGTGCTGCTCCGGCAGTTCAAAATGGCTGTTGGTCAACCCAAGGCCAGTGCCTTTATGTTGTATGGCTGCTGTATAGCAAAAGTTATTTTGCAATAAGACGAGACAGCTCCCCCACCAGTCGGGGGTCATGAAGTCCGCTTTAAAAAAGGCCCGGCGTTCCCGTACACATGCCTCCGCCCCTCCGGGATGTGAGCATAGGGAGTTAGATGCCATAGGAAGAAATATTTTCCAAGGTGCCAAGCTGGTTGTCCACATTGCGACCTACTAACTCTATATGACTCAGTACAATCGAAATCTCTGGAAGCGAGTCCAGGATTTCGCAGAGGGCCTTCCCCAGCAACAGCAGGAAGCCCGTGCCGCCATTGCTTCACTGAGTCTGGAAGCAGGAAAACACGAGGTGCGTTCCACTTACGATGTTTTTGAAATTACAGCCCGCTTAGCCGCCAAGGGCATCGGCGCCAGAAGAATGTTTTTCTTTCTTCAGACCCTTCCGTTCAGATCTCTCTTTCTCCAGCTGCTCTTTAAAATGTTTTTCTCTTTGCGATGGTGATCTCAGTTGTTCCTGAAAATGTTCAAGTAGGCACAACGGGGCAGTCTGAACTTTCCCATATTCTGTATAGGGAGGTGAAGGCCCCAGAAGGGTGGAAGCCACGATCATCGAGTGACACAACTCTTCAGGGATCTTACAGGATCCTGCACATCTAGATCACCAGTGGGCAAGTTTCAAAGTGGACCAATCAAACTGTGGCTGATATGGCCTGAGCCATGGCAGGCCTATTATGACAGGGTTCACAGCTCTGAGAATGCCATGAAAGCTGATTGTCTCTGGGTGTGAGGAGCCAATGCATAAGGTGAGGTGCATGGTGGACCGAGTCACCAGTCCTGGAAGAGGGACTCCAATGACAGAGGAATGTACTAGTGGTGGAGTCATTTGGACAGTGGGTATTTGGAGTTGTGTGACAGGATCTTGCAGAATGAAGTTTCCTCTGGAGCCTGACTCCATCAAGGCTTGGATGGAAAAAGGTGTGGGACCCAGTTTTAGCATGACTGAGAGAAGGGGGCTAGGGAATCAGGGCAGTGAGGCCTAGGGTCATCTGCCCACAGGACCCTGGGTGTTATAGGTTCCCATTCTCTTGGGGCACTAGGCCAAGAGATAGTCCCAAGCTGCACAGTAAATGCATAGGCCTTGTTGCTTACATCGGAGCTTCTCTTCGGGAGCCAAGCAGCAGCAACCCAACTGCATTGGTTCTTCTGGAGCTGGAGACGTTTTGGGTATGGCAGGAGAGGGTGTAAACTAAGGATGGAAGGATGATGCCCAGGCGGTGCTTTTGCGTGCCTGGCCTTTCTCTTGGGTTCTCTATTGTAGGCAATGGTCTATCTTGCCCGTGAAGTCAATGAGGGCTTCCAACGAGGTGGGAAGCTCCAGGGCAGCAAGCACATCTTTAATCTTCCCAGAAAGGCCTTCTAAAATGATGGCAATCAAGATGTTCACCTGCAGTTCAGTTCGGAAACCAGGGTTCTGAATTCCAAGGCATTCTCTACCAGTGTTCAAGAGCCCTGGCAAAGTTGGAGTAGATCCAAGGCCATCGAGGATGCCTGACCTGGTTCCTCGAAGGTGTAGTGGAATTGTTCTGTAAACTGCTGGAGATCGAGCAGGATAGGGTTCCCTCATTCCCAGATGGGAGAAGCCCAGGCCAGCACTGCTTCCTCTAGCAATGAGAGAATATTATGTGGTCTTTGTTTAATTGTCAGGGAACAAAGAAGTCTGCAACTGAAAGTGCATTCTGCACTGGTTAAGAAAACCCTGACATTTCTTGGGATCCCCTCATATTGGACTGATGCTGGCAGTTGCAGGACAGGCTGACTGGATGCTGGAGGGGGTGGCAGCACTACTACAGGTGAAGGCAATGCAAAAGTTGTGATCAGGGTGTCCAGTCACATGGCAAGAAGGTCTACGGCTGAGCCCAGGAGTTCCAAGGCAGCCTATTGTTCCTGTAATTTGTGAGCTGTGCCAGGGAAAGCCTGTGGTGAAGGCAAGTCTGCCAAGTCCATAGTCTCAGCATCCTGTTATACCTTTGGACCCTTGGGCCAAGGCAGGATTGGCTCTGTCTGCAGGGAGGAGACCTGCAGGTTCCCACCATTGGCAGGTGGACCCTGGCGAAGCAGAGACCTGTCAGGACCTTCACCTATTCCAGCCCTTGTTCCCCTTGGGTTGAGCCTTTGGGTGCTGGGGCCAGCAGGACTTAGGTGGTGTCTCTGCTGATCACAGGAGAGGACTGTAGTAGGCCGGATCTTAGGCAGTTGACAGTTAGAAGTGTCCAGTGTCCAGGCAATGGTCAGAGGCAGGTAGCGGTCAGTCATTTCCGAGATCCAGGCCAAGTTCAAACTGGATATCCGTCCAAGAGAAGACAGGAGGAACGGATAGGCAGGGCTGGCAGGCAAGGGGAAGAACAAGCGGGCCACATGGACGAAAACAAGCAGGACAAGACTGAAGACAAGCAAGACTGTAACTGAAGGCAAGCAGGATTGGGCTGTAGCGAAGACAAGATGCTGGGAAGCAACATGCAGTACGAAGCGTAGCTGGACCTGTTCCTGAGGCAAGTTGTGACTGGAACCTGCCCTGGTTCTGACGTCATCAATAGGGGCAGCGGGGGATTTCCCATCATTGTCCCTGTAAGTTGCAGCAAGGGGCGCATGTGTGTACCTAGAGAGAGGTACGGTGCTCAGAAGCTGGTGGCATCCTGCTACATGCATGACTGGTGGCGGTCTGTGCATTGGGAGGTGGCATGGTGGGCTGGAGAAGCATCCCCGGTACGGGATGTAGCATAGCGAGCTGAAAGAGCTTCCCCATGTTGGGACGTAGCATGGCGGGCCCAGAGCTGGAGGTGAGGGTGGCGGTCCATGGGAGTAGCCTGCAGACTGCCAATCATAACAGCATTAACATGTGCAAATGCGTTAATGCAAACTGCTTCACATTTAAATGAGCTGATTAACGCAATTTTACATTGTAATCAGATCATTTAAATTTAAATGTAAAAATTTGCATTAATACAAAAAAACTATATTACTTTTAATGCGCTTTATCACGCATCCAGTGTTAATGAAATTGACTGACATACATTAATGCTGTTTAGTAAACAGGCTACATTTCTTGTAACGTGCTTTAAAGTCTAGTTTCTCAAACTCCGGTCCATGGCACCAGTCTGTAGCAGTATTTCTGCTTGTCCACAGAGTGAAAATAGGAAGACAAGAAGAAAGCAAGACCTGCACTACAGCTGCTCCCATGCATTGCATCCTGCATGCAGTCAGCAGAGACTTCTTCCAACCTTATCGCTACCTTGTTGCTATTAATTAAGTTGACTTAGAAAATAGCCATTGCTATTACTAGCAACGGTAACATGGAATAGACTTAGTTTTTGGGTACTTGCCAGGTTCTTATGTCCTGGATTGGCCACTGTTGGAAACAGGATGCTGGGCTTGATGGACCCTTGGCCTGACCCAGTATGGCATGTTCTTATGTTCTTAATTTACCTTTTTCTTTTTCGGGAGAGGATTGGGGTATCCAGCAGCAGTCGGGTGGTAGAAGGTTATGGCAATAGCAGTAAGGCAGATCAGTTCCCAGTAGATTGATCATTAGAGTATGGCAGCACAGTAATAATAAAAAAAAAGTATTTTAAAAGGGATTTAACGGGAACTCAGCATCCTGCAAAAGCGCCGGGTTTCCGGTGTGTGGTCTAAGAAGCACACATGAAGGTCTGATTAGTTTCGCTCCCAATAGTAACTCTGGAGATCTGGCAACTCCATGCCACCCTGAGACTTAGTCCTACATAATGCCACCAGCTTAATGCACGCTGCTTTATTGTGCCAAACAAAACTCCCCAGTTGACCAAAGTCGTGAGACTGAGGTACCGTATATGTGAGATGTTGAAAGAGGTACAGGAGTTTAGACACAATACACATCTTAATCAGATTTATCTGCCCAGACCAGGATATGCACAAGCCAGTCCAATCTTTAATATCCTTCTTCACTGCAGTGAGAAGTGGTGAATAATAAGTCTCTGAAGTTGGTGGTAAACGGAATACCCAAATAAGTAAACCCACACTGGACCTACCGGAAAAGCCACTCATTTCTAGGTACATAGGACCTACCTCCAAAGAGAAGGAGCTCAGACTTGATATAATTAATTTGATAACCTGAGAAAACTCCATATTCATGCAATAGCTGCATTAAAGCAGGGCCAGAGCTGTCCAACTATGTCAGATACACTAGGACATCATCCACATATAGGGAGAATTTTGTGTTGAACTCCCTCGACCTTCACGCCACATATCCCTTTATGATCACAAATGGCCAGAGCCAGAGGTTCTATGGCCAGATCAAATAAAAGAGGTGATAGAGGGCGCCCCTGTCAAGTCTCACTAGCCACTTGAAAAGCAGATGTGAACCACCCATTAAGACAAATATAAGCTTTAGGGCCCAAATAAAGGGCCCATACCCATTTTGTAAATTCCTCCGGGAACCCAGATTTATCCAGTACCTGGTATAAATGCAGCCATTGAATCCTGTCAAATGCCTTATTGGCATCCAAGGCCAAAACAGCCCCCTCTATTCTACTCATCTTGGTCAAATGTAAAATGTTAAAGAGCTTTCTGGTGTTATCCACAATGAGTTTTTATCTTTATCCCAGGACAAGCAGGATGCTAGTCCTCACATATGGGTGACGTCATTCACGGAGCCCTTAAGCGGGAAAAACTTCTGGCAAGTTTCTCGAAGCTTTTAACTGGCTGCCTGAGGCTACTGAGCATGCCCGGCATGCCATGATATTCCCTGCCACAGGGGTCTCACTTCAGTCTTCTTTTTTCCGCGCTGTTAACTGCATCGTGGTTTCACAGGAGCCCTGTGAGGTTCTCCTCACAACTAAATAAAAATTACAAAAAATATTTGCCCTTTACGGGTCTCACTCGTTTGTCACCGGCTGGTGACAAAATACCCTTTTTTCGCTAAGAAAAATACCAAATTCCTAGACGGATGTCGACGGAAAAGACTTCGGGCTTCAAAAAATGCCCGGCCTGCAGCCGAACAATGTCCATAACAGACCCGCATGTCGAATGCGTTCAATGCCTCGGCGGAGACCACGATATCGCCGCCTGTTCACAGTGCCAGGAAATGACGGTGAAAGGCAGGAAACTCCGCCAAGAAAAAATGGCACAAATATTCCAAATACAAGCAAGGCCGTCTCCAGCAACTTCTACAAGATTGTCACCGGTAGGCCTCACAAAAACCATCTTAATAAAGAAAAAGCTTCCGGAGGGTTCGGGGGATGCCTCCTCTCCAACACCCTCCGCGTCATCGACCAGGTCGGTATCAGAACCACGTACTAAACACAAGCACCGGCGATACCGTTCCGTTCCGCCGCTACCACCACCGGAGGAACCGGCCCCTAAAAAGCAGAAGCTTCCATCGGCCTCCGTAACATCGGTGCAGCAATCGATACCACCGACATCGATTGCGGACTTAACAACATTAATCAAACAAATAGTCACCGATGCCCTGATACACCAAGTACCGGGGTCATCGCCGATGCCGACCACCGGGTCGATGCCGACCATCGTGTTGATGCCAACCACCAAGTCGATGCCGACGACCCTGTCGATGCCAATACCAACCATCATGTCGATGCCGACAACCCTGTCGATGCTGGCAGAATCGCCGATATTTTCGGTTTTCCAGCCGATGCCAGCGACTTCATCAACGTTGATGACAACGAGGACTTCATCGATGCCGTTCAACAATTCTTCGATGACAGTCCCATTCGCACTGCAAGAACCATCGATGACATTGATATTTTCTCAAACCTCGATGACCACGATGACTTCTAGACCCATTCCATCGATGATTCCAATCTCGATGCCTACATCATCGATTCCAGCTACTGCACAATCGATGTCTCTTTACACTCTGGCACCAACTAGACAACCTGTGCCAGAAAAGACACCAAAGAAATCATCAGGAAAATTCAAACACTCTTCCATCCCTGCTCCAGATACTGATACTTCTGAAGCAAGACTCCACAGCATCCTCACTAGAAGGTACCAAGACCTTTTAGCATCCTTGTCCATAGGACCTGGTCAAGAGGAAGAGGAAATAGAGGAAGAAAACAGACAGAGTTCACCAGATGTTCAAGATCCATTACAAGGACCTTCAGGGGTTCCCCCATCTAAAAGGCTGGAACATCCTCAATACCAACCTATGACAGACACATGGTCAGACACAGAATCAGAGCATTCCTCAGAGGATTTTTTATCTGAGGATACTCCGCCTCAAGCTAAAAAACAGTCTCCTCCAGAAGACCTTTCATTTTCCTCTTTTATTCAGGAAATGTCTGAGTCCATACCTTTCCAACTCCAGGCTGAAAGAGATGAGAGGCAACAAACCCTTGAAATCCTACAATTTGTGGATCCACCAAAACACAATTTAGCCATACCAGTGCATGAAGTGCTTTTACAGCTTCAGCAGAGAATATGGGAACACCCATGTACAACCCCTGCTGTAAACAGGAGAGTAGACTCCACTTATCTTGTACAAGCGGCACCAGGTTTTGAGAAACCTCAACTCCCTCACAACTCCCTAGTAGTAGAATCTGCTCAGAAAAAATCACGCAGATCCAGAACACATGCTTCAATCCCTCCAGGGAAAGACAGCAGATTTTTAGATCTCATGGGAAGGAAGATCTACCAGGGAGCCATACTAAACTCTAGGATTGCTGCATATCAGCTTTTTATGACGCAGCACCAGAGAAATCTCTGGAAACAAATAGAAGAGTTTCTACCATCCCTGCCTCAGCAACAACAAGAGGCAGCACAACAAATTGTGCAAAAGGGTCTAGATGCAGGAAAGCACGAGGTAAGGGCAGCCTATGATGCTTTCGAAACGTCATCAAGAACTGCTGCATCTGGCATCAGCGCAAGAAGGTGGGCCTGGCTAAAGGCTTCAGATCTACGCCCTGAAGTCCAAGACAAATTAGTAGACCTACCGTGTCAAGGAGATAATTTGTTTGGCACAAAGGTGCAAGATGCCGTTGCACAGCTTCGGGAACATTCAGAAACCTTGAAGCAACTATCCACCTTACCTCATGACACTGCAACTCATCCAACTCGCAGACCACCACGGAGGGAGACTAAACGTCCTTTTTACCAACCAAGGAGGTATTATCCTCAGACCTCTAGGTCAAGACCTCCAAGGACTCAACAACGTCCTCAACAAAGACAACAACGGTCTGCAAGGCCACAACCACCCCCTCAAACAGGTTCCACCTCGGGTTTTTGAAAATCATCCCAGAGTGCAGAGCCAACTACCCAATCCTTATCCCGACCAGCCTGTTGGAGGAAGAATATCCCACTTTTACAAAGAATGGACAAACATTACAACAGATCATTGGGTCCTGTCCATTGTTCATCAAGGCTACCGCCTAGACTTCCTTTCTCTTCCTCGGGATTTTCCACCACAAAACTCCCAACTCAATCACATACCTCAGTTACAAACAGAATTATCTGCTCTTCTGAAAGCAAAGGCGGTGGAATACGTACCACACGCTCAGAAGGGAAGAGGATTCTATTCCCGGTATTTCCTCATTCCAAAGAAATCCGGAGGCCTACGTTCCATTCTAGATCTCAGAAATCTCAACAAATTCCTAAGAAAAGAAAAATTCAGGATGGTGTCGCTGGGCACCATGCTTCCACTAATACAAAAAGGAGATTGGCTTTGTTCTCTGGATCTTCAAGATGCATATACTCACATTCCTATATTCCCGCCTCATCGCAAGTACCTACGATTCACGGTAGGACATCAACATTTCCAATACAGAGTGTTGCCATTCGGCCTAGCTTCAGCTCCCAGAGTATTCACCAAATGCTTGGCAGTGATAGCAGGACATTTACACAAACAAGGGGTGCATTTTTTTCCTTATCTCGACGATTGGCTAATCAAAAGTCAATCACAACAAGGAGCAGTAACTTCTCTAACTTATACGATACAGTTACTTCACAAACTGGGATTCCTCATCAATTATCAAAAATCCCACCTGAATCCTTCTCATCTCCTCCAATTCATAGGAGCAGAATTAAACACAAACCTTGCACAAGCTTTTCTTCCAGAAGACCGTGCACTCACACTGTCCCAGTTGGCGTACTCAATGTCCATACAACCACAAGTGACAGCTCATCAGTTTCTAATCTTACTAGGCCACATGGCTTCAACGGTTCACGTCACTCCTATGGCAAGACTTGCCATGCGACTAACCCAATGGACTCTTCGATCACAATGGATCCAAGCCATCCAACCACTTCATTATCAGATACAAGTAACCCACCAACTTCGCTCCTCGCTACAATGGTGGATAATCAAGGACAATTTACGCAAGGGCCTACCCTTCCAAAAACCGGTCCCTCAGATAACTTTAACTACAGATGCATCCACCTTGGGGTGGGGAGCTCACCTAAACTCTCTTCAAACTCAAGGAACTTGGACAAAACTCGAAGCCACATATCAAATCAATTTTCTGGAACTTCGAGCTATACGTTATGCGCTGCATGCGTTCAAGGACTGCCTTTCACACAAGACTGTGCTAATCCAGACAGACAATACAGTAGCCATGTGGTACATCAACAAACAGGGAGGTACGGGCTCATATCTCCTTTGTCAAGAAGCTGCACAAATTTGGGACTGGGCCTTGAACCACTCAATGTTCCTACAGGCCACTTATCTAGCAGGGATTCAAAATGTCCTAGCAGACCGACTCAGTCGCCAGTTCCAACCACACGAGTGGTCTCTAAATCCCTTAATAGCGACCAAAATATTCCAACGTTGGGGACAACCAACAACAGACCTCTTTGCGTCGCATCTGAACCACAAGGTGGACAACTTCTGTTCTCTACACAAACAGAAGAACCAACCAGCCAAGGACGCCTTTGCTCGCCCTTGGAACTCAGGCCTACTATATGCATATCCTCCAATACCGCTTATCACCAAGACGTTGGTGAAGCTCCAACAGGACCAGGGGTCCATGATACTCATAGCCCCGTATTGGCCTCGACAAGTATGGTTTCCCACACTGCTAGACCTTTCAGTCAGGGATCCAATACGCCTGGGAGTAGCTCCCAATCTCATCACTCAGGATCACGGTCGGTTGCGACATCCCAACCTTCAATCCCTATCCCTGACTGCATAGATGTTGAAAGCTTAATCCTACAACCACTTAACCTTTCAACTAATATTTCTCAAGTGATCATAGCTTCACGCAAACCTTCCACGCGAAAGAATTATTCTTTCAAATGGAAACGGTTTACTCTCTGGTGCAAGCAAAACAATATTGATCCCTTCACTTGCCCCACAACTTCTCTTCTAGACTATTTGTACTGTCTATCAGACTCTGGTCTTCAGACATCATCAATCAGAGTACATTTGAGCGCAATCTCAGCTTATCATAACAAGATAGGAGATGCACCTATATCCACACAACCTCTCGTCAGTAGATTCATGAGAGGTCTAACTCACCTTAAACCACCAATTCGGCCTCCAGTCACACAATGGGACCTGAATCTGGTTATAACAGGATTAATGCGTTCTCCTTTTGAACCCATAGATTCCTGTGATCTTAAATTTCTCACATGGAAAACTATTTTCCTCATAGCCATTACATCAGCTAGGAGAGTTAGTGAGTTACAAGCACTTGTCACGTATGAACCTTATACAAAGTTTCTCCATGACAGAGTGGTTCTCCGAACACACCCAAAATTCCTTCCTAAGGTAGTTACGGAATTCCACTTAAATCAAACAATAGTTCTACCCACATTCTTTCCAAGGCCTCACTCTCACCAAGGGGAAAGAGCTTTACACACTTTGGACTGTAAACGTGCATTGTCTTTTTATTTGAATCGCACTACGTCCCTCAGAAAATCCAATCAGCTTTTTGTCTCTTATGATCCAAATAAGCCAGGTAAAGCAGTGGGAAAGCATACTCTATCCAATTGGTTAGCAGATTGCATACAGTTTTGCTATGAAAAAGCAGGCCTTCCTCTCCAAGGGCGAGTAAAGGCACATTCAGTAAGAGCAATGTCAACCTCAGTAGCACATTTTCGTTCAGTGCCAATCATTGACATTTGTAAAGCAGCAACATGGAGTTCTCTTCACACCTTTGCAGCTCATTACTGTTTAGACAAGGAAGGACGACAAGATTCAACCTATGGACAATCTGTCTTAAAGAACTTGTTTCCAGTTTAATCCCAACTCCTTCTACAACCAACCTGCTGTGATCTTCGGCTGACTCATTTCCTCAACAATGCATTACTGCTACCTGCATGGACAATGACTCAACCTCTAGCTTGCTAATCACCCATATGTGAGGACTAGCATCCTGCTTGTCCTGGGATAAAGCAAAATTGCTTACCTTGTAATAGGTGTTATCCCAGGACAGCAGGATGTAGTCCTCACGGAACCCACCCGCCACCCCGCGGAGTTGGGCCTCAGACTTTATTATTTTATTTTGCTAACGCTTATTGCTACATACAAGACTGAAGTGAGACCCCTGTGGCAGGGAATATCATGGCATGCCGGGCATGCTCAGTAGCCTCAGGCAGCCAGTTAAAAGCTTCTAGAAACTTGCCAGAAGTTTTTCCCGCTTAAGGGCTCCGTGAATGACGTCACCCATATGTGAGGACTACATCCTGCTGTCCTGGGATAACACCTATTACAAGGTAAGCAATTTTGCTTTACCCTCTTTGGGGAGCACAATTATTCCAGCTAATTTCATGGAGGGAGGTAAATCCCCAGTTTTGAGGAATGAATTAAACATCTCCTTCTGGGGTATTATCAAAAAATTTCCAAACTGCTTATAAAAACAAACAACGTACCCATCCAGTCCCAAAGATTTATCAACATTTAACTCTTATATAGCCATAGAGATTTCATACTCTGTTATCTCCTTGTTCATATCCTCTTGTTGTTTCCAGGGCACCTCTGGTAAGTTTACCATATTTAAAAAAACATCAATTTTCTCCTACTTTATAGATGTATCTACCAAATACAAATCTTGATAAAACTCATTGAATCTATCCATTACCTGTCTCGGGTCATGTAACACGTCTTTCAACTCCTTGTTCTTCCTTTGCTTTTCTTTTTTAATCTGCAATGCTCATCCTGCCAGCACATCATTAAATGGCCCACATGGGGCCTCTTCATGCTGGTGGGGAATGGGTACCCTGCCAGCACATCATTGCAACACTGCCATGCAAGTCCTATTCTTGCTGGCAGGATGTGGAACCCTTTTCAGCTTTTTATTTTGCTGCCAGCATTTGGATGCAGGCCCAAAAGGCAGTGAGGCAGCTGCTGTGGAAGTGTTTTGGGGGGTAATGCTACTATCCCAAAATTTTGCCACCTAAGGTGGCTGCCTCACCCTGCCTAATTATAGAACAGTCCCTACATCTAGAAGCTTCACTTTTAAACATGTGCAAAAACTAAGTCAATTGAAAATATATTTTGTTCCTTAGCAATTCTAAAATTAAAACACAACAATGTTTGAGGCAGTAACAGAAAGTTACAAAGTAATAGTGAATAGGTAAATTAAGCAAATATGCCCTGACATTTACAGTGTTCACACATACATTTTAAGAAGGTGATATGAAACAGTAAAATGAAAGCAAATTCAGATACCTAAATTCTGAGAAATATACATCATGTTTTCGGGGAGAAACAGGATGTGGCTTTAAGATTTCCTGATTGAAAGCAGGGAGGGTTAGTTTCTCTATTTCATGATCTTCACTTGTAAACGTGTCAGGTCTGATATTTTGATGAACTGTTCAGCTTTTTCCCCCTGAGACTAGGTACAATATAATTGTCTGCAGTGGCTTCCTCTTTTAAATGTATGTTCTCTATAAACCTGTTTTTTCTCATGGGAATAAGGAATTTACTTGTATACAGTAAATACTGACTAAAATGGTACTGCCCTCCCAATGCAGCATGTCCGCAAAATATGTATATGCTGGGGGACATAGCCTTTTATACATTTTGTGGATGCTGTTTCAAGGATCAAATAAATTATTTTGGTTTATTGAATTATTTCCTATTTCTTGTAGAAGATTTCTCATCAGACTATATTTGAATGAGGTTTACTATATTCCTGTTGATGACCACTGCACTTTTTTGATTGTCTATCTAGCTGAGCGGTGTGGTTTTCTCCACTTGCTTTGCTGGATTATATTTTGTTTTACAGATTTCATATACTTCTCTGCTAGAGTCAGCTTCTAGTTCTGCCTGCCCCATTATTGAGTCCTTCTACTAGTTCTCCATCTCACTCTCTTTCAAAGTTTTGTAGTCCTGTACACCATGTTAGCTATATTTCAGGCCCCTTTTCTTCTTACTGTCAGCTCTTCAGCCAGGTTTGTCTCTCTCCCACCTTTGAACCTTCCCTCTTCCTGCATCTAAACCAGATTATTTTAAGTAGTGTGGAGAAAGGGAAAGGACAATATAGGGCAAAGCAATTTTTATATTCCTGATTTTATACAGAATTGTTTATTAGTTAATGATTTGGGTCTAAGCCAAGGTTCATAGGAAACTTGGATTACATAGAAACATAGAAATGACGGCAGAAGAAGACCAAACGGCCCATCCAGTCTGCCCAGCAAGCTTCACACATTTTTTTCTCTCATACTTATCTGTTTCTCTTAGCTCTTGGTTCTATTTCCCTTCCACCCCCACCATTGAAATATCTAGCTTGATTAGTTAGGGGTAGTAGGGGTAGTAACCGCCGCAATAAGCAAGCTACACCCATGCTTATTTGTTTTACCCAGACTATGTTATACAGCCCTTATTGGCTGTTTTTCTTCTCCCCTGCTGTTGAAGCAGGGAGCTATGCTGGATATGCTTGAAGTATCAGTTTATTCTTCTCCCATGCTGTTGAAGCAGAGAGCCATGCTGGATATGCATCGAAAGTGAAGTATCAGGCACATTTGGTTTGGGGTAGTAACCGCCGTAATAAGCCAGCTACTCCCCGCTTTGTGAGTGCGAACCCTTTTTTCTTCTCCCCTGCCGTTGAAGCAGAGAGCTCTGCTGGATGTGTGTAGTATCAGTTTTTCTTCTCCCCTGCCGTTGAAGCAGAGAACTATGCTGTAGGGATGTGAATCGTTTTAGGACGATTAAAATTATCGTCCGATAATTTTAATATCGTCTTAAACCGTTATGGAACACAATACAATACAGATTCTAACGATTTATCGTTATAAATCGTTAGAATCGTGAGCCGGCACACTAAAACCCCCTAAAACCCACCCCCGACCCTTTAAATTAAATCCCCCACCCTCCCGAACCCCCCCCAAATAACTTAAATAACCTGCGGGTCCAGCGGCGGTCCGGAACGGCAGCGTTCCGGAACGGGCTCCTGCTCCTGCATCTTGTCGTCTTCGGCCGGCGCCATTTTCCAAAATGGCGCCGAAAAATGGCGGCGGCCATAGACGAAAAAGATTGGACGGCAGGAGGTCCTTCCGGACCCCCGCTGGACTTTTGGCAAGTCTCGTGGGGGTCAGGAGGCCCCCCACAAGCTGGCCAAAAGTTCCTGGAGGTCCAGCGGGGGTCAGGGAGCGATTTCCCGCCGCGAATCGTTTTCGTACGGAAAATGGCGCCGGCAGGAGATCGACTGCAGGAGGTCGTTCAGCGAGGCGCCGGAACCCTCGCTGAACGACCTCCTGCAGTCGATCTCCTGCCGGCGCCATTTTCCGTACGAAAACGATTCGCGGCGGGAAATCGCTCCCTGACCCCCGCTGGACCTCCAGGAACTTTTGGCCAGCTTGTGGGGGGCCTCCTGACCCCCACGAGACTTGCCAAAAGTCCAGCGGGGGTCCGGAAGGACCTCCTGCCGTCCAATCTTTTTCGTCTATGGCCGCCGCCATTTTTCGGCGCCATTTTGGAAAATGGCGCCGGCCGAAGACGACAAGATGTAGGAGCAGGAGCCCGTTCCGGACCGCTGCCGTTCCGGACCGCCGCTGGACCCGCAGGTTATTTAAGTTATTTGGGGGTGGGGGGATTTAATTTAAAGGGTCGGGGGTGGGTTTTAGGGGGTTTTAATGTGCCGGTTTTTCGATTTTTCAATTTTTCGATTTTTTAACGATTTTTCACGATATTTTACCCCCCCAAACGGCAACAATACGATTCCCTCCCCCTCCCAGCCGAAATCGATCGTTAAGACGATCGAGGACACGATTCACATCCCTACTATGCTGTATATGCATAGAAATTGAAATATCAGGCTTATTTGGTTTGGGGTAGTAACCGCCGTAACAAGCCAGCTACTCCCCTCTTTGTGAGTGCAAATCCTTTATTCCACATTTCCTCTTGCTGTTGAAGCTAGAACGATGTTGGAGTCACAGTAAGCATGTGTACGTTTATTGAATAAGGGTATTGTCTCCAGGCAGTAGCCATCATTCTGGCGAGTCATCCACTCTTCATTGGCGGCCTCTTAGGGTTCCATTTACAACTTCTGTGTAAAAGGAAGGTTTATGTGGGTGTCCGGGTTGGAAATGTGCTTTATTTGTAATTTATACACAAGGCAGAGAATCTAATATAAATATATAGACAAACAGCATACTTTCGGGTTCCTTATCCATGCTGGTACTCATGGATAGGAGCTGGGTTGTTGATGAGAGAGGTGTTCCCAGTGGTGATTTTGTGCTGGGTCACTGATCTCTAACCTTTATAGCTATGTCTGTTGCCCATGTGGGCTGAAGAGAAAGACACTAGAGGAGGAGAAACAGAGCTGCTGCCTGTTCTTGAAGTGTCTAGAGACGTAAGTAAGTAAGAGACTGCTGGGCACTAGTAGGGGGGTTAAAAGAGTTAAAAGAGAGAATGCTGGGATGAGGTGGTAAGAGAGAGATTGCTGGTGAGAAGGTGGGGAATTCAGAGAAAGGGAGACTTCTGCAATGAGAGATGTATGGGGGGAGAGTTGAGACAGGCCCATACTACTGTAGCTACTTAGGAAAGTGGGTGGGTGTAGAGTGGAGGTTGGTGCAGGCTTTTCCCTTTAGTTGTGGCTTTGATCACCTTGAGGGCAGGGGAGGAAATGTGACAGGAAGTTGATATTCTGGTCTGACAATTTAGCTGTTGTAGAGGATATCAATAAATAATCAGCAAAGTGCCCTAGAGTGGTGAAATTGACGAGGGTATTCGTATTGTATTGCTTACAGCTTAATACCATGGCATAAGCAATGCATACTCCAGGCTGGCAGAATACTATAGGTGACTGTTTCTCCCATTTCAAGTAGTTGAGGAGGGAGTGGCAATCCCAGAGGATTTCTGGTTGAGGAGGGGGTGGCAATCCCAGAAGTTTTATGGAAGTTTGGAGTTCTTCCATGTGGTACCTAATCCAAACATTCTTAGCTCTGAGTACTTGGATAGCTTACAAGTTCGGTATCACATGCATTTTCTGCAAATGAAAGATAGCACTGGGACTGGTCCTTGATAGTCTTCTGACTGACTTCTTGGTGTACACATATAAAAGGAGTGTATCTAGGACAGGATCTAGGAGTGTATCTAGGACAGGATCAGGATGAAATGATGGGGCAACACAATCTGTAGTTTCGATATCAGGACACTGCTGAAGGAGTGGGTATACAATGCTATTCCAGTCCTGTATAGCTGATGACCAGTAATCCACAAAGTATTAATGCAGTTATGGTCAGTACTGGGATTGGTGCACATCAGAATTTCAAACATTATTGTTTATTTATTTTAAAGTATTTATATCTTGCTCCTCCAAATAGTTCGGGGTGGGTTACACAATAACATACACAATAGTAAATAAAAACATACTAAATTACAAAATAAAAGCAGTTAATTCCAAAATCTGATACAGATGGAATAGTATCAGCAGGGAACAACGCTGAGACAAATAGTTCTGCTGGGACAAAGGTCTGGAGTTAATCTGAGGTGTTAAATGCTTACTTGAACAAATAGGTTTTTAGTGTACACTTGAAAAATTTAGATTGCTAGTGGTAATGAGTTTCAATAAAGTGACCCCACTATGGAAAAGGCGCATTCACGAGTCTCAGACAATTAAACAAATTTGGGTAAATTCTGCTTGTGGAACGGATATTTCGAATAGAAGTATATATCTTTAAGACAGAGTAAATCCAGGGTGATTTAACATTATTGAGAAAGTTATGAATAGTGACAGCCAAGCTGTAGCAGACTCACCAGTGAATGGGAAGCCACTGAAGGGAAAATAACACAAGGGTGATATGGTCATGTAGTCTAGTACCCAGAAGGAGTCGTGCTGTTGCATACTGGATTATCTGAAGCAATCTAAGTGCATAAATTTGAAGTCCAACATATAAAATGTTACAGTAATCCATGGATAAGAATATTAAAGACTGTAGGACTGAACAAAAGTCCTCAGGAATGAGAAGTGGATGGAGGTGGCATAGCATACACAGCTTCATGAATGAGTTTCTAATGACTGATTTTATGTGAGATTGCATCGAGAGAGAGAGGAATTAAGAGTGACACCCTTGCATTCTCTGCAGTGCTGTGGATAGAAGAGCTTGTTGCCACATACAAGATGGCATAGGGAGCAAAGTTTAGTTTAGTTTATTTACTTAATTGCTATTTCTTACTAAGGCAAATCATAGAGATGTACAATAAAACATTACAATATGCGGAAAATAAAATAAAACAAAAAAAGCAATAAAACAAGTTATGTATATAATAAAACAAACTAAAACAAGTAAGACTAAAAGGGTTGCCTTTCCAGAATGTAGAACTCAAGGGGAATAGAGTGCACATAAAAATCGAAAGGTCCAAGACTGACCAATTAGGTAAAGTTTTGCATGCAGTTCCACCACTATACACTTGTCTGTTCGTCTGTATAAGAGCCTATCTTGCTGAGAAGCCACAGGCAGGGACATTATTATTCACCAGGATTATTCTCCACTAATCACATATCTGTTAACTGCAGTAAACAAGCCTTGCTAAAAATATGGACAGACAATCAGAGTTTGGGACTAACTAATTCAGGATTGGGGCAGTTAATGTGCAGCACAATTGGGTTTCCCAGGAGTGACAATTCAGAGCTTGGGTCACTAGAGATCCAGCTCCTACAGTAGTTACCTTTGGTCTGGTCAAGAAAAGGCCAGTGCTCCTGGACCCAGGGGTGGAGTACAGGAAAATATCAGCCTGCAGGAAGTTTTTCAAAACCGGCCCACAGAGTACCTGTCTAACTCCCTTGTGCATTTTCCTTGCAGCGTGTGTTTCAGCAGTTCCCAAATGTTACACTTGGCGGCCCGCATGGCAAATCCATGAACCGCCGCACTCCTCTGCAGTCCCAACGGCGGGCCTGGCTGCTCTCTCCTCCTCATGGCTGCCCGCCTTGTCTCCGCAACCTGGCATGCCCATACATCAGGCCCAGCCTGCCTGCTGCACCTCTGCCCCCCCCCCCCCCCCCTTGAGTGCTCCTAAGGCGCTCTTGCGCCTAGTCCTCTCTCACTTTTAAAGGGCCAGTGACAAGAACGGCCTGAAGGCACCCCCTGATGATGTCACTGCCAAAACCACATATAAAGGTCCTCCAGAAAGCCCTCCAGTGCCTTGACAATATGTTGACTCCGTTGGAGAAGTGCTTTGCCTCTCCATTCCTGGTTCCTGATCCTTGCTTCCTGGTTCCTGATCCTGCTGGGCCTTTCCATGTCCATTGCACAGTGATAGATTGCTGAATTAGAGAAAACCACGGTTGCCAACCTACTGATTGTGTCTATTGAACTTTATATTTATTAAGTATTTTCTGCTTTGTATGTTCCCACAGTGTACAAGAATCAGAGATCCAGCTGCTGCATGATGCTAAACATTTCACAATTGAACTGGAACAGCAACGGGAGGCGCTGCAAAAAGCTGATGCTTTCCCAGGGGAACTTAAAACCGAAGGCACCAATCTGAGACTGCAACTGCTTAAATATCAAAATGATATTGATGAGGCCAGAGAAAGAGAGTACAATATGCAATACAGGCTTGACCGGTAGGTAGCTGACCTCAAAATTTAATATATTAAGACACAAAATAAATAACTTTTCTCTGACTGAGGTACTGAAGGTCTTTAAGACAGTGTGTCAAAATGCCAGTACTAATCAAATTGCCGAAAATATTAAATTTGCCTGTTTCTTTGACTCTTTTGTATTGGTTTTATTCCTATGGTTTCCTTTTTGTCTTAATATTATTCAAATTTTACATATTTTTCATCCCTTTTGCCCCTGTTTATAAATATGCTCCCAAGTCTAGATAGTATGTGGCTGTTCTATATCCATCTTTTATGTGTTCCATAGGCCAATGTAATAAGGTGCACTAGGCTGTACATACACTTTACTCCCAATTTAACAAGAAGTGTAGCATACCAAAACTGTGCACACAAATCAGCACTCCTCCATGTAAGTCCTAGGTTAATCAAGGCATTAGATATTACTTCCCAGTGCAGAGAGGTGTGTTGGCTTGTCAGGCTGGAAATGTATCTCCCGGTCAGAGATGGAATAAAGTTTCTGTGACTAGTGTAAGTCCATAGGGCTGAACCTTGAGTTCATAGTGCTGGGGTCCTGCAGAAAGCATGATTTATGCATATAACTCATGTTTTATGCTCAGAGAACATACTTTGTGCACAAATCATGTTTTCAGCACAGTAAAACATGTATTGTATGCAGAAATCATGTTTTATGTGCAGAAAAGATTTGAGCACATAAATCATGTTTTAAGCATGCTCAGCATATTTTTACAAGCACATTTTCAGATTAGCATACTTTTTTAAATTTATGAAGCTTTAGAATTCCATTTGCTTACTGCATTGGTAGTTTACTCTTTTTTCAGTGTGAGAGTAAAGAATACTTGTGCTGAAGGTCAGCACACAGTTTTTACTCACCTCTTATTATAGGAGGCTCCCAGTTTGCTACCTGCAAAGCCTTCTGATAAGAGTCAGCACTAGGGATGTGAATCGTTTTTTGACGATTTAAAAAAATCGTCAGATATATTTTAAATCGTCAAAAATCATTAGAGTCGCGATACAATAGAAATTCCCCCGATTTATCGTGAAAAATCGTAAATCGGGGGAGGGGGAGGGCGGGAAAACCGGCACACCAAAACAACCCTAAAACCCATCCCGACCCTTTAAAACAAATCCCCCACCCTCCCGAACCCCCCCAACATGTTTTAAATTACCTGGTGGTCCAGTGGGGGGGTCCCGGCGCGATCTCCCGCTCTCGGGCCATCGGCGCCATTTTGGCTGCCACTAATATAAATGGCGCCGATGGCCCAATAAAAAAAACCCCCACCCGACCCTTTAAAATTACCCCCTTAGCCTCCCCCACTCTCCCGACACCCCCCCAAAACTTTTACACATACCTGGTGGTCCAGGGGGGCCGCGGGCAGCGATCTCCCGTTCCCACGCTATCAGCTGCGCTAAAAAAAATGGCGCCGATGGCCCTTTGCCCTTACCATGTGACAGGGCTACCTGTCACATAGTAAGGGCAAAGGACATAGGTAGGGGCAAAGACATAGTGAGGGCAAAGGCGCTACCTTTGCCCTCACTATGTCATAGGGGCCGACAGTCGGCCCCTGTGACATTGTGAGGGCAAAGGTAGTGCCGGTGCCATTTTGAGTACTGGCAATACTGCCGGAGTGCAGGAGGTCGCTCCCGGACCCCCGCTGGACTTTTGGCAAGTCTTGTGGGGGGTCAGGAGGCCTCCCCAAGCTGGCCAAAAGTCCCTGGGGGTCCAGCGGGGGTCCGGGAGCGATCTCCTGCACGCGGGCCGTATTGCCAATATTCAAAATGGCGCCGGCGCTACCTTTGCCCTGTCACATGGTAAGGGCAAAGGGCCATCGGCACCATTTTTTTTTAGCGCAGCTGATAGCGTGGGAACGGGAGATCGCTGCCCGCGGTCCCCCTGGACCACCAAGTATGTGTAAAATGTTTTGGGGGGGTGTCGGGAGAGTGGGGGAGGCTAAGGGGGTAATTTCAAAGGGTCGGGGTGGGGTTTTTTTTATCGGCGCGGGCCTCACTAAAATAAATTAGTGATGTGAATTGGAATCGGAACGATTCCAATTCACATCTCGTAACGATCAGATTTCCCCCCCCCCAGCCGAACCCGATCGTTAAAACGATCGGGCACACGATTCACATCCCTAGTCAGCACAGCAGCCACCTAGAATGGGCGAATGCCTAAGTAGGAAGAGCTTATATGGAATAAAATACAAATTTGAATGATGAAAGAAATTGTTAGTGATTTTATTTAACTGGCACCAAATCTGTTTTATAACAGTAGTAATCATATGAGAAGATGAGAGCTGTATACCACTGATATACAAGGATTTAATAGCTATAGTATAAAAGCAGTTATTCATCAGGTAGCATGGAGGTCCATATTCAAAAGCATTTAGCAAGTAAACTCAGAAGTTAGCCAGTTAAATGAATATTTGGACACATATCTGACTAAATTCTAGCCAGCCAATGAGTCAGGAAGTTAGAATTTAGCCGGATTAATTAGGGGCATTCTGGGGTCATAACTAGGCGGAGCTGAGTTAGCCATCTAAGGGGTCATTTTCAATAGCTTCCGCACGCGAAAAGGGACTTTTCGCTTGCGATAGGGTAATTGGGGCGGACTCAGCCCCGGAAGAGGAGGAGTCAGGGCGGCACTGGGGCCAACGCTGTGGACACATCGCTGGCAGCGAAAGGTAAGGGCCTTTATCGCTGTCAGTTTCGTGCGATGGCTGCCGGCTTTTGCAGGCCCGCCCCCCCCCCCCCCCCCCAGTACCACGCGATTCATTATTCTCTACGAGAATAGTGAATCCAGGCCTAAGTTAACCAGCTAACTCCGATATTCAGAGTTAGCCTGGTAACTTAGCCAGCTAAGTCTGGTCGAGCCAAAGAGCTGTCCTAAATTTACCCAGCTGTATTTAACCGGCTAACTTTAAGATAGCTGGCTATGGGCCTCATTTACTAAGCATTATTCTCATTGACACAGAATGGGAGAAAAGCTTTAGTAAATATAGAAACATAGAAATGACGGCAGAAGAAGACCAAACGGCCCATCCAGTCTGCCCAGCAAGTCATGCACTCTTTTTTTTTTCTCATACTTGTTACGCCTGGCTTTTAGTACCCCTTAGTTCCATTTCCCCTCCACCCCACCACCAATGTAGAAAGCAGTGCCGGAACCGCATCCAAGTGAATATCTAGCTTAATTAGGGGTAGTAACCGCAGCAATAAGCAGGCTACACCCATGCCTTTGTCCACTCAGACTATGTAATTCATACCTTGTTGGTTGTTGTCCATATACAGATCCTCTTTTCCACATTCCCCCGCCGTTGAAGCAGAGAGCTATGCTGGATATGTATTGAAAGTAAAGTATTGGCTTATTTGGTTTTGGGGAAGTAACCGCCGTAACAAGCAAGCTACACCTCGCTTTTTTGTGAATGCAAATCCTTTTTTTTTTTTTTCCACATTTCCTCTTGCTGTTGAAGCCTAGAGCAATGATGGAGTCTCATTAACCATGTGTATGTACATTGAACAAGGGCCCTATATTCAGTAGTGCAGCTGTACTATTGAATATACCTCCAAAGTTAACTAGATAACTTTGTGTCTGATTATGGACCTCATAATGTATATTTACATTCAAATATCTATAGTGCTACCTGATGTAAAATTGCTTTTGTATTACTATATAGCTACTGAGTCTGTGTAGAGCAGGGGTATATCAGATATGATAAGTCACAGTAATAATGGTGGGCAATGCTAGTGGGAACTTATGTATATACTATATATTTGATTCTCACTATTCACCTATAAAAGAGAATGTGTCTCAAGTTGTGGCTCCTCCCCTCACTCAAATAAGCATATCTCATGCCTACCGTTATGCATATTTCCAAAAAGCAGCATGGTTGCCATGTTGGTCAACATGAGATTTCACCATATATATATACATTTTTATTCCTGTATATATTTCAGTAATCTGTAAATACCTATTTATGTATACATATATACATATATATACACATATATTTATTTATTTGTTTTGGGGTAGATTTTAAGAGGCGCGCGAACAGCCTACTTTTGCTTGCGCATCAGACTCAAGCAAAAGTACGCTGGATTTTAGTAGATACGCGCGGAGCCGCGCGTATCCACTAAAATCCTGGATCGGCGCGCGCAAGGCTATCGATTTTGTATAGCCTGCGCGCGCCGAGCCGCGCTGCCTCCCCCCGTTCCCTCCAAGGCCGCTCCGAAATCGGAGCGGCCTCGGAGGGAACTTTCCTTTGCCCTCCCCTCACCTTACCCTCCCTTCCCCTACCTAACCCACCCACCCGGCCCTGTCTACACCCCCCCCTTACCGTTGTCGGGGGATTTACGCCTCCCGGAGGGAGACGTAAATCCCCGCGCGCCAGCGGGCCTGCTGCGCGCCGGGCCGCGACCTGGGGGCGGGTACGGAGGGCGCGGCCACGCCCCCGGGCCGTAGCCACGCCCCGTACCCGCCCCCAAAACGCGGCCGACACGCCCCCGAAACGCCGCGTCGACCGGGCCCGCCCCCGACACGCCCCCCTCCGAAAACCCCGGGACGTACGCGAGTCCCGGGGTCTGCGCGCGCCGGTAGGCCTATGTAAAATAGGCTTATCGGCGCGCAGGGCCCTGCTCGCCTAAATCCGCCCGGTTTTGGGCGGATTTAGGCGAGCAGGGCTCTGAAAATCTACCCCTTTATATATATATATTTTTTTTTTTTAATTTTTATTCCTGTATATTTCGGTAGTCTGTAAACACCCAATAAACCTTACAGAACATTTAGGAAGCATTATATGTTATTTCTTTATTTTTAGAGTGTTAAGCATTGCCCTGGAATTTGAATGCAGTGATCTGATAAAATATCTAACTAGCTAGTTGTGACTAATGACTGATGATGGAGTTTGCACCCTTGCCCCCTAATTCCACACTCATTCTTCAATTTATTTCCCTTTCCCTCTAAGATTTAGGCTCATATCAAAAACAAGAAGGAGACTGTTTTTTGAGCATGACTTGGCCACAGCATTTATTTCTTATACATTTCAAATTCTCATAATAATAAATGAGGATCTCTGGGCAATTTTTATAAAACTGTTATTAGCCATACATAGCCTTACTACCACTACCCCAAGGTGGGGAGTTACCACTCTTATTTGCTGAGAACCTTGAAATGATCCAACCTCCCTGTATTCTTATTTTGTGATGGCGGCATTTTAATATTGTAAGGTAAGGAGGCCCCATTCGAGCCGTGGCCAGAGTTCCTCCCAGTTACAGACTTTTGTCTGTATGCTAAAGGTAAGGAGGCCCAATCCAAGTCATAAAAGCAAGTAATGGCCACTGCCAGACCTTTCACATTAAGGATAAGGAGGCCCATCTGAGCCTTACAAGCAGGTAATGGCCAGACCTCCCCTTCCCAACTTTATTCGCTCCTTCTTGCAGTGCATAGAGGGCCCACCCCACCCATAGAAGCACAAAACCCCTGCCTTACCACCATCATGAGTGAATTTGAATAAATTTCATTGAAATGATATAAATAGCTAAAATATATGTTAACTGTAAAATATACCCAGATGGATCCCTTGTATGCTCCACTGGCTCCGACAGTCGCCCCTTGATTGTCAAAGACTCCCCCTCTCTAAAGCTGCAGCCATGTTTTTGTATAACCCAATATAATCACTTGCATTTGCTAAAATTTATATATATTTCTATTAATGTATAGCTGCATAAATATATAACTCCCATCATAGTGGGACTGAAAGTTTCTCTTTAGAGTTAAATGTGTTAGAATTTAATTGCCCACTTGTAGTAGTATGGGTTCAGCTGTGACACAGGGTCTCCTGTAAGTCTAGCCCAGGAAAAGATGACCACATATCTGAAACTTCCTAGAAATTCTTGAAATGCTTGAAATGAATATAAGATAAGTTGTAAGGCTAAGCCAGGCATATTTTGTTACGTCAGCCGACCGCAGAGCCTGCGACCAGTCTTTCTCACCCGGTGTCGCACCACCTTGCCGGGGGCAGGCCCCGGCTCCCCGACGATGCGGAGGGGTTGCCCCAATACTGCTCTACTCTTCGCAGCCCTGCTTGCCGCCGGTGGTCCTTGGAATGCGGCGAAGACGCCTCCACCATCTGCCCCTCGCATCCGGTTCCACTAGGCGCGCGCATGCGCCTCTTTAGCTCATTTAAAGGGCCCGCAGCAGGCTAGGGCTGCCGGCCCTCCCCAATGATGTCATTGATCTGGGACTATTTAAGGCAAGCTCTGACAGTCAGAGCTTGCCTTGGCAACAGGTCTCCACGCTTCTATCGTGTGCTAGTTGCTACTCCTTCGTGTTCCTGTTCCTGCTCCTGTGCTTGTTCTGTTCCAGTCCTGCGTTCCTGTTCCAGTTCCCGAGTTCCAGTTCCAGTTTCCTGTTCCTGACCTTCACTTGTTCCTGATTTCCTTTTGAATGGATTCCTGGCTTTGACCTTCGCTTGTTCCTACACCTTGGATAGATTCTCTGGCTCTGACCCTTGCTTGTACCTGACCTTGTCTTCAGCCGCCTGCCCTGACTTCAACTTGAACCTGACTTTGTCTTCAACCTCGCTCCGTTGGAGCCTGCCTCTCCGCTGCTTCCTGGCACCTTGCCTTGGACACTCTTCTCGAGGATCAACCACACGGAGGCCCGCCTAAGACCAGCCAGCCCCAGTACCCAAGGGCTCAAACTGCGAGGAATGAGGGCTGATATTGGTGAAGCTCCAACTGGCCTCCACTTCCCGTTCAGCTCCACCTCCTGACGGTGGGGACCCATGGGGCTCCCCACACGGGTAGCGCCAACTCCGCCTTGGGCCAAGGGTCCACCTCCGCAACATATTTTCCACATGCCTTTGTAGAGGAAGTCTTTCAGGATGATGTGGCATAACATTTGCTGAGTTTTGTTGTACTGCTGGAATAAAGTTATTCATTTTCAAACTCATTAAATAACTTCTCCATCTGGCCTTGTTCTGTGCATAGAACTGCATAACTTAAAGCCACTGTGCAAAAGGACTGGAAACCCCCATTTTGCTTGCAGAAAACTTGCTTGAGAAAATCATCTGTTTCATTAGTTCTGCACGAAGTGACTGAAGAGTTCTGAATTCATATGGCACCATTAGCGTTCATCCTCTTCCTAGGCTGGCCTTGAATCTGTCTCTAGGAGGATTATAAAGCATGACTCTCATGGTTTCCCTAAGCTCCCAGAATTAAGATCTAAGAATAGCTAGCCAAACTGAGTAATTTCTTGTGCTGTGTGGAACAGCCACAGGGAAATTCCCTGCTTTTGGGTTTTCTGACACTAAGGAGGCAAAGCCAAAATCCTTGCTTTTTGGCTTTTTGAACAGTATGGGGGCAACAAAGACAGCTTATCAGCTCATGGGAGAAAGGAGACAGTTGACACAAGGGTCTCCTTTAAGTCCAGCCCAGGAAAGGAGTACTGTATTCAGTTCTGCAGACCAGAGGAAGGCGACCAAAATGGTGTGTGGTCTGTTTCAGAAAACCTATGAGGAGAAGCTGAAGGATCTAAATATGTATACCCTAGAGGAGAGGAGATGCAGGAGTGATTTGATACAGACCTTTGAATACCTGACAGGTATCAATGATGCACAAACTTCAAACCTTTACCACTGGAAAGGAAAGAGTAGAGCTAGGGGTCATGATATGAAACTTCAGGGGAACAACTAAGAAACAATATCAGGAAATATTTCTTCACAGAGAGAGTGGTGGGTGCCTGGAATGTGCTTCCACAAGAAGTGGTGAAGACAAGAGCAGTTAATGAATTCAAAAGAGCATGGGACAAACTCTGCAGATCACTAAAGACTTAAAGAAAGGGATGCGGCGACCATGGGGGATAACCTGCACAGAGTGGCAGTTACTATCCTTATCAGAAAGCATGGGGGTAATCTGGACAGCATGGATACCAACTCTAACATGTGGACTAACTCTAATCCGAACTATCTCTAGTCCGGAATTTGTTATTTCTCCTTTTAACTTAACTTTATCTTTTTTCTACCAGCTACCTAAGCTTCCAAGTTCACGGTCCTCGTTTAATGTAACTTTGTTTCTTCCTTTACCTAGTTATTTTTTACCCCTGTTCGATGTAAACCGTCCTGATATGGTATTTAACCATGAAGGTCGGTATAGAAAAATGTTAAATAAATAAATAAATAGAGCAGCAATTACTATCCTTAACAGAAAGCATGGGGGTGACCTACATGGAGCGGCAGTTACTATCATAAGAAACTCGCTGGGCAGATATCCCGGTTTCGCCTGAAGGGTATTCCCTATCCGGGCTGCCTCTGGTTCCCTTTCATATTATTCCGCCAACTTGCATTCCCCCTCCAGGTCTTTATGCCAGGGACATTCCTCCTCCATATGGTCTTCCACCATATAGAAAGAGCAAGTCAGTGGAGCCGATCAGCTTCCTCATTGCCCCTTCCTCCCAAGGGCTCTTCCTCATGACCATTCTCCGCACAAGGGCAGAAAAGACAAAGGTATTCACACCCATGTTCCTGGGGTGTTCCAGCCTCTCCAAAGTTCCCTTTTTCCTTAGACTTGAGGGTTGCCCCTGTTTTGGAGATTTGCTTTTTTCCATGTAGGTTTTACTCTCTAATGTCAGCTGGGTCTCTAGGCTGACATCCATAGCTCTGCTTCCCTCATATCAACAGTCCCTTGTCAAGTGACCTCTCTGACCACAGTTAAAAGCATGTGGATGGGACTGTGGCCTGGGTTTTGAGTATGGAAGAAGAACTAGTCATCTCTGAGGAGCGCTACTATGGAGCTGTACTCTCTGTGCTTCACCAGGGGGTTTGTACGAGCTGCCTTTCTAGCCTCCTTATGCTACTGGGTATTAACTGTGCTGGTGGAAGGCTTCCGCAACTTCTAGGGCTCTTTCCAATGAGAGGCCTGTGTGTCAGCAGACCCAATTTCCACATGGGCCTGTCAAACGCATCTAGGAACTGTACCAGAAACACTTGTTAGGCTAGTTTGAGTCCAGTCTTTGCTTCCGGCTGCAACTATTTCCAGCCGGCATCCTTCAGTCAGTGAAACAGATTTCAGGGACTCTCCTTGGGCTGCAGGGATCCCCGCTGGAACCTCTTCCAGCATGTTTCTGAGGTATACCCAGATTTCTCCAGGATAGTGGCTTTGACTTTCGCATAGATAGCCCTCCCATCCGGGTTGACTGGGTGAAAATCTGTTTTTTTTTTGTATAAACATTTTTATTGGTGTCAAATATATACAACATTCAACATCATAGAAAAGAAAATGCCAGGGTATGGCACCATTTCGTTAGAGACCCACCTCCCCACCCCCCCCTACCCTCCCCCCTAGCATACAGTACACAATATAAATGCGGAGGAGAAAGTAAAAAGAACAATAAAATAACAACCATTATAACAACTGGAGGATAAGGATTGACCAGGGGCCTGGTCAAGCTATTTGTAACAGCAAGGTAAATCTACT
Source organism: Rhinatrema bivittatum (assembly GCF_901001135.1). Lineage (NCBI taxonomy): Eukaryota > Metazoa > Chordata > Amphibia > Gymnophiona > Rhinatrematidae > Rhinatrema > Rhinatrema bivittatum. The sequence continues at coordinate 41,193,835 of NC_042623.1, read as the reverse complement.
CAGCACCTGGAGGCAATCTGCCCAGAGCTTGGCAAAAAGGAAACATAGGCAGGTGAAAAACCAGACTGGCAGCGTCATTCAGATTAAGATGGTAAAGTACAATAGGCCAGGAACCAACCGGACGGCCCCGACTCAAGCCTATCACATCTCATAGGTAAAGGCCATCACAGGGTAGCAGCTCATCATATAAAGGAAAGTGGTTCCTTCAATAGAGGGTCATGGCAAGTCCTGAGTCTTTGAGGCAATCCAGAGAAGATAGGGATCCCAAGTAGCCCTAAATTTTTTCAAAGAGCGGGTTTTTTCCGCAGTCAACCGGCACATAGTGCAGACCACGTCCAGCCTGTCAAGCACCGCCGCTAGAGATGGGCATCGGGGCGCTTTCCACTCCCTGGCAATCACCAACCTGGCCGCAATACACATCTGTTGAATGAAAGAATGGGTAGACGCAGTTGTGTCCATATTAACATTATTGAGCAAGGCAATGTCTACTGTGAGGCTGATAGGTTGCGACAAGATAGTGGTTAGCTGGACTTCAATCTGTTTCCACAACGATTGGATACAACCGCCCGACCACCACATGTGTAGATATGTGCCCACCAGGGCACAACCCCTCCAGCAAAGACCTGAGGAAGAGGGCACTATTTTAGCCAACCTTTCCGGAGTATATTACCAGCGGTATAATTGTTTAAATCCATTCTCCACTATTGTGGCTGATACAGACGATTTACTGAGCTGGGTATAAATCACAGTCCATTCCTCTTCTGTATAAGGCCGGGGCAAGTCAATCGTCCAGGCTTTAACGTGTGCTGGAACGAAGAGGAGTTTCACATTGAGCAATTGGTAGACCTTAGCAATCAGTCCTCTAGTTACATTGCTAGCAGAGCAATATCCCTCAAAGAGGGTCCTTCCCTTGCCCAGTCCCTCCTTCATCCGTTGGGCCAGACAGAAGTGCCGTAGCTGGAGGTATGCTAGATATTCAGTGCGCGGCATATTAAATTTTTGGCAGAGTGATTCAAAGGTAAAAATATCCTCGCCGGGTGAAAATCTGTTTTACTTCTGCCCGTGAGCAAGTTTGCCAAGTTGGTTATCCATCTCATTTCAGGCCTAGCCAACAGACGAGCAGTCCTCTCTAAGATTTTCAGGAAGACCTCTGGGTCTTCATCAGCTTTCATTTTAAATAGGATGTGAGGAATTGAGGTTGTCTGCGATATCCTGCTCAGAGCAGTCTGCACAGCCTCTGCTATCTGAAATAATACTGTGTGTTGCTGTGTTACCTGCTCTCGAATGGCCTGCTGCTGATTTATTTGCATTCGCAAAATTGAATCTTTATGGGTAGAAATCCCTTGTGTGTCGGGGAAGACTATAGTGATAGGAGTATACTACCGTCCACCTGGTCAAGATGGTGAGATGGACAGTGAAATGCTAAGAGAAATTAGGGAAGCTAACCAAATTGGTAGTGCGGTAATAATGGGAGACTTCAATTACCCCAATATTGACTGGGTAAATGTATCATCGGGACACGCTAGAGAGATAACGTTCCTGGAAGGAATAAATGATAGCTTTATGGAGCAATTGGTTCAGGTTCAGGAATTGGTTCAGGAACTGACAAGAAAGGGAGCAATTTTAGATCTAATTCTCAGTGGAGACCAGGACTTGGTGAGAGAGGTAACGGTGGTGGGGCCGCTTGGCAATAGTGATCATAATATGATCAAATTTGATTTAATGACTAGAAGAGGAACAGTGTGCAAATCCACGGTTCTCGTGCTAAACTTTCAAAAGGGAAACTTTGATAAAATGAGAAAAATTGTTAGAAAAAAACTGAAAGGAGCAGCTACAAAAGTAAAAAGAGTGCAAGAGGCTTGGTCATTGTTAAAAAATACCATTCTAGAAGCACAGTCCAGATGTATTCCACACCTTAAGAAAGGTGGAAAGAAGGCAAAACGATTACCGGCATGGTTAAAAGGGGAGGTGAAAGAAGCTATTTTAGCCAAAAGATCTTCATTCAAAAATTGGAACAAGGATCCAACAGAAGAAAATAGGATAAAGCATAAACATTGGCAAGTTAAATGTAAGACATTGATAAGACAGGCTAAGAGAGAATTTGAAAAGAAGTTGGCCGTAGAGGCAAAAACTCACAGTAAAAACTTTTTTAAATATATCCGAAGCAGAAAGCCTGTGAGGGAGTCAGTTGGACGATTGAGGGGTTAAAGGGGCACTTAGAGAAGATAAGGCCATCGTGGAAAGATTAAATGATTTCTTTGCTTTGGTGTTTACTGAAGAGGATGTTGGGGAGGTACCCGTACTGGAGAAGGTTTTCATGGGTAATGATTCAGATGGACTGAATCAAATCACGGTGAACCTAGAAGATGTGGTAGACCTGATTGACAAACTGAAGAGTAGTAAATCACCTGGACCAGATGGTAAAAAACCCCAGAGTTCTGAAGGAACTAAAAAATGAAATTTCAGACCTATTAGTAATAATTTGTAACCTGTCATTAAAATCATCCATTGTATCTGAAGACTGGAGGATAGCAAATGTAACCCCAATATTTAAAAAGGGCTCCAGGGGCGATCCGGGAAACTACTGACCAGTTAGCCTGATTTCAGTGCCAGGAAAAATAATGAAAAGTGTTCTAAAGATCAAAATCACAGAACATATAGAAAGACATGGTTTAATGGAACAAAGTCAGCATGGTTTTACCCAAGGCAAGTCTTGCCTCACAAATCTGCTTCACTTTTTTGAAGGAGTTAATAAACATGTGGATAAAGGTGAACCGGTAGATGTAGTATACTTGGATTTTCAGAAGGCGTTTGACAAAGTTCCTCATGAGAGGCTTCTAGGAAAAGTAAAAAGTCATGGGATAGGGGGCGATGTCCTTTCGTGGATTGCAAACTGGCTAAAACACAGGAAACAGAGAGTAGGATTAAATGGACAATTTTCTCAGTGGAAGGGAGTGGGCAGTGGAGTGCCTCAGGGATCTGTATTGGGATCCTTACTTTTCAATATATTTATAAATGATCTGGAAAGAAATACGACAAGTGAGATAATCAAATTTGCAGATGACACAAAATTGTTCAGAGTAGTTAAATCACAAGCAGATTGTGATAAATTGCAGGAAGACCTTGTGAGACTGGAAAATTGGGCATCCAAATGGCAGATGAAATTTAATGTGGATAAGTGCAAGGTGATGCATATAGGGAAAAATAACCCATGCTATAATTACACAATGTTGGGTTCCATATTAGGTGCTACAACCCAAGAAAGAGATCTAGGCTTCATAGTGGATAACACATTGAAATCGTCGGTTCAGTGTGCTGCGGCAGTCAAAAAAGCAAACAGAATGTTGGGAATTATTAGAAAGGGAATGGTGAATAAAACAGAAAATATCATAATGCCTCTGTATCGCTCCATGGTGAGACCGCACCTTGAATACTGTGTACAATTCTGGTCGCTGCATCTCAAAAAAGATATAATTGCGATGGAGAAGTAGAGTAGGGCTACCAAAATGATAAAGGGGAATGGAACAGCTCCCCTATGAGGAAAGACTAAAGAGGTTAGGACTTTTCAGCTTGGAGAAGAGATGGCTGAGGGGGGTATGATAGAGATGTTTAAAATCATGAGAGGTCTAGAACGGGTAGATGTGCATCGGTTATTTACTCTTTCGGATAATAGAAAGACTAAGGGGCACTCCATGAAGTTAGCATGGGGCACATTTAAAACTAATTGGAGAAAGTTCTTTTTTACTCAACGCACAATTAAACTCTGGAATTTGTTGCCAGATGATGTGGTTAGTGCAGTTAGTATAGCTGTGTTTAAAAAAGGATCGGATAAGTTCTTGGAGGAGAAGTCCATTACCTGCTATTAAGTTCACTTAGAGAATAGCCACTGCCATTAGCAACGGTAACATGGAATAGACTTAGTTTTTGGGTACTTGCCAGGTTCTTATGGCCTGGATTGGCCACTGTTGGAAACAGGATGCTGGGCTTGATGGACCCTTGGTCTGACCCAGTATGGAATGTTCTTATGTTCTTATGTTTTGCAATTGCTGCTGGCTGGTAGCCAGGACCTGGATCTCCTGTTCCATTTTGTCGGCTTAGCAAGCTGCCACCACACAATGCACCTCTACAGGGATAGGGGAGCAGGAATATAACAAAAAAAAACCCCTGCTGGCCTATCTGGTCTTTACTCACTACTTTACCCCTGATTATACAGGTGTAGATAGCCCCCTTGGCCTGTTGTGGAAAGCTAGTGGAATGGAACTGGGAGGCCCTTCTCTCTCTGTGGCAATGGGCCTTTGCCTGTATTTAAACTTCTGTGCTCTGCCCCTCTACCAACACTTTCTTCTTTCCCCAAACCTACTCCTATAGGTAAGGTGCACACAATCAACCTTTTTACTCTTTCCTCCCCTGGGAGACTTGGGTTCTCTATCTTGCATAGAGAAAAATCCCTGAACTGACAATAAATGTCTTGACTCGAGAGGTAGACAGCTTGATAACAGCCAGAGGAAACAAGAGGTAGACTCTGTCTGTTGCTTACGTACACTTTATTTACAGTGAAAACAACTTCAACACAAAATGTGTCAGCACACCTTCACTTCAGGAGTACTATAAACAATATATCTCACCTTATTTCTGGTATTACACAGCTTTTGATATGGGAGGTCTTTACACACAATAGCTCTCTCTCTACTTCCCGGCCTCCCTAAGCTCTCTGGGCCCTGCCATCTTAAGCCAGGCTAAAGGGAACTCCCCCAGACCAGATTCCCTTGTGGTGCTGTTCGTTAAGGAGAACCAGGCGAGATACCTGTGGCTGGTCCTTTAAGGTGGTTTGAGGGAGTTTCTTATGGACTGCCTTTTATATATATATATATATATATATATATATATAAATTATTCTTTACTCAAATTTAAATCTTAACATAAAATGCAATGCATAAAAAAAACAAATATACTAGTATTTATTTATTTATTTGATATACCCGTGTTTGATTTTACATATCACATCGGTTTACATTCCAACAAAAAATGCAGGAAATCAAGCGTTTCCTTTGTCAATACATTGAACAATAATAAACATGGAAATTGTTAACAAGGGAGTTAAAAACATGGGAAAGGTTAACACTAAGGGTTGCACAAAGGGGTGTGCCCTTTTGGTGCGTGCCGCACAGCGCTTGGCACCTGCTGGCTTGGTGCCTTTCAACCAGCCCAATAGTAAGTACACAGTCAAACAAGACATTACAATTTTCTAGCTCACAACTAAGGGACACTGAGGAAAAATAAAAAGATATTACTCATACTAATAGGGAGAGTCCAAAGGTTAATTAGTGTTCTATACGATCAATACCCTCATGCTAGATGACCATCTCTAATCTAACCTCTTGATTTGTCTCTCAAAAAGGTTTCAAGATGCCCAGGGTCAGAAAAAGCAAAGCTATTATTTTGATAAGAAATCAAACATTTACAAGGAAACTTACGGAAAAATGTTGCACCTATAGATAATGTTCCTTGTTTCAACATCAAAAATTATTTCCCCCGTGACTGAGTACTAACTGAGATATCCAGAAACAACTGGATTTTCTGACCACAGAATTAAAAATCCCTACAGGAAAAATATTTATGGAAAATTGCCTTCTTAAGTTTCAGAAATTCCTGCCCAAAAACAAGATTTTTTTTTTTAAAACATCAATCATCCATGAAGAGCAGTTTACTCATGCAACACATAGCCTCAGATACTAGCATGCAATGAATGTAATCTGACATCCCATTAGAAAATACCATCTGTGTTGACACTTTTGTGGGTATAGCATCTGAGCCCCCTGTGGGTTGGCATCCCCACCATGATTATTGAACCCTCAGTTTTATGGAAAGGTATATCATAACAGTTAGCAAGAGATTGTAGTGAGAAGAAATGTCCCTGACACTGACCTCCCATGAACATATACAGCTATGGCAAACCAGGTTCTGTTGAAATAAGGAACAGTAAAATGAAAAGTGACTGCAGGCCTGAACTGGGTCAGTAAACAGCTGTAATTTTGAAGGAAAGCAAAGGAGGCCAAGCTGACCCACGCTTGGCTATTTAAACCCATTAGGATGTACCACCCACCCTCCTCCCCCAGTGCGTGTATTGGCTGTCACAGCCAATCTGACTGCAGCTGACCATGCGCTGAGGACCCTGGTCCATGGTCAGAGGTCAGGCAGCTATTTCAAGCTGGGGATGGGTGCCATGCCACATGGCAGCAAACATGTTGTGCCCACAGCTGCATTAAAACATGACAGCTCAGGGTCTTTCACAGTGCAGCTGATATTGTAAAGTTGCTGCAAAAATTATATTTAAAGAGTGATTATTGGAAATTTTTCTGTTCCATATTTCCCTGGAAATGAAAAGAGAAGTGGGACTCCAGGAGAGCAATAAAATTCATCACGTTTTAATCAATTCCTTTATTTTTATTGGTTGACATCCTGGCCTTCTGGTAGGAGTGTTTACAGCCTGCTAGTAAAATGTGTCCAAGAACAGAATCTGAACCAGCGCACTCTGGAACAAGAATCAGCTGGAAACAGAGCAGTATATTTTCTAAGAAGACCATTAGTCATAAGTGTACCTGTTTGCCAGCAACGTATTTCCCAGCATTGAACATCAGGTTGTACGTTCCCAAGTCAGTGATTTTTTTTAGCTATTTCAGCACCATCAGAATCTATCAGTGTGGAAAATAAGAAACATAAAACAATTGCCACTTGTTCATTAATTGGCGTGACATTTCTGTGAAAAGTTGAATTCACAGTAAGTCATTTGATATTTAAAGTACGGTATTTACATTTTCTCAGTCAGCTGCCAAAACAAAAATGTGCTGTTCTATAGGTACTCTTGGAACACAATTTTTTCTGTTCTTGTTAAAGGAAAGGTCATGTATGACCTTTGCAACTTGGGGTGTCTAGTTCAGAATGCTTCAGAGAGGTGAGGCACTTCATGGCCTTGAGTTAGAACAACATTTTGTGCATTTGTGTAGCACTTTTATCCACTCTATTGCACAATTTAGTAAGGGATTTATAGGTTAGAAAATAAGGCAGTTTTTCTAAGCTTAATTAAGTTTTTTTCAGTGGGAATTTCAGTAGACCAGATTGTGTCAGAATTCACATTTTCTCTAAAATCAACTTCCGCATTCTATTCCACATGCTGTTAAATCTTTCAGAACAGCTTCAACATGTAATTGAAAAGATGACATTCATAGTTTGTGCTGGTTAATCTTTCTAGTTTAAAGAGAAGTGAGACTAGTTCTGAGTCACTAACACTTCCTCTTGCATCACCAAGGAGTTTATGTACTAAGTTGCACTATTTTTGTGAATGCAACGCATACATTAAAAATAATGCTGTTGCTGGTAACCTGTACTAACTCAACTGCACTAAACATGATGAGAGTAATGTTGAAAAAGATTTACATGCTTAAAAATGGGTTTTCTTGTGTAGCGGGTTTTCGTGTGCTATTGGGCCTCGACCCGACCCCAGACGGATCCAGGACTCAACCGAGGGTTGACGGCGTGTCCCAGCATGGCGGGACTACGGTCTTACCCTCTGCCAGGCCTGCAAGCTCCCAGAGCCAACAAGATGATGTTGGGAGGTGAATGGTCCTCTGACCGTTCCAAGCCCTTTCGGACCTGCCGCTTGAATCGGCATGGAGCAGCAGGCCGGCCTGAGGATGAGGGCAGACGGAGGCCTTGACACGAAGACATGACACCAAGGCTGATGTGAAGACATGACACCAAGGCTTGAAGCGAAGACATGACACCAGAGCTGATGCATTGGCATCAGAGACGAGACGAGGAACTTGACTAAGTCCAGATGAGACGAGAAGCTGGGAAGGTGGACATTGGCACTGTCTCTCAGGGCGCCCTACTCAGCCCACCTTCATGGGCGGACCCAATGGGCTGGTCGCGGACCACCCTGTCCCACTACGCGCCCTACACAGCCCAAGGAGGCTGGTCACAGACCACGAGGAGAGCGGGACGAGCGCAGGGAGGAGTCCAGCCGAGGCGGAACTTCGACGACGGAGCCAATGTCATCTGGAGCTCCACAAAGGCTGGCAGGACAGGACGGCTCAGGAGCACAGGACACAAGTCCACTGCCGGCATCTCCACAGACGGAGAAGCATCACCCGGAGATCCACGGTCGGCAGAACAGAAGGCTCAAGAGCACAAGAACAAGACACCAAAGAGGGCTGGAACACCAAGAAGCGAGACATCAGGAGACCTGGATGGGGACCTCAGGCAACGAAGACATGGCAAGAAGCAGACAAGACGAGACGAGGAGCTCCACGAAGAACACTAAGGACCTGACGGAGCTCTGACAGGCAGGAGCCTCCAGGACTGAAGCAACTCCGATGCAAGGCACCGAGAAAATGCAGGATTAGCCCTTTTATAGGGCTGGTACAGGAAACAGTCAGAAGGTGGAGCCCAGGGCATATCCGGCCGTGGGCCCTTTAAATCTGGAAGAGAGGTGCGGCCGCGGGCCTAGGAGCAGGAAGCAGGAACTGTGCAGGACCATGGACAATGGCCCTGCACTGACGTCAGCGTGCAGAAGCATGGCTGGGCCAAGGAAGCAGGCCCCGATGACGGCAGCGACTCCGTGCCGCGAAGAAGCAAAGAAGCCAACAGCTCCAGCCACGGTGAAGCAGGGCATAAAGGGCGGCCTCCGGGCTGCAAAGGGAAACAGAGTCCGTGGCTCTGGCTGCGTGGGAAGGCCCGACTTCGGCGGCATCCAGCCGCATCAGGCAGCAGCAAGCAGCAATAGCAGGTGAGGGGTCTGCTCGCGGGCAGGGTTCACAACAGTACCCCCTTCTCAAAGACCCCCTCCTCAAACCTCCTGACAACAGCTTGAGGGGAAAAGGTATCAGTCCATACCAAATAGAGGGTATTCCAGGGTCCAAAAAAAAAACAGGAGCTGGTAATTCCGGGGACTGAATGAACAAAGTAAGAAACAGCAGAAATACAAGAAAGACAATGAGACCAAAACAACACGAGACCGGGAGAACACGAGACCGAGGGAACACGAGACCGAGGGAGCATGCGAACAGAGACCATGCGAACAGTGAACGCGCGACTGACAAACAAAAAACATAAAAGAGGGAGCAAGTGAACAGAGAGCACGGGAACGGGGAGCCCAGGAAACACGTGACCTGGAAGCAACAAGCGGAAGACAAGACAAACGAGCAACAAGCAAAGAACCAAGAACACCACCAAGACAAAACCACAAGAAACACCAGAAAGACCTGGGGGAGGGAACCCAGGGCGGGAAAACAGAATCAGCATACCAGTTGGGGTGCAGGCGCCTCCTGCCGGTCGTACAACCCCAACCTGGCAAACATGACAAAAAAGTCTGGACGCAGGTGCCTCCTGCGGGTTGTAATATCCAGACAGCTGGCACCTCCAGCAGGTCGATACAAAACTCCTGAAAAAAAATGTTTTGGTCCCAAAACCAGTCCAGGAACACAAACAAGACTCTGAAGGCGAACTTCAGGAACAAGGCGGATCCATCGCCGGAATACATTGTCAGGCACATGGCCTTGCATTCTGAGGTGTAGCGGGTTTTCGTGTGCCCTTGGGTCTCAACCCGACCCCAGACGGATCCAGGTCCAAACCGAGGGTTGACAGCGTGTCCCAGCATGGCGGGACTACGGTCTTACCCTCTGCCAGGCCTGCAAGCTCCAAGAGCCAACAAGATGATGTTGGGAGGTGAACAGTCCTCCGACTGTTCCAAGCCCTTTCGGACCTGCCGCTTGAATCAGCATGGAGCAGCAGGCCGGCCTGAGGATGAGGGCAGACGGAGGCCTTGACACGAAGACATGACACCAAGGCTGAAGCGAAGAGATGACACCAAGGCTTGATATGAAGATATGACACCAAGGCTGATGCGAAGACATGACACCAAGGCTTGAAGCAAAGACATGACACCAGGGCTGATGCAACGGCATCAGAGATGAGACGAGGAACTTGACGAAGTCCAGACGAGACAAGAAGCTGGGAATGTGGACATTGGCACTGTCTCTCAGGGCGCCCTACTCAGCTCACCTTCATGGGCGGAGCCAATGGGCTGGTCGAGGACCACCCTGTCCCACTACGTGCCCTACACAGCCAAAGGAGGCTGGTCACGGACCACGAGGAGAGCAGGACGAGCGCAGGGAGGAGTCCAGCCGAGGCGGAACTTCGACGACGGAGCCGATGTCATCCGGAGCTCCACAAAGGCTGGCAGGACGGCACAGCTCAGGAGCACAGGACACAAGTCCACTGCCAGCATCTCCACAGATGGAGAAGCATCATCTGGAGATCCACGGCTGGCAGAATAGAGGCTCAAGAGCACAAGAACAAGACACCAAAGTGGGCTGGAACACCAGGAAGCGAGACATCAGGAGACCTGGACGGGGACCTTAGGCAATGAAGACAAGACGAGACGAGGCGGAACCGCAGACTCGCCTTCCACCTGCGGCCCGGAGATCGCCCATCGGGTCTCCTCTTCACAGCGGCCGGAGCCATGGACTTTCTGTCATCTTCGCGGCATGGAGCCGCTGCCATTGTCCTTGTGATCTATGCGGCCAGAGGCCGCAAGCCCTGGCCTGGATTGGTAGCTGGAGCTGCCCCCGGGGCCTCCTGCAGTGGCTGGAGCCGCTGCCGTCATCGGGGCCTGCTTCTCAGGCCCAGCCCTGCGTCTGCATCTGGACGTTGGTGCAGGACCGCTGTCCACGGTCCTGCACAGTCAGCTTCCTTCCTCCTAGGCGTGCGGCCGCGTCTCTCTTCAGAATTTAAAGGGCCCACGGCCGGATATGCCCTGGGCCCCACCTATGGACTATTTCCTGCTGCAGCCCTATAAAAGGGCTGGTCTTGCCATTGTTCTTTGCCTTGCATCAGAGTTACTTCACTCTGGAAGCTCCTGCCTGCCAGAGCTCCGTCAGGTCTTCTGTCTTCTTCGTGGAGCTCCCCGTCTCGTCTTCTCGTCATGCCATGTCTTGATTGCCTGAGGTCCCCGTCCTGGTGTCCTGGTGTCTTGTCGTTGGATGTCCCGCTTCCTGATGTTCCTGGTTCCTTGGTGTCCTGCTTCTGTGTCTTCAGCACTCCTGAGCCTTCTGTTCCGGTCAGGCCATGGTCCCTCGGATAACGTTTTTCCCGAGCTTGGAGTGGCCTGCAGGTGGATTTCGTTCCTGTGCTCCTGAGCCGTCTTGTCCTGCCTGCCTTTGTGGTGCTTCGGATGACATCGGCTTCGTCGTCAGAGTCCCACCTCGACTGGATCCTCTCCTGTGCTTGTCCTGCTCTCCGCGTGGTCCGTGACCAGCCTCCTCGGGCTGTGTAGGGTGTGCAGTGGGACAGGGTGGTCCGCGACCAGCTCATTGGGTCCGCTCGTGAAGGTGGGCTGAGTAGGGCGTCCTGAGAGACAGTGCCAATGTCCACCTTCCTAGCTTCTCGTCTCGTCTGGACTTCAAGTACCTTGTCTCATCCCTGATGCCGTCGCATCAGCCTTGGTGTCATGTCTTCAATAGCCTTGGTGTCATGTCTTCGCTTCAACCCTTGTCTCTGATGCCGTTGCATCAGCCCTGGTGTCATGTCTTCAATAGCCCTGGTGTCATGTCTTCATATCAGCCTTGGTGTTGAGCCTTCGTATATACCCTGGTGTCATGTCTTCATGTCAAGACCTCCGTCTGCCCTCATCCTCAGGCCAGCCTGCTGCTCCATGCTGATCCAAGCGGCAGGTCCGAAAGGGCTTGGAACGGTCGGAGGACCATTCCCTTACCAACATCATCTTGTTGTTGGCGCTGGCAGCTTGCAGGTCTGGCAGAGGGTAAGACCGTAGTCCCGCCTTGCTGGAACACGCCATCAACCCTCGGCTCGGTCCTGGATCCGTCTGAGGTCGGGTCGAGGCCCAAGGGCACACTAAAACCCGTTGTATAACAGCAACTTTTTAAAATAAACCTACCTGTTTTGGCTTTGCCATTTTTGCCATCCTAGATAAAAGTAAACTTTTGCCACTTTCTCCATTTAAAAATCTTCACCAAACCTGGCTACATTTATCAGCGCATGATGATTTTGTAGGACCAATACGCAACGAGTCTGTATATCAATCAGACCCACATGGAAAGGTCACATTACTTTATTATTATTTTTTAAATTATTTTTTTAGATTTTTTAGTTCACTAAAAACAGTGCATATTGCCACAGGAATCAAAATATCGCAGTTGAGAAAACACTTATAGTATAAACTTCATGAAATGCAGAAAACATTGCAAAGCTTATCTTAAAATAAAGTCTCCAAACTTGCAATACTTAGCTCATAGTACAGTCCCCAACGCGATCACGTGTCAAATTGATTGACATTTGATCTGATGTCATTTCCGGAGGAAGTATAAATGCCCTGCTATGTTGCCATGTTGTTAATTTAGCGAGTCTGAAATCAGACCGCCGAAGAAAGATCTTAGAAGACGCCTTTGTCGTTGCCATTAAGGGAAGATTGTGGAGTTAAGGATTGCCTCTGGAAGAGATGATTGCCCCCTGAAGCAGGACTGTGGGGTTCGAAACGTGACAGGAACCAGGAACAAAGAACAAGGATCCAAAGTGCAAGAACTCACCGAAGCAAGCGGACCTGACTAACGAGGATCATTGCCAAGTCGAGGAATGAGCAGAGGAAGCCTCCTTTTATACTTCCTCTGCTCTGCCTCATAGGAAACAGCTGAGTGTAGTTAAAGGGATCAGGTCCCTTTAAATCTGAGGAGGAGGCGTGGCCTCGCACCTAAAGATGGCGGCAGCCATCTTGGATTTCCTCCGTAGAGGAAAGGCTGCAGGGACGCCGCGAGGGGGGAGCAGGGACGGCTCCCACCCGGCAGTCAAGTCGGGGACCTGTGCCGAAGCGTCGGGCACTGGCTCAGTAGCTATGTTGGGAGCTGCCGCAGCAAGGTAGGGGACCGCAGTCGTGGCTGTCCACGGCCGCGGAACACAACAGATCCTTCTTCCAATTTTTGAATAAAGATCTTTTAGCTAAAATAGCCTCTTTTACCTCACCTTTTAACCATGTTGGTAATTGTTTTGCCTTCCTTCCACCATTCTTAATGTGCGGAATACATCTGGACTGTGCTTCTTGGATGGTATTTTTTAACAATATCCACACCTCTTGCACACTTTTTACCTTTTTAGCTGCTCCTTTCAGTTTTTTTCTATTTTTCTCATTTTATCAAAGTTTCCCTTTTGAAAGTTTAGCGCTACTGTCCCCCTTCCTGTCATCGTACCTCCTGTGTCAGGAAGCAGTCCAGATCTGGTCGTGGGCCCTGTCCCATGGGATGGTGCTCAGGGTCTGGCCAAACAGAGAATGTGATAGTGGACAGGCTCATTCGAGCGTTCAGACCCCACATGTGGTCCCTGGAACAGGGGGTAGCAAATTGGATATTCCACCTCTGGGGGAGCCCAGACATAGATATGTTTGCATCCCCCTGCAACGGATGGTGCCTCGGTTCTGCTCCCTGTACAGGTCAGATGGCAAACCAGCCTCGGAAGACCTTGCCCGTCAACAGGGCAAAGGTCTTCGGTATGCGTATCCTCCAATTCCCTTAAAGCTTCACGAGGACAGGAGGACTATGATTCTCATAGCCCTTTATTGGCCGAGACAGGACTGGTTTCCATTCCTGCGGGATTTGTCCATCCGGAAACTGATCAGTCTGGGGACTTCGCCAGATCTCATCACGCAAGATCAGGGCAGGCTGCGTCATTCCAACCTCCAGGCCCTGTCACTCACAACCTGGATGTTGAGAGGTTGATCCTGTAGCCACTTGATCTTTCAGATGTTGTGTCTTGAGGCCTGGTGGCTTCTGGAAATCCTTCCACTAGAAAGTCCTATGGACTGAAGTGGAGGAGGATTTTTGTGTGGTGTGAGCAAAAGCCTTACATCCATTCTCCTGCCCCACGCAAAAACTGCTTGATTATCTTCTACACCTATCGGAGGCTTGTTTGAAAACCAACTCCGTTAAAGTTCTTCTTAGTGCAGTTGGCACATACCACCATGGTGTAGATGGTACGCCCATCTCTGTACAGTCTATAGTTGTAGTTTCATGCAGGAACTGCTTCAGTTGAAGCCTCCCCTAAGGCCACATGCTGTGACTTGGGACCTCAAGACACCCCCCCTCCCCCACAGCATCAAAGTGGAGAGTGATGTGTAGTTACGTTAAAAGCATCATGGCTTATTGGTTAAGGGTAGTAATCCCTTGCCTTCTGTTAAGGGTAGTAAATAACTTTTGAAAATTGCTACAATATTATGTTACGTTTACGCACAAATATACGTGCCTCTATGTAAACCATTGTGATGGTACATTACTAAACGATGGTATAGAAAAGATTTTAAATAAATAAATGGAACATAACTCCTTTGAAAATTACCCCCAACAGATGAATTTTCAAAGGCGTTACACATGTAAATGTAACATACTATTGTAGCAATTTTCAAAAGCCATTTACTCAAGTAAAGTACACTTACGCAAGTAAATCCTATGGAAAATGCAATGGCAAGTATTGTAGCAATTTTTAAAAGCCCACTGAACTCGAGTAAAGTTCATTTGCTCGAGTAAAACCCAGTTTTACACATGTAAATGATTTTTAAAATCAGGGGCCCTAAGTACGTATATCATTTTGAAAATACTTGAGCATAAACTTTAAATCACCAGTTTGCTGATACCAGTTCACCAAGTTTGTCTTCAGTTCACCTAGACCCTCTAGCACAAGGGTGGCCAACTCCAGTCCTCGAGAGCCACAAACAGGCCAGGTTTTCAGGATATCCACAATGAATATGCATGAAATAGTTTTGTATGCAGTGCCTCCCTTATATATAAATCTATCTTATGCATATTCATTGTGGATATCCTGAAAATCTGGCCTGTTTGTGGCTCTCGAAGACCAGAGTTGGCCACCCCTGCTCTAGCTCTTCACCCTGAGCTCTCACAAAAAACTGCAGACAATAGACGTACAATTTCACTTGTGCCAGTCAGTTTAGGTGAAAAAGTGTACAGATATGTTCCATAATGTATAAATGTATATCTCTTAAAAAATAACAACTATTGTGCATATTTCTGAACTCCATCCCAGAGCACTCCCAATCCATTCCTTTTTTTCCACTGGTAAAATGTATATGCAAAATGGAAAATACATGCATACTGTCAACATTTATAACCTAGCATATCTATGAGTGTACATATGCTATATCAATGTGTGAAACCCCTTTGAAAATGTCCTCCTAAATTTGTACCTGAAGTAAAGGCAGGTAAAGTGACTTGCCCAAGGTGACAAGGAATAGTCAGTAGTATTTGAAGCCTGGCTTTCAGAGTTCTCAACCTGCTGCTCTAACCACTGGGCTATTCCTCCAGAGTGTTTTCTTTAATATATAGTTTGTACTGATGAGGCTTGAATTCCTCATTTGAACTGATTACATTTTGAAATCAGATTCTAGAAATACTGAGCAATTTTATTTATGGAGTCATTCCTTTCTGAGGGCAATTCTCAAAGGCCCACCACTGTGGCCACAAGGCATGGGTTCCATAGTACATGTACTTTTAGCTGCATTAAAAAGAGGCTTTTCTGTGGGCATGTTACATTGTAACATAGTACTGATGCAGAAAATGATCAAATGATCCATCTAGTCTGCCCAGCATGCTTCTTATGGTAGTATCTTATGGTAGTATCTACCCCTGTTTCTCTTTAGAGTAGCAACTGCTACTCCATACAGTTATTCAAGGAGCCTTCTTGAAACTTCAGACAGTGCTGATGTGTTTTGCTTATGGACTTGGCCTTAGAAGCAGTCCTGTGCCTTTTCACTTAAGTCAGGACCCGTGTTGCTGGTCATCCGAATCTAATTCCTCTTCAACACGCATACTCCCCCATCAAAGTGGAGAGGGCTATGTAGTTGCATCAAAAGCATCAAGGCTTATTGGTTAAGGTTAGTAATCCCTTGCCTTCTGTTGGTACTAATTACTGCTCTGTGCAGGTTACCCCCATGTTTATCAGTTCCCCAGACCTGTTGCTGTCTGAATCCAAATCCCCTTTTCCCCCTGCCATTGAAGCGGAGAGCAGTGTTGCAGTATTTAGTTCGGGAGAGGAAAAGGCAGCATGTATTTATTTATTTATTAAAATTTCTATATCGGTATTTGGTGGGAACCATCATATCGGTTTACAAAATTTCATAAAAACATTTATACTAAAAAATCAAAATTACAAATAATATGACCACAATTCTAAAAAGTTAAAAGCTTCATTACTATTTTCATAATAATGGCCTACCAGTGAGACATCTAGACAACAGCATTCAACATTGTGACTAACTCAACTTTGTTTCACCTCAGCCTTTAGTTCTTTTCTTTTTTGTGATTTTTTTTGCTTCACAAAGTTCTGTCACCATCATTAAAAACTTGCTGAAAAAAACATGTTGTGACTTTTTTTTCTAAATGCTATTCTACTTGGTTCTAGCCGAATGTCAGCTGGTAGATTATTCCAGATTTTTGGAGCAGCAAGTGATAGGGCTCTTTCCCTTACTGATTTTCAAAGTAATGCATGTTATTCCCCTTGCCCCCTGCTGCCCCCATAAATGTCAGACTCATTGTACTTGTATGCTTTTAGCACGCATACTGTGCACTTGCTAATTTTGAAAGCGAAAGCAAACATGGGTAGTTTCTCTTTGAAACTTTCCCCAAAGTACACGCGATAAAAGTGTCCACATAGTTTGCAACCACATGAGGTTTGAAAATTGTTATTATTGAACTATTTCCTAATTTCTTTGGCCAAGCATATTCTTCTAATTATGGGACCTTCCTAGCACTACTGTGCCCTCTTTACAAGCCCAGACTTTTGATTAGGCAAAGTAGGCACTCGCCTAGGGGTACCGACCTCTGCTGTGAGCATGGCTTTAGTTCTCAATTTTGTCAGGAAGCAGTTTGCTGCATAGAAGAGCCTTTTCACGTGGCCTGGCTGGAAGAAAGAGGTGCACTGCACCGAAGAGTGGGCTCCTGCCAGCCAGCTAGAACGGAGAGGCATGCTTACAGACAAAATAGGCCAGAGGGACCAGGTGTGCTCCTTCAGAAGTTCAGGAGAGGGACAACAGTTCTCTTCCCCCTCTCCCCTACCATCAGAAGCTTAGAGGTAGCAGCCCTTCCCCTCCCCCTGCGTAGGAATGCAATGACAGCAAATCCAGCCCTGCCTCTTTACCCCTTCTTGCCAAGCATGTTTAGAAGACAAGGAGCTGAGAAGAGAACAAAGGCTGTGAGAGGCTTTCATTTGGACACAGTGAAATCTGTAATCCCAGTGAAGCCTCAGCTTTGTTCCACTTTATTTTGTATTTGATATGCCTTTCAAACATATTCCTATAAGTCTTTCAAGGGAAAAGGTTCAAAAACAACATTGAAAAGTTGCTTGTTTTCTGTAGAAAGCATAACTTTTGGTATTTCCTAACTTGTGGTTTTGCACTCTGAAGCATTTTTTAGAGCTATGTCAGCCTCATTATATTTCATAATAAACTGTGACTGATGCAACTTTTGAAGTGGTAAATAAGAAATTTGGAAACTGTTTTCATTCAAAAGTATGCTAGTACTGAAATCTGGAAGAGTAGCCTAGTGGTTAGAGCAGTGGGCTATAAACCAGGAGACCAGCGTTTAAGTCCCGCTATTGCTCCTTGTGACCTTGGGCAAGTCACATTACCTCAGGTACAAACTTACGGGCCGATTCAGTAAAAACGCGGGAGAGCGGACGAATGCCTGCTCTCCCGGCACGCGCACCGGCCACTTGCTGGTGCACGTGATTCAGTATGTAAATTAGGTGGTGCATTAGAAACGGGCAAAAGGAGGCACTAGGGACACTAGCGCGTCCCTAGCTCCTCCTTTTGACCCGGAGCGGCGGCTATCAGCGGGTTTGACAGCCGACGCTCAATTTTGCCGGCGTCGGTTCTCGAGCCCGCTGACAGCCACAGGCATGGAAACCGGACGCCAGCAAAATTGAGTGTCCGGTTTTCGGCCCGACAGCCGCCGGCCCAATTTACATTTTTTTTTCTTTTTACTTTTTACACCTTTCGTGACCTCCGACTTAATATCGCTATGATATTAAGTCGGAGGGTGCACAGAAAAGCAGTTTTTACTGCTTTTCTGTGCACTTTCCTGGTGCCAGCAGAAACTAGCATCTACCTTTGGGTAGGCGCTAATTTCTTAGAGTAAAATGTGCGGCTTGGCTGCACATTTTACTTACTGTAACCCGCGCGCATACCTAATAGGGCCATCAACATGCATTTGCATGTTGAGGGCGCTATTAGGTGCCGCGGGTTGGATGCGCGTTTTCCGCCCCTTACTGAATAAGGGGTAAGGGAAAACGCGCGTCCAAGGGCAGGTTAACAGTGCGCTCCGTTGGAGTGCACTGTACTGTATCGGCCTGTTAAATTGTAAATCCTCTGGGGACAGGGAAATACCTGCATTACCTGAATGTAATCCACTAAAAAGTGCAAATATAAATCTAAATAAATAAAATATGCCCTTAAATCATCAATATATATCTTAGCTGGAGGAAAGACTTGCTAATGTGGAGCTCAATAGAATAAAGTGCTGTCGGCTATGCACACGTTAACCCTCAGCTTAACAAGGAGTTTATGGGTAGATTTTTAAAAACACGTCCATATGTGCTTGCTACCAGGTGCATATACATGGACATGCTGATTTTATAACATATGCGCACTGGCATTAATTGTGAGGTTTATGTGCCTGGCCGGGCCCTGTGCACACTGGGCCAAATTTTAAAAGTTGCGCACGGGTGTAGATTTGTTCGCACAACCCTGCGCGAACAAATCTACACCCGATTTTATAACATGAGTGCGCTGTCGCGCGCATGTTATAAAATCCAGAGTCGGCGCGCGCACGGGGGTGCACAATTGTGCAAGTTGCGCGCGCCAAGCCACACAGCCGTCCTCTGTTCCCTCCCAGGCCCAACGGAAATCGGAGCGGCCTCGGAGGGAACTTTCCTTCCGCCTCCATCCACCTTCCCCTACCTAAACCGCCCCCCAGCCCTATATAGAAACCCCCTGTACCTTTGTCGGGTAAGTTGCGCTGGCCGATGGCCGGCCCGTGATCCCGGGCACAGCAGCAAACGGCGCTGTGCCTGGAGGCTCCGGCCACGCCCCCACCCCACCCCTTTTTGCAAGCCCCGGGACGTACGTGCATCCCGGGGCTTGCACACGCTGCTGAGCCTATGCAAAATAGGCTTGGCGCACGCATAACCCTTTGAAAATCTACCCCACTGTGCGCATTTTCCAAACGGCCCAGCCACGCGCATAACTCCCAATATGCACCAAGGTGCCGGGCCTCAAGAAAAGGCAGAGCAGGGGCAGGGTCTGGGCGGGGAGGAGCGGGGATGGGCTGGGACAGCGTCATTAGACGCTGTCCTGGGAGGTGCGTGCTGGCACCCAGAAGTTGCTTCTGTTTCAAAGGAGCAGTAAGCAGGGCCGGATTTACACATTTCTACGCCCTAGGCCAAAGCACAATTCTGTGCCCCCCTTCCCCTCAAAAGTTGATTTATAATTTTCAATTTAATATGTAATAGTTTATTTTTGAAACGTTTTTAAACTTGCGATGAGTGAACCAAGAAACAAAATAAAACAGACCAAAACCAGTAAAAATATTTTCAGCCCGCAGGACCCGCATCGCCCCGCGGACATTCTTCTGTCCGACCCGACCCACGCTGAAATATTTTGAACCCGGCCCGCAAAATGCAGACGTTTGCTTATATAACCCATACGAGGTACGACGATTACTTCTTTGGTTATTTCACATTATTCACCCAGATGGCGTATTCGATACAAAAAACAGTGAATAAAATTGACATAAAATGCAGAAGATTTACATCGATTCTCATCTGACATTATAGAATTTTATTGAAATGTTTTGCATTTTGTATCAAACTTACATTACACCACATTAAATGATGCTGCATAAACAAGCCATAAGTTGTGTATGTTTCATGTTTTGTAATAAAAATCGAAGCCTCCTTATAATTTGGCGAACACCCCCCGTCAACTTTTCCTGCTTACGGCTTTCAGCCCTGAGTTAACAAAAACAGTATATAAAAGTAGTAACGATATATTTTACGTACCTATTATCAGTAGATATGTAGAAGACAAGCGATATGAGCGTAATGAATCACTTGGAATCACTATTGTAACGCCAAATCTGGAATTTTCCTTTAACACATGGTTTATGCTGCACATGTGAGACAGAAATAGCAAATGCTTTTTGCCTGTGACTGAGCAAGACAGCGCAAACTGTAGAGATGGGCAACGTAAATGTACCGCTCAATGTATTTAAAGTATATGGATGTAAATTTAAAAAACAGCATTTTATATGGCCTTTTCAAAATAATATTGAAACATTTGTAAATGTTTGATTGTTATTTCTGCTGTATATAGGCCCCCCTGACTGCTGCGCCCTAGGCCATGGCCTAGGTTGGCCTTATGGGAAATCTGATCCCTGGCAGTAAGGTAAAAAATAAAAAAATTGGGATAGGTAGTGTTAGCTTAGGGGTCGGGGAGGGGTTGTTTAGAGGTCCGGTCCAGTGGTCAGTGGCAGGCGGCAATCAGGCGTCGAGAGATCCAGTCCAGTCCAAAGGTCAAGCTAGGGAGATCTATCCAAAAGGATAACAGGAACCGAGGTTTGGGACAGGTGAAGGGAGGTAGAGCCAGGAACAGGAAAGGGAATAGGCAGGCGAAGGCAGGAACAAAAGGCAAAAGCAGGATCCAAATGCTGGAGCAAGCAAAAGCATGAAAGGGAGACCTGTTGCCAAGTCATCTGGCAAAGGTACTGCTGGGAATAAATAGGGCAAGTCCCGACGTGAACAGGAGGAATCCCAGCTGCGGGCCCTTTAAATCTGTGCGGGCCGTGCGCATGCGCGCCTAGGGGACGGGGCTGATGAGGCCGACGTCGGTGGCGTTCCTGTCTGCAGCAGGAGTGGAGCAGCCCCGGCGTTGCAGGGAGAGCGTTGGCCCTGCCGGGGGCTTGCCTGCACCGCCGCCGGAGGAGCAGGAGCGGCGGAGGAGCAGCAAGGAGTCGTCCGGAGGCCGGTAGGCCTAACAGTGCCGCAACACATTCAAATTTAAAGGCCCCTCCTGGCGTCCCGTGTTGATAAGGTCAGACACCCAGGATAACCAAGGAGGGAACCACTTTGGGGCAAAGATGTTCAGCGAGGCTCCCAGCAGTTCAGGGCTCTAGACAGCAGATGAAAGGCGCTCTTCTCACAGTCCCCTTATGGCTTTTTCTTAACTTTCTTAAATTGAATGACTTTTAAAGGCTGAATTCTCTGAGATAGCCGATCAACTTTCTTAGGCTGGAGGCAAAGAGTCACAGACTCCAGCTTTTCTTCTTACAACTTTCAATTTTATTATAATACTCAGCATACAAACAATAGTAGACTGCCTACTTTCCAGGATTGTGCTCTCACATTTAGCTTCCACCAGAGAGAGTTCAGGTACTGGCGTCTCCTGGAGATGCAGGGCCTTCTGTTCCTAGCTGGGCTCCGCTTCTTAACCTTCCCAGCAGGATCCTGCCCACAGCTCTCTCCCTGGATTGGTTTTTAGCCTGGTCCCACACAGGTTAAGGAGGGGTAGTAAGGCCACTCCTTTACGTTTTCCTTGACGGCAAGAACTCCCTCATCATTAATAATTCTATATTTTTTTTTTCAAAAGGAAATTACTCACTTTCAGGCTGATACAGTACAGTGCGCTCCGGTGTAGTGCACTGTTAACCTGCATTTGGACACTTGTTTTCGACGCGCTAGCTTTACCCCTTATTCAGTAAGGGGTAATAACGCGTCGAAAACGCGTGTCCAACCCCCCCCCCAAAACTAATAGCGCCCGCAACATGCAAATGCATGTTAATGGCCCTATTAGTTATTCCCGCGCGATACAGAAAGTAAAATGTGCAGCCAAGCCGCACATTTTACTTTCAGAAATTAACGCCTCCCAAAGGCTGGCATTAATTTCTGCCGGCGCTGGGAAAGTACACAGAAAAACAGTAAAAGCTGCTTTTCTGTGCACCCTCTGACTTAATATCATGGCGATATAAAGTTGGAGGCCCCAGAAGTAAAAAAAAAAAGTAAAAATTAAAAAAAAAAATTAAAAATCGGCCCGCAGCCCACAGGTCGGAAGACGAATGCTCAGTTATGCTGGCGTCTGTTTTCCAAACCTGTGGCTGTCAGCGGGTTTGAGAACTGACACCGACAAAATTGAGCGTCAGCTGTCTAACCCGCTGACAGCCGCCGCTCCTGTCAAAAAGGAGGCGCTAGGGACGCGCTAGTGTCCCTAGCGCCTCCTTTTACCACGGGCCCTAATTTGCATAGTCCACCCACCTGAATCGCTCGCCCAAGAGAGTGGCCTGTGTGCGCGCACTGGGAGATCGGGCGCTCGCCAGCTCTCCCGCGCGTTTTTCTGAATCGGCCTGCTTATGATCTCTCCTGCATTAAAGAATAAAGGTGCCAATGATTCTGATGTGCCAGGCAGTCAGGGAGAGCAGCCTGGCCTGGCAGAAGAGGCTTCCTTGAGTCCGAACATCGGACTGCCACCAGCACAGAGAGTTAGTGAGGAATATTTGGAGGGTGTATCTTTGGAAGCCATCAGTCCTGACCCTGAAGCGGGAAGTCTTTTAACCCGCAATATAGGATCAGGAGAAGAAATCACCTCTCCTATCAATGGGCTGCCTATAGAGGGCAGAGTAGAGAAGCTAGAAATGGCTGGTCCCAGAAGGGAAGAAGGACACCCAACCATTGGTGTAATATCGGGATCCCTAACTCGTCCAGTTGTGTAACATTAGACACATTATGGGAAATGATGGCCGGCATGTTATCAAATATAAAAGGGTTAGAAGAGAAAGTAGATGCACTAAGTGCTGGAAATCAGCAAGATTTTTTATATACACAAAAACAGATTAAAGATTCTGCTGATAGAATCAAAAGTTTGGAAGAAAGAGAGAAAAAAGTTCAAGATTTTAATATGGCTGTGGTTAAAGATAGAGAGATATTAACAAGGAGAATAGAATCACTTGAGAATATTTCCAAGTGTTTTAACTTAAGATTTTTGATCTTCCCCAGAATTGCTGGGGAAGCTTCATTAATTACCGTTAAAACATTTCTTATAGATACGCTTGGTTTTGCTCTTGAAGTCTCTCCAGTTGTACAACATTGTTATTTCCTTCCTAAATCTAGAAATATGGATAATAGATCTGAAATGTTATTTCAAGGGAATCTTACAAATTTCTTAGAAGATTCATCAGCACAAGTTATAGAATGGGGTAATTTATTGGTTACCTTTTCTTCAATCGAAGATATAAATCAAATTATGAAGCGATATTTTAACAAATATCCCATTAAGTTTCTGGAAAAAGCAGTAAAGATCTATCCAGACCTAGCTGTGTCTACACAGGTCAGACGGAAAGCCTTTTTGACTTTCTGCCAGGAGGTAATTTCCAGGGGATTTTCATTCATGCTTCAATTCCCATGCAAATGTATGATTAGAAAACAGGGAGATCTGTATATTTTTTTCTCACCCAATCAGTTAAAGAATTTTCTTGAAGAGAGGAGACTACCAGCCTCTTCTCCAGTGTCTAATCAATAGAATCAATTGTAGAGTGCAGGTTCTATGTTATTGTCTTTGCTTATATAAAACTTCTTTTTGTTTAGACTCCCCTTAGTTTACTGCTGCTAGGTAGAAAGCTCTCAATTATGTCTGATATGTTGAATGGAGTTGGTAAAGAAAATAGTTTCTAATTATTATATCATAACTGATGTTTTATTTGATAAATTGATTTATCTTATCAATCCATGTTGTTTCTGTATGCAAACATTTAAAAGAGTTTGCATTCTTTGAAAATTAGTTTAAAAAAAAACAAAAAACAATTCTATATTTATTGCACCTCTTTGTGTTTCTCACTTACACGCACTTCCTGTCATTAAGCTACATTTGTGCCTTACATTTTTTAATATCTGTATATCTGCCTTTCAGCATTTGTGCAATATTGTTCACACCTATTGATTTGTTTATAGCTGGGCTACGGCACCGTGAACCTTTATTCACAACTACTCAGAGATTTTCCCTATTTCAATCCCTTCCTTCTTCTATCTAGTTCAGCTATGACAGTGCCCCAGATCATAGCTCCCTCTGAAATCCAGGTGTGTGACAACTGGAGATCCTCCACCCCACCCCTCAGAGGCTGTGAATGCTGCCTCCAGAGCATCCCTAACCCCAGCTGGCTCAAGGAGCAGAGGTCATGCTTGGGAATCTCGCACTGTCACTCATCCATTGGGCTGGACCAATCTGTCATTATTTTATGTGGCTTCTGCTGAGATCCTAATTCATAGTAACATAGTAATGATGGCAGAAAAAGACCAAAATGGTCCATCTAGTCTGCTCAGCAAGCTTCCCAAGGTAGTAACTGCCGCTCCGTGCAGGTTACCCCCCTGTTTCTCTTAAGGGTAGTAACTGCCGCTCCGTGCAGGTTACCCCCATATTTCTCCTAAGGGTAGTAACTGCCGCTCCGTGCAGGTCACCCCCATGTTTCTCTCATGTCTATATTTCTTCTTGTTTTAGTGTGATAGTGTATACAGCAAATTTCTATCATCGGTTAGAAAAAACTCTTAAGAAATTGTATTGCTGGCAAAAGTCAGAGCAAAACTTATCTTAGGTCTCTTTAAAATGTAGAAATTCATAAAATGATGTAAAAACAAATTCCCAGGAGACAAAGTTATAAAGCCAGTGTGACCAAGGTTTTGCTAATCCAGCTGCCTCAGGACTTGGCTGAAATCAAAAACACAACATTCAAAGTCACCGGGAGCACAGCATACTGTGATCTTGAAAAAGAAATGGGTTTCTGAAGGTACTGGGTAGATGGCAGGATTAAGAAAGTGTAGACATGTGAAGGCGAAGGAAAAGGAGGGGGCATTCAGTTAAGATTTTGCTTAACTGGGAAGGGGGCAGCAGGAGTAACCGCAGACTTTGCACAAAAGCTGGCAATGGTTAAATTACCCCCAAAAGCCATTATGACAAAAAAACAGACATTGTTATTAGATCAAATGAGGAAGCAAGAGATCCAAGAAACAGATACATTGATGTTTTGGAGAATCTGGCTAGTACTACTGCTTTATAAGACTTAGGGCCAGATTTACTAAGATTTCTTTTTCCCATAGACACAAAATGGGTGGGTGAACCCCCCACAGTAAATCAAGCCCTTAGTTTCCAGCTTTTATGTCAACTGGCACTTCACTCTTCTATGTTGACTTTGCTGTTAAAGTACAATAACTGATTTTATCTGTCCAACTTGATTTCATCAATGCATAAATGTCACTGGTTTCTGGTTTACAGTTTTGTCATTACCACAAAATGAGAAAACACTTTTGAAAGTCAAGCCTATTCATTTCATCATTAAGAAAACAATTACAAGCTATACAACTGAGATTAAGCATGGGTCAAGGAATACAGCCAAACAGCTTCTAGAATAAATCATTTGTGTTTTGGAATATGCTCCAGCTTCCCTGCGTGATTTACTTGACTTTTGTTGTTGTTGACATCAGTGCCAAGTGCATGCTTGCCAGGAGTGCTGTTTTATTTATTTAATCCTGATTTTTTTCTGGTTTATGCATTCTTGATGTTTTTTTTACATTTTATTATACAGTTTATATGGTGTTTAAAACAGGTCACCAAACAACAAATTATATATACAGGTATGATGAACACTTGCTCCAAAGAGATTACAATTTTATTGGTTAACCGAGTCAGCAGGAGGTAATGGGAGCAATTTTCAAAGGGTTTTCTGTGGGGGAAACAGATATTCACCTGCAGAAAAAAAACACTTTTAAAATTACCCGGGGCCCTCAGCAGAGAAAAGTATGTGCACTGCTGTCAATGGGGCAAACAGGCAGTGCTCCAGGCCCCCATTACACCACTGATGCACATTCTATAAGTAGGGATTGTATGGAGTGGGCTAGGGTAAGGGTCGCGAGGCCACTAGACTACCAGTGAGCTTTTTGTGTATAAGAGGAGGATACGGGCGGGGGGGGGGGGGGGGGTAGTCCACTGGGCCACCAGAGCTATGTTTTTCCAAAAAAGGATGGAATCCAGGGAAGGCTAGGGTGGGGGGAGGGCTCCTGGCTCTGGATGGCAGATTTTTCAGTGAAGAGGCAAGATTGGGGGGATGGGGCATTTCCTCCTCTTTCTTATAAAATGCTTTTTTACATTTTTAACAGCTACAAGACGCCTGCAAAGGCGGTGGGAGTGGGGATGAGATGGGGTTCTAAGCAGACCCCCAGGGGTTTTTACAACTCATGTGGGAGACTCTTCTTGGGGTCAAGTGGTCTCTTTAATCAATGGCGGCCCCACAGTCCCGGGGCTGCCATCACACATTGTGTAGGGGTCTTTCTCTGATGCCTTATTTTTTCCCATGGGATTCTCAAAGCCACAGGGTCATTTACCACAGCTTTGTGAATCCCATGGTATTTTTCCCTCAAGGAAAAAGAAACCGTGGCTTAGTGAATGACCCCCAAAGTTACTAAAAGAATAGTTAATACAATTTAGATAAAAATGATTAGAAATCCTGTTTACGTTTATACTACAATCATATAAATAACACTGGGAATTTTTTTTCCTCTGCTAATTATTTAGGGATTAACTACTCAATTCAGGATAATTGATACAGACTTGCTGTACCTTCTCCTCTGCACAGAAACTTGTCTGTTCCAAGCTTTCTGTTTGACCAGCAAAACAACTGGAGTTCAAAACAAAATTGTTAAAGCAAGTATGCCTGGTCAACTACTTTAATTACTTCATTCCCTTTGGTTTGGAAAGTGTAAACTATGCATATTTTAAGAAACATTACTGTAATCTCATATTGGCAGCAAGTCATCTTTCATACATCTAGGTTTTAATGGGTAAAAGACTGTCCTGTGCTATAAAAAGACAATTTTCATGGCAGTTTTAAGTGGGTAAAAAGCATTTTACCTTCATTAATCGAAAATATGAAAATTACTCTCCTTGAATGCTGTTCAAGGCCTGGACTTTTGGCCACATTGAGAAGAAGCATTGCCAAAGGCATGTTTAGGTCAGGGGAGGGAAAATACACACATTGATTGCATTTTCAAATCTTCGCTTGTACTTTTCCAGCAGAAAAAGCAGGTGCAAGGTGATTGGATATACTTTGTATCCTCAGCAACTTTCTCTTTGAAAATTGGTGCAAAACCTGCAGGTAAGAAGTATGCGGGGTCATTGTCCCATTGAGGATAGTTTGAAAATGGCCCCCTATATTAACAACTTGTTATATATAACAAGTTGTTATTCTAATCCATATGTTACATTCAGTCTACCCCACACCAACCATTCCAGTTCCTAATTTCAACATATATTTCTGCTCGTACCCAAAAAAATCAATACATAATTACTTGTTCCAAGATTGGCAGTCTGTTTTCTATTTCATTGATCATCATGTCACTAAGAATCCACAGGGCCAAGGATTAACATAGTACGTAGTACGTGATGATATATGAGTTTTCAGCAACTCCTTTTGACTAAATGTATTTGTGCCATTGATGTACTATAAAACCAATCCTTGACCCACAAATGAGATCACAGCTGATGCATGTGAAACCTGAAATTGATGAAGTTGCAGATTTGGTCTTTCTTCTCTCATTCTCTTCCTTTTCCCTATTCATTTGGTTTCCAACTTATGCATAGACATTTGACCAACCTGCCTCCATTTGACCCTGTCTAAGGCCATGTTCTTCCAAATGTTGAGATCTACCTTACAGATTTTCAGGTTGTCCTTGACGATGGCCTTGAATCTGAGATGTGGTCTTCTCTGTGATCTGTGTCCACTTTGTAGTTGGCCATAGAGCATACGTTTGGGAATTCTGGTATCCTCTATCTTTATCCTGCAATATTACCAGTCTCTATCCTAATTTACATTCTTCCAAAGTGGTCACTTTCTATGAACAATAACTTTGTTGTAAAATTCAGCGTCAGTGGAAGAATGTAAATTAGGATAGAGACTGGTATTATTGCAAGAGCACGTTTCACCTACCTATCCACTTTCAAAAGCGTTGGAACTCTCTAGTGGTATTATAATCCTCTATCTTTATGACATGGTCTGCCCACTGAAGCTAAGCTTTCACCATCATTCCCTTCTCACTAGAAATTTGGCACCTTTCAAGAACTTCTCTGTTGGAGATCCTGTCTTGCCACCTCATATTGAGGATGGAGTTACCCAAGGTGTCTATAGTATCGTACCCAGGATTCACAACTATAAAACAGCTAAAGTGGCACCTTTTCCAACAAGCATTTTGTTAACTGACCTAGATAGCATCTATTTTATGTTTCAGATTTTATTTTTTTTATTTCATTGTTTTACTAACTTATTGATTTTAACTTTGTATAATATTTACATTGAATTGTTATGTATTTTCATTAATGAATGTTTGATTGTAAGCCGCCTAGATGACAGGATAGCACGGCCTATAAATAGCTTTTATATTAAATTAAATGTAGATAGTACTTCTACCTAGTACATTTGGAGGTCCATATTCAGAAGTATTTAGATGGATAAATCAGAATTATCTGGCTAAATAAATATTTGATAAACTATAGAAACAGAGGACTCGGCAAATTATAATGCCAATCACTAAGTGTATGATAGATTTTTATTCAAACATAAATTTCACATATTATATTAGGACCACTATGTGCTACAAACATTACAAATTAAAACCAACAACGACGCATCATTCCCATCATACCAGTCATATCATTCATACCATATATCCCTAATAACCCCTAAAAATCAGTATACTACAATACCATAACCACCCAATATTGACTTGCCCAACATATAGCATACAATAGATCTCTATAATATATTCTATCTGGTAAATACCTATAATGATTTTTAACCATTAACAAATATTATAAATCACACATTTTCTATGTAATATTTGTACAACCCGACGGGACACCCGTTTCGCCCATGTAATAGGGCTTCTTCAGGGAAATGTTATAAATGTCCATGGATTGCAACTTTATGCTGGAATCTGTATAATGTTGATTTCTTCTTGAACATACTCCAAATTGTCAAATTTTGTAATTGTTGGTCATGTATTGCATGGATACCAATTGCACATAGACTTGGACTCGATAACCGTTACTTTCTTATCTGAATCATTCTCAAAATCGGATATATAATTATGTGTATTTTAAATGTTTTGAAGTGATACCATAACCACCAATATTGGGTGGTTATGGTATTGTAGTATACTGATTTTTAGGGGTTATTAGGGATATATGGTATGAATGGTATGACTGGTATGATGGGAATGATGCGTCGTTGTTGGTTTTAATTTGTAATGTTTGTAGCACATAGTGGTCCTAATATAATATGTGAAATTTATGTTTGAATAAAAATCTATCATACACTTAGTGATTGGCATTATAATTTGCCGAGTCCTCTGTTTCTATAGTTTATCTATTTTGAGTAACAGAGGTAATGCACATAGATTTATGACCTAAATAAATATTTGGGCACTTAGCCAACTATATTTTAGCTAGCTATTTTATCAACTGGCTAAAATTTAGCCGGATAACATAGGAGCATTCCAGGGCATTTCGGGGAGGAGTTATGTTAGCCGGCTAAGTTATCCAACTAACTCCAGTATTCAATTAGCCGGATAACTTAGTCCGACTGAGATTGGTCTGGCCAAAGATCTGTCCTAAACATAGTTGGCTACCTTTAAGGTAGCCAGTTATATTCAATAGTGTTACTGCACTATTGAATACATCTCCAAAGTTAGCTGGATTAGTATATGTGGCTAAATTTGCTTTCCAGATAGTAACTGAATATGGACCTGTTTGATTTTAGTGAGTAGATTAACCCATCTTTCATCCCATAAACAATAATGGAGTCTGCCAAAGGAAGAACTTGCTATAGCAATGCATTGTATAATTTCATTGTCAGGTTTGGTGGTATTGGAAATCATGTTTCTGAGATAACAGCATTTGTTAGTTGCGTTCAGTTGAGTGCCCTCAGTGAAAACTGTAGGCTTTACCTAGAGCTTAGTGGGATCTATTTGGTACATGATCTCTGTTTTTTCTAGCTGCTGGTAAGCTGGAAACATCTAGCTACCTGGGAAAACTGGTCTACGATAACCTGGATGTCCTCCAGTGAGTAGGCTAGTAGTGCCCAGCCATCTACAAACAAGTCCTTGACCAATGATTACATCACCTTAGAGTGAGCCTGAAGATGTCTCAAATTGAACAATCCTCCACCTGATCATGACTGGATGTAAACTCCCTGATCCATGTCCTGAAAGGCATCTAGAAGCATCTTGAAAAAAACGACAGAGAAGAGTGCTAGCATCAGTATGCAGTCTTGTTTTATGCCATTTAAGACTTGGCCTGCATCTCTTGGCCTGCATCTCTTCCTTGATAGATCTGATGATAGAAACAAATTTCTCTGGGCAGCCAAGTTTCTGGAGAATTTGCCACAGACCATTACAGTTGATTGTACAAAGGCTTTTATCACATCTATAAAGAACATAGATAGATCTTGCTTTTGCTCAGTGCACTTTTCCTGAATCTCCCTGGTTGAGAACACCATATCTGTGGTCCCTCAGCCAGTTCTGGATCCACACTTTTGTAGAGGCAATTTGGTCTCCATTACATGGCCCTAGTCCCCAGCCCTTGGTTAGTCATCTGCAAAAAAGGACTATGCCATTCAATACTGCACTTCCCCCAGAGGCTTGCAGAAACAGGAAGTCCTCTATGCATAAGAGGGGGTCTAGACCATGTGACTAGGAGGCAGTGTAGTTTTGCTTTCATGAAGGGAGGATGTGTTTTTCAGTGTGCTTTCCAAATCAGGTCCCTAATCCAGCACAGAGAGGAAGAGACATTGCCCTGCCAGTCTTGGTGATAGGCTGGAGGGAAGAGGGACTTAGAGAGAGTGTTTTTTGCCTTTTGCTCAGAGTATTCAGATTTTGCTGTTTTGACCTGCATCTTCTGGGAGGCTGAAATCCCCACTCCAGAGGTATGGAAGGGAATCTGTACACCCCTTCGCCCCATCAAGAGGAGATTGCAGAGACCTGTAGATAACACATAGTACTTTTTGGCAAGATTGTGTTTTTCCATCTTTGGAAAGGAAGTATTTTTACTGCCCCCTTCCTTACCCAGATCTGGATTGTAATATCTGGTCCAATATAGGCCTTTCCTCCTGGAGGGTCTGAAGAATATCTTTTGAAGAGGAGATTGTAGAAGAAGACCATCTGGAGACCCCCAATCAGAGTTTCCATCCAAGGACAAGGGACACAGGCAGGTGAAGATCAGGAGTGCCTTTCTGGAAATCAGGTATTGTGAGAAAGGGGACATCTGCCCTGGTTAGGATACCCCAGCCCCTTGGGACATATATTCATTCTACACAATGGATGGATTATTAGTTCCAAGTTTCAGTACAAAGGGGCACTTCAACAGAGGGATGCACAGCTTAAAAGTGTACTACCAAAAGGACAAGGAATCTAGATGAATTTGGACATTTTATTATTTTATTTTATTGATTTACATACAATCAATATCCGTGAATATTATTTTGAACGCCCATTGAGCGAGTCCTGCCTGTTTTGTCCAGATACCTGACCTGAAGAGCAAAGGTAACACACAGTCACAGAAGGCTTTCAGTGCCTGGGCCCAGAAGGGTAGCCTCACCCACAGAGAAGAATCTACTACCCCTTGGAGACCAGAGAGTTTGGGAAAAACAGAGGAGCTAGACCAGCTTAATAAATTTTTTATGGACCCTTATGAAACATGCCATCTGCTGAAAGAGAGTTATACCGTAATTCCAGGAAGTCACTGACCACAAGTTACTCCATCATTCTATTGAGAATTATTCTTGCCAGTATTTTCCCAGTGATAGCAGAGAAATTCCACAATGGTTATTGAAGCTGGTTCTGTCACCCTTCCTCTTGTACAGATGGATGATTAATGCAGTTTTGAATTCCTGGAGCACAGATCCATGCTTATAAATACACTGTGATAACCTCCTTTTTGAAAATCTCGGATGGTATGGCATCTTGTCCTTGTGATTTCCCTGGTTGCATCTAACTAATGACTTTATTGGCTTCATTGAAAGACGATGGTTTGTCCAACTCTGCTAGCATTGTACATTGGAGGATGTCATTAAGAGCCTCTTCGGACATGCTAGAAGGGAGATTTAGAAGAGAGTTGAAATGTTCTGCCCAATGGTTCAAGATTTTGTTCTTCTCTGTCAGGATTTTAGCACCATCTGCTGAATAAATAGGTGCACTGCCTTTTGATGTAGAGCTGTAAACAGCTCAGAGACTCTGATAGAAATATTTGATATTGTGTTTATCTACTGCTTCCTGCAGTTCTCTGGTTTTCCTATCCCACCATTTCTTTTTCATTTGCTGTAGTCGGGTTTGAACATCGTGTTTGAGTTGGATGTAATATGGGCCTTCTCTCTTGAGGACGTGTGCATCTTA
Source organism: Rhinatrema bivittatum (assembly GCF_901001135.1). NCBI lineage: Eukaryota > Metazoa > Chordata > Amphibia > Gymnophiona > Rhinatrematidae > Rhinatrema > Rhinatrema bivittatum. The sequence goes on along the minus strand of NC_042623.1, from coordinate 41,161,294 downwards.
TCTAGAACTTGAGCTATTGTGTGCCATTTTCATTAAACTGGTCCAAGATCATCAGTATTTGCAGAGTAGGTTACATTGCCAAATTTTCTACATGCCACTTCATAGTCTGTATCTGTGAAATCAGAGATGCTTCCTCAGGTGGACAATGCCTTAATGTGCACTAAAATGTTTTAAAGTACATTAAAATAAAAGGGACAGTAACTTTGAATCAGCCGTGAGGACACACAATTACAGACGTTTGCCGGCTCGCATCCAATGACGTGGCCATTTTATAACATACGTGCGTATATGCATGCATGTTAGAAAATAGGCTGAACACGCGTACATGTGCACACAATTTTAAATGGATGCACGCAAGGGCGCGCAAATGCCACGTCTTCCTCGTAAGTGGGGAAATTTTATAAGGGACGCATGCCAACGCCATGCCTAGTTTTCCCATTTCATTCCCAGTTTGCCCAGTTTACTGCCTAATTTGTTAGCCTCCCTTTCTCCCTGTTAGCCCCAATCTTTAAAAACTACTGACTAGCCTAGATATTTTTTGTTTTCTACTTACACGCCATCCATAACTGTAGTAAAGTTATGTGGCAGGGGACCCTGAGGTGCGCCTGTATGTGTAAGTATTTACGTGCACATCTCTTGTCTTTCCCTGACATACCCATACCCTGCCCAGACCACACCCATGCCCCACCCCTTTTTCTGAACTTTTGACTTATGTACGTAGCAGGAAATATGCATGTACAGGGGCGCATTTTAAAATCCGCACAGTGTACGCACCAACCCAACTTGAGCGCGTATCTCCCAGCCTTGGTGTGTGTAGGATTTTTAAAATTCACCTCTTAGTGCACATTAAAATGGAAACAAAACATTTTTTAAATGGAACAAAACAAATGAAAAACCCCCAAAATGAAACAAAAGCCAAACCAAATGAAAAAAGAGAGCATGGACACACCTTTAATTAGTAGAAGTTTGAAACTTGTGAGCAGGAGCACCAATTGTCAAAGTTTTTGCTGTAGCTAGTATTCGTTCGCAACATGTTTCATATACATTTATAAACAATTATCTTAAATACAAAAAAACTATAAAAAATGGAAGCACATCTTAAATCAGAGGTGGACAAACCTTTTTGCACAGGGCCACATTAGTGACTCATGCCTGCACCAGGGGCTGGGGGCACATCCTTAAAGCTCAATTTGGGGAGCAAGGGGGGGGTCCCCTATGAGCCCTGGTGCTGCTTCCTGAAATATTATTTTTGCCCCCCCCCCCTCCAATTTTTAAGCTGGCTGAATAAAGACAAACACCTGGTTCAGAACCACTTCTTTAGATTAACAAGGTGAGGGGCAGGGAAAAAATGTAAAATAAAATGTAATTTAATTTCTAACAGGAAAAGAGAGATGTGGCAAATATATTAATGATTACTATATGTATAACAGATTGTATTTTCTTTCCCTACTGTAGCAATTGGCGGGCCACAGTTCCGTCTCGCAGCCCGGTGCTCTTACCTCCAGCCCAGGCCCGAGCAAGTGCTTTCCCAGCATCACAGCCAGCCTTCCTGTGTGAGCGCAGGTGAATGCGGTATCTACCCTCGGGTCCCTACTGTGTATTCCCGGCTCTGCACTGCCTCTCCTGCATGTGGCGAGCCTCACTGCGCTGCCTCTGCGGGCTGTCCTCTCGCCATGCGGCGGAGGGCTGCTGAACTTCTAGCCCAGCTCCACTTGGGGTGCGTGCGCGCCAACAGCTCGGCTATTTTTGAGCCAGTGGCAGGAAGTTACCGATGGTGCCTCCTGATGACATAAACAGCTCTGCCTATAAAAGGCTGGGGCCTTCACTTCTTCAGTGCCTCAGCAATAGGTCAGCTTCTTCAAAATAGTGCTTTGCCTTTGAGAGTTCTGGTTCCTGGTTTTTCTTCCGTCTGGTGTTCCTGAGTTCTTCATGGTTCCTGAGGTTCATCTCCTTAAGTTTCTGCTCTGACCTGGTCAGTCTTCAATTCTTGTCTTCAGTTTTCAGTGTCTTCGTTCCTGCTTGTGTTACTCCTTGCCCTCCATCCTTCTTTCTGCCCCTTGTTATCCTGTGAACAGATTTCTGGTTTTGGCCACGGCCTGGACTCGGACACTACTCTTGAACTCCGCCTGCCACTGACTACTGCTTGGATACCATCTTGATTGAACTCTGCCTGCCCTAACCTTCTGCAGGACCAGAAACAGTTCGTCCAGGCGTAGGCCATCCACATTCGAAAGGGCCCTGGCATGGGAATGGACATCAATAGATTGATATCCATCGGTTCCCCACTGCCTTTGGGCATCAATGCATCTGACGCCAGAGTCGAATGACTTGACTTTTTGGACTCAAAAAGCTTTTTCATCTTATCTAAATGGGCCCGATGACCCTTGGGGGTCATTTGATCACAAAAACAACACCCCCAGATGTCGTGCGATGCCCCCAGGTAGAGGATACAGACCTCATGTGGATCTGTGATAGACATGGTCCGCTTGCACTGGGGGCATCGCGAAGCCCCGACGACGCCATAAAAAGAGCCGGCAAGTGGTCGATAACTGGCGGCCACCGAAGAGCAACATTGCTGGGAATCGACCGCAAAGACGGGTTAAAAAAAAAAAAGAAAACTTACCGCAGCACCCTATTGAGACACTGATGGGAGAGAAGAGGGCCCTGGCGCAGACAAGTCAAAAACGACCAGGAAAAACTACAAAAAAACTCTGAAGAGAGCAGAGCTCCACAACTGCGAGGTGAAAGCTGCATGAAAAAAGAAGAGACTGAAGAGGGACCCCATGTATCTAGAAACTTTGATAAAAGTTTTCCATGCCAGGCTGCATCTGATGATGTCACCCATGTGTGAGGACTACCATCCTGCTTGTCCTAGGAGAAACTGCAGAGACTGTCCTCTCTCCAATTCAGCTCCATCGCCATGGTTTGGAACTCTATAGAGAAGATCATCAAGAGCCAACTACCTTGATGTAGGTGGAGGAAGTCCAATCCTACCATGGCCAACTGGCCTAACTTGTTGAAAACCAGCTTGAATGCCCGGTCTAGTGGGAAAGAGACCCTAGGCTTCACATCTCCCATTCCTCATTTAATATCCCTGTGACCATTACTGTTTTGCACACAAATGTCCTGGTTGATTCCGGCACTGGGAGAAATTTCATTTGGAAAGTTCTCATTGACCGCCTACAGCTTCCCAAGGTATCCCAGAGGACACCCCTCATCATTTCTTCCATTCATGGGGATCCACTGCCCAGACAGATTACACTGACCACCGCACTCTTGCAGATTCATAGTGGCATCCTACATATGGAAGACCTGGCCCTCCATATCATTGATAAAGCCATATATCCCATTATACTGGGTCTTCCGTGGCTATAACTCCATGCTTCTCAGTTTGATTGGACTTCCCTGCAACTTAACAGATGGGGACCTCATTGTCACAGCATCTGCCTGCAGCCTGTCAAACCACCAGTCTGTATGTTGTTAGTCACCCTCATGGGATTACCTCCACCATATATGGACTATGCAGACACTTTCTCCAAAAAGAAGGCAGAGACCTTATCTTCTCACAGGGTATACGACTGTGTCATTGAACTGCTTCCTAATTCAGTGCCCCCTCGTGCCCAGGTGTGTCCATTATCTAACCCTGAGATCCAAGCTATGACTGAATATATCAAGGAAAACCTTGACAGAATGTTTATTAGGCTGTCTACCTCTCCAGCTGAGGCTGGCTTCTTTTTCGTCACTAAGAAGGATGGATTATTACGCCTGTGTATCGATTTCAGAAGACTAAATGCTATTACAAAGAAAGATCGGTTTCCATTGCCGCTTATCTCCGAACTGTTTGACCGTCTCCAGGGAGCCAGGGTTTTTACCAAACTGGATCTTCGCAGGGCCTACAACTCATTCAAATCCAGCCAGAGGATGAGTGGAAGACGGCCTTCAATACACGTGATGGGCACTGTGGGTACCTAGTCATGCTTTTCAGATTATGCAACGTACCTGCGGTATTACCTTCTCTACATCTGTGTAGTCGTGTATCTGGATGACATCCTCATTTTCTCTAAGAACCTAGACTCTCACTGTTGGGACACAAGTCTGGTCCTGCAGAGGCAGCGAGATAACAAGCTGTACGGAAAGCTCAAAAAGTGCCTTTTCGAAAGAGAGAGCCTCTCCTTCCTGGGATACATAGTGTCCAGCAAAAGTTTCCACATGGATTCAGATAAGATCAAAAGTACCAAGACTGGCCACAGCTCACTGGCCTGCACGCTCTGAAAAGGTTCTTAGGTTTCACATTTACTTTTGCCAACTATTACTGGCACTTCATACTCACTACTCTCAGATTGTGGCTCCTTTTACTACCCTCACCCGCAAGGGAGCGGACACCAAGATATGGACACTAGAAGCCATCCTTGCCTTTCAAGAATTGAAGGAGGCTTTCCTGCACAAACACTGTCTCTGCCTTTCAGACTCCATGCAACCCTTCATAGTTGAGGTGGACGCCTCCATGCGTAGAGTGGGGGCCTTCCTAAGCCAACATTTGACTAAGGACGTCCTCCATCCATGCTCCTTCTTCTTGAAGAAATTCTCCCCAGTGGAGCGCAACTATATAATCGGTGATAGGGAACTGATGGCTGATAAGCTCACGCTTGAAGAGTGGCGCCACTGGCTTGAAAGGGCCCAGCACCATGTGGTTATTTACACCGTTCATAAGAACTTAGAACATCTCCATCATGCACAATGGTTGAACACCCACCAGGACTACTGGTCTCTATTCTTTGCATGCATTGACTTCGAGATCAGGTACTGTCCTGCCTCCAAGAATGTTCGAGCTGATACTCTATCCCAGTCCTTCTTATTAGAGGACGTCTCTGAAGCTCCCAGGCACATCAGAGACCCAGCCTGGATTCTTCTGACCACCACCATGACTGTCCCACCAGGGAAGTCGGTTGTACCATGCAAACTCCAAGAAAAAGTGTTAAAATGGTCCCACAATTCACATGTCGCAGGTTACTTTGGGTGGACCTGAACTCTCACTATACTCCAGCAGTACTACTGGTGGCCCCAGATGCAGAGAGCTATCTGGGCCTATTTGGACTCTTGTCCCACCTGTACACAGCAGAAACCATTGGCAGGACAACCCTGGGGGTTGTTACAGCTGTAATAGGTTCAAAAGCTCCTTGGACTATACAACAGCTTACCACCCCCAAACCAATGGCCAATCTGAACAAACCAACCAGACATTGAAGACCTTCCTCGAAGCTTATGCAAATGACCATCAGGATAACTGAGTCTCCCTTCTTCCTTAGGCAGAATTCTCTCACAACTCCCACTTCAGCACTTCTTCCAGGTCATCCCCCTTTCAAATTGTTTATGGAAGGCTGCCGTCTCCTCCTTTGCCAATTCCTTTGACTGTTCCCTCACTGACGGCTCAATTAACAGCTCAGTAGCTCCAAGAACTCTGGGTCCACACTGAAGAGATGCTCCAGAAGGTGGCGGAGAGAGCCAGAAGAACCATGGATGCACTCCGTAGACCTATTCCCCAATTTAAACCAGGGACAAGGTTTGGCTTAGTACCCATCATAGTCAGCTCTGGATGCCTTCCAAGAGACTCGCACCCCAATCCATCAGGCCCTTCCCAATCACCTGCAAGGTGTGCCTAGTAACTTACCACTTGTGCCTACCAGCTTCCCTAGGAATCCGCAATGTATTCCACGTTCCCTTCTCTAGCCTCTAGTCCTCACTTGGCCCTCCGGCAAACCACCCAACCTTCAAGAGGCATCCTCTGAAGAAGATGTTATCTATCAAGTGAGAGAGATCCTGGATGTTAGATGTTGAGCCAAGAGATGAGAGTACCTGATATCTTGAGAGGGATACAGTCCAGAGGACAACTCATGGGAGCCTGCCTCCAATATATTGGACAAAAACTTCTTGAAGGAATTCCACGCCTCATACCCAAAGAAGCCAGAGCCTCAGGAGGGGTTAGAGGAGGGGGTACTGATATGTTCGGCAGTCTGCGGGTCTGATCCACGAAACACCACTCTTACCTCCAGCACCGTGCCCTCAGCAGATGCTTCCCACCACCCCACCCCCCGAATGGCTGCGTGGCCAACTGCCGCATCTGAGAGGACTACATATGGTTAAGAGAGCATTACCAATGCACGCGCCGGACTTCCTGCAACTTGAAGGGCCCACAGCAGGAACTTCCCTGCAGCGCCCGCTGATGACATCAGAGCTCTCTCCCTAATTAAGGCTCTCTCCCCCAGCACTCCCTGCCTTGGCAATAGGTCACCTCTTTGGAGTAGTGCTTTGCCTATGTGTTCTTCACCCTGATGTCTATTTTTGATTCCTGCTGTGTTCCTGTTCTTCTGCGTCTTCATCCTGAATCCTCGTCTTCCTGGTCAGTCCTCTTCGTCCATCTCCCAGTGTTCTTCTTTGTTCCTGTGGCTCCTCATCTTTCGTTGTCATTTCTCCTCGGTTTGGACTTTTGGCTTCTGACCCTGACTTGGACTTGACACCACTTGACCTCCATCTGCATCTGATTTTTTCCTGCTTATCGTTGTTGACTGATCTCCACCTGGCCTGACCCTCTGCCTGGACCTCGACCCTGTGTGTACTCTGCCTGCATCTGGCCACTGCCTGAACCTAACTCTGATTGCTTGCCATCTGCCCAAACTGCTGCTTGACCTGACTCCTTCTCTTACTGTGTTGGCCCGCATCCTCTTATATGCAATGGATCTTCACCTCCACAGAGGCCCATGCATAGGTCCAGCCAGCCCTGGCAGCCAAGGGCTCATCCTAGGGAAATGAAAGCTGGTATTGGTGAAGCTCCTGTTGGGCCTCTGCTTTAGTCAGCTCCACCTGCCAATGGTAGGGACCTGCAGGGCTTCTCCTTGCAGGTTGTGACAGTTTCCCCTCGGCCCAAGGATCCACTTCCATAACATACTGCATATGCTCACAGACTTATTTCATAAAGGTTCAAAACTATACTCTTGGAGAAGAAACAGCTGAGGGGAATATGTTAGAAGTCTATAAAATCATGAGTGGAATAGAATAGGTAAAAATGAATTGGTTATTTACATTTTCAAAAAATACAAAGACTAGGGAACACACCATGAAGTTAGTAAGTAGCACATTTAAAACAAACCAGAGAAGATTATTTTTCACTCAACACACAATTAAAGCATTGCCAAGGGATGCATTGTCAAGCGATGTGGTAAAGTTAGCATAGCTGGGTTTAAAAAAGATTTGGACAAGTTCTTGGAGAAGTCCATAAACTGTTATTAAGCAGATAGACTTAGGGAAAGTCACTATTTATCCCTGAGTTTTAGCAGCAAGGGATCTATCTACTGTTTGAGATCCTATCAGGTACTTGTGACCTGGATTGACCAATATTGGAAACAGGATACTGGGCTTGATAGACCCTTGGTCTGACTCAGTATGGCAAGTCTTATATTCTTATGTACACTGCTGATTTAGCCAGTTTAATAGTGCTACATTAAGAGAGTCTAGGACAGTGATGGCCAACCTTTTGAGCTCAGTGTGTCAAAATTCATTTAAAAAACGAGCATAACTCGGGTGGTGTGTCACTTCTAGAAAAATCCATAATTTTGTGATATTTGTAGCTCTAATCAATAACAAAGTTATAATTTTAATATATATACTGTATTTATTAATAAAGCAAAAACAAATAATTCTTTACCTTACCTGCTTAGTGACTTTTTTGTTGCTGAATTTCATTGGCTAAATCTTCAATTGAAGGTTGGTATTTCATACACTTCAAGTCCAAGCAAGCGTTACAAACTTCATCTGTCAGTTGATTTTTTATTGGCTCCCATTCATGTTCACAACACTCCCTCCCCATCTCCCAGGCATGCACACGTTCATTCTCACACACACAGACCCCCAGGCACGCACCCATGCATTCACACACACACATACACCCCCAGGCAGAGTCCCATTCATTCACATTCACACACTAAAGGCAGATCCCCCTCTTTCTTTTGCCAGCAACCTCAGAGCCTCTCTCATTCCTCTGCTGCCACTGTCACTGATGCCGCGTGGCTATTGCGGAGGTGCCGATTGCTGCTACTGACACTGAAGTCCATTCTGCTGCCTCCTCTGTGCAGGCCCCGTGGGCTTCCACTTTCTCCATGCTGATCTCGATCCGTAGAGAAAGTGCTATTCTTGCACATTCCCAAAGATTACATGTGCCAATCACTAAAAAGTAATTTTATTTTTTTTTGCCTTTGCTGTCTGATCTTAGTTTTCTAATTGGTTGGTCACAGGCTTTTTTTTCACCTTCCCTTTCTTATTTTTTTGCCAATTCCTTTTATATTGTCTTTTTTTCTGTTTCTATTTTCTCCATCTTCTTCCCTCAAACACACAGTCAGGTTCTCATTCTCACATGCATTTCTCTTTCTCACACACACAGGCTCTCACTGGCACATGCTCTCTCTCATACAATCATTCATACACACAGGCTCTCACTGGCACATGCTCTCTCTCATACAATCATTCATACACACAGGCTCTCATTGGCACATGCTCTCTCATATACAATCATTCATACACACAGGCTCTCATTGGCACATGCTCTCTCTCTCATACAATCATTCATGCACACAGGCTCTCACTGGCACATGCTCTCTCTCATACAATCATTCATGCACACAGGCTCTCACTGACACATGCTCTCTCATACAATCATTCATACACACAGGCTCTCATTGGCACATGCTCTCTCTCATACAATCATTCATACACACAGGCTCTCATTGGCACATGCTCTCTCTCATACAATCATTCATACACACAGGCTCTCACTGGCACATGCTCTCTCTCATACAATCATTCATACACACAGGCTCTCATTGGCACATGCTCTCTCTCATACAATCATTCATACACACAGGCTCTCACTGGCACATGCTCTCTCTCATACAATCATTCATGCATACAGGCTCTCACTGGCACATGCTCTCTCATACAATCATTCATACACACAGGCTCTCACTGGCACATGCTCTCTCTCATACAATCATTCATGCATACAGGCTCTCACTGGCACATGCTCTCTCATACAATCATTCATACACACAGGCTCTCATTGGCACATGCTCTCTCTCTCATACAATCATTCATACACACAGGCTCTCACTGGCACATGCTCTCTCTCATACAATCATTCATACACACAGGCTCTCACTGGCACAAGCTCTCTCTCTCTCACACACTCACACACACACACACTCTCACATGCTGTCTCTGCAAACATTCAGGTCCTCTCTCTCAACTCACCTCATACACGCACTCTACGGGCCCTCAGCCTCTCTCTCACCTCTGGGCCTCCTCTTCGCGGGTCGCCGCAGGATGGGCTCTGCAGCGGCCCTGATCTTCTCGGGCCGTGGCAGCCCTGCTACCGGGCCTCTTCCTCTTCTTGGGCCGCTGCGACTTGGGATTCGCAGCGACCCGCGGCGGCTCCTCTTCTGCACGCGTTGATTCTCTTCCTCCTTCCTGCCCACGCGGCTCCGGCAACGTTTACTTCCGGGGCCGCACAGGCAGGAAGGAGGAGCATCAGCGCGTTGTCTTGAGCCTCATCGCTGCGACGCATGAGCCTCCCTGCGCCCGGGGGCATTGGTGGAGGGTAGGGGGAAACTAAAAAACACATTTTAAAGGGTCGGCGCAGCTGAAAAAGAAAAGGCTCGGCGCAGCTGATAAAAAAAAAAAAAAAAATTCTGATGGTCCTTGAAACGCTGCGCGTGTCAGCCAAAACGGCTCGGCGTGTCACCTCTGACACGCGTGTCATAGGTTAGCCATCACTGGTCTAGGATCTATACCAGGGGTGCTGAAATCAGTCCTATGGGCCCCTCAGCCAGTCAGGTTTTCAGGATATCCCTAATGAATATGCTTGAGAAATATTTGCATACACAGGAGGTAGTGCATGCAGATAAATCTCATGCATATTCATTAGGGATGTCCTGAAAAGCTGGCTGTCTGGGGGCCCGTAGGACCAGTTTCATCACCCCTGATCTATCCTTGCCGAGCTTCTATAGTCATTTCTCTCCTTAACCTAAATGATAACATTCTAACTAAAATTCAGGCAGAATGTGATAAGTCAGTTTTCCCATCTATTATGTCACCTCAGAATAAATGTCAGATGTCTTCTTAAGAATCTGACTCATGCCAAGTACAATGGGAATTCTTGCTTGGCTCAACATGGTTTCTTAGGACCTTGTGTTTAATTCTCTGGAAAGGTTTGGAATCATGAGTAATTTTGTCCAGTGTGTTAGGCTGTTATATAATTCTTTTGTGGTTTCAGTGGTGACAAAAGGGTTTATTTCTAAGGATTTTATGTTAGAAAAAGGAGCAAGGAAGAGATGCCCTTTATACTCTGTTGTTTACTTCAACTGAACATTTAGCTCTCATACTTAGATGTTTAAAATAATTCTAGTATATTTCCACTGGCAATCCTAAACAGAAAATGGTAACTGGGACATCCAGGATCGGTCCCCCCCCCCCCCTCCCCCTGCAAACCAGAGCAGTTAACACTCAAAAATCACAAATAAACCATTGTTTCAATTTGGAATAATGTGGCTGCAGCTTTATTACAAACAACAATAAGATATCAATAAACCTAGTGCTGAGCCACAAAGTCCGAACCCCCTCCCACTCCCACCTCCCTGCCCCAGAGGTCCTGCACCTGCCCGGATTCTGGGGCAGCTATCCGGGCTGACAAGCATCGTGCCTGACTGGCCCATTCCAATGGCCGTCTTCTGGTCCAGCGTGAGCAATCCTGCAGAGGCAGCTTTCTCCCAAGGTCTGCCATATATCGCAAGGCTTTGTCCTCTACCACCCAAGCTGGGAACCACCCAGGTCTTCCATGCTGAATGAGACTCGTTGCGTACTGGCTACCAGGATCATCCCCCTTTTCTTTCGCTCAGAGACTCAGACACCCACCGCAACAATTTTATAATACAGAATTACCAATCCCCTCAAAATTCTCCTAACTTAACATCACAAACCTAATGCTGAACAGCACAGATGGATAGGGAGGGAGGGTGGGAAATCAGCAGCTGTCAGCAGAGTCAGTGATCCAAAGGGGAGAGGACCGAAAAACCTCTTCCCTTTAAGCATAACAGCACAACTCAGCTGGCCAATCATAGAGCACGTCGGGGCCAGCTGTCTGATGTAAACACATGGCATGCTGGGATACCCCCCAAAACAGACACTTGGCCATGCAGCCAGGAGGCCATGTGCTCTGGGGGTTGGGAGAGGCGGATTGCCAAACCTCCACTGACGAGACCCATATCTGTTTCCCCACCCAGCCAGGATCACGGAGGTAGTAAGTGTGTGTTGGCCGATTGGAAGGGGGGCAAGCCGCCGACAGCCAAGGAGGTGCGGGGATGGAGCAACCCGGGCTCCCCATTACCAGTGGCATCTGGGAACTGCGGGTGCCACAGCTGCCCCTCTTTATTTTCAGAAGACTTACTGTCATTTATAGAAAATCCTTAACTCAAGAGCACGGTTGCATAGCACATTTCAAATAAAGTGAGCTAATATTATAAAATACCCCCAGCTATCAATTTCTTTGACTATTTTTGTGACATTTGAAAGTGTCTTCTGACATTTATGTGATCTTGAAAGTGCACGTACTATATTATACCTCGGTTATTCTTGTGTTGTTTAATGAAAGGGATCAGAACTTATTTATAGAGCAAATATAATGCACACAGAATACTCAGTTTTTATAGTGCTTTTGCATGTGGTAATAAAGTATATAAAAATATGTTAAAACAATAAAAGTTTAAAGATGTTTGTCCCAAATTATGACTTTAGAGACATGGTAGAGACTGCAAGCAGTACAGCTGGAGGTATTTCTTGCATTCTTGCAAAATGAAATCCACAAAACATTTAACAATAACAATAGGATGCTTATACAACAGTCATTGTTTTAAAAATGAAACAATTTGCATTTTCTGGTTGTTATATAGCTTTTTGTGGATTCATCTTGTCTATGAGATTTGATTTGGAATGGATTATTGTTTCATATATTTAACTGGCTCTATGTAATACCAACTGAATTCTATATTGTGATTGAAAATGAATATGCATCTTTTACAGAATATGTGAAGATTTACATTTCTGTTCCCTTTTTCTTATAAATCAGGCAGGCAATAAAAAGTGAATATAACAGTTATAAAACATGTACTGGTGTGTAATGCATCACAATTTGCATGCAAGATGTCTTTTGGCATTCATGTTTAAGTAGTTCTACTAAATTCCCATTCTTTTCAGTTCGATCACTCCTGGTTGCTAGGTGATCCTATGCCAGATACTGTAATCGGATACCTTTTATCTTGTGCAGCTAAGATTGGTAAATTGGCCTGAATCATGAAAAGCTTCTAAAAGGTCAAAGAAATCTTATATATATTTCTTCTGCAAGCTTCTCATTTAATTGATCTTACATAATTTAGACTCCGCCTTTCCTGAAAAATTACAACAAAGGGGTAACAATGAATACACTGACAGTAGGCACATACAACTAACATACAGGTCAGTCTTGTAAACAAAAACAGCAAAGTTAAGATACCGTTTACCAAGGCGGTGACATTTAACACAGAGTGACTGGACTTAATCAACTAAACAAGCTGCAAAAATGTGTACTTCCAGCTAAGTCTGCCAATTAAAAGTGGCCAAATAATTTAAGAATGAAAAAGCCAGGTTTTCGAGTACTTTTGTAATTTCATATTGTTAGGCTTCAATCTAAACTCACGGAGAAGACTATCCATAGATTTAGGACTGAAGTCAAAAAGGCTTGAGCTCTCAGTTTAGAATGCTTAATAGTCTGCAAAGGCAACAAAGTTAAACCTGTTGACTAGATCTTTAACTCCGTATAGGCTCATACCAAGATACCACTTATTACCTTAAAAGCCAAGGTAAGCAACTTAAAGTTAATCCTAGCCCTAAATAGGAGCCATTGGAGTTCATGGACAATGGAAATGACTTTCTCTCTTTGTGATCTCCTCAAAATCATATGTACTGCAGAGTTTGCACAAGCTGCTACCTTCTCAACAGGAGTCCCATATATTTTATTTATTTATTTATTTAGAACATTTTATATACCGGCATTTGTTGTGGACATCATGCCGGTTTACAATCAACAAGTTAAGTTTGGAAAATTACATTTTAACAGGGAAGTTCAAACTGGGGGGGGGGGGTAACGATAGACAGCTAAGAAAAGACAGGGTAAACAAAACAAGGATCCTCGCGGTGAGGAGATGGAATATAACAAAAACATAGTTCCTCAATATGAGGAAAGGGGAGTAGACGAATTGTGGTCTACATTGGCACGGGTTGATGACTTTTTTATTCTGGGTAAGCTTGGTTGAACAACCATGTTTTCAATTTCTTTTTGAAGTTGTTCATGCAGGGTTCAAGGCGTATGTCAGGTGGTAGTGTGTTCCAGTGGGTGGGACCTGCAATCGAGAGAGCACGGTCACGTGTGGAGGAGAGATGGGCTGATTTCAAGGAGGGCACAAGTAGGGTGCCGGCTTTTGCCGTTCTGGTGGGTCGACTGGAGTTAGGAGTTGTAAAAGGGAGGTCTAACCAGTTGGAGTTGTGCGTGTGGATTGCTTTGTGGATTATGGTGAGTGTTTTGTAGATAATGCGTGATGTAATGGGGAGCCAGTGTAAGTCTCTGAGGATGGGTGTGATGTGATCATATTTGCGGGAGTTTGCGATGAGTCTCGCTGCAGCATGTTGTAGCATTTGTAGGGGTTTAATGGTAGAGTAGGGGAGTCCAATGAGTAAGGCATCGCAGTAGTCCAATTTGGAAGTAATGGTGGCTTGGATGACTGTACGGAAATCGTGGGTGTGTAGAAGAGGTCTCAGTTTTTTGAGCACATTAAGTTTGAAAAAGCAGGCTTTGAGTATAGAATTTACGTAGTTCTTCATGCTTAATTGATGGTCAAGGATGACTCCAAGGTCTCTAACAAAGGGTTGTGTAGAGGGGAGGTTGGGTTTAGTGGTATAAGGCAGAGGAGAGGAGGCGGATGAATGGGGGGAGATGAGTAGCAGCTCCGTTTTGTTCGTATTGATGGCAAGATGGAGATTAATGAGGAGGGAGTTAATGGCTGTGAGGCATTTCTCCCAGTGTTCAAGGGCATCATCAAGAGAGTTCTGTATAGGGATGATGATCTGAACGTCATCAGCATACAGGTAGAACTTGAGTTTAAGGTCAGAGAGGAGGTGGCATAGAGGAGTGATATAGATGTTGAAGAGGGTGGGAGAAAGTGAGGAGCCTTGGGGGACTCCCTGCTGGAGGGGTTGTGGTGTGGATGTGGCGTTCCCGATTTTAACGGAGAACTTTCTGTTAGAGAGGAAGGATTTAAACCAGGCGAGAGCAAGACCTGAGATGCCGATGTTTTCCAGACGGGCTAGAAGATGATGATGGCTAATGGTGTCGAAGGCTGAAGAGATGTCGAGGAGGGCAAGGAGGTAGCTGTGGCCTTGACCCATGCCTCAGAGGAGATGGTCAGAAAGGGAGAGAAGTAAGGATTCCGTGTTAAAGTGTTTCCGGAATCCAAATTGTGAAGGGTGGAGGATCAGATGGTCTTCCAGATAAGCCATGAGTTGTGAGTTGACAACTCTTTCCAATAGTTTGGCAATGAAGGGGAGGTTGGAGATTGGGCGGAAGTTGGAGGGATCTTTGGGGTCCAGTGAGGGTTTCTTAAGGAGGGGTCTGACTACTGCGTGCTTGAGTGCATCTGGAACGGACCCATGCGCCATACAGCAGTTGATGATGTCTGATATATAGAGAGTTGCAATCATTTTGATGGAAAATAATGAGAGCACGTCACCACCCATAAGGCCCATGGATTCAAAAACTTACAAATTTGATAAATCATTCTTAGTCTGAAGAAAACCTCTTAACCTCTGATACCTGAATTTCTGCCCCATGAGTACATGCAGGTTCAGGCTGGTGGTAGGATGTGCACAAGAGAAACGTCCAGTGAGCCACCTACTGGTTTTGTCAAGCTAAAGAGGAGCAAGGAGCAGAAGGGGAGAACCTATTTTTTCTATGGGGCTGTAGGACCTTAGGGAAAGAGAAGAGGAGAGGGATAAAGAGGAATGAATGAGATGAGGGGAAAAATAAGGTATATACAATGAGACAAAGATGGGAAGAGGTGCAGGCTCAAGAAACAGTAAAAGGAATTCAAGAAAGAGGTGTTCCATTAAGTCACACATAGATGAAATGGAGTATGGTGTGCATTTGAAACAGATAAAGCAAGGGGGGTTAAGAAAGAGAGATGAAGTGCATAACAGAAAAAAGAGTAGGACATTGCAAGAAAATATTGCGTTCAAGTTGAAATAAAGATGCTCAATAGATAAAAGATATTTTTATGAAATTAGAATGGGGTGATAGAGAAATGGTATGAAGAGGGAGAAAGAAGAAAGAAACACATAACTAGACAAATGAGAGAGAGTAGAATGACAGTGAAGTGTTTGCAATATTTAAGAGGTATAAAAAAGAAAACAGTGATAGTGGTGACAAAGAGATGTAACAAAATGTGATTAAGTGGATATGTGTTTGTTTCTATGTGCAAGAGATACTTTTATCAGTACAATATTACCACTGATTGAGACAAATAAAAAAGAATGGGGAAAGCTTTGAAAATGTACCTCTTCAGTGCCATAGTGACTGAAGAAAAGATAGAAATCTTTATGAGTGGATGGCCTTCACTGACAACTTCTTTTAATTTTGTTCCAAGACAAAGCAGCAATACCAGCTAGATTGCTCCTGCCCCCACTAGATTCTGTACAATAAATTGGCCCCAGCCTCAGGGTCAGCCAGCGCCATTTTCAAAACAGGACCTGATGGAGCAGGAACAACTGGAGATCACTGCTTCTCCTCGCTGCTTTGCAGACCCCACGAACAGGATAAGAGACCTCCGAGCAAGGTTGCAGGGGTTTATGGAAAGATCCTGCGGGAGATATTTTGTTGTTTTGCCAATTCTCAGTTTGATTTTCCATTGACTTTCTAAAATGAAAGTCCAAGGAAAAAATAATTTTGAAATATAGATGTTTCATCATATTTTTCATTTTATTTGAAAACGAATGCACATCCCTATTTACTGTGCTAGATCTGTTAGTGAATGTGACATGCAACAGGATTCAGCATGACATTGTAGAATATCAGCGTATTGAAGATATTCAGTGAAAAAAAGTATGCTAACTAATTTTGAAGCAACAGGGTGCCCAAAAGTTGTGAAACAAAACTGTGCCCAAAATCAAGGCATCATAGTAAGCTAATATATGTCAGTATACCACACTAACACATTTTCTTGTGGTTCTGACAGATGCTGGATGCCCTGAGAAGAATCTTGTAGCTTGCTGAGCCATAAGCAAGAGAGTGCTGTATGTCCTGACTATGTGTTTCACGCTTTCCCTTTTAGCAGTTTTATCTCTTCCTTCATGCTGGAAAACAGTTCTACTGAAAACATTCCCGTTCCAACAATTAAAAAGATATGTGCAAGTCGTAGGAATTCGACTCCTCTGGGTATCCTTTTGTCAGGTTAGTGTTTCCAAAAAAGGATGTGTTTTTCACGTACCATGACAGGCATGAATCCATTTCGTAAGCCAGGATATGCTGGGCTTGATCTCAGTCTCTTAAATTTACTGCTAGTGCTGTTCCTACTTTCCAAGGTCATTTATGTAGGTGAATAACGATTTCCGTGTGTAAATTGACTATCTGAGAAGTGCCATCCTTTATTTAGAGTAGATTCTCCTGGGGTGCATTTTGGGCAGGATCAGAAAATAATGTGCATAGATTGTGTTTTCAAGACCAGTTATGTTCTGTAGAAAATCTACCATTGTAAAAAGCCAGTGCAAATGTCTGTCGGTATTTTGTACCTGAGGCAAGTTTCAAAATGGAAGGTCATGCATGCTTTCACTTTAAAACCTGGGGCAAAATCTATGGGTAAAAAAATATCCACAGATTTAGTCTCAAAGCAGACAGTTGAAAACTGCCTTCATAATATTTATATCGCACCAAACAGAGCCGCCTTTTGGAGCTCCTAAGGTGTGATTGATAGGTAGATAGTGTGATAGATATACACAGAGGTTCGCTAGAAAACTCTTTTTAATTATGCCATTGGCACCTAAGACAATTGATATTATTTCTATAACTTTCTGCCATAGTTTCCTGGTCTCCAATTGAAACTCTTTGGTACTTGATGAGCTTGCATCCCTTCAGATGTAGCATAAAGTAGTCATCTGGTGCAAACATTTCTCATAGCAGAATTGTTGAGGTTTTTCTTCTTTATCCCTGTGTCTGAGTGTCTGACCTTAGGTTTGTTTATCTGTGTCTTATATCAGTGTTTTCCAACCTTCTCCTGGAGACAGACCTAAACAGTCTGGTTTTAAGGATATTCATAATGAATATGCATAGGACAGATGTACATACATAGGAGACCCAGTGTATGTATAATTTATTTCATGCATATTTACTGTGGCAATCCTGAAAACCTGACTGGCTGGGCATACCTCTAGGAGAGGGTTGGGAAACAGTGTCTTATATGACCAAAGTTTCTTCATTGGACTGGCCCAGTAGTTAAGAACATAAGAAGTTGCCATTCTGGGTCAGACCAAGAGTCTATCAAGCCCAGCATCCTGTTTCTAACAGAGGCCAATCCAGATTATAAGTATCTGGCAAGTACCCAAACATTAAGTAGATCCTATGCTATTAATGCAAGTAATAGCAGTGACAATTCCCTAAGTCAGCTTGATCAATAGCATTTAATGGACTTCTCCTCAAACAACTTATCCAAACCTTTTTTAAACCCAGCTACACTAACTACCCTAACCATATCCTCTGGCAACAAATTCCAGAGCTTAATTGTGCATTGAGTGAAAAAGAATTTCCTCTAAGTTTTAAATGTGCTACTTGCTAACTTCATAGAGTCCCCCCCTAGTCCTTCTATTATCTGAAAGAGTAAATAACCAATTCATATTTACCCATTCTAGACCTCTGATGATTTTATAGACCTCTATCATATTCTCCGCTCAGATGTCTTTTCGTCAAACTGAACAGCCCTAACCTCTTTAGCCTTTCCCAATAAGGGAGCCATTCCATCCCTTTATCATTTTGGTTGGCCTTCTCTGTACCTTCACCAGTACAACTATATCTTTTTTGAGATGCGGCGACCAGAATTGTGCACAGTACTCAAGGTGTGGTCTCACCATGGAGCAATACAGATGCATTATGACATTTTCCATTTTATTCACCATTCCCTTCCTAATAATTCTTAACATGCCATTTTCCTTTTTGACTGCCACAGCCCACTGAGCCGATGATTTCAAAATATTATTCACTATGAGACCTAGATCTTTTTCCTGGGTGGTAGCTCCTAATATGGAATCTAACATTGTGTAACCACCAGCATAGGTTATTTTTCCCTATATACATCACCTTGCACTTGTCCACATTAAATTTCATCTGCCATTTGGATGCCCAATCTTCCAGTCTTGCAAGGTCCTCCTGCAATTTATCACAATCCGCTAGTGATTTAACTACTCTGAATAATTTTGTATCATCTGCAAATTTGATTACCTCACTCATCATATTCCTTTCCAGATCATTTATAAATATATTGAAAAGCACCAGTCCAAGTAAAGATCCCTGAGGCACTCCACTGTTTACCCTTTTTTCACTGAGAAAAGTAACCATTAAATCCTACTCTCTGTTTCCTAACTTTTAACCAGTTTGTAATCCATGAAAGGACATCACCTCCTATCCCATGACCTTTTAATCTTCTTAGAAGCCTCTCATGAGGGACTCTATCAAACGCCTTCTGAAAGTCCAAGAACACTACATCTACCGGTTCACCTTTATCCACATGTTTATTAACTCTTTCAAAAAAAAAAGAAGCAGATTTGTAAGGCAAGACTTCCCTTGGGTAAATCCATGCTGTCTATGTTCTATTAACCATGTCTTTCTATATCCTCTGTGATTTTGATCTTTAGAATCTTCCACTATTTTTCCCTGCACTGAAGTCAGGCTCACTGGTCTATAGTTTCCCGGATCACCCTGGAGACTTTTTAAATATTGGGGTTACATTGGCCACCCTCTAGTCTTCAGGTATAATGGATGATTTTAATGACAGGTTACAAATTTTAACTAATAGATCTGAAATTTCATTTCTGAATTCCTTCAGAACCCTGGGGTGCATACCATTCGGTCTAGGTGATTTGCTATGCTTTAGTTTGTCAATCTGGTCTACTACACTTTCCAGGTTCACAGTGATTTGATTCAGTTCATATGACTCCTCACCCTTGAAAATGAACCAACACAGAAGCAAATAATTCATTTAGTCTTTCTGCAGTGGCCTTATCTTCCCTAAGAGCCTCTTTAACCCTTTGGTCATCTAATGGTGCAACTGACTCCCTCACAGGTTTCCAGCTTCAGATATATATATATATATATATATATATATATATATATTATTTTTTTTTAAATCTTTTATTTTTTAATTTTACAATTTAATAACCATAACGCAGACAAAACACAACATGGAAAGTACAACTTGGTCCCCTCCCCTTCCCTCCCCTCCCCTAACCTCATTTTGGTAATAGAAGACACTATCCCAGCTGCAACTATACCGTTGTTAGTGGTATAAGTACGAGTGTCTGTGGTGGAATTATTAGGATTGATGTCAAGGGTAATTGTATTAGCATCCGATGTAGGGAACACCCCCATGTAGAATGCTTACCAGAAAGCTGTTGGGCATTGGGGTCCCAGTATTGGTCTGGGGTCACATGACATTGATTATGATATCTCAAAGAGTCGGCTCCGGGCTTTAACATTTAAAGATAGGAGGAACGCTGACCATTTATCCATGAACTCTTTATATTTCACTGATGTCAGCTGTTTAGCCTTGGTATGCTCATCTATTGCTGTGCGATGCAGTTTCACCCTCTAGGACGTCACTGAGGGTGGGTCTTCCTTTAGCCAGCCGTCCAGTATCACTTGTTTCGCTAGCCAAAAGGCTTGCTGCAGGAACACCCTCTGTTTAGTGGATATAGAGTCTGGCAGGGTGTCCATCACTTCAAAAAGGTACAAGCATGGATCCAGCGGAATAGTTGTGGCCAAGATACCACTGAGGAAACTCAAGATGCTGCGCCAGTATGCAGGCACTGCATCACCGCTCCAAAATAGATGAAACAAGGTGCCATCGGCAACATGGCATTTGATGCAAGTGGCGCTAGTAGTCAGTTTAATTTTGTTAGCCCATAGGCGAGATATAAACATCTGTCTCAGGAACTTATATTGTGTTTCTCTCAATAACACATTGTCAGAAACTTGTGTGAGACCAGCAAAACAGCACTTCAGAGCGTCCGGGTCATTGCCATCAATAAGCGTATGATATGTTTCCCAGATATCCTACCCTTCACAAACCCAACTTGCTCCTCAGTGATTAGGTGTGGGAGTACCACATGTAACCTGGTAGCAATAATTTTGCAAAGAGCTTAGTATCAAAGTTCAGGAGAGAGATAGGACAGTAGAACACTGGCTGCAGGGGATCTTTACCACCTTTGGGGAGGACAGTGATGAATGCTAAAGTAGCCTCCGTCGGGAAGGCCCCTTGCTCATACACCGCCCTAAAGTATGCCTGTATAGCAGCTCCCAGATCCTTAGAGAGGATCTTATAGTATTTCACGTTAGGTGACTCGCCAGAATGATGGCTACTGCCTGGAGTCAATACCCTTATTAAATAAACATACACATGCTTACTGTGACTCCAACATCGCTCTAAGCTTCAACAGCAAGAGGAAATGTGGAAAAAAGGATTTGCACTCACAAAGAGGGGAGTAGCTGGCTTGTTACGGCGGTTACTACCCCAAATCAAAAAAGCCTGATACTTCACTTTCAATGCATATACAGCATAGTTCTCTGATTCAACGGCAGGGGAGAAGAAAAACTGATACTTCACACATCCAGCAGAGCTCTCTGCTTCAACGGCAGGGGAGAAGAAAAGAGGGTTCGCACTCACAAAGCGGGGAGTAGCTGGCTTGTTACGGCGGTTACTACCCCAAACCAAATGTGCCTGATACTTCACTTTCGATGCACATCCAGCATGGCTCTCTGCTTCAACAGCATGGGAGAAGACTGATACTTCACGCATATCCAGCATAGCTCCCTGCTTCAACGGCAGGGGAGAAGAAAAACAACCAATAAGGGCTGTATAACATAGTCTGGGTAAAACAAATAAGCATGGGTGTAGCTTGCTTATTGCGGCGGCTACTACCCCTAACGAATCAAGCTAGATATTTCAGTTGGATGCAGCTCCATCACTGCTCTCTACATTAAAGGTGGGGGTGGAAGGGAAATAGAACCAAGAGCAAAGAGAAACAGATAAGTATGAGAGAAAAAATGTGTGAAGCTTGCTGGGCAGACTGGATGGGCCATTTGGTCTTCTTCTGCCGTCATTTCTATGTTTCTATGTTTCTATATGTTTCTATGTTAAACCTAGCCGGGCCTGGGGCCTTATGGATTGGGCTAGTCTTAATCCCGAGTTCTATCTCCTGAGTACTGATGGGCCTATTGAGCCATTTCAGCTGTTGGGGGGACAGCCTGGGTAAGGTTATTCCATGGAAAAACTCCTCTTCCCATACTGCGGAATCAGTTACGGCATCCGCTGTGTATAAATCCCTATAAAACCCCTGCAAGATGTCACAGATCGCCGCTGCGGAGCTGTGTCTGGTTCCTTTAGAGAGAGTGTAACAGTGCATTTATATACGTTTGTCCCCATTGCGCCTTGACGAGAGTGGCTAATAGAGTTCCTGCTTTGTTCCCAAAGCGATGTAGGCAATGGGAGGATAACAACATGGTTCTTTCCATTTTTGGGTGTATATTACTATTCAGTGAGACCAATAACTCCCTGTATAGTTTTTTATTTGGGACTGAAGGAGAATGAATTAGGCGAACTTTTGCCTTCTGTACTTCTTTCTCCAGTTCTAAAATATGCTGATTTAGCAATTTGGCTTTCCGGATCTGGTACGCTGTAATCTCCCCCCTCATCACTGCCTTCCCCACAGCCCAGAAGAGGAGTGGGGCATCTATATGCTGTGCATTGTTGGAAGCATAGGCCTCCCATTTCTCTCTTAGGTACACCTGAAAGTCTGGATCCTTAGCTAAGTGAGAGGGAAACCTCCACCTACGTGGCTTGCCCGTCCCCATCCCCCACGTCACTTCCATCCAGATCATGGAGTGGTCTGAAAATTCAGGCAGCCCGATCTCCGCCCACCTCACCTGTGCAAAGTTCCCCCTAGAACAGAGGATGTAGTCTATCCTGGACATAGTCATGTGGGCCTGGGACTTATGTGTGAAATCCGCCTCCTCTGGGTGCAAGTCTGCCAAACATCCAAGAGTTGTAGGTAATTGCACAGGTACTGAATTCCCTTATTCTTCCTCAACGCTGACACAGTGGTCGGAGAGGACCTGTCTAAGGAGTGGTCTACCACGCAGTTGAAATCACCTGCCACCATCAGGGTGTTATGGCCGCTGGCCGCAGCGGGCCGCAACCGTGACCAAGTGTCATGGCCGCTGGCCGCAGGGGTCAGTGACCGGGGCCGAAAACTCACCGGAGGCGTTGAGCCACCTCTAAGGACTCCACAGAGGCAGGCAGGCCTCTTTAGCACCGGCTTCGCGGCTGCTGTCGTTCCTGGGCCCGGCCGCATGACTTCCTTCTCGGCCAGGCTGACTCCTCCCACTCTGGCTCTGCTTAGAGCTGCACGCACGGCTGAAGCTATGATTTAAAGGGGCCATGACAGGAAGTTGTCGTGGCTCCTCCTGAGGACTCCTCCCCTAGCTTTTGTATTTAAGGCAAGGTCTGCTCCTCAGACCTTGCCTTGGTATCTTACCTTCAGGCCTGCTTGGCTCCAGTGTTCCTGATCCTCGCTGTGGACTTCTGGTTCCTGTTCCAGTTCTTCTGTGTTCTTCTCTCCCTCTCTCGTTGGACGGATTCTCTGGAACTGATTCTTGGATTGGCTTTCAACATTTCTCTGGCTTGACGTTGGATCGGCTTCCGACCATTCTCCTGGATTCCCCTCTGGACCGGCTTCTGACTATTCTCCTGGATTCATCTCTGGACTGGCTTCCAACCATTCTCCTGGATTTACTGTTGGACTGGCTGCCAACCATTCTTCGGGCTTGGACTACTGGATTGGACTACCGACCTGCTGGAGGCGCCAGCCGTCTGGATTCTTTGACCTGCAGGAGGCGCCTGCATCCAGACTACCCTCTGTCTTCTCCGAATCACCAAAGTCCAAGCGGCCAGGTTCCTACAGGCTTCTCCTGGGGGAAATGCAGGCTTCCAGTGGCGAAGTACCGGTGCAACTGCCAGTCTGCGAAGCCTCGCCTTCCGACGGTAGGAACCTAAACCTACCTCGGACTAAGGGTCCACCTCCTGGTTCGTAACATAGGGGGCCTTGGGCCACTTTTAGAAGATTTATTTATTTATTTATTTATTTATTTTTGGTTTTTATATACCGATGCCGTGAAGAAAGTATGCGAGTATACATTAGGGAAATAAACGCTACATATGGTAGTGACCCTGCCGCTGATTTTTACTACCACTATAATGTACCTGCCCTGGTCATCCTCGACAGTGGAAAGCCATTCCCAGGCGACCTATTTGCCAATCAGGATCGCCACTGCTCCTTTCCTGTGTACAGCTGCCGCCGAGTAGACTGCGCCCACCCAGTCTTTTTTGAGCTTTCTATGCTCGAGCGAGGTTAAATGCGTCTCCTGGATGCAAGCGACCTGTGCTTTATGTCTACGGAGGGATGCTAGCAATTTAGTGCGTTTTACCGGTGACCCTATACCTGCAACATTCCAAGAGATAAATCGAATGCGTTCATCCATATTTAATCCAGAAATATGTAGTCAGTGTGGTATGAAGACCCTGTAGTAAATAATGTAGGGGCAACTCCCCCCAACCTGGGAGCTGAACCCCAGGTGTTCCCGTCATGACCCACGCTCGCTTAAACTGAGCTGCGCGACATCTTCCTGAATGCTTTCCCTTAAGAGGACAGGGCTCCCTATCCCCTATGCCCACCCCACCTTCCCTTCCACCTCCACCTCCCCCCAAATCTCTATAGCCTGTCCCGGGGAACAGAAAGCCCTCCCTAATGGAGGAAGCCAGTCCGCCCACCCAAACATTGTACATATTAATCAACCAACAGAACAGTAACTTCAAAATAGATACACTTTTGGTACCCTGTCTGCTTTAGCTTCTCACCAGGCATGGTAAGCGCACCCAATGCGTAAAAACCAGAGCGCTACCTTTGTTCCAGCTCGGGGATGCATCCCCCTCAGATGGCCCTGATTATGTGGCCGCGGGCCCCCTATTAGACTCCAGAAACTGCTGAGCCCCACTGGCCATGTCAAACGTGCACCAGACCCCGTTGTGCTCCATCCACAGGGTGGCCGGGTATTGCAGTGTAAATTTGATATGCTTCTTAAATAAGAAATTGCATATATCAGAAAATCCTTTGCGTTTCGCAGACACTGAAACGGAAAAGTCTTGGAAGATTAAGATTTTTCCCCCTTCGTATTCCAGTGTGGCCGCTTTCCTGTAGGCCTGGAGGATAGTCATTTTGTGGGTATAGTTTAGGAAGCGGGCTATGACCACTCGGGGCCTGGCACTGCCTGACTGGCGGGCCCCCAGGCGATGCGCTCTTTCTACCATACATTGGTCTCGTATGTTTTGCAGTCCCAATGTATCCAGTAACCATTCCTTCATGAGGGGGATGAGATCCCTGTCCGGGAGGGATTTGGGGAAGCCGACGAACCGCAAATTATTTTGGCGGGACCTATTCTCACAGGACAAGTAGGATGGTAGTCCTCACATATGGGTGACATCATCAGGATGGAGCCCAATCACGGAACACTTTTGTCAAAGTTTCTAGAACTTTGACTGGCACCACTGAGCATGCCCAGCATGGTACCAACCCTGCATCCACGCAGCTTTGGCCACGCGGAGTTAGGAGCTCTCTCACACATTCCTGACAGGAATTTTTCTTCAGGAATTTCTTTAAAATTTTGCAAACGTTTTCACCCCATCCTGGGTCTCCCTTCTTCACCGTATATAACCGCGTTCATACGGTAAGTTTCATCCCGTTTTTCGGTTGGTTCCCGTTGGTTACCAGGTATAGGCCTGACCGGCACCAACCGCGCGCGGCCTAAATTTTCGGCAGCAGTGATGGCGACAGTTTTCGTCGGTGCCCTGATTGTCCTAGGACAATGTCTATCACAGACCCTCACCAGGTTTGTGTACTTTGTCTGGGCCCTACCCATGACTTGGACTCATGTATCAACTGTGCCCAAATGACCCCAAAGGGACGTCGGGTTCGGTTAGAAAAAATGGCTTTGTTGTTTCATACAAAGCAGCAACCACCATCTCAGGCTTCCATATCATCGGCGCCGTCACCAGCCAAGTCGCATCATTGGTCGGACACCAATGACTCTAGGTCTATGTCCTCAGTGCTGGCCACGGTGAAAGCCAAGCACCGGGAGAAGCATCAGCATAAGCATTGAAAATCCATGCCGTCTGAGCCAGGTGCACCAGTGGCTTCGTCTTCAAAATCCATCGAGCCACCGAAGAAGAAGGCCCGTGCTGAGGAGCCCCCAACCTCCTCTGAGCTGGGTACACCGAGGCATTCTCCGCCCTCCGTGGGCACAGTAGCCAAGACTACACTGGGACCAGTGGACCCACCGGCGACGCCATCCCTGCCTCCTACTCCGGACCTGGTATTAACCACACCAGCATTCTGTGAGGAATTGAACCAGATGGTTCAAGAGGCAGTGGTGCAGGCCTCCATGGCCTTCTGAAGCCATCGACGCTGATGCCGGTTCCTGTACCAACTCCGGAACTGATGCCACCGATGCTTGCTCCGATCCTTGACAAACTAGACATCCTCATCGGTGCTCTGCCATTGGCACCGGGAAAAACACCGATACAGCTTGGTCCATTGTCATCCATCCATCTCTCCTCGGACGAGGAGGGTCCTTCGATGCCGGACCCAGTTCCAGGGCCTTCTGGGCATTTCCACCGAGGCGTCCACCGAGGTCACCGACTCCTTCGGTGCCCCTTCATCCTTTGCCGATGCCAGCCCCGATGCCACCGGTGCCGACACTGATGCCGTCGGTGCCTCGACCTCGTCCGGCGGAGAAGGTCCCTTACTGCCATCTGCGCCACCGTTGGATGCTGGGAATCAACCTTACCAACCGTGGTCCGATGACTCTTCTGATTCCCAGAACACTGGTGATATCCCATCTGAGCCTTCTCCACCTGAAGAAAGACACAGATCCCCACCAGAGGACCTCTCCTTCATAAATTTTATTAAGGAAATGTGGGAGACTATACCTTTTGCCCTTCAAACTGAAGAAGACTCAAGGCACAAGATGCTGAAAATCCTTCAGTTCGTCGATGCACCGAAAGAAATAATGTCCATCCCGATTCATGATGTACTGCTTGATCTCCTGCAGCACAACTGGGAACACCCAGGTACAGACCCACCAGTCATCCGTAAGACTGATGCTACCTATTTGGTCTAGTCGGCACCTGGCTTCCAAAAAACTCAGTTGTCCCATCATTCAGTGGTGGTACAATCTGCTCAGAAGAAGGCCAGGAGACCACGGCCTCATTCTTCTGCACCTCCTGGGAAAGATCAAAAATTCCTCAATGCTTTTGGGTGTAGAGTTTTTCATGGCTCTATGTTACTCTCTCGTATTGCGGCTTATCAACTTTATATGACCCAATTCAACAGGAATTTATTCAAGCAATTGCAGGAATTTTCTGATTCTCTCCCGGACCAGTTCCAAGACCAACTGAACTCCATTATAAAAAAAGGCTTTGATGCAGGTAAGCATGAGGTAAGATCCGCTTATGACATCTTTGAAATGGCTTCCAGGGAATCAGCAGCTGAAATAAGTGCAAGGAGGTGGGCATGGCTGAAATCCTCGGATTTATGCCCAGAGGTACAGGTCCGCTTAGCAGACCTTCCCTGCACAGGGGGCAATCTGTTTGGCGAGAAGATCCAAGAAACTGTTGCACAACTCAAAGATCACAATGAGACCCTGCGTCAGCTCTCGGCTGTGCACGCTGACTTCTCTACCTCTTCTAAATGGCCATTCAGAAGAGAGGCGAAGAGATCTACTTACAAGGCATGGAGATACTACCCTCCACCAGCTTGGTCTCATCCACCTAGGCCCTATCAGAAGCCTCCACCTCGGCAACCCAAGCCTCAGAAGACACAGCCACCTGCGCAACCTGGCCCTGCCTCGGGGCTTTGGCTCCCCGCTAGAGAGCGATTGTCATCTTCCATCTCTGCCATCCCTACCAGTCGGCGGCCGGCTTTGCCACTTCACCACCATGTGGCACAAGGACACCACAGATCAGTGGGTCCAGTCGGTCGTAGCTCAAGGTTACTATCTAAACTTCCTCTCCATACCGTCAGACTCTCCACCTCGTCCAGAGTGGACTTACACCGACCTCTCTCAACTCCTGCAGGAGGAGATAGCTTCCCTCCTACGGGCCAATGCCATAGAACAAGTTCCACCTTTGCAAAGGGGACAGGGCTTCTACTCCCACTATTTTTTAATACCAAAAAAGACGGGAGGCATTCGCCCCATTCTAGACCTTCGTGCCCTAAACAAACACCTTCGGAAGGAGAAGTTCAGAATGGTAACCTTGGGCTCTCTAATCCCTCTTCTCCAACAGGGAGATTGGCTTTGCTCTCTAGTACTCACCGTAATTCATAAATCCATTCACAATATCTCTCCTCTTCAATTATGTAACCAACTACGCCCTCACTCCTCCTCTAGACCCATCAGAGGAGCATATAAAGGCACACTCTATGTACCTTCAACAAAATCCTCGCATCATAAACGTGCCATATCTACAGCAGGCCCCATTCAATGGAATGCGCTCCCACCAGACATTCGGCTTGAGTTCTGCCACTCTTCATTCAAAAAAAAACTTAAAACCTGGCTCTTTAGCCAAGCTTTTCCAGGACCATGATCATCATTTTTTCCCCTCCAACCAGCAAGAACATATCTTCTTCACAAACCCCCATTTTCCATACCACTACCTACTTCGGTATCTAATCTCTTGCTGCAGGACACTTGAGACTTTCTCACTTATACATTATAATTTTTATGCTCAATAAGACCTGTCAACTTAATTGTTTAAGTCTTTTTTTTTTTTTTTCTCCTTTATCTTTTGGTCATCAATGTTACAACGTTATTGTTAAATTTTGAACTTATGTACACTGTTCCAAGTTTCATAACCTTGTTCTATGTAATGCCTTTTGGCAATTTTCATGTTCTGTTTCAATGTAAACCGATGTGATCTTTATTTCATATAGGAACACCGGTATATAAAAATCTAAAAATAAATAAATAAATAGATCTAAAAGACGCGTACATGCACATAGCAATTACCCCGTCTCACAGGAAATACCTCCGGTTCTTCGTCGGAAATCAGCACTTTCAATACCGAGTGCTTCCGTTTGGCCTGGCATCGGCCCCTCGTGTCTTCACAAAATGTCTGGCAGTAGTAGCCACATACTTAAGGCGACTAGGCACTCACGTCTATCCTTATCTAGACGACTGGTTACTCAGGGCTCAGTCTGCAGAGGCGGTTCTTCAATCCCTCCATCTCACCTTGCGGCTACTACTGTCCTTGGGATTTCTAATCAGTTATCGAAAATCCAGTCTGACTCCATCCCAATCCCTCCCCTTTTTCAGAGCAGATCTCACCACTATCCAAGCGAAAGCTTTCCTTCCCAGGGACCTAGCTCATACATAGACAATGCTTGTACACACTGTACAGTCTCGCCGAGCCACAACTGCTCGTCATGTTCTTGTCTTATTGGGACACATGGCGTTCTCAGTCCATGTTACTCCAATGGCTCGACTTGCCATGTGAGCAACACAGTGGACATTAAAATCCCAGTGGTCTCAGGCCCTTCATCCAATGTCCAACATTGTCCATGTCACCAGGCAGCTTCGTCTCTCCCTGGCTTGGTGGATCCAAGAGTCCAACCTGCTCAGAGGGCTACCAGTTCAAGCTCCAGAACCTCAGATAATTCTGACAACAGATGCTTCCACTCTAGGGTGGGGAGCACATGTCAACCACCTGCAAACTCAGGGAACCTGGTCTGCAGCAGAAGCACAATATCAGATACATTTTCTGGAGCTCAGGGCGATCAGATATGCCCTTCTAGCCTTCAAGGATTGCTTATCCAACAAAGCAATCCTAATCCAAACAGACAATCAAAGAGTGATGTGGTACATCAACAAGCAAGGTGGAACCGGTTCCTACCTACTGTGTCAGGAAGTAGCACAAATTTGGGCTTTAGCTCTATCTCATTCCATGCTATTGAGAGCGACCTACCTGGCGGGCGTGGACAATATTCTAGCGGACAAACTCAGTCGTACATTTCAGCCCCACGAGTGGTCCCTGAACCCCGCAGTGGTGGAGCACATTTTTCGGAAGTGGGGGTATCCGATCATCGACCTCTTTGCATCGATTCACAACCGCGAGCTGGAGAACTTCTGCTCTCTACATCGCAGTCACAAACCTCCACTGAGAGATGCCTTCGCCCTCTCCTGGGCAACAGGTCTCCTGTATGCCTACCCCCCACTTCCTCTCACCAGCAGGACTCTCGTGAAGCTACGTCGAGACAAGTGCCTCATGATTCTTATAACCTCCTACTGGCCACGTCAGGTTTGGTTTCCCATCTTTCGTGACCTCTCAGTAGGTCCACAAATTCGCCTGGGCACAGATCCATCTCTGATATCTCAGAAGAACAGACAACTGCGCCATCCCAACCTTCAGGCCTTGTCGCTGACAGCTTGGATGTTGAAAGGCTAATCTTGCGGCCTCTCAACCTCTCGGACTCTGTATCCCAGGTCCTGGTAGCTTCACGAAAGCCTTCTACTAGAAAAACGTATCATTCTAAATGGAAAAGATTTTCGTTGGGGTGCATTTCAAAGG
The DNA here is from genome assembly GCF_901001135.1 of Rhinatrema bivittatum. Classification (NCBI taxonomy): domain Eukaryota; kingdom Metazoa; phylum Chordata; class Amphibia; order Gymnophiona; family Rhinatrematidae; genus Rhinatrema; species Rhinatrema bivittatum. Next base: position 41,131,232 of record NC_042623.1, on the reverse strand, counting down.
AGTTAGATCCTTTTACCTGCCACACAACGAAGTTTCTAGACTACCTCTGGCATCTCTCGGAGTCGGGTCTGCAAACATCCTCCATAAGAGTACATGTCAGGGCAGTGGCCGCCTTCCATAAGGGTACAGGGGATGTCTCTATTTTGACACAACCCTTAGTAGTGCGCTTTACGAAGGGCTTACTGCACCTCAAGCCCCCTCTCCGTCCTCTGGCCCCTGCTTGGGACCTTAATGTGGTGTTAACGCAACTCATGATACCTCCGTTTGAGCCTCTGCACTCCTGCGAGTTTTGGCATCTCACTTGGAAGGTGCTCTTCCTTCTTGCTTTGATGTCCGCTCGCAGGATCAGTGAGCTGCAGGCACTGGTTACTTACCCCCCTTACACAAAATTTCTTCATGATCGGGTGGTCCTTCGCACTCATCCTAAATTTTTACCAAAAGTAGTCTCTGAGTTCCATTTAAATCAATCCATAGTTTTGCCTACTTTCTTTCCAAAACCCCACTCACATCCAGGTGAGTGGGCTCTGCATTCCTTGGACTGCAAACGTGCGCTAGCCTTTTATTTGGAACGCACTGCAGGCCATAGGAAGTCCACCCAGCTATTTGTCTCCTTTGATAAAATTAAACTGGGAATCCCAGTGGGAAAGCAGACCCTGTCCTCCTGGCTGGTGGACTGTATTTCCTTCTGCTACCAACAAGCAGGCCTTCCGCTCCAGGGACGCTTTAAAGTGCACTCCATTAGAGCAATGGCAACGTTGGTAGCACACCTTCGGTCTGTGCCTCTTGCTGACATCTGCAGGGCTGCTACATGGAGTTCTCTCCATACCTTTGCAGCTCATTATTGCCTGGACAAGGCTGGCACCCAAGACTCTATCTTTGGCCAGTCTGTTCTACGCAATTTATTCTCAGCTTAATACCCAACTTCCTTCCAACAGCCCGCTGGGAATTTCAGGCTGCCCTCTTATCCAAAACCACCCCTGTTGTTGTGCCTGTTGCACATCTTTGGGTGCTTTTAGTAAATTGCTCGGGCATTCTCAGCTCGCTATTCACCCATATGTGAGGAATACCACCCTGCTTGTCCTGTGAGAAAGCAGAGTTGCTTACCTGTAACAGGTGTTCTCACAGGACAGCAGGATGTTAGTCCTCACGAAACCCACTCAACACCCCGCGGAGTTGGGTACACTTGAGATTTGTTATTTTATTTTTTGCACGTACTTTTTACTATACACGAGAATGAAGGGGGACCCCTGCTGGATGCAGGGTTGGTACCATGCAGGGCATGCTCAGTGGTGCCAGTCAAAGTTCTAGAAACTTTGACAAAAGTGTTCCGTGATTGGACTCCATCCTGATGATGTCATCCATATGTGAGGACTGACATCCTGCTGTCCTGTGAGAACACCTGTTACAGGTAAGCAACTCTGCTTTCTCAAGGTCCTCCACCTTCGCTTCCAGCGCCCATACCTGCTGTTCCAAAGTGTTCTGGTGCTGATGCAAGGTCTGGGAATCAGCATCCAAGCCCACTATCCTGTTTTTTGAGTGTCCTCAACTTGCTTTTTAATTTCAGCCAAGGTTTCATTCCCAGCGGTAATTTGCTGGGAGAGGGCTGTGAATCTAGCATCTAGGGCCTGTACGACCGCAGCAGTTACCTCCTCCACCAGTGCTCCAGCAGGGGTGGGTCCCCGCTGACTCGGGCTTGGCGGCCTGTCAGCCATCTTTAAATCTGCTGCTTTCCCCGGCAGCATTTTTTCCCCCTGTGGTTTTCCAAACATGTTGCTGTTGCCATGCCAGAAATCGGCAAGCTGCCATTGGGTAGCCACAAGGGAGGTGAGGCTTAGTGTCTGGGGCTAAAAAATCATGGAATGGCGGCGTGAAATGGCTCCATTTGGGGGTATGACCGGGAGCGGGCTAGGCTTGCGAACTACCCGTGCATCAGATCACGTAGTCATCTTCAGATATATTTTTTAAAGTTTTTATTATCAGTGTTCGCCACTACTGTCAACTTCTATTCAAATTCTCTCTTAGCCTGTCTTATCAATGTTTTACATTTAACTTGACAATGCTTATGCTTTTCTCTATTTTCTTCAGATGGATCCTTCCAATTTTTGAAGGATGTTTTTTTTAGCTAAAATAGCCTCTTTCACCTCACCTTTTAACCATGATGGTAATCGTTTTGCCTTCCTTCCACCTTTCTTAATGCATGGAATACATCTGGACTGCGCTTCTAAGATCGAATTTTTAAACAATGTCGATGCCTGTTGTACTCTTTTAACCTTTGCAACTGCACCTTTAATTTTTTTCTAACTAGTTTCCTCATTTTATCAAAGTTTCCCTTTTTGAAAATTTAGTGTTAGAGCTGTACATTTAAATATTGTCTCCCTTCCAGTCATTAGTTCAAATTTGATCATATTATGATCACCATTGCCAAGTGGCCCCATCACTATTAACCTCTCTCACCAAATCCTGTATTCCACTAAGAATTAAATCTAAAATAGCTCCCTCTCTCATTGGTTCCTGAACCAATTGCTCCATGAAGTAGTCGTTTCATCCATCCAGGTACTTTACGCTCTAGCATGTCCTCATGTAACATTTACCCGTCCCGCTTCACAAGAGTGGGAGCAGAGAGGAGGCTGGTAACTATAGGCCAGTTAGCCTCACCTCGGTGGTGGGAAAAGTGATGGAGATGCTGCTGAAAGAAAGAATAGTGAACTATCTACAGTCGGGAGAATTGCTGGACCAGAGGCAGCATGGATTCACCAGGGGAAGATCCTGTCAGACAAATCTGATTGACTTTTTCGACTGGGTGACTAGGGAGTTGGAACAAAGAAGAGCACTCGACATCATCTACTTGGATTTCAGCAAGGCTTTTGATACGGTCCCGCACAGGAGGCTGGTGAATAAAATGAGAAGCTTAGGAGTGAGTGCCGAGGTGGTGGCCTGGATTGCAAACTTGTTGACAGACAGAAGACAATGTGTGATGATAAATGGAACTTACTCTGAAGAGAGAACAGTGTTAAGTGGAGTGCCGCAAGGATCGGTGTTGGGACCAGTCCTGTTCAATATCTATGTAAGCGACATAGCGGACGGGATAGAAGGTAAGGTTTGTCTGTTTGCGGATGACACTAAGATCTGCAACAGAGTGGACACGCCGGAAGGAGTGGAGAGAAAGAGACGGGATTTAAAGAAGCTGGAAGAGTGGTCGAAGATATGGCAGCTGAGATTCAATGCCAAGAAGTGCAGAGTCATGCATATGGGGTGTGGAAATCCAGAAGAACTGTATTCGATGGGGGGTGAAGGGCTGATGTGCATGGAGCAGGAGAGAGACCTTGGGGTGATAGTGTCTAATAATCTGAAGTCGGCGAAACAATGTGACAAGGCGATAGCTAAAGCCAGAAGAATGCTGGGCTGCATAGAGAGAGGAATATCGAGTAAGAAAAGGGAAGTGATGATCCCCTTGTACAGGTCCTTGGTGAAGCCTCACCTGGAGTACTGTGCTCAATTCTGGAGACCGGATCTCCAAAGAGACAGAGACAGGATGGAGGCGGTCCAGAGAAGGGCGACCAAAAAGGTGGATGGTCTTCATCGAATGACTTATGAGGAGAGATTGAAGAATCTAAATATGTACATCCTGGAGGAGAGGAGGAGCAGAGGTGATATGATACAGACTTTCAGATACTTGAAAGGTTTTAATGATCCAACGATAACGACAAACCTTTTCCGTTGGAAAAAAATCAGCAAAACCAGGGGTCACGATTTAGAACTCCAGGGAGGAAGACTCAGAACCAATGTCCGGACGTATTTCTTCACGGAGAAGGTGGTGGATACCTGGAATGACCTTCCGGAGGAAGTGTTGAAGACCAAAACTGTAAAGGACTTCAAAGGGGCATGGGATAAACACTGTGGATCCATAAAGTCTAGAGGATGTGAATGAAGAGTGGGTGGCTCACGGGAACGACGGCTACTACCTGGTGATAATACCCTTATTCAATAAACATACACACGGTTAATGCGACTCCAAAATTGCTCTAAGCTTCAGCGGCAATGAGGAAATGTGGAAAAAAGTATTTGCATTCACAAAAAGGCGGGGAGTAGCTTGCTTGTTACGGCGGTTACTACCCCAAACCAAATAAGCCTGATACTTCACTTTCAATGCATATACAGCATAGCTCTCAGTTTCAATGGCAAGAGAGAAAGACTGACACTGCACTTTCAATGCATATCCAGCATAGCTTTCTGCTTCAACGTCAGGGGAGCAAGACTGCTACTTCACTTTCAATGCATAGCCAGCATGGCTCTCTGCTTCAACGGCAGGGGGGAATGAAGAAACGTGGATCTATATTCAGGCAACAACCAACAAGGACTGAATTACATAGTCTGGATAAACAGATAAGCATGGGTGTAGCTTGCTTATTGCGGTGGTTAATACCCCTAACTAATTAAGCTATTTCACTTAGATGCAGTTCCAACACTGCTCTCTACATTAATGACAGGGATAGAAGAGAAATAGAATAAAAAAGGTTACTAAGAGCCAAGAGTAACAGATAAGTATGAGAGAGAAAAAAAAAGTGTGAAAGCTTGCTGGGCAGACTGGATGGGCCGTTTGGTCTTCTTCTGCCATCATTTCTATGTTTCTATGTTTCTAATATTGGGGTAATTGAAATCTTGTAAACAATCATGTTGTATCAGCCAGTTTTTACAATTTTAAGTGAGAAAACTATATTAATTACTTATATTGGACCCTCATATTTCCCGCGGTTTGCAAGTATTTCAGACTTGTAATTTTTACCGCTTGCGGGTTTTTATTTAATCATCGGTCCATAACCATATGCTGAGAAAGTTTTTTAAGTGTTTTGTTAATTTTCAATAAAAAAACGGTACTTCCCTTAAGGGAGCGCTGTCACGCTTCAAAGTCCAGGATCTGAAGTTTTGCCTGGTGAGACACTATCGCGCTTTCAATGTCCAAAGTCCGGAGATGAGTCCAACGTGTCCACGTTTCGCGGGCTGCTGCTTCAGGGACTATGCAAAGTATGCTCCGGTTGCTGGTATGTCTTCTACACAACTTTATGAAAGCTTTTCGGGAGTCCGGTTATAATTTCTCTAAAGGAGATTTAAGACAGTTGTTCACAGATAATATCTTTAACAAAAATAGTGCATATCCTTTGGGAAAAATATTATACTTCAAAGACAAGATGTTATATTGCAAAAAGAGTCTTTGCTTACCGGACCTTACCGCCGTCTCCTCTTGTCGGCGTTTGTGCAAAGCCAGTCGCGAGAGCGAGGCTACTTAATATGTAAATTGTATGCTACACCTGTCAGCGAGTATGCAGTGATGGGATACTACTCACATGAAGTGTATTGGAAACTGCAACAAGCCAGAGTCTCTATATTCAGTGTAATAAAGGAAAAAAGAAACATCACCCATCCTTATAAAACAAATCAAGAAATATAAAATCAGTAGCAGTAAAACCATACTAACAAAAATAACAGATTATTTCGAAACAGCTGATGAGTGGAATATCCAATAATTAAAAACTCAGATAAAAAATTTCTAGATACCAATAAAATATTTCAAAATAGCAGACACAAAGACCCAGTAATGAAAAATAAGGATACAACATTTTTTTTGCTCTGCATACCTGGGAACATTTGATATCCAGGTGTCCTGAGATTGTTTTGAATTAGCAGTGGTTTGCTTGGAACTTTCTCCTCTCTCTCTCAGTCACATACCAGCGCTCTCTCTCACACTGGCTATCAATTACACACCTATACACACATGCTCTCAGTCACTCACATATACACATGCTTTTTCTCTCACTTATATAGGCTCTTAATTATACACTTACACACATACTGTCTATCTTTTCAGGCTTACACACACAGGCTTTCAATCACACACATACATGCTGTCTTTTTCTCTCACACACAGACTCTCATTCACATGCTTACAAACATGCTCTCTCTCTTTCTCTCATTTACACACAGGCTCTCAATCACATACTCAGATGCTCCCTCTCCTAAACCAGTTTTCAATCACATACAGACACACATGCTATCTCTCTTACTTATACACACAGGCTCTTAATCATACATACACATGATCTCTCTCACACACAAAGGATCTTAATCATACACACATACTCTTTCACACAAACAGGTTTTCAATCACAAACTTATACATACAGGTTCCCAATTGTAAACTTACATTCATGCTCTTTCTCTCACAGGCTGGCTCTCAATCACAGTCATATTCTCTTTCACATATACAGGCTCTCAGTCATTCACATACATGCTATCGCACTCACACACACACAGGATCTCAAATACACATGCTTGCTTGCTCATTCACTCTCTCTCCCTCCTTCCCTCCCCGGAACTAGCGGCAGCAGCAGCCTCCTCCTAACCCTAACCTCCTCCATTTTCAGCCCTCGCGGAGCAAGGAATCCCATCGGCCGTGGATGTTGACCTTCTTCATTTTTCTCTGAGCCGAGCTGCTCATAACTCCAGCCGCGCCTCTCTTCTCTTCTTCGGGCTGACGCTGACTACACTAGCATGGTCTCTTCTTCCCGCACACGCACCCGCTGCTCACCACTTCCTCTTCCGAGCCGCGGGGGGGGGGAGCAGGAAGAAGAGACCATGCCGGTGCCGCTGACTCCTGCTGTTCTGCTGCGTTCCGTCTGGGCTGACAGCATTTTAAGTCCGGGCGGAGGAGGACCGGGGAGCAGCCGGGTCAGCGGGGGACCGGGAAGTGTGGCGACACAACTGCGTGTTCTTGGCGACACACTGGTGTGTTGCGACACACCGGTTGAGAACCACTGTGTTAGATAGACAGATTGTGCGTGGTAATTGAAATCTCCCATTATTATTGCACTTTCAAATTGGTTAGCTTCCCTGATTTCTCTTAGCATTTCATCGTCCATCTCATCATTTTGGCCAGGTGGAAGATAGTATACTTCTATCACTATACTCTTACCAAACACATGGGATTTCTACCAATATAGATTCTACTGTGCATTTAGTCTCTTGCATGATCTTTATCCTGTTGGACTCTATGCCCTCCTGGACATAAAGCATCACACCCCCACCAAGTTGATCCTCTCTATCATTGCGTTAGTTCAACAGCACCTGGTCTTGAATCCCAGGCCATGACTCTAATTCCCAAGCTGGCCAAGGCTGGGGATTCTGCAGAGTCAGTGTTCACAACCCCCTAGGGAAGGAAGTTTTGGCTGTTGCTTAATAGTGACACCTAGAAAGCAAACTGAGGAACCACTACCATATGCTTGAAAGGAGCATGGTTGCATGACTCCTGGCTAAAGAATGTTGCCATGATATCTGGTCTAATTGACAGAGAGGGAGATAAAAATAGGGGTAAAATATTGTGAGTGGAGGTGAATGAAGACTCATGGCACTGGATCTCAGCTCCCGTTCTGACTTAGCTGAAAGTCTAAAAGATTAGAAGTAAAATACCAGTCCCCTACCCCAAGAAAAAAAACAACTTCTTCATTCTCAGCAGTTCTGTCAGGGTCCCTATTCCAGTGTTTCTCTGATACTATGATGTTATAAGCTTGATTTTAAAAAGCATTTACTCAGGTAAAACTGGGTTTTACCCTAGTAAATGCACTTTACTCAAGTAAGTGGGCTTTTGAAAATTGCTATATGGTAATATTTGCCATTGAATTGCCATAGGATTTACTCATCCAAGTGCAGTTTACTCTAGTAAATGGCTTTTGAAAATTGCTACGATAGTATGTTACATTTACATGTGTAACTCTTTTGAAAATTACCTCCATAGTGTTTACACTTTTACTTTCATGCTATACTGAATAAATTGCACAGACCTCTGCCAGAGGAAAGCATTGGTGCCACCAAAAATGTGCCACCATTTGAAACTATTTGATGTCTTTCTCAGCCTCTGTTCCATCTTTTTGGAACAGACTTCCTATTGTTATAAGGGCAGAGATGGAGTTAAAGCTGTGTCAGAGAAAATTGAAAACCTTTTAATTTTAACACTTGAGTAAGAAACAACCCTATGTAGTAATGGTGTATCAGTATTAGGGGACATGGTCAGATATGTTTATTAATGGAGCAATTGGGCTGGATGTGGAAGATTTGTTTGAAATGGGAATTTGTATAATGTTATTATTTTATTATGTTTTTATATTTTATATATTGTTTTATTTTGTTATACATTTCTTTGGGCATTTTTAACAGTAAGGCAATTAATAAATACATGTAAATAAAATAAATAGTTCTAGTTTAATAAACAGATTGTGAGTCAAATAACATTGAGAGAGAGAAAAGTCAGAACACTAAAGTGCAGAGAGAACAGAGTGCAGAGTACAGAAAGAGTCAGAGGCTGAAGAAAGATGAAGTTAGGGGAGAAAAAAGTTGAAGAAAGGTTTTGCAATATGTGAAAAAAATTTGCAGCAAAACCAAAAACTTTATCTGTTTTCACAAGTTTTGGTTTTTTTGCAATAGGATTTAATTTGGAAATTTTTGAGAAAGCAGGCAAAAAACTGAGGCATTCATTCTCTTCCCTACATTTAGAATCTCCAATTTTTTTAAGATGAAATACTGTGAAATGTTTGACAACTGATAAATTCTACCATTTCTGTCTTGTGTGGTCTGTGCAAGTTTTACAGAATACACAAAACAAAATTCATCCTTAAAAGAGAGACACAGACTGATGAGATAGTAGAAATAGTGATATAGATTGAGTAGAGGAAGGGAGAGTGGCTCTAAGAAAAACTAAATGAGAGAGAAAAAGGCAAAGAAAGACCAGTATGACCAAACCCCTCCCCAACTTATAGTGGTTGCTTTGTTAATCCACTTGAATATGTAGAAACAATCTCTCTTGGACCAACTCAATACATCTGTGACGAGCTTTTGAATTGATCCAGTAAAAAGGTATCACCTTCAACTTGCTTACTAACACTTATGACGGTAATTTTCAAACGGGTGCACGGACAGATATATACATAGGGGTGTGTGGCCAGATATGTGGCAATTTTATATCCTACACACACATACATACATACTATAAAATAGCCCTGGAGTTTGTATGTGTGCTCCTGATTGTAAGCTTGTGCACACGCAGCAGCGTAAGTCAGCTTTGGGACATGCAAGTGAGGGAATTTTATAATAGATGCATGTTCAGCCCATGACCAGTTTCACCAGTTCATCCACCAGTTTGCCTAGTCTAAAGCTAAGTCCTCCAACCCCCCCCCCCCCCCCCCCCAGTTCTTTAGCCTGTGCTTCCCCCATTTAACCCAGACCCCTCAAATATGTCATAGATGCCTGGAAGTAGTTTTATAAAGACTTATACCTCCTACATAGCAGAAGTAACTTTGCACCGAAATATACCTGGCACATAGCTACTTGTATGCATATCTCTTGGCCCTGCCCTGAAACACACATGCCTTGCCCACATTCTACCCCTTTTTTCCCGATGCAAGACATTCACGCATCAGTACTTGTGCACAAATGTGAACAGCTTATAAAATCGGGTGAACATGCTAGATGCATACCCATCTCCCGATTTTCGCACTTGCCTGGCTTTTACATTTCACCTTTATGTCTACAATTACCTCCCCACCCTTCCAAGAAGTCCCATGCAAAATTAATGGAGCCTACTTTCTAGAACATGTACATATCTATAACTGAATCTAAAAAACAAACCCTGTGAAGAACCTCATGGACCCCCTGACGTGTATTGAAAATTTCATGTGAATAGGACCTAAATGCAGAGGAGGTAATTTTCAAAAGGATTTACATACATAAAAGTAGCATTTCATAGCAATTTTCAAAAGCACATTTACCCGTGTAAAACCTTTTGACAGACACTAGATTTACCTACTTTATGTTTGCTTTTTATTCAGGCATACACAAACTCTAAACAATTACTTACCTTATGCTTGCTTTTTACTGAGGCACACACAAACTCTAAACAATTACCTACCTTATTCTTGGTTTTTATTTAGACATACACAATCTTTAAACAATCTTTAAACAATTACCTTACCTTATGCTTGCTTTGTATTCAGGTGCACACAAACTCTAAACAATTACCTACCTTATGCTTGCTTTTTAGAGGAGCAGTAACTTCTAGTATCAGATGGAGGAGTAGTTAGGAGGTTGCACATATAGCTGCTTTTGTCACAGAAATATGAGACTGCTTTTCCAGTGCTTCAGAGGGTTAACTCTGATATTTTGAAGAAACTGAGGACTTCCTCTTGTGTCCTTGTACCCTTGCAGGTTTCCAGAAAGGACCTGGTTGCAAGGTTTCAGGGTTTGATTAATGCATTTCCATATGATAGGCTTTTCCCTTATAGAAATAAGTGAACCTTGGTAAGATCTCTTCTAAAAAAAAAGCCTTTTTTTGATGCTGTTATCAAAAGCAACTATAGATATATTTCTAAACTTGCCCTTGTAGGAAAAATATTTGAAAAGTTTGTGGCTACCTAGGTGGTTGATATTTTGGACAATAGATTTTTGCTGGATAAGTTCCAGCCAGGGTTTAGGAATTCCTTCAGCACAGAGTCTCTGTTATTTCACTCCTTGATGCTCTATATCTGGAAATTGAGATGGACAACAATGTAGTGGTGATGCTTTTGATATGTCAACCATACTATATTGGTTGACTATTTGAAGGAGATAACGCTGGGTGGGGAAGTCCTACAGTGGTTTTGTTTCTTTCTCCAAGGACTGTCACAGCAAGCTTGTATGGACCACTTTTTGTCAGAACCCTGGGATGTGGTCCAGGCATTCCACAGGGCTCTGTTCTGTCCCCCTACCTCTTCTACATCTATATGACTCTGCTTTGTGAGGTTATCAGGGAGGCAGGCCTCAAATGTCACTTCTTTGCAGATGATGTTCAGACCTATTTGGCTGCATCTAAGGAAATATCTGGGGACTTGGCCTGCAGACAAATAGATAAATGCAGGCTTGGAAGCAAGCTTTATCTGACAGAGAGCATAGATTGAAACAAAATGTGATGAAAATGGAGGTCCTGTGGATAAGAAAAAAACAATACTAATCCAAAATTTAAGATCATGTTGGAAGGAGAGCAGTTCCCATGTGCAGGATGGTTAAAAATCTGGGAGTCTGGCTAGACTTTGTTGTCTCCTTCCTTACTCATGTTTTCTTGGTAGTGAGGACCTCTTTTGATTCTTTACGAATGATTCATTAGTTAAAGAATTTTCTTTCTGAGTGGAATTTACATTCTGTTACCCATTCCTTGGACCTTTCTATAATTTATTGTTGTGATTCCATTTATATGGATCTTCTTCTAAAGTTGACTCAAGACTGCAGTTATTGCAAAACATGACACAAAAATTTGGGGTTGCCTAAAACTGTGTTTCCCAAACCTCTCCTGGATGCACACCTAACCAGTTGGGTTTTTAGGATTTCCACAATGAACATACATGAGATAGATTTTTATACCCTGGGTCACCAATGCATGCAAATTCATCTCATGCATATTCATTATGGATATACTGAAAACCCAACTGGTTAGGTCTGCCTTCTGGAGAGGGTTAGGAAACACTGGCCTAAAATGACCATGTTATAACCATATTTCCCCAATGTTAATGGAGTTGCATTGATTACCAGTCACCTTTCAGTGCAAATTCAAACTGTTAATGTTTATCTTTAAAATTAGGCACAGTTTGGCCCCAGCTTACTTGGCAGAAAAACGAATTCCTTACATCCCAGGACGGGAGTTGCAATCTTCAAAGAGACCTCCTCCATATTCCTTTGCATAAAGAAGTTCAGTTACAAGAATCACAAACTAGAGTTTTCACTGTGGCTGCTTCATGTCCATGGAAGTTTTTTGCTCATAATTATTCATTCAGAGTGATTCGTTTTTCATGAAAATTTAAGTCCTGGCTTTTCTTACCAGATATATGATGTATTAGTATCTTAAATGATTTTATTTAATTTTTTGGATGATATTTGTGTCCAGTTACAAGGATTGTTGTTAGGCTCTGGGTTTTATTTTATTTTATATTGTTGATGTATTTGGGTGGATTGCCTAGAATTAATTTACTTACTGATGTTACTATCTATCTATTTATTTATTTAAGCATTTTATATACATTGTTCCAAAAGAAGATCACAATGGTTTACATTATCAGCATTCATATTCTTGGTCAACAATCAGATACTGTGTGTCAACATTCACATTCTAGGTTAACACCATAACAAAAAAAAAATTCTAGTTCATATTCGTACATATTGTAGGACATCGCAATAGCAACTGTATAGTCTAGTTCATATTCATACATTTTTTTTTGTTGACACAAATACCAATTCTAATTCTGCTAACATTATACTTTACATCGATCATTACTTGTTGTTCGCTCCATTGCTTTTGTCTCTGGAAATATTGCCATATTGGTATTTTACATTAAATCGTATGTATTTCTAAAGAGCCACATTTTCAGTTCTCACTTGAAACTCTTTCTTTCTGTCATGTGACGTAAAGACTCTGGAAGAGAGTTCCAGAACTTGGGGCCCACTATGGAAAACATTCAGTCTTTTATTTGCATATAGGTGTGTTCTGAGTGGAAGGCACCATTAGAAGACCTTTGTGCTCTATTTTAAGATTAGTTGTTAGGTTGCTGTAATCCATATATATTGAATGCATTTATGGATTTGTAATTTGTGCATTGCATCAAGTTGGGTTGTAGATGTGATATATAAATATAAATATAAATAAAGAATTAAAAACCTTAGTGCAATTGGCACATACTACCACTTTATGGAAAAAAGATCCGTTTGTGTTCAATACTTAGATGTAAGATTTATACAGGGCTTGCTTCATTTGAAGCTTCACATCAAGTCTCCACTATGTAATAGGACCTCAGTGTGATTTTAATCCTGCTGATGAAAGTCCCTTTTGAGTGTCTAGTCTCCTGTGGGTTGAAATACCTGATCAGGAAGGTTGATTTTTTTGGTGGCAGTCACTTTGGCTCATATGCCAAAAAAAGCAAACAAGCCTTTTACACTTTGGATTGTGAAAGAGCTGGCACTTTCTATCTAAAGTAGACTAAAGACCTTAGAAAGTCCACCCAACATTTTGTTTCCTTTTGCTCCAAGAATCCTGGGATTGCTGTGTTGAAGAGAAACTTATCTGATTGGATATCAGATTGTATCTCCTTCATTTATACCCAAGCAGGTTTGACCTTGAAAGGGCATGTCAAGGCCCATAATGTCAGGGCCATGGCTACGTCAGTGGCCCACCTAAGGTCTACTTCTGTTGAAGAGATTTGCAAAGCTGTGACTTGGAGGTGAGTCCAAACTTATATTTCATTACTGGTTACATTCCATTACTCCTGAAGCAACAGCAGGTTTGAACAGTCTATGCTTCAGGAGGAACAGTCCATGTTCATGGAGGAAAGTCTAATTCTAGCTACCCAAAGGCCCATTTTGTTTTTGGTTGTTTTTCTGTTCAAAATGGGAGTTTGGGGGATTTATAGAGAACATGCAGTGATTTAGTTATCAATGTCATTGTGTAGGTGTGTACTTGTATTAATTCTTTATGCTGTAGTTCTGCATGTATTGCCCTATTTTCTGTCTGTTGCAAGTGATTACTTCTACTAATTTTGCAAAACAGTTGTTCTATCCTTTGTTGGGCTTCTTGTCCTTTTTTCTTTAAAGACAATCCTTAGCTATGGAGTCCCATATGTGTGACTGTTGTGAACTGCTTGTCTTCAGAGAAAGCAAAGTTGCTTACTTATAACAGTTGTTCTCTGAAGACAACAGTTCACCAGTCACACAAACCCTCCATCCACCTCTTCTGGAATTGAGCTCAGTAGCTTAATTACAGAACCTAGGCACATTGTTATCTCGGGTGTACAGAGACTACCGCACATGCTCAGAAGTCTAGGAATTGCCAAGAAAGCTCTTAAGTAGCATTCTGATTGGCACCATATGTATGACTCGTGAACTGCTATCTTCAGAGAACACCTGTTGCAGGTAAGCATCTTCACTTTACTAGGGAACACCTTCATTTATACCCAAGCAGGTTTGACCTTGAAAGGGCATGTCAAGGCCCATAATGTCAGGGCCATGGCTATGTCAGTGGCCCAACTAAGGTCTACTTCTGTTGAAGAGATTTGCAAAGCTGTGACTTGGAGGTGAGTCCAAACTTATATTTCATTACTGGTTACATTCCATTACTCCTGAAGCAACAGCAGGTTTGAACAGTCCATGCTTCAGGAGGAACAGTCCACACAGACATGGTGATCGCATAAGGACTCTTATGCGATCACCATAACACACACACACAGACATGGTGATCGCCATGTCCACACAGACATGCGATCACCATAACACACACACACAGACATGGTGATCGCATAAGGACTCTTCCTTTGGAAAGTAGACTGAAACTGTGAAAAGAAAGGAGACTGTATTTAAAACCATTGTTATATTGTATGTAAAAACTCTATAGAACTTTTGATATGTTATAACTAGAAAAAATATGCACATCTGAAGTATTTCATTAATAACCTCCAAGGAATCTACCTAGGACTTAATTGCTCTGGACTGAAGCCAGAGATCCTGGGCTGAACATGAAGAGGCAAGAAAAGACTAATGCTTTTAAAATAAAAACATTAACTCCTACTATCCCATGACCCAAATATCTCTCCTCATATTTCTTCTCCTAAAGTCTTATGTAGTAGCTTAATATGTTTTCTTCCCTCAGTGATGCTTGCCTGCCCTGAACCTATTCTCACAGCTTTACCTCACATTTCAGCCCTTTTGCTATCACTCTACCCTGTCACTTCCCCTCCATATGTTTCCTTATATTACTTCTCTCTGTTGCTTGCTCAGCCCTCAAATTCCAGCTGCAGTAGAATTCTGCCAGATAATTCTTGCTAAAGCTTTGTCTTCCAATTTTAATTGGCTTGTGTTCAGATATCTAGTCATATTTTTATCTTATTTTAGCAGATTTTAATCACAATTTGTGGATAATTAACTTGGGTACCATAAAACAATCTAGTGGGGAGAGTCAAAACCATTTTTATAGATAAAAAAAGTTGTTTACCCGCAGAAATGGACTTTTTAAAAATTGCCCACTCTCAATGTAGGTAAATTACATACACTGTTCAACAACTCACACAATTTTAACCACATTGTTTTGAGGCACTCCCATGGGTAGAATTAGTTTGGGGAAGATAAGAAGGCATACAGTGAGTGAGTTGTAGGTTAGGTAAGCGGGTGAGGAATAAGTTAATGGGTGTGAGGTCTAGGTAGATGAGTTGGAGTGGGTTATTGGGGAATGGGGCAGTGGGGCAGTGGGGCAGTGGGGGATGTAATGGAGAAAATAGGGGAAGGTAGGTTAGAAGTGCACTGGACCCAGACTCTGGCTGTCTGGATGCGGGGGTCCTAGTTCTGTGAGTCCCCAAATTGGAGATCCCATATGCAAAGGTCCTTAACTTGAGGATTCCAGGTTGGTAGGTTACTGATTCTTTAACTTTCATTCAGTTCCCATAGAAGTAAATGGAAGTTAAACGTAACTTCAGCCCCTGAGTTAAGTAAAGTTTCAGCACTAAAAGGGAAATAAAAACCTGGCTAATTTTTCGTGCACTTTGCTGCATTGGAAGTAATTCCATATGCAGCTCATTAACATGCATTATGCAATAAGCGCTAATTTTTTACTTCCTACTTAGCACACATTTTTGTGTGCTAAAACATGGGAAGTGATCTCTTGATTAGTGGCTGAATATGTCAGGAATTCTACAGATGTGAATGCAAATCCATTATCTAACAAAATGACATTTTGAATTCCACATGTGTAACATAATGGTGGTTGCATTTCCAGAAGATGTCCTGCCTATGGCAACTTGTACCTCCTTAGAGGGGCTCAATTTTCAGAAATTAGCCAGCTAAACCTGTGACTGAAAATATTCACCACTGGCTGGCTAAATTTCTCTGTACAAATTCAAAAAGCACATAAATTTAGCTGATCTCATAGAAACAGAAAAACATAGAAATGACTGCAGAAAAGGACAAATAGTCCATCCAGTCTGTCCAGCAAGCTTATGGTAGTATATGCTGCGCTGTGCAAGTTACTCCCATGCTTAACAGATTCCCAGACTGCAAAAATTGGGCCCTTGTTGGTTGCTGTTTGAATCCAATTTCCTGTTACCCTTTGCTGTTGAAGCAGAGAACAATGTTGGAGTTGCATCAAAAGTATCAGGTTTATTGGTTAAGGATAGTAACCACCACATCAGCAGGTTACCCCCATGCTTATTTGTTTTCCCAGACTGTATAAGCTGAGGCCCTCATTGGTGCTGACTGAATCCAATTCCCCTATTCCCTTGCCATTGAAGCAGAGAGCGATGATGGAGTTGCATCAACAGTATGAAGGCTTATCGGTTAAGGATAGAAACTGCCACACCAGCAAGTTAGAAACATAGAAACATAAAAAGTGACAGCAGAAAAGGACCCTATGGCCCATCCAGTCTGTCCAGCAAGCTCCCAAAGTTTTGGTTTCCCATACCTATCAGTTTCTCAGACCGCCAAGGTCAGGGCTGTTGTTGGTTACTGTTTAAGACCAATTTCCCTCCCCCCTTGCCGTTGAATCAAAGAACAATGTACAATGTTGGAGTTGCAACAGAAGTGTAGTATCAGGCTTTTAGTTAAGGGTACTAACCGCTGCATCAAGCAAGTTACCCCCACCAAGCAAGTTACTCCCATGCTCATGTGTTTTCCCAGACCCTACAGTTTATGTCTTTGTTGATTGCTGTCTGAATCCAGTTCCTCCTTTCCTCTTTTCTCTTTTCTCCCTGCCATTGCAGCAGCGAACAATGATGGAATTGCCTCACATTTTGAAGTCTATTTGCCACACCAGCAAGATACCTCTATGCCTTACTTCATTAAGAAAATGCCATACTGGGTCAGACCAAGGGTCCATCAAGCCCCATCATTCCCCTCCCCCTTGTCTTTAGGGTTCCACAGTGTTTTTCCCATGCCCTTTTGACATCTTGCACAGTTTTTGTCTTCACTACCTCCTCCGGCAGGGCATTTCAGGCATCCACCACCCTCTTCGTGAAGAACTATTTCCTGACATTGCTTCTGAGTCGTTCTTCCCAGAGTTTCATTTCATGACCCCTAGTTCTATTGGCTTCATTTGATCAGAAAAGGTTTGTTGTTGATCGTGCATCATTAAAACCTTTTAGGTATCTGAAGGTCTGTATCATATCTCCTCTGTTCCTCCTCTCCTCCAGGGTATACATATCTAAGTCTTTCCACCTCTCCTCATAAGTCATTTGATGAAGACCTCTCACTATTTTGGTCACCCTTCTCTGGATCGCCTCCAACCTATCTCTGTCCCTTTTGAGATACGGTCTCCAGAACTGAACATAGTACTCCAGGTGAGGCCTCACCAAGGACCTGTACAAGGGTTTTATAACTTTTTTTTTTTACTAGATATTCCTCTTTCTATGCAGCCCAGCATACTTCTAGCTTTAGCTATCGTCTTGTCACATTGCTTCACCATCTTTAGATCGCTAGACACTATCACCCCAAGGTCTCTCTCCTATTCCATGCACAGCAGCGCTTCACCCCTATCACATACAGTTCCTTTGGATTACCACGTCCCAGATGCATGACCCTGCACTTCTTGGCATTAAATCCCATTTGCCATATCTTCGACCACTCTTCAAGCTTCCTTAAATCACGTTTCATTCTCTTCACTCCTTCCTGTGGGTTGACTCTATTGCAGATCTTAGTATCATCTGCAAATAGACAAACGTTACCTTCTATCCCTTCTGCAATGTCGCTCACAAAAACATTAAACAGAACCGGTCCTAATACCAATCCCTGCGGCATTCCACTTACACCGTTCTCTCTTCAGAGTAGGTTCCATTTACCATCACACTCTGTCTTCTATCCATCAACCAGTTTATAATCCATGCCACCACTTTAGCACTTACTCCCAAGCTTCTCATTTTGTTCACAAGTCTTCTATGAGGTACTGTATCAAAGGCTTTACTAAAATTCAAGTAAATCACATCAAGTGCTCTTCCCTGATCCAATTCTCTAGTTACCCAATCAAAGAAATCAATCAGATTCATCTGACAGGACCTACCCCTGGTGAATCTGTGGATCAAGCAAGCCACCATATAATGGAGAAACTGGATCAAGCCACCACCATATAATGGAGAAACTGGTCAACACCCAACTCTCTTGACTATCTAGACAATCATAAGATTCTCTACCCTGCTCAGTTCGGATTCTGTAAATCCCTAAACACAGAATCCGTCCTAATCACACTCACAGATAACATCCTCATGGGCTTAGACAAAGGACAATCATACCTACTGGCATTGCTTGACATTTCGGCTGCTTTTGACACCGTGAATCATTCCATTCTCATTAACTGCCTTGCTGACATAGGCATCTCAGGTACAGTCCTCAGCTGGTTCAAGTCCTTCCTCAGCAATAGAAACTACAAGGTCAGAATAAGCAACAAAGAATCCCACCCCATTAGCTCTTCACATGGAGTACCTCAAGGATCATCACTCTCTCCTACTCTCTTTAACATATATCTTCTACCCCTCTGCCAGCTCCTTGCAAATCTAAAATTAACACAGTTCATTTATGCCGACGATGTGCAAATACTGATCCCCATAACAGAATCCATCTCCAAAACCCTCAATTTCTGGAACAGCTGCCTATACTTCATCAACCTTCTCCTCTCTAGCCTCAACCTAGTCCTCAATACTACCAAAACTGAACTCATCCTCATCTCTCCGAATGACTATAACCCCCACATCAACAACCTCACTACAGCCTCAGCAGCGACCCAAGTGAGAGATCTTAGCGCTATACTGGACAACCGACTGAACTTTAAAAAATTTGTCAACAACACCACAAAACAATGCTTCTATAAGCTACATATTCTGAAAAGGCTCAGACCCCCTCTTTCACTTACACGATTTCCACACGGTCCTCCAAGCCACCCTATTCTCAAAAATCAACTATTGTAACTCACTACTCCTCGGCCTCCCTGCAACTTCCACTAAACCTTTGCAGATGTTCCAGAACGCCACCGCAAGGATCCTAACCAATTCTAATCGAAGAGACCATATCACGCCCATTCTCAAGAATTTACATTGGCTTCCCATCAACTTCAGAATCCTTCATAAGTCCCTCACCATTATACACAAGACCATCCACAATCAGTCCTCACTCCAGTTAAAAATTCCTTTCCACCTACACTCCTCCATGAGACCGATCAGAGCTGCTACAAAGGGACCCTCCACGCTTCCCCCACCAAGTCCATGCTTCACCCCTCCATAAGGAAACGTGCCTTCTCTACAGCCGGACCTTCTCAGTGAAACGCATTACCCCCAGAGTTATGCCAGGAACAATGCCCGCTTACCTTTAGGAAGAAATTGAAGACTTGGCTATTCAAACAAGCCTTTCCTTAATCTGCTGCGGCACAAACACTGACTCTCGAGGCACTTATCGGTTCAGAAACATGCTGTAATCACTATCACTATTCCTGTCCCATGCCCCTTGTCCCCAGTCCCCCACTTTTTTCCCTCACCCCTCTCTCCAGCCCCAGTCACCCTCTCTCTTTAAGTCATTTTGCGCTTAAGTACTACTTTCCTGTTACCATTGTCAGTTGTTTTTTATTCTCCCTCCCTACCTCGCCTAGCTCCTCTACCCTGGCAGCCCTGTCCTTCCTTAAGATCTGAGTTAAGTTCTGAGTTATCTTTATACTAGGTTATCCTGTATTTATCTTGATTACTCCCTTGTTATATGTAACTTTCCCATGTTTTGATGTAAACCGGTGTGATAAGACTTTTTGTCCTGAATGTCGGTATAGTAAAAAGAATTAAATAAATAAATATTGTAGGTAGTTTACTATCCTTTCTTTCAGCAGAGTCTCCATTAATTTTCCCGCCACTGAGGTGGGGCTAACCAGCCTGTAATTTCCAGCCTCCTTTCGGCTCCCACTCTTGGGAAGCAGGACCATCACCACTCTTCTCCAGTCACTCGGCACCACACCCGTTTCCAGGGATCTATTGAACAGGTCACTCAGTGGACCCCCCAGCACATCTCTGAGCTCCCTAAATATCCTCAGATGAATCTCATCAGGCCCATAGCTTTGTCCACTTTCAGTTTTCCTAGCTCTTCCCATACATTCTCTTCCATAAACGGGATTTCATCAAATCTTCTCCTGTTGACTGCCTTATTAACCAGCGACGGTCTTTCCCCAGGGTTTTCCTTAGTGAATACCGAACTGAAGTATCTGTTTAATATTTCTGCCTTTTCTTGATCTCTTTCCACACATTCAACCTTTTCATCTTTCAGTTTCACTATGCCACTTTGGACCTTTCTCCTTTCTCTGATGTATCTGAAAAAAGTTTTGTCACCTCTCTTTACCCCTTTGGCAATCCTTTCTTCCGCCAGACATTTTGCATTCCTGATTACTTTCTTTGTCTCTCTCAGTTTAACCAGATATTCTTCCCTGTGATCTTCTTTTTGGGATCCTGTATATTTCTCGAACACTGTTCTTTTTATTTTGTCAACCACCTCCTTTGAGAACCAGATAGATTTCCTTTTTCTCTTTTGTTTCCTTTTCTGATGTAAAGATTAGTTGCCTTTGTGCTCGCTCCTTTTAGTTTAGCCCACATTTGTTCCACCTCTTCCATTTTCTCCCAGTCTGCAAGTTCTATCTCAGGAATTTTCCTATTTCAGCAAAGTCCGTATTTTTTAAGTTCAAAACTAGGGTCTTCATGTGACGTCTCCGTATCCTATTTGTAATATCAAACCATACCGTTTGATGGTCGCTAAGGTGGGCCCCCACCCGGTCGCTAAGGTGGGCCCCCATCTGGACATTTGAGATGTTATCCCCATTTGTGAGCACTAAGTTGAGAATAGCTCCCTCCCTCATGGGTTCCATTACCATTTGTTTGAACAGAGCCTCTTGCAGGGAATCCACTGTCTCTCTACTTCTGTTAGATTCCGCAGAAGGGATCCTCCAGTCTACATCAGGCAGACTAAAATCTCCAACAATAAACACATCTCCCTTCCTTCCCACCTTTTGAATGTCTTCTATCAGCTCTCTGTCTAGTTCTTCCATTTGAGTCGGAGGCCTGTAAACTACTCTGGTAAAAATAGATGCACCATCCTCTTTTTTTAGGATGGCCCATAATGCTTCTTCTCTACTCCCTATTCCTTGCAGTTCAGTTGCTTGGATATTGTTTTTGACATAAAGAGCTACTTCTCCTCCTTTTCCGTCCTCTCTGTCCTTCTTTAACAAGTTATAACCCAGTATGGCCATATCCCAATCATGAGATTCCATGAACCATGTCTCCGTAACAGCAACAACATCTAAGTCCGCCTCCACCATTAAGGCTTGCAGGTCTGGGATTTTATTGCCCAGACTACGAGCATTTGTGCTCATAGCTCTCCCGTTTCATTTGTTCTGTTTATTGCTTTTCTTAGACTTGGTTTTTGCCTTGTCCAGCTGACCTTTGTTATCCCCTTCATCCTTCTCCTTTGTTTTTGTATTTGCTTTTGTTTTGTTTTTGCTGTTTGGGGGCGACACTCCACTCTCCTCATGCTATCCCCATTGTTTAGTTTAAATGCCTTATGGCATAGGATTTGAATTTATCCCTTAGTATCCTTTTTCCTGCCATAGACACATGTAAGCCATCTTTGACATAGAGACCTTTTTTGTTTCATAAATTGCCCCAGCCTCCAATATTTCCAAAACTTTATTCCTTGCACCAAGTTTTGAGCCATGTATTGAATGTATGTATATTGCCTAGTCTTTCTTTCCCCTTTCCATGAACAGGTTAAACGTCTGAAAAGGCAATAGTCTTTGCCATATGACTAATCTGCTTCGCTAGAGACTGGAAGTCTCTCTGTACCATATGGATGCTGTTTCTAGCAAAGTCATTGGTTCCCAAATGCACTAATTTCTTCATTTCCATCCTGTAGTCTTTAGGGATCCACAGTGTTTATCCCATGCCCCTTTGAATTCTTTCACTGTTTTTGTCTTCACCACCTCCTCTTGAAGGGCATTCCAGGCATCCACCACCCTCTCCATGAAAAAATATTTCCTGACATTGGTTCTTAGCTGTCATCCCTGGAGTTTCATTTCGTGACCCCTAGTTCTACTGGTTTCTTTCCATCAGAAAAGTTTTGTCGATTGTGCATCATTAAAAACTTTCAGGTATCTGAAGGTCTGTATCATATCTCCCCTGCACCTACTCTTTTCAAGGGTATATATTCAGATCCTTCAGCCTCTTCTCATAGGTTTTCTCATCCAGACTCTACACTATTTTGGTCACTCTTATCAGTCTTTGTCCCTTTTTTTTTTATTATTTTATCTTTATTGATTTTTAACATAATTACAAAGCATATCTCTTTGTTCAGAAACATTTAGAAATTTCTTTAACAATATCTCACTTATAAGAAAACAATCATATATTATTCAGACCTCAAGTCATACCAGAGGAGGAGTACACCATTCAAAGGAGCAAATAAAGAAAAATTAATATAAAGCAACAACTTGACGTGTTGTCTTCTACCCATTACTTTGCCTAGATATAGGACTCTCTTGGAGTGAGGGGATAGGCGCCAGTCGTTTATGAGCTTCAAGTAACATTTTAAGCAGTTCTGGTACAAAGAAAATGTACGTCTCATTATCTAACTTAATAATGCACTTACAGGTATATCTCAACTGAAAGGTGGCGCCTACTGCACGGTTGTCCTGGGGTAATGGCAGGAACCCCTTCCTCCTCTCTTTGGTAACTTTAGCCAAGTCAGGGAAGATTTGGACAACTTGACCCAGGAAGTTAACCCCATACGTTGAAAGTAATTTCGCATTACAAGACCAAGGTCTTATTCATTTATAAATGATACCAATAGTGTTGTTCTTTCATATATCTATACTGTTGAGGTTTCTAAAAAGTCCGTTAGATTTCCAAAATCAATTTGGTGTTGTACCGCATTCTCTCTTGTACGAGCAAATGGTAAGAAATATACTTTACTGAAAGAAGGTATATTTTCGGGGGAAATATGAAGAATCTCAATCAAATACTTGCAGAGAGTAACACACGGCTGTTCACCTATAACTTTAGCAAAGTTCAGAAACCTTAAGTTCAGGTGTCTTAAACGGTTTTCAATTAGCTCAATCTTTCTGTTCAATAAGATTCATTCTTGGATTAAAGTTGTCTGAAAATCCTGAGCTTTTTTCCCTTACATTTCCAAATTCTGAATTCTATTGGCATGATCTGTAAGCTGCGAATTAAAATCTTGAGTTATTGTGTCCATCTTCAAAGAAATTGTGGAAATCTGCTGTGAGCAACCATGTAAAGCTGAACCCAGATTGGCAACCAGTTCCCACAATGAGTCCAATGTCACTACCGATGGTTTAGGGATTGTGATATTCGTGGCTCCCTGTTCCAATGGAGCCTCAGGTTGTAAAACATTCGAAGAACTTAAAGACAAAGTTCTAACAGGCTCACCTCCACCAATTGCTTCCATCTGGGGTTCCAGGTCTAGGGACACTTCCACCGCATTCCCATCTTTCATTCCCCTCTTCCTGGTCCCCGCGGTGACTCCTTCACCTGCCTGTCCAGAACTCACCGGTTCTGTACCTGCATTCATCGGGCTCGAGGACAACTGAGCAAATGGCGCTGAAGGTTTTCTAGGACACGGAGGGCTGAGAGTGGTTTCCTCTGGGAAGGCCAATGCTCCTCTACTGGTCTCCTCGGCGAGAGATGCCACTTCCGGTGGCAGTAGACGCGGCATTTGCGTGCACATGCGCGCATTTATATAAAATTGAATGCACGTGTACACATGTATTGCCGATTTTATAACATACATGCATATGTGTCCATATGTTATAAAATCGCTATGTCCATGTGCGCGAGCCAGCATATACGTGCATGTGTGTGCACGCACGCAGGTCTTAAAATTCACCTTTTAGAGTACTGTATACATTTCTGGCCACCATATCCTAAAAAAGATATAGTTGCATTGCAAACAATATAGAGAAGGATGGCCAATATGATAAAGGGATGGAACGACTCCCCTATGAGAAAATGCTAAAGAGGTTGAGTCTGTTCAGCTTGGAGAAAAGATGTATGAGGAGGGATTTGATAGAGGTCTGTAAAATCATGAGTGGAATAGAACAGGTAAATGTAAATTGGTTATTTATTTTTCAAAAAATATAAAGACTAGGGGGCACTCCATGAAGTTAGTAAGTAGCACATTCAAAACAAATCGGAGAAAATTCTTTTTCACTCAAATCACAATTAATTCTGAAAATCATTACTGAAGAATGTGATTAAGGCAGTTAGTGTAGCTAGATTTAATAAAAGGTTTGGACAAATTCCTGGAGGAGAAGCTAATAAACTGTTATTAACCAAGTAGACTTAAAAAATTGCCATTACTTATCACTGTGCAATAGCAGCATGGGATCTATTTACTTTTTGAGATCTTGCCAGGTACTTGTGACCTGAATTGAACACTGTTGGAAACAGGATTCTGGGCTTGAAAGAGTGAGAAACTGTGTATATGTTTAGGAGCCTGTGAGAGCAAGAGCTTATGTGTGTGTGTGCGTTTGTGTGTGTAAAAAGCCTGTGTGTAAGAAAAGGAAGAGCGTGTGAGAACAGTATTTGACAACACCGACCCAACCCGACACGATACATGTTTCGTGGGCTTCATCAGGGGTGGAAAACATATGTGGTGTGTTCTGTCGCTGTCTTTCTGCATGCACTGCTACTCGGTTTCAGCTTTAAACTAGCAGCCTGTTGTCAAATACTGTTCAAGCAATGCTCAGATAAGTGTCCGGTTTCTTCTGCCAAACAAACAAACAAAAAAAAAACCAAAACAAAACACATATCCAGCACAGCTCTCTGCTTCAACGGCAGGGGAGAAGAAAAACTGATACTTCACGCATATCCAGCACAGCTCTCTGCTTCGACGGCAGGGGAGAAGAAAAACTGATACTTCACGCATATCCAGCATAGCTCTCTGCTTCGACGGCAGGGGAGAAGAAAAACTGATACTTCATGCATATCCAGCATAGCTCTCTGCTTCGACGGCAGGGGAGAAGAAAAACTGATACTTCACGCATATCCAGCACAGCTCTCTGCTTCGACGGCAGGGGAGAAGAAAAACTGATACTTCACGCATATCCAGCACAGCTCTCTGCTTCGACGGCAGGGGAGAAGAAAAACTGATTCTTCACGCATATCCAGCACAGCTCTCTGCTTCGACGGCAGGGGAGAAGAAAAACTGATACTTCACGCATATCCAGCATAGCTCTCTGCTTCGACGGCAGGGGAGAAGAAAAACTGATACTTCACGCATATCCAGCATAGCTCTCTGCTTCAACGGCAGGGGAGAAGAAAAACAACCAATAAGGGCTGAATAACATAGTCTGGGTAAAACAAATAAGCATGAGTGTAGCTTGCTTATTGCGGCGGTTACTACCCCTAACTAATCAAGCTTGATATTTCACTTGGATGCAGCTCCATCACTGCTCTCTACATCAATGGTGGGGGTGGAAGGGAAATAGAACCAAAGAGCTAAGAGAAACAGATAAGTATGAGAAAAAAAATGTGTGAAGCTTGCTGGGCAGAATGGATGGGCCGTTTTGGTCTTCTTCTGCCGTCATTTCTATGTTTCTATAAATACGAGTTAAAATTCAAAAACAAAAAGATAAATCAATGATTATATATTAAGGGCACAGTCTATGTAAAGTTGATAGACGTGCATAGCAGCCTTCAAAACGCTGCACAACCTTAATGTGAGGTATTCAAGTGATAAGCCCACATAAATTTATGAGGTGTCCACACGATCAAAATACATTATTTTTCAGCTTATGTATATGGTGTTATAGTGAGTTCATTGTCTGAATATACATCATATCGAATCAGTTTTTGTTTATATAAGTATAAAATTCCGACATGGGTCGACATCGGTGGCCCTCCATGTATTGAGACGCTGCCCTGTAACGCAGCAAGATGCCACCGGCACACTACACTGTAGGACACTGCCAGCCTCAACCAGCCATCCTTTCTCATAGGTGTACGTGCACCCAACGTCATCCTATTTAAGAGGCTCACAGTAGGAAAAGCCCTGCCACACATTCTGATGACCTGACATGGCCAGCCCTATAAAGCGCCTTTCCAGTCCTTCCCTCACTGTCTCAGCAACAGATCCAACTTCTTCTGGTAGGGAGTGTTGCTTCCAGCGTTCCTGTCTTCGTTCCAGCCTTGGCTTCAGTCTTCGTTCCAGCCTTGGCTTCAGTCCTCATCCAGCTGTCTTTGGTTTGTTTTCTGTCTTTGTTCCAGCCTGTTCCATCTACATTGCCCGCCTGTTCTTGTCCTTGCCTGCGTGTCCTGCCTATCCATCCCTTTTCTCCTCTGTCAGAAGGAAATCTGGTTTTGACTTCGGCCTGGACCCCAGATACAACTGATTGCTGCCTGTCTCTGACTATTGCCTGAACTTCAGATATGATTGACCTCTGTTTGCCTCTAACCATTGCCTAGACCAGTGGTTCTCAACCTTTTTTCTGTCGGGACACACCTGACAAATGGTTCTCACATGCATGACACTCTGTATCTGCAGGATCCACCCTGACCCCCCAACAATGGCTACAGAACAGAACTAGGACATTCCCCATTCAATTTACCATACAAAAGAGATATTTCTGGTGTCATCTCAGTAACAGCAACATAAACACTCTCTCCTACCAGGTGCAATAGCCCTCCTTGTGAAAAAACAGTAATTTACCACCAATGCATGTTCTATTGGGAAAACACAACAAATAATATTAATACACATGCCTACATGCTAGTAAAATATTTCACCTTGGTCACACACATAGAATCGACCTTCACCAAGTACAGAAAGACCACAAATCACAAATATGGAAACAGAAACTGGAATGGAAACCCAAAAAAAGCCACTCTGCATTCTGTGCAAAACAGAAATATAGCAACTAACAGACTTCCAGGATCTGCAATAATGCACACAAACTAATGTGCACAAAGTTACACCTGCATTATGGAACTCAAACAGTAATAACCCTACCTATGAAAAGACAGCACTGCAAAAATTATACAAGGCCCTAAACACCAATACACCTCCTATTAGGAAAACAGAACAAGCCAAGCTGCTATAGATCCCTATCAAGAAACTACAAGCTTGCAGAACACCCTTAGCTGGGTCACACACACACAGAACACAGATAGACCCTCACCAAATACAGACTAAAGTGACCATAAAGCTAATGTTTTTGTTTTGCGTTGTTCCACTGCATACAAAGTTTGGCTTCTTGCTGTTTCAGTTCAGTTTTTGTCTCCACATTTCTATTTATACATTCCTTGAGAAATATAAAATAATTCTAAAACTAGAATATATTAAATGTTTCAAAACAACTGATAAATGGAATAACATCCAATCATTAAAAATTTTCAAAATTATTAAAAATTCTCCAAACACCAATAAAATATTTCTAACAGCAGACACATCACATAATATCCAATAATTAAAATGGCAGACAATCAAGAAAGATAAACTTAAAAAGCCACCTTTACTTACCCTCTCCAGTAACTCTCCTACTCCTTTCCCTTGTAGGCCAATAGCGCATACCAGAAGAAGCAAGGGCTGCTGAAGCTCTGTCCTTACGTTCTTATTCCTTAGGGCCCATGACTAGTCTGTTTCACATACACACACACACACTTTCTCTCACACACCAGTCATTTCCCTGACCAATCTCTTTCTCTCACACACACCAATCACCTCCCTGACCAGTCTCTCTCACTCACTCCAGTCACCTCCCTGACCAATCTCTCTCTCACATACACATCACCTCCTTGACCAATCTATTTCTCTCACATATACATTGCACCTCCCTGACCAATGTCTCTTTCTCTCTTTCTCTCTCACACACACACCAGTCATATCCCTGACTAATGCCTTTCTCTCCCTCAAACACACACAGTCAGGTCCCTGACTAATGTCTTTCTCACACACACACCAGTCACCTCCCTGACCAATGTCTCTTTCTCTCACATACACACACTAGTCACCTCCCTGACCAATCTCTCTCTAAATATATCACACACACACACACCAGTCACTTCCCGGAACAATCTCTCTCTCTCTCACACCAGTCACTTCCCTGACCAATCTCTTTCTCACACACCAATGACTTTCCTGAGTAGTATCTTGCTCTCACACGTTTTCTCTCTTACTTAGACACGCACACACATTCTCTTATACACTTACACACTTGCTGGCTCACTCATTCACCCCCAACCCCACCTCCAGCACACATAGCAGCTATAGCACAAGGTAGCCGGTATGCTGCTATTAAAAGCAGAATCCTGACAGGCTAGAAACTGCAGCAGGAATGACCTCCCCGCCCTGCAGTGGTAAGAAGGCAGCACTCAGTTGATTTCTTGTGCTGCTATCACGGCACAGAGCAGTCAGCCTAGAATGTAATTCTATGCTTTTTCTTCTCCCCACCCCAGCCTTTTATTTTTTTTGCAATTTAATTATTATTATTTTTATGTTTTCTTGCTGGTGTTGCACTTGCGAGAGAAGGGGATGTCAGAGCCAGGCCAAGGGCGGGGAGGGGGGGGGGGGGGGCGAGCAACAGCAAAGTACTCCTGCAGCCACTGGCAAAGTGGCCAGCCAGCATCGATCTTTAGCTCCGGGTCTGAGCAGCTAATGGATGGCTTCCCCCAACAGCCCAGCGGCAGGAAATCCCGGCGGCCACATTCTCAGCTGACTGCTCTGTGCCGCAATGATCGCAGCACAGGCAAACTGCTGAGAGTAGTGGGGCCATGGAGAGCCTTGGGTGCAATTTCTGCAGCAGCAGCATGCATGCATGGCCTTTTCTTCTTCCCGCGTGCCCGGTAAACATCACTTTCTCTTCCAGGCCACAGGGTCAAGAAGAAGAAACTGTCATGTTCCCGTTGCCAGCTTCCACAAACACTGCTGCTGTTCCTCCTCGGGGCTTGAATTTGCTGATAGCCCGGGCAGGAATGGCAGCAGTGTTTGTCTCGCTGAGGGGAAAGGGGGGGAAGAGCAGCGGGTGCGCAACACACCTGCCGGTGCTTCACGACACACTAGTGTGCCACCACACACCGGTTGAGAACTGCTGGCCTAGACCCCGGATACAACTGACCACTGCCTGCCTCCGACTATTGCCAGGACCTCGTATATACTTGACTACCGCCTGCCTATGACCCTAGATAACCATGGACCTTCTCTTCTGCCATCAGCAGAGACCCCACCTAAGTTCTGCTGGCATTGGCATCCAAAAGCTCAACCCGAGGGGACCTTGAGTTGTTATAGTGTAAGTCCTGACTGGTCTCTGCTCTGCTTGGGTCTGCCTGTTGATGGTGGGAACCTGGAGGGCTCCTCCCTGCAGATAGAGTCAATCTTGCCTCAGCCTGAGGATCCACAGACACAACACATTTCTTATATTTTGTATTTTGCTCTTTCTTTATAGCTCCACTGTTCAGAGTCTGGTTTCACAGGCTTTCTATTTTGGTTTTATCTGCATATTTCTGTTTCTAATTTGTAGCCCCATATATCTGTATTAGGTAAGGGTCAGTTTGTGTTCTGCCTGTGTGTAATTAAGGTGCAGTGTTTCTGCTAGTTTGTATTTTCTCTGTAGGCATTTATAGCAGTCCAACTTGTCCTCTTTGCCCAGTAAGTGGTGTATTAATGCTCTAGGGCCTGGTGTAATATTTGTATTGCTGCCATTTCATAAATAATGGTGCTGTTTGATTCCTGAGAGTTACTGCTCTGACTAAATGGAAAGACAAGATTCTAGATGTTGGGTTGTTTTTTCTTTTTTTGCAGGGGTTTTGTGTTACCTCATAGTAATGGTAACTTTCAAACTGGCACACAGTTGCACATTTGCACATATGCATTGACCTGCGCCCAGGGACATGGCCATTTTATAACATATGTGCGCATATGCACACATGTTATAAAATAGGCTGGCTGCATGCACATATGAGCCATATTTTATGTGGGTGTACGCATGTGCAGGCATATCCCGCTTCTACTGAGTCTCGAAGGATTTTAAAAGTGGGGCATGCCAAGGCTAGTTAAATCAGTTCATCCCCAGTTCACCCAGTTAAGGGGTAGATCCTCCAAACCCACTTAGTTTAGTAGCCTTCACTCCCCTCAGTTAGTCCTCACCCTTAAAACCCCACAGATCTGCCTAGTTTTCTTTATTTTATAATTTACACATCCTACATAGCAGAAGTAAACTTACGCGGAAAGGGTTCTGGGTGTGTGCCCAGGCTTATAAGTATTTACGCATACATCTCTGGTTCACACCCTAAAACACCCTTGCCCTACCCAGAGTACGCCCATGTCCCACCCCTTTTTTTAAACTTTGGAGATGTGCACAGATCCAGGCAGCTTTTAAAATTTGCTCAGCGCACAAAAGCCCAACTCTTTCACGCATGCCCTAATTAATGCTCACTCCGGGGTTTAGAAAATTCACTTTAAATGTTTAGTAGTGGAAGGATTTTGTTTTGCTGAGGTGACACCAGAATTTGAATATATATTTGTTTTGCATGTTGGGTTGTAATGTGAACTGTCCTAGTTCTGCTCTTTACCCATTCTTATGATTCTTATGATTATTACTAGTTTATTGTCTTTATGAAGATCTCTGCCTTTCTAGAAAGAGGATTCATGAAATAATACGTTGATATTTGTTTTATTACATGATTGACTGCATCTGTTTTTGTTCTTGCTTTTACATGATATTCTTGTGTATTTATAAAATGCAATAAAAATAAAATTGATACAGATTAATAAGGAATTTTTTATGTTGGCAAGTGCTTGAAATAATTAAGTTAAAATATTTTAAAGTTTCACTCATGATGCTTATCAGCTGTTGCAGACTACTTAGAAATTCTTTGTCAGGTGCACTGTAAGGCATTATTTATGGATAAGAGTACAATTAATAATAGGGCTCCGACCTGTATATCTACTGTCCAACCATGTTATTTATTTATTTTATTTTATTTATTGTTTTTTGTTATACCGAGTTTCATGATAGGCATCACATCAACCCGGTTTACAATTAACAAAGTGTGAAAAGCATAACGTAGCGTAGTAAACAATATTCTCAATAAAAACCTTGAACTTTAAATACAGGGAATCAGAAAAAGGATGTGAGAAAGTTACAATAAAACAGGGAAAAATTAACTTGGAACTGGAATGTTAAGCTTGGGCTCTCCAAAAAATCAGTTCTGGCCTTGCCATTGATTCAGCTAACTCTAATATTCAGAGTCTTATCCATATATCTAACTCTGATCGTGCTGTAGAATAGCATGAATAGTTATCTGGCTAACTTTAAGAGAGTTGGTTGTATTCAATGGTGCGGCCACACCACTGAATATCTTGCCAATCCAGTGGGAGCAGTGAGAGGAGAGGATCACGTTGCTGGTGGCTGAAAGGAATCAGTAAGTTTTGCTTGGGAAATTTTAAAAAATATTGGGGAGAAGTAAACTATTGGGGTATATTATTTAGTGTTATTGTGCTTTAAATAGACAGTAAGGTAGATAGTAAACAGACGTTAGTGTGTTTGTTTTTCTCAACCCTCCCACCCCTCTCCCTAGCTCATCCTTTAATTTATAGGCAGGTGCCACTTTCACACTAAAAAAAAAAAAAATCAGCCTTTTAACTTCACTTCACGAATTCCCCACACCTTATTGAGAGTTTGATCATTCCTTTGTAGGCCACAACCAGATATATAGTGAATACACTAATACATTTAAAGGACCCTAATTAGACACATTCCTATTCTCATAGCAACCTAAACTTTAACTAGGAACTGAACAAATTTGAATTCAAGGCAGAAGTCCAGCAGCAAGAGGGGGCCTCCCAGTCTTTTGCATTGAGTGTCACATGTATGATTTTTTACCCACCAGTGAGAATTTGTACATGTGCACCCCACAAAAAGTTCCATGTCTGAACTCTGGAGGCTAGAGTGGCAGACCTGGAGACCTGAGGCAGACAAAGAGGTAAATAGATGAGACCTTCAGGTACATAGTAGCCAAGTCCCAATTTCAGACTGGCAGCCCTGGTGCTGCCGTGGAGAAATAAGTTCTCATGATCGTAGAGCATCAACCTAGTTCAGCAGGAAAGGATCCTGTAGCAAGGACCCGCTCTCCAGGTGGTGCATTGTCCTCTTGCACTGAAGATGTGTCTCCCAGGGCTACTGCCCAGGAGGGAAGGGTTAGGTTGGCCATCATAGTTGGTGATTCAATTATTAGGAATGTAGACAGCTGGGTGGCTGGTGGCCGTGAGGATTGCCTGGTAACATGTCTACCTGGTGCGAAGGTAGTGGACCTCACGCGTCACCTAGATAGGATTTTAGACATTGCTGGGGAGGAGACGGCTGTCATGGTACATGTGGGCACCAACAACAGCAAAATGTGGGAGGGAGGTTCTGGAAGCAAAATTTAGGCTCTTAGGTAGAAAGCTGAAATCCAGAACTTCCAGGGTAGCATTCTCTGAAATGCTCCCTGTTCCATACGCAAGTTCCCAGAGGCAGGCAGATCTCTGGAATCTCAATGCATGGATAAGACGATGGTGCAAGGAAGAGGGATTCAGTTTTGTAAGGAACTGGGGAACCTGTTGGGGAAGGGGGAGTCTTTTCCAAAGGAATAGGCTCCACCTTAACCAGGGTGGAACCAGGCTGCTTGGCGCTAACCTTTAAAAAGGAGATAGAGCAGCTTTTAAACTAGAACAGAGGGAAAATCTGACAGTCGCTCAGCAGCGTATGGTTTAGAGGGAGGTATCTTCAAAGAATACTAATGACGCATTAGAATTAGGGCATCCCAATAGTGAGGTTCCAATAATAAGAAAAGTAGTCCAAGTGCTTGTAATTAAAAACTCACCTGAACTAAAAGATTCCAATTTATCCCTATGAATGAAAAAGTAGAATGAAAATACAAACAAAAAACACACGTTGAAATGTTTGTATGCTAATGCCAGAAGTCTAAGAAGTAAGATGGGAGAATTAGAATGTATAGCAGTGAATAATGACATAGACTTAATTGGCATCTCAGAGACATGGTGGAAGGAGGATAACCAATGGGACAATGCTATACCGGCTTACAAATTATATCGCAGTGATAGAGAGGAGCATCTGGGAGGCAGGGTGGCGCTTTATGTGAAAGGGAAATAGAACCTAAGGTTACTAAGAGCCAAGAGAAACAGATAAGTATGAGAAAAAAGAAGTGTGAAGCTTGCTGGGCAGACTGGATGGACCGATTGGTCTTCTTCTGCCGTCATTTCTATGTTTCTATGTTATGTCCAGGATGGCATAGAGTCCTAGATAATGTGGTAGGCCTGATTGACAAACTGAAGAGTAGTAAATCACCTGGACCGGATGGTATACACCCCAGGGTTTGAAGGAACTCAAAAATGAAATTTCAGATCTATTAGTTAAAATTTGTAACCTGTCATTAAAATCATCCATTGTACCTGAAGACTGGAGGGTGGCTAATGTAACCCTAATATTTAAACAGGGCTCCAGGGGCGATCTGGGAATCTACAGACCAGTTAGCCTGACTTCAGTGCCAGGAAAAATAGTGGAAAGTGTTCTAAAGATCAAAATCACAGAACATATAGAAAGGAATTGTTTAATGGAACAAAGTCAGCATGGCTTTACCCAAGGCAAGTCTTGCCTCATGAATCTGCTTCACGTTTTTGATGGGGTTAATAAACATGTAGATAAAGGTAAACCAGTAGATGTAATGTATTTTGATTTTCAGAAGGCATTTGACAAAGTTCCTCAGGAGAGGCTTCTAAGAAAAGTAAAACATCATGGGATAGGTGGTGATGTCCTTTTGTGGATTACAAACTGGTTAAATGACAATTTTCTCAGTGGAGGGGGGTGGGCAGTGGAGTGCCTCAGGGATCTATACTAGGATACGTGCTTTTCAATATATTTATAAATGATCTGGAAAGGAATACAAGTGAGGTAATCAAATTTGCATATGAAATAAAATTATTCAGAATAGTTAAATCACAAGCAGATTGTGATAAATTGCAGGAGGACCTTGTCAGACTGGAAAATTTGGTATCCAAATGGCAGAAGAAATTTAATGTGGATGTAGGCAAAAATAGTCCATGCTGTAGTTACATGATGTTAGGTTCCATATTAGGAGCTACCACCCAGGAAACCTACAGTACCTGAATGTAAACCGATGTGATATCTCAGTTCGAATGTCAGTATATAAAAATAATAAATAAAAAATGATGGATAATACATTGAAATTGTTGGCTCAGTGTGCTGCAGCAGTCAAAAAAGCAAACAGAATGTTAGGAATTATTAGGAAGAGAATGGTGAATAAAATGGAAAATGTCATAATGCCTCTGTATTGCTCCATGGTAAGACCGCACCTGAATACTGTGTAGAATTCTGGTCATCGCATCTCAAAAAAGATGGAGAAGGTACATAGAAGAGCGACCAAAATGATAAAGGGGATGGAACAGCTCCCCTATGAGGAAAGACTAAAGAGGTTAGGGCTGTTCAGCTTGGAGAAAAGATGGCTGAGGGGGCTTATGATAGAGGTGTTTAAAATCATGAGAGGTCTAGAATGGGTAGATGTGAATCGGTTATTTACTCTTTCAGATAATAGAAGGATAGGGGGCACTCCATGAAGTTACATGTAGCACATTTAAATCTAATCGGAGAAAATTGTTTTTCACTCAGTGCACAATTAAACTCTGGAATTTGTTGCCAGGGGATGTTGTTAGTGCAGTTAGTGTAGCTGGGTTTAAAAAAGGTTTGGATAAGTTCTTGGAGGAGAAGTCCATTATCTACTATTAATCAAGTTGACTTAGAAATTAGCCACTGTTATTACTAGCATCAGTAGCATGGGATATACTTAGTTTTTAGGTACTTGCCAGATACTCATAGCCTGGATTGGTCACTGTTAGAAACAGGATGCTGGGCTCGATGGACCCTTGGTCTAACCCAGTATGGCAATTTCTTATGTTCTTAAAGTTAGCCAGATGAGTTTATCTAACTAACTTTGTAAGCCAGTCAATGGCTGAATATTACCCCCATGGTATAATATGGAAACCATAATTTTTTATAAACATGCACAGTTAAATTCACAAAATGTTTTAAAATGGTGACAAAGTGGTCACAATTGAACTTTATCATTCTTATATATAGAATACAGCATGATAATATGAATCTTTATGTCTTTGCTACCTAAACCTGCTAATATTTTTAATGCAGCTTGCAAGAAGAAAAAGAAGTACTGGAGCGGGAATATGAAAGAATCCCCAACCTTGCAGTAAGTATGAAATGAATATTATTGTTGTTCTAGTGCTTCAGAAAGGTATGAATAAATTAATGTGATGGCTGTGTTAGTCCATATAAATATTTAGAAACAGAAGTTAGCAAATTAATTGGTCTAACCTAAATAGCAGTGGAGAAATTCTTATCCCAGTTATTATGTTTGCTAAAACTTTTGTCAAGTTTTTACAACAATAAAAGAACAAAAATTAAAAACTAAAAAGTAAAAACAAGCATAGAGTGAAAAGTGAAAAAAGATGAGTTCATAGTAAACGCACACCCCCCTTTTTTATGGGGGTCATGTGATGATTACACATCAAAAACACTTTTCAGTGATCCTCAAATTTTCAAAAAAAGTTTTGGACTGATTTAATACATTTCTGACTAGTTTTTCATTAGGTTAATTTCAAGTTAATTCATGCATGGAATAGAAGTCAATAAAGAAAAACAAGTTTATTAGGTGATACCTTTTCATTGGACTAAATACATTTCTTGAGTAGCTTTCAGGAGCTAACATTAAAACAAAATGAGCAGGTCTATGATTTACTTGTATGTTCAGGTAGCGTAATCTTTTGCCTTATCCTGCTCTTTCTGATTTGACCTAAAGAAGGGAAGTGTTGAATCCCAAAAGCTATCAATAAATACATTGTTAGTCCAAAAAAAAAAACCTATCACCTTATATATAATTTGTTTGATCATTGAGTTTTATTTCCATGCATTCAAATGACTAACAGGACAACCACACTATTTTATCCAAGTTAATTCAATGAAAAGGTATGACTTTTAACTTGTTTGCTGATCTTTATTTCTGTGTATAAGTGTGAAAAGTTTGTTATACTCTTCCTCAGCCCAGAGTGTGGTCAAGAATACATCTAGATAATTGTAAAGGTTTTCTGTTTCAGAAAGTCCTCAGACTTAAAACACAATTGGTTCCTGAAAACAGCATCTTAAGCTGAAATGTTGTCAAAACCAATTGTCTCATAAGAACAATGTTGTAAATGAGGGACTGGTTCCAGCACGAAGGCCTGATATCCTATTTTCACCAAAATAACTCAAAACTGAGTCATGCTTAGTAAAGCATAGACATTTTAAAGCCTTATATATTTTTATGTCTCAAAAGAAAAGAAACCAAGGTATTCCTACAGGCCGTTGCACAGACATTGTTCCAAAAAGAGGACATCCTTGGCATTTTTCCTTCTGACATCACCTCATCAGGCCTCATAGTCATCACATAATTGAAACAATTGTAAGTTGTATAATGAGTGTGAAGTTAGAAATATTGTAACTTTGAATCATTGTAACTCAAAATGACTTAAACTGAGAACTTTCTGTATTATTATTTAAAAAAACAAAGCGGAAGCCGATCCAAGATGGCTAGCAGCGATAAACACAAAGAGAAGGATCGGTGTAAAATAGGACTTTTATTAAATCTGCCCGACTCTGGCCGAGTTTCGCTCTTCTAGGAGCTGCCTCAGGGGCTATTACCTTATTATTGTTTTTAATAGCCCCTGAGGCAGCTCCTACAAGAGCGAAACTCGGCCAGAGTCGGGCATGTATTATTATTTCTACACAAAAAGGACTTTCCTTATGCACACAAAGATGAGTATATATATATATTTATATATATATATGTGTGTGTGTGTGTATATATATATATATATTTATATGTGTGTGTGTGTGAATATATATAGATACTAGCCGTTAAGCCCGTAACAACTGGGCTACATTAAAAAAAATTTTCGGTCCGCTTTCGGACACTGCACCCGTCTACACTTCTTTTCCCTCACTCCCCCTTCCCCTCGCTCATTCACCTCAGTCACTCTCACCCCCCCTTCCCTCCCCTGCCCCCACTCAAACTCCCTTCTCTCACTCTCACCTCCCCCCTCATTCTCCCTTCCCTCACTCTCACCTCCCCCCTCATTCTCCCTCCCCTCACTCTCACCTCCCCCTCATCCTCCATCCCACTCCCTTCCCTTCCCTCACTCTCACCTCCCCACTCATTCTCACTCCGACTCCCTCCCCTTCCCTCAGTCACTCCCCACCCTCTCTCAATCCCATCCCTCGCGCTCATCCCCTCCCAGCTCATCCACACCCCCTTCCCACTCCCTCTTTTTCTCTTCTGCACAACGTCTTACCCTTCCCATTTACTCACTCATCCCTTTTCCTTCCATCCCCTCATCTTCCCTCTCCTTCCACTATCACCTCATCCACAACCCCTTCCCTCTCCCTCAGCCCTCCTCCCCTCCCGCTTTTTCTCTTCTACAGGGCCGGCTGGGAGGGACCAGGCTAAAGGAGGAGGCATTTGCTGATGGAACTGCAGCATGTTAACAGCCTGAGCCTGTCCCTCCGTCGCCGTCCCTACTTCCTACTCCCTCCCCCCTTCCCCGGCAATGGAGGGCCAGGCTCAAGCTGTTAACAGGTCTGAGGAGCCTTTTCTTGGAGCGCCTGACCACAGCGCTCGTTGCTTGCCCATCTGTCGCTCAGCTTTCACCGCCGCTGCTCCTCCACGCCGCATCCGCCACTCTTTGTTGCTGGCCCGACAGATGCTGTCATACCGCCGCCACTCCTGCAAAACGCCGTGTCCGCCGCTCAGACTGACGTGCTCTCTCGCGGCACATCGGGCAGAGTTCTTTGAGCCACACATGCGCAGTAGAGCTGCTCCCTACTGCGCATTTACGGCACGTCGGTCAAGCCTCATTTATCTAGTAGAAGTGTGTGTGTATATATATATATATATTTGAAAGAATTGATTTTTACGATATGATAGAAGTCTTTACCATTGTGAGACTATTCACATATTCATTCAGATCAAATAGCTGATTTTTAGAACTTGCTTAGTTAAAAACAATTACTTGTCCCTTTTATTTGGATCCATTTTATCAGGATAAAAATTAAAAGCCGGATTTTAGATCGGCTACGCGCATGGAAATCACCACTTACACACGTGGCCGGGTCCTGCGTACATTGCACGCATTTTAAAAAGAGCCCGGCCACACACGTAAGTGGCGATATGCGCATTAGTGCTGGGCCCTGACAAATGGGTGGGCCGGGGGGCGGGGATGGGCAGTCCAAGGGGCGGAGCGGGGCAGGCTGGTGGACAGGCCAGGACAGCATCATTCATCGCTGTCCCAGAGTCTCGAATGTTGGCTGGCTGCTGGCACATGCAAGTTACTTCAGGTCGGGCTCTGAAGTAACTTATAGAATAAAAGGTAAAAAAACCAAACAAAAACGATTTAGAGGGTGGGGAGGAGAGGGGAAGGGGAAGGGAGGTTAGGGTAGGGGGTGGAAAGTTCCCTCCCAGTCCTTTCCTAAATTGGAGCGGACTGGGAGAAAACTGGGGGAGCCCCAATCTCGTCGCCACGCAAATTTGCATATTTTTACCCCCCTTGCGCATGCTGCCCACACAAATGCACGCAGATTATAAAATCTGGCGCATTTGTGTGCGTGGCCCATTTATTTTATAAAATCGCTGCGTCCATGTGCGCGCGCCAGGTAGCGTGCGGAAATGGATGCGTGCACGCACGTTTTAAAAACTACTCTTATATGTGCCCCTAAATCGAAGCTAATATTCAGATATTGCAGTTACATCGTAACATGGTAGATGTTGGCAGATAAGGGCTGGTTGTTTACTTTTGCATTGATCTAGTTAAGATTATGTCCCAGCAGTTCACCATACACATTTCACTGCCTTCAGAGTATCACTCCTTATCCAAGTCAGTTACTTTCGTTATTTTCCATCTTTGGTTCTCCACTATTCTGGGTAGTTGTGAGTATTAAGGCTCCCATTGCAAATTATCCCTATCAACTGAAAAGCAGGTTGTTAATACAAACAAAAAACACACTTTGAAATATTGGAGAAAATTCTTTTTCACAACGCACAATCAAACTCTGGAATTTGTTGCCAGGGGATGTGATTAGTGCAATTAGTGTAGCTGGGTTTAAAAAAGGTTTGGATAAGTTCTTGGAGGAGACGTTCATTAACTGCTATTAAACACGTTGACGTAGGGAATCACCTCTTCTGCTACTGGCATCAGTACCATGGGATCTTCTTAGTGTTTGGGTACTTGCCAGGTTCTTGTAGCCTGGTTTGGCCACTGTTGGAAACAGGATGCTGGGCTTGATGGACCCTTGGTCTGGTCCAGTATGGCAATTTCTAATGTTCTTATGTTCATACTTAACCCAGCACTCAGGCACCCTCCTAATCTGTATCTTTAATCCATCATCTTCTCAACCCTTTTCCTACCACCATTTTGTTTTAATTAATTAATTAATTTATTTATTTATTTATTTAAAAATCCTTATTGATCACTTTCCTGATGAAATCTCTCAAAGCGATTTACAAAAAATTCATTAGAGCATAAGGACATAAGATATGCCGGGTCAGACCAAGGGTCCATCAAGCCCAGTATCCTGTTTCCAATAGTGGCCAATCCAAGTCACAAGTATCTGGCAAGAACCCAAACATTAAATAAATCACAAGCTACTATTGCTTATTAATTAATAGCAGTTTATGGATTTTTCCTCTAGGAACTTATCCAAACCTTTTTTTAAATCCAGTTACACTAACTGCTGAAATCACATCCAATGGCAATGAATTCCAGAGCTTAACTGTGCAGTAGGTGAAAAATAATTTTCTTTGATTTGTTTAAATGAGCTACTTGTTAACTTCATGGAATGCCCCCTAGTCCTTCTTTTATCTTAGAGAGTAAATAACTGATTTACATTAACTTGTTCAAGTCTTTTCATGATTTTGTAGACCTCTATCATGACATGTTCCTCTTCAGTCATCTCTTCTCCAAACTGAACAGCCCTAACTTCCTTAGCCTTTCTTCATAATGCAGCCGTTCCATGCACCTTATCATTTTGGTTGCCTTTCTCTGCACTTTCTCCAGTGCAACTATATCTTTTTTGAGATGCGGCGACCAGAATGGCACACAGTATTCAAGATACAGTCTCACTATGGAGTGATACAGAGGCATTATGACATCCATCATTTTATTTACCATTCTCTTCCTAATAATTCCTATCATTCTGTTGCTTATTTGATCACCACAGCACACTGAGCTGATGATTTCAATGTATTATCCATTATGAGATCTAGATCTTTCCTAGGTGGTAACTCCTAAGATAGAACCTAACATTGTGTAACTACAGCAAGGGTTATTTTTCCCTATATGCATCACTTTGCACTTGTCCACGTTAAATTTCATCTGCCATTTGGAAGCCCAATTTTCCAGTCTTGCAAGATTTATCACAATCCGCTTGAGATTTAACTGCTCTGCATAATTTTGTGTCATCCACAAATTTGATCACCTCACTCGTCATACCTCTTTCCAGATCATTTATAAATATATTTAAAAACACCGGTCCAAGTACAGATCCCTGAGGCACTCCACTGTTTACCTTTTTCCACTGTGAAAACAGATCATTTAATCCTATTCTATTTTTCCTGTCTTTTAACCGGCTTGCAATCCACAAAAGGACATTGCCTCCTATCCCATGACTTTTTAGTTTTCTTAGCAGCCTCTCATGCGGGACTTTGTCAAATGCCTTCTGAAAATCCAAATACACCACATCTACAGTTTTACCTGTGTCCACATGTTTATTCACCTTTTCAAAAAAATGTAGGAGATTTGTGAGGCAGGAATTCCCTTGGGTAAATCCATGTTGGCTGTATTCCATTAAACTATGTCTATCTAAATGTTTTGTGATTTTATTCTTTATAACAGTTTCCATGATTTTTCCCGGCACTGAAGTCAGGCTCACCAGTCTATAGTTTCCCGGATCACCCCTGGATCCCTTTTTAAATATCAGAGTTACAATGGCCATCTTCCAGTCTTCAGGAACAACGAATGATTTTAATGCTAGGTTACAAATTAATTGAAATAGATCTGAAATTTCATTTTTTAGTTCTTTCAGAACCCTGGGGGTGTATACCATCCGATCCAGGTGATTTACTGCTCTTCAGTTTGTCTGTCTGGCCTACCACTTCTTTCCTGTTCACCGTGATTTGGTTCAGTTCATCTGAATCATCACCCATGAAAACCGTCCCCAGAATGGGAATCTCCCCAACATCAGAAAACACCAAAGCAAAGAAATTGTTTAATCTTTCTGCGATGGCCTTAGTTATCCTGTGTGCCCCTTTAACCCCTTGATCATCTAACAGTCCAACAGACTGCCTCGCAGGCTTTCTGCTTCAGATTTATTTTAAAAAGTTTTTGTTGTGAGCTTTTGCCTCTGTGGCCAACTTCTTTTCAAATTCTGTCTTAGCCTGTCTTATCAATGTCTTACATTTAACTTGCCAATACTTATGCTTTATCCTATTTTCTTCTGATCTATCTTTCTTCCAGTTTTTGAATGAAGATCTTTTGAATAAAATAGCCTCTTTCACCTCACTTTTTAGCCATACTGGCAATCGTTTGACCTTCCTTCCACCTTTCTTGATGCGTGGAATTCATCTGGACTGTCCACACCTGATGCATACTTTTTACCTTTGTAGCTGCACGTTTGTTTTTTTTTAACCATTTTTCTTATTTTATCATAGTTTCCCTTTTGAAAGTTTAGTGCTAGATTCATGGGTTTACTTCCTGTCCCCCTTCCAGTCATTAATTCAAATTTGATCATATTATGATCACTATTGCCAAGTGGCCCCACCACCATTACCTCTCCCATCAAATCCTGCGCTCCACTGAAAATTAAACTAAAATTGCTCCCTCTCTTTTCAGTTCCTGAACCAATTGCTCCATAAAACAATTATTTATTCCATCCAGGATCTTTATCTCTCTAGCATGTCCTGATGTTTCACTTACCCAGACAATATTGGGGTAATTGAAATCTCAAAGTACACTGGTGCAGGATAAATTTTATCACCACCAAAAGTTCAAAATAGTCTTTTATTCAAATTCCAACAAGCAGAAGTAGATAAATGTAGATATGGCAACTCCATGAATTAAATGACAGGCATATTACAGCGGTCCCCCGACACGGTCCCGTGTTTCGCTAGGCTGCATCGGGAGGGACCAACACGGAGAGTCTAATCTAAACATAAACAAATATATAAGTCACTATACATGGGTGGTGAAACGGCCAAACATGTTATCATAAACTGTACACATACCTTCTCGCAGTAATCAATGGAGCGCGAGCGCCCTCACATTTGACAATCATTTAAAGGTAAAAAAGGCGCGAAAGCAGACAATCTCGCGAGAGCTGTCAAAAGAAATCTCAACAGCCCAGTCATAGACTCAGTCAAACAGGTACCACTCGATATCCTTGTTGAGTCCTTTAGGGGAAACAGTGTCTAAAGTGAAAATCCATTTCTGTTCACTCCGACCCAGAACCTCAGAAAAGTCACCACCCCTAGTGGGGCGGTGAACCACCTCGAGAACTGAGAAGGAGAGATCAGAAACGGAGTGGCCGCATACCGACCAATGTGAGACAAGGGGTTCATCTGATCTACCAAGGCGAATGTTCGAGCAGTGCTCTATCATACGTGTCTTGAGCATCCGGGTGGTCTTCCCAACGTACAAAAGTGGACAGGGGCATTTGATAACATAAACAACGCCTTTCATTAAACAGTCAGAGTCCACTCGTACCTTAAAGAGACGGCCAGTGAGGGGATGTACAAAGCCTGTGGATTGCTCAGTGTGACAGCACATGCTACAATGTCCACATGGACTGTGTATAGCATTAGCAGAGGGAGTAAACACCGCAGAGGAGGAGGCAGTGTGTACAAGCCGGTCACGGAGATTTCTACCCCGCCGAAACATAAAACGCAGGGGGCTCCGTAACAAGTCAGAAAGTGCCAAGGAAGTCCAGTGTCGGCGAATCATGGTGGCAATAGTACTCCCTAAAATAGAGAACGGGAGAATGCAATTATTAGCCACATCGTCCGAGCTAGTAGAGGGAAGGAAAAGCCAGTCCCTATGTGTGTAAAGCGCCCTTTTACATGCTTTCTTTATCACCCCAGGGGGATAGCCACGTTCTAAAAATCGGGTTGTCAAAGCTTGTGCCTGTGCCAGAAATTCTGCTCGAGAAGAGCAGAGATGGCGAAGCCGCAGAAACTGCCCGGTGGGAATATTATCCTTCAAGGGCCTAGGATGGCAACTCTGATATTGAAGAAGAGTATTCCGATCAGTCTCTTTTCGGAACAACGTGGTATGGAAACTGTCCCCTGCCACCGAAATCAGGACATCTAAAAAGGAAATTTCAACTGAGTGTATGCAAAAATTAAATTGAATGTGTGAATTGAGTGAATTGATCCAATCCAAAAACATGTAGAATTGAAGATCTGTGCCTTTCCAGATGACAAAAACGTCATCAATATAGCGCCGCCACTCATAGATGAACAAAAACCATTCCGAAGGATAAATAAAATCCCTCTCAAACTTATCCATAAATAAACAGGCAAGGCTGGGTGCCTTCGTAGCCCCCATAGCCGTGCCCTTAATTTGCTGATAGTAAGAGTCCTGGTATTGAAAAAAGTTTTTAGTGAGGGCCAATTCTGATACAAGGTAAGGAAAGATGTCGAGATACGGTGTGGCAAGGGACGCGAATCCAATGTTTGTGAAATAACGCTCAGTGCCTCATTCTGGGGAATATTTGAGTACAAAGCCACCACGTCTAATGTGACAAAGAAAAATGATTCATGAGGGACTTCCAATTGGGAAAGTATGGAAATTAAATGTGCCGAATCACGGACATATGACCGAATTAAGGGAACAAAAGGTTTTTAAAAAATGTCGACAAACGGCGACAAGGGTTCAAGGAGGGACCCAATACCTGAGACGATGGGACGGCCCGGGGGTTGCTGTAGGGTCTTATGGATTTTGGGAAGGGTGTAGAACAGCGGTGTGATAGGATGGGATGTTATTAA
Source organism: Rhinatrema bivittatum (assembly GCF_901001135.1). Classification (NCBI taxonomy): domain Eukaryota; kingdom Metazoa; phylum Chordata; class Amphibia; order Gymnophiona; family Rhinatrematidae; genus Rhinatrema; species Rhinatrema bivittatum. The sequence continues at coordinate 41,087,016 of NC_042623.1, read as the reverse complement.
AAATGTATACTCTTTACTTGTGATCATGCGCTGATCAAAGGCCTCCTGAACCACTGATTTAATGCTGGCCTGAATGAATTCAGTAGGATCAGTGGGAAAGGGTTTATAGAAGGCGGGATCAGTAAGTTGTCGAAGAACCTCAGCATGATAGTCTGCACGATTCTGCACCACGTTCACGCCCCCCTTATCTGCTGGCTTAATTATGATCGTAGGGTCTCTGGCTAAGGTGTCAATCGCCTGAGTGTCATCTCTAGACATGTTATACCTAACATAACATTTATTAGCAAAAATAGTCCGAACATCCCTGCACACCAAACGTTCGAAAGCCCCCAAAGATACATCAACAGGTGACGGTGGACTCCACCTAGATTTGGGGTGGACTACAGAGAGGTCCATTGTAGGAGGGGAGTCAGCAAAGAATAGCTTTAATTTCAACCGACGAAAAAAGCAGTGAAGGTGTACAAAAAGATCAAACATGTCCCCCTTTATAGTTGGTACAAACGACAGTCCCCAACGTAGAACCCTAAACTCAGGGGCAGAAAGAGAACGTGATGAGAGATTGAAGACAGTCTCCAAGTTCATTGCCATGGGTCCGTTTGTGAGCGAGTCACACGGACCGGTTTCTGTGTATGTTGTAGAGGGCATTGTGTGGCAGCTGTGCCGCGAGGGCGTGTAGTCCTGTTGTCCCATGGTGGATGGCCAGAGTCTAAAAAAGTGGCTGCAATCGAGGAGTAGCGAGATGAAGCAGATAAATTTGAAACAGTGGAATCTTGAGAGGGTGCCGGTCCCTGATCTCGACCGGGCACTGGTACACTGGTAGTAGCCAGATTTTGAGAGGGGTTGCCACGGTTCCTCCGAGAGCCCCGGTTGCGTTGAGCCGGGAAATCCTCCACTGCGGACTCGCCTGAGGAGGATGAATCTTCGGCGAAGGTAACTTTTTTTGATGGTTTTTGATTCATCCATTTATAGACGTAGCCAGACTTATAGTCCGCCTTGTCACGCTGGAATTTACTGAATTTCACCGCTTTGAGGTCAGAACGGAACTTAGTAAGATTGTCCTGAAACTCGCTGAACTGTTCATCAAAGAGATCACTGGACAGTCCGTTTTTAATGGTATCAATTTTCTGAGAAACTTCCTCCTTTAATTGCTCCTGAAGATCTTTATTAGACTCAATGATTAAGACCATCAGGTCCAGTGAACACTTGTTCAGTATCTGATTCCAGCGAGTAAGAAAGGCTGTGTTGTCAGTATGAAGCCTAGGTTCCTTTTGAATACGGAGACCCCTGGGAATACGTCGGACGCGGCAGTATTCTATAAGGGTGGACGAGTGCAATTCCGCCCGAGTAAGGCGTTTCTGTGTGTTTATCAAATCAGTCAAGGCAACTGAAGGGATGATATCTGTCGCTGAATCCTGAAAGAATGGCGTGGCTGTGAGAACTGCGTTTACAGCTGCTTCCGTGTAGCTAAAAGTGTGTTCGTCAATGGTAGCCATCAAACGCTTCAGTAAAATGATATAAATCCAACAAAGGAAGAAGCAGAAACCTTGCACATCCGCAAGTATCAAAGTACACTGGTGCAGGATAAATTTTATCACCACCAAAAGTTCAAAATAGTCTTTTATTCAAATTCCAACAAGCAGAAGTAGATAAATGTAGATATGGCAACTCCATGAATTAAATGACAGGCATATTACAGCGGTCCCCCGACACGGTCCCGTGTTTCGCTAGGCTGCATCGGGAGGGACCAACACAGAGATTCTAATCTAAACATAAACAAATATATAAGTCACTATACATGGGTGGTGAAACGGCCAAACATGTTATCATAAACTGTACACATACCTTCTCGCAGTAATCAATGGAGCGCGAGCGCCCTCACATTTGACAATTATTTAAAGGTAAAAAAGGCGCGAAAGCAGACAATCTCGTGACTTTTCCGAGGTTCTGGGTAGGAGGGAACAGAAATGGATTTTCACTTTAGATACTGTTTCCCCTAAAGGACTCAACAAGGATATCGAGTGGTACCTGTTTGACTGAGTCTATGACTGGGCTGTTGAGATCTCTTTTGACAGCTCTCGCGAGATTGTCTGCTTTCGCGCCTTTTTAACCTTTAAATGATTGTCAAATGTGAGGGCGCTCGCGCTCCATTGATTACTGCGAGAAGGTATGTGTACAGTTTATGATAACATGTTTGGCCGTTTCACCACCCATGTATAGTGACTTATATATTTGTTTATGTTTAGATTAGAATCTCCGTGTTGGTCCCTCCCGATGCAGCCTAGCGAAACACGGGACCGTGTCGGGGGACCGCTGTAATATGCCTGTCATTTAATTCATGGAGTTGCCATATCTACATTTATCTACTTCTGCTTGTTGGAATTTGAATAAAAGACTATTTTGAACTTTTGGTGGTGATAAAATTTATCCTGCACCAGTGTACTTTATACTTGCGGATGTGCAAGGTTTCTGCTTCTTCCTTTGTTGGTAATTGAAATCTTCCATTATTACTGCACTACCAATTTGGTTAGCGTCCCTAATTTCTTTTAGCATTTCACTGTCCTCAACATCTTGGCCAGGTGGACGGTAGTATACTCCTATCACTATACTCTTCCCCAACACACAGGGGATTTCTACCCATAAAGATTCAATTGTGCATTTAGTCTCATGCAGGATCTTTATCCTGTTGGACTCTATGCCATCCCAGACATAAAGCACTCCCCCACCATCCAGATGCTCCTCTTTGTCATTGCAATAAAATTTGTACCTCGGTATAGCACTATCCCATTGGTTATCCTCTTTCCACCACATTTCTGTGATGCCATTTAAGTCTATGCCATCATTCATTGCTATATATTCTAATTCTCCTATCTTACTTCTTAGACTTCTGGCATTAGCATACAAACATTTCAAAGTGTGTTTTTTTGTTTGTATTAACATTCTTCTTTTCAGTTGATGGAGAAAAATCACATAAAATAAAATACCATCCTAAGACTGCAGTTGATTAAAATCATAAAGTCTAAGCACATAGCAAAAGTTTTAAAAAATTTACAAATATTGCCATTTTGTCATTAAAAGCTACTGACATGAGCCATGTCTATAGTTTCTTGCAGAACTGCATTAGATCCTTTTCTTTCTTCAAGCCCAGAGGGAAATTATTCCATGCTTTAATTCTGACACAGTTTTAGTTTCTACCACTTCTGCTGATAGTTTATTCCAAACATCTACCACCCTCTGAGTAAAGAAATGTTTCCTCATATTTTCTCTGAGCCTTCCGCCCTCTGGTTTCATATCATGACTCCTTGTGCCTAAATTTATTTTTCTATGGAAAATTGCAACTTTCTTTATTTTACTGAAGTCTGCTAAATATCTGAATATTTCTGTCATATATCATACCCTTTCTCCTAGAACAAGCAAAATGGTAGTCCTCACAAATGGGTGACATCATCAGATGGAGCCCAGCATGGAAAACTTTGATTGGCACACTGAGCATGCCCAGCATGCCACTATCCATGCGTCCACGTGGGGTCCCTCTTCAGTCTCTCTTCTTTTCCGCAGAGCTTTCATCTCGCGGTTGTGGAGCTCTTGCTCTTTTTTGTGTTGGAAAGCTTTTTTCCTGGTCGATTCTTCAACTTTCCTGCGCCGAGTCTCTCGCCATTCCCCTGGCTTAGTTAGTTGGGCGGCATGGTAAGTTTTTCTTTATGTGTTCGATTCCTGGTTGTGTTTCCTTCAGGACCCACCAGTCATCAACCGCTCACCGGGTCTTTTGTTATGGCGTCATTGGGTTTTCGTCAGTGCCCCCAGTACCCTCAGACCATGTTCCTTATAGATCCACACGATGTGTGCATCCTGTGCCTGGGGACATCGCACAATGTTCGGGGGTGTCTTTTTGTGACCAGATGACCCCCAAGGGTCAGCGCATCTGCCTGGATAAAATGGAGAAGCTGTTCGGGTCGAAGAAGTCCGAACCCTCGACTCTGGTGTCGGGGGCATTGACTCCAAAAGGCCGAGAGGAACCGATGGTCACCGAGCCTTCACTGTCCCCACCTCCACCGGGGCCCTTGGTGGAGAAGAGTGCAGGGGATCAGCCGTCGGTCTCTTCACACTGGAAGACTTCTGGATCATTTCGTTCCTCCTCGGCGCCAGGAAAATTACCATCCCAGCCCTTGGAATCATTCTTGAACTTAGTGACCACTGGCGCATAATTAAGGCGATATATGTCTGCTGTCCTTTGTAGCATCCATATTCCCAGGTATTTAAAACCACCTCTTGCCTTCTTAAAGGCAGAAAAAAATCTCGGTATCTCTTCCATTACCAAGGGCCCTAATAGAAATACTTCGGATTTGGTGTAGTTCATTTTATATCCAGACAACCTAACCATATTCTGCTAAAATGACCAACAACCTGGGACCAGATAATCTAGGATGCACAGGAAAAGAGGACATCATTTGCATAGAGGGATATAACATGCCTCATACCTTCCACCTGAAACCCCATCACATCTGGGTCTTCTCTGACCTTGTGTGCCAAAATTTCAATAGCCAGGTTAAAAAGCAACAGGGAAAGGGAGCACCCCTGTCTCGTGCCCCTAGTTTTAGGAAAGGACTCTGAACAATAACCATTTGTGAGTACTTTGGAACAAGGATGTCCAGAAAGTATCTTAATCCAATCTCTGAACTCTTCCGGGAGCCCTGCCTTCTCCAATACTTTAAAGAGAAAGGCCCACTGGAGACGGTCAAATGCCTTTTCGGCATCTAATACCACTATCAGGCCTGCTGTGTGTGTTTGCTTTTCCAAGGCTATGATGTTAAAGTCTCCTTGTAATCATAGATGAGATACGTCTTTTAATAAATCCCATTTGGTCTTCTATAACAAGGGTAGGCATTACCAGTTCAGACACAACTGGAGAATTTTTGCCAAAATCTTAATATTTGAATTCAAGAGGGAAATTAGACAATAGGAGCCCGGATCAAGTTCATCTCTACCTGGATTTTGGAGCAGCACTACAGCTGCATCATACATAGTGGGGCGGATTTTCAGAGCCCTGCTCGCGTAAATCCGCCCAAAACCGGGCAGATTTACGCGAGCAGGGCCCTGCGCGCCGGGAAGCCTATTTTACATAGGCCTCCCGGCGCGCGCAGAGCCCCGGGACTCGCGTAAGTCCCGGGGTTCTCGGAGGGGGGCGTGTCGGGGGCGTGTCGGGGGGCGGGCCCGGTCGTCTCGGCGTTTCGGGGGCGTGTCGGCAGCGTTTTGGGGGCGGGTACGGGGGCGTGGCTACGGCCCGGGGGCGTGGCCGCGCCCTCCGTACCCGCCCCCAGGTCGCGGCCCGGCGCACAGGAGTCCCGCTCGCGCGCGGGGATTTACACCTCCCTGTGGGAGGCGTAAATCCCCCGACAAAGGTAGGATGGGGGTTTAGACAGGGCCGGGCGGGTGGGTTAGGTAGGAGAAGGGAGGGGAAGGTGAGGGGAGAGCAAAGGAAAGTTCCCTTCTAGGCCGCTCCGATTTCGGAGCGGCCTAGGAGGGAACGGGGGTAGGCTGCGCGGCTCGGCGCGCGCAGGCTATACGAAATTGATAGCCTTGCGCGCGCCGATCCAGGATTTTAGCCGATACGCACGACTACGCGCGTATCTACTAAAATCCAGCGTACTTTTGTTTGCGCCTGGAGCGCAAACAAAAGTAGGCTATTCGCGCTCGTCTGAAAATCTACCCCCGTATGCAGAGCATCAGGACTACCCCTCAAATAATCATATGCCTTCTTCAAATTCAGAGTTAGCTCAAAAGGAAATTTTTTGTAAAAGTCTATATGAAAACCATCTGGCCCCAGACTTTTACCCTTTGGTAATTCCATAATAGCACAATACACCTCTCCTTCTGTAATAGGGACCTTTAATCTATATACTTGTCTTTCAGTAAACTGTGGCAGCTCAATCCCCCTCATGTATTAATCTATCTTTCTTCCCCTGTCTTCCTCAGTATTGCTGTAAAGTGTTTGATAAAAGATTTTAAATATGTCATTAATGGACTGTGAACGATATGTGATATCCCCAGCAGGGGTTCTGATACTACCAATTACATTTTTGGACTTTCTCTTCCTGATAGCTCGGGCTAGCAGTGTCCCCATTTTGTTCCCATGTTCATATATTCTCTGACAAGAGAATTGAAACATTTTTTTGATTCCCTCGACTTGTATGCACCGGAGCTCATCGCTCGCCCTCTGTAAAGAGCCGAATATCCTTGGAGAACAGGTGACTTTAAGCTACGCCTCCAAGGTTTTAATTTTCTCCTCCAGTGATCTTTCCTGCTGTAGTCGAATCTTCTTCACATGGGATTCAAAGCTTATAATTTTACCCCTCAATACTGATTTTAGTGTTTCCCGCAGTACTACTGGCACACACCTGAAGGGGTATTTTCTTTCTGAAATTTCCTTGCAAGTGCTTGATTAAGTACCAGAATAATTCTTATATTTGTTATGACCCCCCTCAGTTAACCCAATTTTTAATTGGGAAAACTCCAAGTGCTGCCAATAACCTCCAGTCGTAAACATACTCGATGTTCCCATTAGATAGATAGTATGACTGCTGTTTTGACTATGGTTTTCTTCTTTTGGTTTATTTTACTTTGGGTTGGGGATTGGATTTCTCTCTTATTGAGGACTTGTATAAAGGATCTGAGTATGAATAGTTTTCCTATTCTATAATTGTAATAGTTTATTACTTTCTTTATTCAGATTATGTCTTGTATAATTTGAAAATGCAGAAATTAAAAAAAAAAAAAAAAGGAGACACATGGGGTTGGTGCTTCTGGTGGCACCAGATTAGCCCAGGAGGCTGTGGTATGCAGATCTGCATAAGCTTCTCAGATCTTCTTTGGCAGGAGCCTATTCTTCTCAAAGATCTGACTTGATTTTTTGTCTTACGGTGTGGCCCTTGAAAGGGCTCAGTTACTGAAGCATGGCTAGTCCACTGCTGTGATTTCCACCTTGCTTCAAGCATGAAAGTTATTCACTTCCCTAGCCTATGTTTGCGTTTGGCACATGTATGAGGCTTGGTGTGAGCAACAAGGAGTTCATCCTCATTCAGATAAATTTTCATTCACTTTGGATTTTTTGCAGGATGGTTTGTTTAAGGGCTTGGCCCTTAATTCCTTGAGGGTACAGGTGGTGGCTCTTGCCTGTTTCCAAGGTCACATGAATGGTGAACCCTTGGCTCATCCAGTTGTGGCCTGGTTCTTGAAAGGGGTGAAGCATCTTCATCTCCCCTTGCGGTTACCGGTGCCCTTGTGGAGTCTTAATCAGGTTCTGTGATCCCACCTTTCGACTGCTTCATAGCCTCTCCTTGAGGTTTCTTACTAGAGGATGGTGTTCTGCACTTATAAAGTTCCAAACTGCGGGCTCTAACTTACCAGAAACTGTTTCTGCAAGTAACTCCAGGTGGCTATCCACCTGTGAACTGTTCCGTCTTTTTTGCCAAAGATGGTGTCCGATTTTCTCTTGAATTAATCAATTTCCCTGCTGAATCTGGACGGGGAGAGAGATGTGGATGAATATTGCCTGTTACAGACCTTGGGTGTCAAGTGGCATATCATGAGGTATTGGAGGTTTCCTGCAGTTGCAGGCAGTCCCTTCTGCTTTCTCCTGCGGCCGCTGCCGCGTCCAGGCTCGGCAGCATGGCTCCTCGAGGGTTCGGCTCCTCCCCCGCTGTCTTCTCTAGGGCCACGCGCACGGCTGAAGATTGTTCTTAAAGGAGCCATGACAGGAAACAGTCATGGCTCCCCCTAAGACTCCTCCCCCGACATCCTGTACTTAAGGCAAGGTCTAGTCCTCAGACTTTGCCTTGGTATCAAGGTTCCTGGCTGAGTTTGGCTCTGAGCTTCTTGCTCCTGGTTCTTCATCCCGCTTTGCTTCCCTGCTCCGTGGATTGACTCTTGGCTTCTGACTTCTGGACTGGCATTCGTGTTTCCCTGGCTTGATCCTGGTACGGCTTGTGACCCCTCTCCTGACTTCTCCTGGACTGGCTTCGGACCCTTCTCCTGTTTTGATCCTGGCCTGGACTTCGACCCTTCTCGTGAACTGAACCCTCGGACCGGCATGGTACTATTCTGTGACTCTGTCCTCAAGACTACTACGACCTGCTGGAGGCGCCTGCATCCAGACCTTTCTTCAGTCTTCAAGGGAGTCTCCTAAGTCCCAGCGGCCGGATCCCTACGGGCTTCTCCTGGGGGGATCTCGAGCTTCCAGGGCGAAGTCTTCATTCTACAGCTACAGCATTCGGCCTTGCCCTTTGACGGTAGAGACCTAAGGGGATCATTTCCTTTTAGGAAGCGCTGACTCTACCTCGGAACAGGGGTCCACCTTCGGATTCATAACAATTGTCCTCCTGAGTGGCTGCATCTCTGGGGATTACTGTTAAGTGTCAGATCCAGTCCCTAGATTAGTGATATTACACTTCTTGTCTAAACTCAATGCTTTTCTGTTAACTGAGTGTATGAATGGTTGTCTGTTAATAGTTATGATCATGTGTTGTTTCCTTGTCCACAGTTGGCTTTTGCAGAAAATACTGGTAAGTTAATGTCAGTGCAAGGGTATTATATACTGTGACGTCAGCTTTGCTTTGTCTCAGTCTGCTGGTAGAGATGCATAACTCACTGGTGTGGATTAATCTGTCTTCATTAAATAAAAGGTAAGTAGTAATTTCTCCTTCTCTACTTCTCATTGCTGTTTTCCACATTTTATTGATTGGTTGATTTGTAGCTTTAATCCCTTCAAAGTTTACCAGTTACTTCAGCTGGTTTTGCTTGTGCCTCCCTCTGCTTATTTTACATGCAGGTTCATTTTCGTATAATAGTTACAAATTGAATGTAGAATATCATCACTTCTTCCTAGAGCTACTCTTTTGTGATTGGATAAACAAAAAAATACCCAAATGATATCTTTATGAAGAATATTGCAGATTTATGGCATACATGTAATGAGTATATTTTTCATACACTTGGGGCAGATTTTAAAAGTCATGCGCACGTAAATCCCGGGGCTTTGCTTGGGGTGTGTGTCTGGGGCAGTGCGGCATTTGTGGGTGTTCCGGGGGCATGACCGAGGCCTCCGAACCAGCCCCCGGGCCGGGGAATGCGTCAAGTTACGCCTGCCTCGGGCACACGTAACTTTCTGCACAAAGGTGGGGGGTGGGGGGATTTAGTTAGGGCTGGGGGGTGGGTTAGGTAGGGGAAGGGAGGGAAAGATGGGGGGGCTGGGAAAAAAGTTCCCTCTGAGGCCGCTCCGATTTCGGAGCGGCCTCTGAGGTGACAGAGGCAGGCTGCTTGGCTCGGCGCCCGTAGGTTGCACAATAGTGCACCCCCATGCGCGCGCTGACCCTGGATTTTATAACATGCGCGCGGCAGCGCACACATGTTATAAAATCGGGCGTAGATTTGTTCGTGCCGGGTTGCGTGAACAAATCTACGCCCGCGCATAACTTTAAAAATCTACCCCTTAGAGCAGAGCTTTCCAAACTTTTCATGTTGGTGACACACTTTTTAGACAAACATAATTTCGGGACACAGTAATTCAGTCTACTAGTAAACCAGAGGTTAAAGGTTAAACGAACGAAACATATTTCGACAATTTATGTATGTTTCCTTAAATATATACATAAATAAAATGTTTCACGACACAACCTATCTCATGAAAACCTTAAATTTATATTAAAAATATATATTCCAAGATTCATGTTATTGTTATAATTTATGAGAAACAATAATAAAACAAATTGTCTGTCCCCCACACACTCATCTCTCTCCTCCCCCCAGCACATGTCTGGCCCCCACACACTCATATCTCTCCCCCTCAAGCACATGTCTGTCCCCCCAGCACGTTTGCCCCCCACTCACTCATCTCTCTCCCCCCCCCAGCACATGTCTGGCCCCCACACTCATGTACCTCGTCTTTTTGATTGTTGCCAGTTAAGTGCTTCACTCCCTTCCATGATCACCAGACACTGCTGCTTGCAGTCAGTACTCCTCATGGCCAGGCCTCATCAGCAGCAGCAGCCAATGCAAGGATGACTGGGCTCATTCCACCCACCAAGCCCCCCAAAAAAACACGATTGACAGCAAAAATCACCCAATAATAAGCAACCCATAAACTGAAAAAAAAAAAGTGAATCTCTAGAAAAAAAAAAGCCCAAACTCGCATCAGAGTTGACTGGGCTTGCGCGACACACCTGCACACTGCAGGCGACACACTAACGTGTCCCGACACACAGTTTGGAAAGCTCTGCCTTAGAGGGTAATTTTCAAAGGCATTTCTGCAGGTAAAACAGTGCTTTTCCTGTGGAAATGGCCTATTATATAATTGCCTGCCCAATATGCAGGTACATTTACAAGTGTTCATCCCATATATGGATCAGTTTACGGGGGCAGAGATGGGAAGGGTTTGCACATGCACTTAGGGTTTAGGATTTTCAAAATTATGCACACAAATTTCCTACTCACAAGTTAGCAGTTTCAATGCTTCATTTAACCAACATATTTATTCAACTGATCCTTTAAACCAGTTTCCCAACCCTATTCTGGAGACACAGCTAGCCAGTTGGGTTTATAGGACTTCCGCAATAAATATACAGAAATCAGAATATTGAGTCTGCTTTAACAGTCATTTTATTTGGCCCAGCAGCTTTACCCCAGGACAAGCAGGATGCTAGTCCTCACATATGGGTGACATCAGTAATGGAGCCCTATATGGAAAAACTTCTGTCAAAGTTTCTAGAAACTTTTGACTGGCACAGTGTGCCCACTGAGCATGCTCAGCATGCCATGATATTCTCAGCCACAGGGGTCTCCCTTCAGTCTTCTTTTTTCCGCAAAGCTGTTAGCCTCGCGATTAATTGGAGTCCTGTGTGGTGATTTTCACCATATATTTAAAATAGCCGAAAAACTTCGAAACCGCAGGGGTCCCCCGTTTTTTACCATCGCGGTAAGTTTTTCTATATTTCCGTCGGTTCCGTACCGTATCTTTAGCCGAAAGTCGTCAATGGCTGTCCAACTTCATAATGGCTACAGGCTTTAAAAAATGCCCGATTTGTTGTTGAACAATGTCCATCACGGACCCACACTTAGAGTGTGTGCTCTGTCTCGGTGAGAGACACGATGTCCTAATCTGCCCGAAGTGTGCTGAAATGACGCCAAAGGGCAGGAGGCTCCGGATGGAGAAGATGGAACACCTGTTCCATTTACAGTTAATGCCCTCAACTTCGACGTCGACGCAGTCGTCTCCGGCTGGAGCGATCCGTAAAGTCGTCTTGAAGAAAAGAAAATCGGATGAAGCGGGAGATAGAAGGTCACCAACCCCGTCTATTTCTTCGATAAAATCGACATCGGTCATCGAAAAAAGCACCGACCACAAACAAAAACATCGACATCAACATCGGAGGCCTCACGTTCCCGAGACCGATCCGATACCCGGCGGTCCATCGAAGGATCCTGAATCAGCGGTTAAGAAACCTTGGAGAGAGGGTGCTTCATCGAGGCCTTCCACCCCAAGGCGATCCCCACTGTTATCGGTGCTGGGAACCATACCTCCTCAAGGCTCTGCGGAGGAACCAGAATCGCCTTCACTGCCTTCCCCCATAGCTGCTCTGGTCTCACCAGCTATGTGAGCGGAACTGGACGGATATATCCGCCAGGCAGTCAGGAATGCGCTCCTCGACACAATGCCAGCACCGACTCCGCCTTCGAGGCCAACGCCATCGCCAGTACTGTTACCATCGATGGTTCCATCGACGCCAGTACCGATGCCTTTACCAGTTCCATCGCTGGTTCCATCGACGTCAGTACCGATGCCCTTACCGGTTCCATCACCAGGTCCATCGATGCCAGTACCAATGCCCTTACCAGTTCCATCGCCGGTTCCTTCGATGCCAATACCGATGGCACTACCGACTCCATCACTGATTCCGATGCCCGATTTATCTTTTTTTGCGCCGATTTTAGCAAAACTAGATACACTTATTGGTGCAATCCCTGTGAAACCTCAGGAAGTGCCGATACCACCACCGAGGGGAGACGATAGTGCCAAAGAATCACCGATTCCAGATCCGATTCCAGGTCCATCGGGGATACCATGCCCATTCCCATCGATATCCCTATTGTTCCCATCAAAAACTAGGGGACACTCATCGATGCCATCGATACCGAAGGTGCCTCGACTGCATACACCTGATACATGGAAGGATACTGATACCTCATCAGAAGAAGTCCTCTCGGAACCATCTCCTCCAGAGGAATGTAGAAAATCCCCTCCGGAGGACTTATCCTTCTCCAACTTCATTAAGGATATGGCTGACACCATTCCTTTTCAACTACAGTCGGAGGAAGATTCCAGACAAAAGACCCTGGAAGTGCTACAGTTCATGGACCCTCCTAAGGAGGTATTAGCCATATCAGTTCACGAAGTTCTCGTAGAATTGTTATACAGATTATGGGAGCATCTCTGCTCCATACCTCCAGTAAACAAGAGGACAGATGAGACATACCTGGTTCAACACATCCCAGGATTCCAGAAGACTCAACTACCTCACCAGTCAGTGATAGTTGAGTCAGCACAAAAGAAATCAAAAAGAATAAAAACTCATTCTTCAATTCCACCAGGAAGAGACAACAGGTTCCTAGACAACATAGGTAGAAAGATGTTTCAGGGATCTATGCTAATTTCCAGGATTGCATCCTACCAATTATATATGACGCAATACCAGCATAACTTATGGAAGCAAATGCAAGAACTCTTTGAAACTCTCCCCCAGCAAGTTCAGGAATCCTTCTCTGACATAATTCATAAAGGTCTGGAAGCAGGCAAACACGAGGTTCGTGCAGCATATGATAGTTTTGAAACGGCATCAAGACTATCAGCCACAGGTATCAGTGCTCAAAGATGGGCCTGGCTTAAGGCCTCAGATTTGAGAACCGAAATACAGGAGAAACTGGCTGATCTCCCTTGTGTAGGAGACAATCTCTTCGGGGATAAAGTAAAGGAAGCAGTTTCACTCCTAAAGGAACACTCAGAAACCCTAAAGCAACTTTCTTCGGTACCTCAGGAGTCTCAAGTACCATCAAGAAGACTCCCAAGGAAAGAGTCCAAGCGTCCATACTACAGGCCAAGGTGTTATTTTCCACCTCCTGCTCGTGGACGCTCATCCAGACCAACTCAGAGAACTCAGTCTAGACAACCAAGAGCGCTTAGGGCTCAACCCCCTCCACAAACAGGAGCAACATCGGTGTTTTGAAGCAATACCAGGGAACAGCAGCCTGTCTACCAATCCGACCCCAAATTTGCCGGTAGGAGGTCGAATTGCCTTCTTCCACCACAATTGGTCACACATTGGTCTCCATCACATCTCAAGGGTACCACTTGGACTTTCTCACTGTACCAATTGATACTCCACCCACCTCGTTTTGGACAGTAAACAATCAATCCGCAATTCTAAAAACAGAATTATCCACCCTTCTGAGAGCCAGGGGCATGGAACCAGTTCCCCGGCCTCAGCAGGGCAGAGGATTCTACTCCCGTTATTTCCTCATTCCAAAGAAAACAGGAGGCCTACGTCCCATCCTCGACCTCAGAAATCTCAACAAATTTCTGAGAAAAGAAAAATTCAGGATGGTTTCTCTGGGCACCATGTTACCTCTACTTCAAAAGGGAAATTGGCTCTGTTCTCTGGATCTTCAAGATGCTTACGCTCACATTCCAATATTCCCTCTTCATCGCAGATATCTACGATTCCTAGTAGGAAATCAACATTTCCAGTACAGGGTGCTACCATTCGATCTTGCCTCAGCACCTCGAGTGTTCACAAAGTGCCTAGCAGTGGCAGTTGCCCACCTACACAAGCAGGGCGTGCATGTGTTTCCTTACCTGGACGACTGGCTCATCAGAAGCCAAACAAGGCAAGGAGCTCTCAATTCTCTCAAGCTCACAATAACTCTACTCCATTCCTTAGGATTCCTCATCAACTACCAGAAGTCCCACTTCACACCATCTCACATGTTACAATTCATCGGAGCAGAATTAAACAGCATAACAGCAAAAGCTTTTCTTCCAAAAGACCGTGCTCAGACACTAGCCTCGTTAGCAGGCTCTCTCAGCGCACACACACAAATCACAGCTCATCAATGTCTCACTCTCTTGGGTCACATGGCCTCCACAGTTCACGTCACTCCTATGGCGAGATTAGCCATGAGGCTCACGCAATGGACACTCAAAAGACAATGGATACAGGCCATTCAACCGCTTTCTTATCCAATTCAAGTAACTCAGCAACTACGATCCTTGCTACTATGGTGGACAACCATGACCAACTTGCTCAAAGGCCTACCTTTCCAACAACCAATTACGCAAGTGATGTTAACTACAGATGCATCCACCTTAGGCTGGGGAGCACACATTGGTCATCTGCAGACCCAAGGTACTTGGACAAAATTTGAAGCTACATTTCAGATAAACCTCCTAGAGCTTCGAGCTATACGTTATGTGCTGCACACGTTTAAGGACTGCCTTTCCCACAAGTCTGTTCTGATACAGACAACACAGTAGCTATGTGGTACATCAACAAACAGGGAGGTACGGGTTTGTATCTCCTTTGTCAAGAAGCAGCACAGATTTGGGACTGGGCCCTAGCACACTCAATGCTTTTACGGGCCACTTATCTAGCAGGAACTCACAATATAGTGGCAGATTGCCTCAGTCGTCAATTCCAACCTCACGCATGGTCTCTGAATCCAGAAATGGCGACCAAGATCAACAGTAGACCTCTTTGCATCACAAATGAATTACAAAGTGGACAATTATTGCTCCCTGTAAAAGCAGAGAAATCGCTTACCCAGGGACGCCTTTGCTCGCCACTGGAACTCAGGCCTTCTATACGCATATCCTCCGATACCGCTAATAACCAAAACTCTGGTGAAGCTACAACAGGACAAAGGGTCCATGACACTCGTAGCCCCGTATTGGCCTCAAAAAGTATGGTTTCCCATACGTCTAGACCTCTCGATCAGATATCCAATTTGCGAGGCTTCCACTCTCATACCTCAGGATCAGGGTCGGTTGCGCCATCCCAACCTTCAATCCCTATCCCTGACAGCATGGATGTTGAAAGCTTGATTTTACAACCACTCAATCTTTCAACCAATGTATCTCAAGGGCTTGTAGCTTCACGTAAACCTTCAACATGAAAAAACTATCGTGCTAAATGGAAACGGTTTACCACATGGTGCACACAAAACAGTCTTGACCCTTTTTCCTTCACTACATCATCTTTATTAGACTATCTATGGCACCACTCAGACTCTGGTCTCCAGACCTCATCTATAAGAATACATTTAAGTCAATCTCTGCTTATCACAATACCGTTGGAGATGCACCAATATCAGTACAGCCCCTCGTTAGTAGGTTTATGAGAGGTTTAATTCAACTTAAACCCCCACACAGATCACTGGTCACAGAATGGAACCTAAATGTAGTCTTAACAAGGCTCATGCGTTCTCCTTTTGAACCCATGGATTCCTGTGATGTTAAATTTCTCACTTGGAAGACTATTTTCTTAATAGCCATCACATCCGCTAGAAGGGTTAGTGAGTTACAAGCACTTGTCACATACTCACCCTACACAAAATTCCTACATTTTTATTTATTTATTTTATTTAAAATCTTTTCTATACCGTCGCTAAGTTATCTACCATCGCAATGGTTTACAAGTTGGCACATAAATTAATGTGGGGAAATTGTACTATCATACATTCTAACAGGTGCCGTCAAAGGTTCAGTTACAATAAATCATTAAAGACAAATAATTGTTTAGTGAAGTAGGTCATGACCGAGTGTACTGTTTACGGGTAAAATTCACTATTCATAGTGTTACAAATATGTTTATAGTGATGTAGAGTTCATGGATCCCTCTACTGCATGTTACTAATTGTTGTGTATCGGTGCTCTTCTGCCTCTTCCTGAATGTTTTCTAATTTCCCGTCTCTTTATAGAATGCTTGTTTATAAAGCCATGTTTTTAAACTTTTCTTGAATGTTTTGAGATCTCTTTGTAATCTGATCTCTGTTCGCATGGAGTTCCAAAGTGTGGGGCCAGCTAATGATAAGGCCCTTTCTCTCACTTTGGTTAGTCTTGCTGTTTTCACTGAAGGAATGGTCAATAGTGCTTTATTTGCTGATTAAAGGTTTCTGTGTGGGACGTGTACTCGTAATGCTGTGTTTAGCCAGTCTGATTTTTCATCATGTATTAGCTTATGTATGGTACATAAGGCTTGGTATTTCATTCTGTGTTGTATGGGTAGCCAGTGTAATTCCACTAGGGTTTCTGTTATATGGTCCCTCCTTCCTTTTCCAGTTAGTATTCTGGCTGCAGTGTTTTGTAGTATTTGAAGAGGTCTTAATGTTGTACTTGGGAGACCTAGTAAAAGTGCATTGCAGTAGTCAATGCTGGAAAAGACCATGATCGAGTGGTACTCCATACACACAAAATTGCTTCCCAAGGTGGTTACGGAATTCCACTTGAATGAATCCATCATCTTGCCTACTTTCTTCCCAAAACCACACTCTCATCAAGGAGAGAGGGCTTTACACACCTTGGACTGTAAACGTGCGCTTGCGTACTATTTAGATCGCACCACGGCCCATAGGAAATCCATCCAGCTCTTTGTTTCTTTTGATCCAAACAAACCGGGTAAAGCGGTGGGCAAGCAAACTCTATCTAATTGGCTTGCAGATTGTATACAATTTTGTTATGAGAAAGCAGGCCTTCCTCTCCAGGGGCGAGTAAAGGCTCACTCAGTAAGAGCAATGTCAACCTCAATAGCACACTATCGTTCAGTGCCAATAGCTGACATATGTAAAGCCGCAACATGGAATTCCCTTCACACCTTTGCTTCTCCCTACTGTCTCGACAAGGAAGGACGACAAGATTCAGCCTATGGACAATCTGTCTTAAAGAACTTGTTTCCAGTATGATCCCAACTCCTTCCACATCCAACCTTTCGTGATTTCAGGCTGCCTCATTTTTCCCAACAGTACACCAGTTGTTGTGCCTGTTGCACAAGTTGTAAGCTGTTGGTACAATATAAAGATGACTCAGCCTGTAGCTTGCTAATCACCCATATGTGAGGACTAGCATCCTGCTTGTCCTGGGATAAAGTAAAATTGCTTACCTTGTAATAGGTGTTATCCCAGGACAGCAGGATGTAGTCCTCACGAAACCCACCCGCCACCCCGCTGAGTTGGGTCCGACATGTTTTATTATTTTATTTTTGGCTAATGCTCATTGCTACAAACAAGACTGAAGGAAGACCCCTGTGACTGAGAATATCATGGCATGCTGAGCATGCTCAGTGGGCACACTGTGCCAGTCAAATGTTTCTAGAAACTTTGACAGAAGTTTTTCCATATAGGGCTCCATTACTGATGTCACCCATATGTGAGGACTACATCCTGCTGTCCTGGGATAACACCTATTACAAGGTAAGCAATTTTGCTTTTTCCTGATTCTTTGGGTTCTAGCTGGGTTTGTACCATGAGTCTTCAGGTACTGCTATCCAGGGGTTTCCTCCATTTTGGGGTACATTTTCAAAGGCTCATTCAGGAACTATGTGTATGAAAGCAAAGTTTATGTAGGTGTATAATAAAGGAGTATGTTTTCAGTATGATACCTAACTGGCACTTTCTGTGCCTACTTTGTAGCTGAATAAATCCAGCTGATATTCAAACACAAAGGGTTTCCAAACTTTCAGGCCGATTCAGTAAAGACCGCGGGAGAGCGGGGCAAATGCCCGCTCTCCTGGCGCACGCACAGGCCACTCGCCTGTGCGCGCGATGCAGTATTTAAATTAGGTCCTACAGTAGAAACAGGCAAAAGGAGGCGCTAGGGACACTAGCGCGTCCCTAGCGCCTCCTTTTGGCCCAGAGCGGCGGCTGTCAGCGGGTTTAACAGCCGATGCTCAATTTTGCCGGTGTCGGTTCTCGAGCCCGCTGACAGCCACGGGCTCGGAAACCAGACGCCGGCAAAATTGAGCGTCCGGTTTTTGACCCGACAGCCGCCGGCTGACTTCAAATTTTTTTCTTTTTTTTACTTTTTTTACCCTTCGGGACCTCCGACAATATCGCCTTGATATTAAGTCGGAGGGTGCACAGAAAAGCAGTTTTTACTGGATAGGCGCTAATTTCTGAAAGTAAAATGTGCGGCTTGGCTGCACATTTTACTTACTGAATCGCTCGGGCATACCTAATAGGGCCATCAACATGCATTTGCCTGTTGAGGGCGCTATTAGGTTCGGCGGGTTGGACGCACATTTTCCGCCCCTTACTGAATAAGGGGTAAGGGAAAATGCGTGTCCAATGACAGGTTAACAGTGTGCTCCATCGGAGCGCAGTATACTGTATCGGCCTGTTTGTGGCTAAATATCAGCTTGTGAGGGATGTGGTAAAGGATGTGCATGTGCTATGCAAGTATATTTTGGAAACTTTAAGATATGTGTATAATCTCTTCCCCCAATCAAGTTATGCTCCCCGAGAATGCCTCTTCTTACTGCAGCTGTAACTACGTGAATCATGAAATTACACATATACGTTTATCTGACTGAAACTCAATGCAGCCATTCATTGCAACAACAATCCTCTGACTAAGAAGCACAGATTGCAGTTCCCTTCAAAATCTGGCATAGGCACATACTTGAGCCAAATAGTAGATGTCACTGTTGCATGATGGCTGAGACTCACTCCTTCCCAGGGCCTGCAAGAACTGCCTCCACAGCAGCACTAGCCTCAGCTAGCCCAAGGAGCAAGAGGGTGAGCTCTGGATTCAGAACTATGTCTCCCCACCCCTACCGTTTGGCAATAATTGGCACTAATGTTGCAGTCACAAAAAAGTGGCCCAAATTTGTAGAGGCTAGCCTGGACAGATGTTTTTAGCAGAAGTGTTGGCCTCTCACCCGCTTGTTTACTCTCATTGCACAGCCATTTTATTACAAAAGCAGCAACAAGTATGCAAGAAAAGTCAGACTTTCGAGCTATGCAGCTGTGTCCTTTTGAGCAGCATTTTTAATTTACAGG
Organism: Rhinatrema bivittatum; assembly: GCF_901001135.1. Lineage (NCBI taxonomy): Eukaryota > Metazoa > Chordata > Amphibia > Gymnophiona > Rhinatrematidae > Rhinatrema > Rhinatrema bivittatum. The sequence continues at coordinate 41,067,924 of NC_042623.1, read as the reverse complement.
GTTTGGAACAGGAAAGCAATCACGTGCAGGGAATTTCATCAGTTTAAATTACTCTAAGTGCAAGATATGTGTTCTTTATTAACAATTGGCTTTAACTCTAAAGGAACTTGAAAAGAAAGCCAAAATGCTGAGAGACACCTGTGAAGAGTTGCGTAAAGAGAGTACCCAAAGAAAAATGGATATCAAGACGTTAAAGGAAGATTTGGAGGCTAAGCAGAAGCAGATCCTAAAAGAACAAGATGAGCTGAAGCTAATACAAGAGGAGGAGCAAAATCTAAAAGTAACAGGAAAATAAGTAAATATATACTGTGTATGTGTGCATATATTACAGTCAATGAAGACCAAAAATGGTATAATATAAGACAATAGAAATGTAGCTGTTGACATCACAAGGTCCATCACAATTTAGCGCTAATTTGCATATAGATTGACAGATACGGAGTCCCTCACCCATAGAACAGGGTTGTGGCCCATTGGCCGGGCAGTGTAGGGAAGCTTGCCCTGCTGCTGTCCAGAATTCTGTGCTGGCAATCTGGCACCCTCCACAAGCACTACCTTTGCTAGAAACATCTTTAAGAGAAAGACTTTTGGAAGAGAAAACTAAAGCAACAGAAAACTCTAGGAGATCTCATTTTCAAGTAAGACAAATGTTACTTTAACTATGTTGCTTTGCTTTTTGAACAAGTAGGACGTGTAACTTGTTACACTTCTGCCAGTGACTGGTAACCGTAAATAATTTTAGAAAATGTAATTTTCACAATCCTGCTGCTAAGTGAAAACTTCAGTCAGGGTTCTTAGTTCAGAAGTTATGCCGCATAATTTGTGGTACAGTTGCCACACTGGTTGCTGTCATTTGAGATTACGTCCATTTTAAATTCTTCTGCCTGCACCTTGCTATACATTCCTTGAGAAGTGTGGAGCAGTGCACATATCAAAAAAATGTTTAAAACATTTAATTGACCAAAAGCATTACCGGACATTTTTCTCTTACTTTACCAGAGCATTCTCACTATAATATATTGAGACTTACGGCCTCTTGCTAAAGGCTGTTAAATCATGTGTTCATGTGTGGTTTTAATGCTGGTTATCTGTGAACCCCACAGAATGGTAAGGGAGTGCACTGAAAATGGTTTTTTTTTTCATTGTTTTATTTTGTTTTGCCCTAATAGTACCATTTTGAAGAATGGTACTATTAGGGCATAGGGTTGCTAACTGACTCCTGGTTGATCGAACAGGCTGAGCCTGGCTTTGCCTCACTGCTTGCCTGGATTTGTAGTTCTGATTGTCCCATTGATGTTCCTAAGTAAACCAGAACTACAAGCCCCTGCATGCAGTGGGGCAATACCTGGGCCAGACTAATCTGTTCAGTCCACCTGGGTTGCGTTGGCAACCCTGGCAAGGCAGGAGGGACTAGGGATTGCTCCTGCCTCCTTTTCACCCACAGATGGGGTAAGATATTGGGAGGGAAGACTGCAGCGAGGCTCTCTCTTTACTTCGAGGGCATAGGATCTTTTCAGGGAGGTGGGGAATGGGGCTGGGACTGGCTGCTGATATAATTTGAAAATAAAATGAAATGAAAACAAACAAAATTTCATTCATTTTTCCTTTTTTTTTTTTTAATTTTCAAAATGAATCAAAATAGGACATTTCATTGAAATTTGCTATTTCAAACAAAATCACATCCTTTCTGAATAATGAATACCATATTAAAGCTGGCATGATCATGGCCAGCAATCTGTGTACATTACTGGGTGGTAGAAATGCATCAGCATTAGCAATGGTGGCAGTGCCAGCCTGAACCCCTATTCCCTCCCCCCTTTTTTTTTAAGGGCCATTCATGCCTGAAGTAACCTCTTCTCCCCAATAGTACACCATGCTGCTCCAAAGTACCACAATCCCAAGGTACTAAGAGGTTCTAAACCCCAATGTTCTCCCCTCCCAAAACTTTTATGGGGACTCTAAGGCCCCAGGATGCCCTGCCCAGATCCTTTCTACCCCAGTTCCCCCTACTCCATCCAAAGTAACTGAAGCTACTACACATGCATCAGGTCAATTGGAGCCTTTTGACACAAAGGAGTGAGCAGGGCAAGAGCAAGTGAGGATTGTTTTTGCTGTAGATGAGGCAGGAGGAACCTGGGGGTTCTGTCACCCTCAAAGTTCTTGGGAAAGGAGGCAGGACCCCTTCACATATCTCGGGTGGTAGGCATACAGGGGCGGATTTTCAGAGCCCTGCTCGCGTAAATCCGCCCAAAACCGGGCGGATTTACGCGAGCAGGGCCCTGCGCGCCGGGAAGCCTATTTTACATAGGCCTCCCGGCGCGCGCAGAGCCCCGGGACTCGCGTAAGTCCCGGGGTTCTCGGAGGGGGGCGTGTCGGGGGCGTGTCGGGGGGCGGGCCCGGTCGTCGCGGCGTTCCGGGGGCGTGTCGGCAGCGTTTTGGGGGCGGGCACGGGGCGGGGCTACGGCCCGGGGGCGTGGCCGCGCCCTCCGTGCCCGCCCCGAGGTCGCGGCCCGGCGCGCAGCAGGCCCGCTGGCGCGCGGGGATTTACGTCTCCCTCCGGGAGGCGTAAATCCCCCGACAAAGGTAAGGGGGGGGTGTAGACAGGGCCGGGTGGGTGGGTTAGGTAGGGGAAGGGAGGGTAAGGTGAGGGGAGGGCAAAGGAAAGTTCCCTCCGAGGCCGCTCCGATTTCGGAGCGGCCTTGGAGGGAACGGGGGGAGGCAGCGCGGCTCGGCGCGCGCAGGCTATACAAAATCGATAGCCTTGCGCGCGCCGATCCAGGATTTTAGCCGATACGCGCGACTACGCGCGTATCTACTAAAATCCAGCGTACTTTTGTTTGCGCCTGGAGCGCAAACAAAAGTAGGCTGTTCGCGCTTGTCTGAAAATCTACCCCACAATGTATCAAGCCATGGGCGACCCTTTAAGGAGAATGGAAGGGGTCAGAGCTGAGACATCAACCTGATGATGCTCTTAAAATAAAGTTAACCACGCCTCTTGTGAGGTACTTGTTGTTTTTGGTTTACTACAAAATATGTAGCTTACCTATTTGCAGTAAGCCATTTTAATATAAATGAGTTGCTTTGCATGCATGTGCATACGATGCAGCTCATTAACATATTTTCACCAATATTTTTTTTATGTGCATTAATTGTAATGCCAATGCATGCATTACGTTAGCACGCATTCATTATTTTTAATATGTGATAGATATCCAACTTTGCCTTTATTGTGTGTTATCACATTAATGCAGTTTAGTAAATAGGCTCCATAGTGACTCCCCAGCATCAGAAAAGTAAGTTTTCTCTGACAAAACTGGTGCAAAATCCTTGGGTATAACGTAGACGCAGACTTTACATTTCCACATCCAGTTTCTCCTCTCCTCACCTCACTAGTGGCAAAAGGAATAAAGCAAATTATGTACCTAAATTACTTAAGTGATAATGAACTTTTTAGCACCAACCCATGTTACAGATCCCAAGAGAAAACACAAGGACATCTACTAGAGATCAAGGAAAATCTGTGGCTATGGAACCCTTTACCAAGAGGGCTTTGATGGTTTACTCATTTAAACAAATATTTGAAAATGCCATCAATTCAACCATTGATCCAGCTGCCAGGTTGAATAGGTGTAGAATACAATGGGCTTTTGAGAAGCCACAATATTCAATTTTCCAGGCAGCTCTGATTCAGAAGTAAAAGCAGTGGGAATTCTGAAATATACTGGCAGTCTGGTTGGAGGAATGTTACTGTCTGAACCCAAATTTACAAAAAAAAAAAAAAGATAACTCGTGTGCGAGTACAAGAAGGGAAACTAAGGTATTTTCTGTGGAAATCGGATGAAGCCACATTTCCTTGAATCTATGTAAGTGGGTGTGTGTGGAAACAAATTTAGTCTTCTTTATAGGTTGGCAGGCAAAAAAAAAAAAAATTGTGTGAAAGAGCAGTTGCTTCTTTCTGAACTGAACATCTTGATACAGTAAAACGGGTAAGCTTCACTCTAACCTACTGTTCAGATCAAAAGCTGGTTCTGCTTGTCACATGCAGTGGAGAATCTTGGAGCCTGACCCATTTGTGTATCTGCTTTATCATCAGGAAGAACTGATCCGCCTCTATAATATTCCTGCACAGCTTGGAAAGGACATGGAGAAGATAAACCGCAGAATGACGTATGGTTTCAATTTAGCTAATAAACTGTAGTAATAATGTCCTAAAAACCCCATGACTGGGTTTGGCAACTCTTTTGGATATTTGCGAAACTGGGGCACGCTTAGGTTAAGTCAGAGTAGGCTGAACTCCTCCCCTGTGATGTCATTGTGAGAACTCTGCCAGCCAGTTTTGCTGTTTTACCGTAACACAGACTGCCAGCAGTTCCTGAGCCACGCACCAGACAGCAGTTGCCTATCCCTAGTATAAGGAATAGTATAGAGGTACACTTTTAGGGAGTAATTATGAAAGCTACGCACATAAAACCCTGTTTTATGCACATGAATAGACACATTTAATCCGGTATCTTGTATACTTGTATGTGCACCGAGGAGAGGCGTGCTGGGGGGAACTGGGGGGAGTTGCAGTTTGATTTTCAGAAGGAGGCACGCAAGTTACCCTACACGTTATGCCCTGATTGGAGCAGGTGTAACTTTGTGCAAGGTAATTTGTAAGCATATTCGACATTTACTCTTTAAAAACCACTTTTATTTTAAAACCTCCTAATCCAACAATTCTCCTCTCTACCTGAGAAAAGAGAGGCATATTTAAATGTTTTTTAAATGCTACACAGCTTTCCCTCTTCCCCCAACCTCCATTTGCTATCGAGGGTTTGTTTATACTGAAACGCTGGAAGAGTTTACTTCTATATATATATATATATATATATATATATATATATATATAAAGGTAGATATTCAGCAAGCTGATGAGCAGGAAAGTTTCCTGGGTAGTGGTATTTATTTACAATCATTTAGATAAGGCTTTGAGATCTTTGATGGTTTAAAAGCCTAAGTTGCCGCAGAATATACTCAGCTAAAGTTACCTGGCTAAGTTTAGGACAGGGATTTTTCCAGCCAGACCTACCTGGCTAATGCTAGCTGGGTAGTGCTAAATATCCTTTCTCACTGGCTAATACCAGAACGCCTCACCACTGCCTCTTTTTATCTGAGCAAATTTTGTGTGGTTAATGAGTTACCCATACAAAATTTAGCAGGGGGCTGAAGAATGTTCAGATCTTGGCTTTTGTCTGAATAACTCCAAACGATACCTGGACAAAGCTTTTCAATATCAACCTCATAATACCTTGGCTGCTGGTTCTGACTCTCTCTATGCTGTTTTCCCTGTGGCTACCAGGAGCACTGTGAGCACTGCTATACACACTCCACTGTCACTCCACGTGCTCTGGCACTAACGCACATTCTCTCAAAAGAATGCTCAGCCTGACACAACAAAGCTACATGGACACATGAACACTTTAGCAACAGTTTCACTGTTTTGCTAAGACTCAGATTGCCAGCAATTGCTGAGCCACAGGAACAGGTGCCATGGGGACAATGCACTGCATTCCCAGCCAGTGCACAGTCCTGAGATGAGCCAGGATATAAGGGGGACAGAGTGCTGGCATCAGGTTGGGGAGATGGAGGCTACAGATCCTCAGATGAATTTTCAGTGGGTTGTAGCTAGTTTTTAAGCTATCAGTTTAAAAAAATAGCTATTTACAGGTACTGCATGAGTCACCACCTCAATCAGAGCAGCCTCTATGGCACAAAGGCACCATCACGCACAACTACCTGGGATTTTTCCAAATTTTTATAACCCTGTTCCACTCTCCAGTCTAACCCAGTTGTTGCAGTGACATGCCTTGTCTAAGGGGCTACGTCACAGCGCTCTCAGGAACTGGGTATATATGCACTCTTAAATTTGGCCACTAGCTGTTACTGTTGTGAGATGGCTGGTACTGCCTTAACAGCATCCCCAGTCCCAGAAGCCAGGTTTAGGAATGGAATCCAGATCTCATGCATGGTGCCACACGGCATTGCCACTGAGCTATCAAGCTGACACAGCATTCATTTAGTGTGAGGCATTTCAAAAGTAATAATTACTTAAAACACAGCAATATGCAGGACAGTGCTTATATTTCTTATTGATTATATAGTTCCATCTGAGTACACACATTTTTTGTACTTGTGTATATATTATATGTAATTATAAAGAGGCCATTTATAAAAAAAAGGGTAAAATGAATAACTTACCCAGATAAAATTAGCAGGCTAAGTTATCAGAGATATTCAAGTGAGATAACCATCTCACTGAATATCCCTGAATAAAATGATCTGGCTACCTTTAGCTGGATAACTTTAAATCTAACTGGTTAACTTTGAATATCATTGATCAGATTTAAAGAAATCCAGGTACATCTACCCCGATAACATTAAGCCTATGCAGCTATACTCAAAGAATATAGATGCATAAGCACCAACAGAGTTAAAAAAAAAAAAAAAAGTCCAGGCTGGAGGCCAAGGTCCCCTCCCCTGCCTCCTATTGGTTTTCAAAATTGGGTCAGTAGGACCATACATCTATCCCCCCTCAGAGATTCAGACCTTTTCTCATAGAAAGAAGCTTCTTCTTTCCACATACCCTTGGGGAGGATAAAACATTTGAATCACTGAGGGGGGAGGGGTAAGACCAACCTCTAGCCTTTTGGCCCACCACTTTTTAAAGCATATTTCAGAGAACTTGGAGGGGTATGAAGCACAGGCCTGCCAGCCCACTTCCGAAAACCACAAAGGGAGGGAGGGGGCAACAGCCACTGGCCTGGACTTGGGAGAGGGGTTTTAACTCTGTTGGTGCTTATGTGGCTATATTCTTTGACTATAACTACCTAAGCTTAAAGTTATCTGGGAACATGTTCCTGGGTAACTTTTGACCTACTTCTGGGGCTGGGTAAAGTTAACTTAAAAAACATTTTCAGCTAAATCCAAATATCAGAGGTAGCCGGATAAGTTTCCTGGCTAACTCATCCCTGCCCCGGAACACTCCCAAAATGCCCCTAACTTATTAATTGTAGCTGGATAATGGCTTATCCTGCTAAAATTTATCAAGATAAGTGCCACATCGGCATTTATCTAGGTAACTCAAAAGTTATCCAGATAAATGTCTTTAAATATCGGACTCATATAATTATGTGATATAAATAACATATGCTGCATAAAAGATAATGGTATTGAATTTGAGATTAAAAGGGGAATATTCCTTTCTTTTAACTCTTTGCCTCCAGAGAGGCACAGAAGAATATAAAGAAGCTTGATTTACAGTGCCAAGAGTTAAGTGCTGCTGTTAAACATGCAGAAATCAAGACTAAAAAGATGACGGAGGAGAAGCAAGACATAAGAAGAGAACTGGAAGGAAAGCAAGCTTTTCTTGAAAACAAAGAGCAACAATTCAACCATCTAACAAAGATGCTGGAATTGGCCAAAGAGAATGAAGCAATGTTTTTCAATGAAAGGTTAGTCCTTCAATCAGTAGTAATAAGGATCTGATATTCTCAGCACTCCATATTTACCAACATTTTTCCATTTAATATCACTTTGCTTTCTTTGGCTGCTTTAAACAAGTATGGACTGTTCATAATGGCAAATACTGACCCGAAGGAAGGGAATAGTTATTAAAGTTAGAATTTTAAGCATTGAAGAATGATGATAAAAAATAAGTAGTCATTTCCCCTTCGGAGGTCATGATGTTTATCATGTTAGTTATTAACTTCTTCCTGCCAGCTGCCAATCTTCTTTCAAAATGCAGTTCAAAGTGTGAAGTGTACAAGAACACCAGTTTGGAAGAAGACAGCAAGCTGACAGGAAGGAGATAAACAGTCCTTCTCTTCCTGCAGGCCACTGGGGTGTTTTTTTTGTGTTTAGTGTTAGTTTAAGCTGGGATTTGTCTTGCTGCATGTATGTTGAGAGTTTCGATGCTGTATTTTCAATTGATTTGGCGATAGGAATGTAGAACTATATGTCATCTGTATATAAGAAGAAGTTGATTCCTAGTTCTGCTAATTATTTACATAGAGGAAGCATATAAATGTTGAAAAGTGTAGCCAAGAGTCCTGAACCCTGGGGGACACCTGTATCGATTGGGAATGTGTCATATAAGCAATTGCCCAGTTTGACTTGGAATGTCCTATCAGCTAGGAAGGAGGAAAACCATTTGAGGATACTTCTATCTATTCCTATTTTTTTTCATCTGATGGCATAGCAGGGTGTGGTCCACAGTGTCAAAGGCAGCTGTTAAATCTATTAGTACTAAGATATAAGATTCATCATTGTCAAACCCCTGTAGCAGTGGGTCCATTCAGTATTGATTAAAACTGCTTTTGCAATAAAAGGCAAGTTGGATATTGGTCGATAGTTGCCCCAATTGTCAATTCTGCCAGATTTATTTTTTAGGATTGGTTTGATCCCAGCTTGTTTCGCTCCATATGGGACCAGTCCTTCTGAGAGTGAGTTGTTGATTATGGTTGTGATTGTTGGAGTGATTACGCTGTAAATTATTTTCAGGGAACTTGCTGGAAATGGGTCTAGTATGTGGATAGCAGGCTTAATTTTGGTAATGATTTAATTTATTTCTGTTTAGTTACTATGTCGAATGTGTTCCATTTAAGCATCCCATGTTTTCCTTCAGGTTCATTTTTTGGTGAGCAAGTGAGGAACTATGTTTTTAGCCTACTTATTTTATCTAACTAGGAAGTGGCATATTTTACATTGCAGACATTCTTTGAGAAGTTGTACTTACTCGAGACGGAGAAGGATGGGTCCTTGATTAAGTGTTTGATGGTTTTGAAGAGTAATTTTGAATTAAATATCATCCTGTGAATCTGTTTTGCATAGTCATCTTTTATGTGTAATATATTTTTATTGAGTGAGAACCAGACAAAATATGTATACACAATCACGGCATGTAGGTACATAGAACAAAGAAACATACTTAGAATGTGCCGGGATAATTTGCATAAATATCACTCTTTTCAGAATAAACAATCAATTCCTAGAAATACCTTTAAACCCTTCCCACCCATATATCTTCCCTACCCCTCCCATCCCACAGAGACCGAGGATGCATACAAACAAACCAAGTCCAGATACTCATCTTATAGATATAATCAATCATTCAGAGCCAGGCTCCTAGCTCTATGGGGCAAAGTTTGTAAATACGAGTCCCAAGTACTGAGAAAGGACTTCCGTCTTTTGGGTGAGCTGTGGGCGAAAGAAACTCTCCATCTGCATCAGTTTGTGGAAGTGATTCCGCCAGGTCCAAAAGGAAGGGGGCTCGACTTCGCGCCAGTTCAGAAGAATAACTTTCTTCCCCACTAGCCCAGCTTTTTTAAGCAAGTCCCATAATCCTGGGTTCATCACAAGATGAGGGGTAACACAGTGAAACAGCCATAGATACGGTGATAACGGTAATCGAACCCCCACTATTGGTACTAAATAGTCAACAATTTGTTGCCAATAATTATTTATGACTTGACACTCCCAAAAGACATGAGACAGGGTCCCCGTCCCCTTCCAGCAGCGTACACATTTATCAGTGTTAGCAATACCTGCTTTAAATGCGATCTGGGGAGAGAAAGAGGCCCTGCATAAAAATTTAAGATGCATCTCCCGAAAGTACATATTGCCGGTAATATAAAGTACACTCCTTATGCTGACTGAAAAAATAGGAAGAGTTAATTGGAACACCCCATCTCGATTCCAACGGGCGACTGAAACTGGGTAAGAGTCCGCGGGGGTACCGCGAGCCAGCCGCCTATAATAAATTGAGAGAGATGGGTCCCTGGGGTGGTCAAATTGAAAAAACCTATCCAACGCTTTAAACGCTGCTAGATGTTGATCGGGGGGTCCCAAAGTCTGAAAATACTGGCCCACTTGCAAATATCCAAAGATATGCATCCCCGGAAGCCCATACAATTCTTGCAAACGATCAAAGGGTAATAGGCGGCCCTCGCCATCCATGACATGTCCCAAGTACAATATACCTTTGCTGTCCCATGTCCGAAAGTGTGCCGTAGTAGACCCTGGTGTAAAGTCTAAATTACCCCTGAGAGATGTAAAAGATGTACAATGGCGCGGAATACCTAAAAAACGAGTGAGGTGTACTCACGTTTTCTGCATCAAGGCAATCAGAGGGCGCTTGGTCAGTAGGGATGGGATCCTGGTGCTAGGGCTCATCAGAACAAAGCTTAGGGCCAGCGGCCTAGTGAACGTGGCTTCAGCCATTATATTGACAAAAGGGGACGACCCCAAGAGCCACCCACGGATCAGACGGAGATTAGCCGCCATCCCCTAGCGAAGCATGTTAGGTACCCCCATACCCCCCTTATTCCACGGGTGTTTTAGCCAAAGTAAAGGAATTCTAGCCTTCCCACCCTCCAAATGAAATGTCGCAACAGCCTGTCAACACTATTGAGATCCTTGACCGAGAGGAGCAAGGGAAAGTTTTGAAATACATATAGCCATTTGGGTAGGATTACCATCTTAAACAAGTTAACTTGTCCTTATAGTGACAGTGGCAGATTACGCCACATTTGTAACTTCTCCTGGGTGACTTGAAGCAGCAAAGAAACATTGCGATGATAAATTTGATTTACATCTGTGGTGAGATATATTCCCAGATATTTCAGAGAGTCCCGAGCCCACTGCAATGGAAAGGAACTCCCCCAACACTCCCTAAGTGAATCAGGGAAGGCCAGGGCCTCGGATTTGTCCCAGTTGATTCGCATACCTGAGAAGGCAGCATAGTGGTGAAACAGATCAAGAAGTGCCTGCAGCGACCTGGGCGGGGACGTGAGAAAAAGCAACATGTCATCCGCGAAGGCCGCATACTTAAAAACTTCCGACTTCCCCCCACCCTGAAATTGCAAACCCCTTATAGGTGGAGTGAACTGTATGGCTAGCAGAAATGGTTCCAAGGTAAGGAGGAAAAGTAGTGGGGACAGTGGGCAGCCCTGTCTTGTCCCTCTGTTAACGGCAAAGGCCTCTGTGAGTCCCCCGTTAACATGAATGCGGGCCTCCGGGGCACTATACAGGAGTTCAACCGCTTGATAAAAGGACCCACCAAATCCCATCTGTTGCAGTAAGTGGAACATATAGCCCCACTCAACCCTGTCGAAAGCTTTTTCGGCATCCAAACTAACCACCAAATAGGGCTCATCTACCTGTTGACTAAGCGCCATAGCTGTGACAATCTGACGGATATTTTGTAAGGCATACCTTTTTTTAACAAAACCTACCTGCCCTGGCTGTATAAGAAAGGGCAGGACATTCCCCAGGTGCTCAGCGAGAATTTTTGCTAAGATTTTATGGTCCGTATTTAACAGGGAAATCGGGCGATAGGACTGAGGTAGCAGGGGGTTCTTACCAGGTTTCGGAATAAGAGTGACATATGCCTGATTCCCTCCGGGAGGAAAGGTCCCTTGACCAATTAAGGTCTGGAAAACTGTGGGAAGAAGTTTAGCTAGCAGGTCTACCAAACATTTGTAAAACTCTGAGCTATAGCCGTCAGGGCCTGGAGCCTTCAGTTTGCGCATCTGGTGAATGACCCTGCTAACCTCTTCTTCGGATATGGGTTCATTTAAGTAACGACTCTGTTCCACTGATAAAGAGAGAAGCTGAATTAGGTCCCCAAATGTCTCCCATTTTTGCATAGTCATCTTTTTTTGCTTTATTGATTTATTCACGGTATTTTGTTAGAAGAGATCTTGCCAGGTTAGAAGAGTACTTGCCAGGTTCTTATGGCCTGGATTGGCCACTGTTGGAAACAGGATGCTGGGCTTAATGGACCCTTGGTCTGACCCAGTATGGCATTTTCTTATGTTCTTATGTTCTTATCTGTATTTTCCTAGGGATTCTGCAGACGGGCATTTCCGCCATCATTTCTCAGTTTTTCTCTGTGTCTGTTTAGTTTGTCTCAGCTCTTCATTGTACCACTGTTTCCTTTGTTTAGAGGTGTTCTGTTCATTTTGGAATTTTTTGTTTGTATTGGGCTTAGGTTATCAGCAATATCATTGACAATTTCATCCCAGGAGTTAAAAACTGAGGAGGCATTAGCTTGACTGAACTCAGCTTATTTTAAAATGATTCTTCAGGAATATTTGATTTTATCTTTTTTCTGAAGGTGAAAGTTTGACTATTATTTAAGTTTTTTTCTTTTATGTTGAGGAGGGTTATTTCCACTTTTATTAGTTGGTGATCAGACCAGGGCAATATATCGTGGTGAGTATTGATTAAACAATTATTGTTGTTGGCAGATATTAGATCTAGGATATGACCTGCTTTATGAGTTGGGTTGGTTATAAATTGTGACCATCCCATTGCTTCCATTGTATTTAAAAATATTTCACATGCTCTGGTTCTTGGAATTCTATCTACTTGTAGGTTAAAGTCTCCTACTATTATTGTAGAGTTCGGTGATAGAAACGCTTTAGTAAATAATTCGATTACAGGTGAGCAGTCTTTTTGCAGTGCGCCAGGGGAGCAATAGACCATACCTATGTTTAGTTGTTGTCCAAGTAAGGGTTCAATAAAGTTTATTTATTCCATTGTTAGATTGGTTTATTTCAAGAGGAAAGGTTATTGGGTTAAATGAATTGCAGGCTAGCACCTCAGGCAAGCACGAAGGAGCGTACAAAAGGGCAAGCTCCTTTGTTGCACTCCTTCATGCGCGCACCCTCCTTGCATAAGCACCTCTGGCATCACTGCTGCAGTCTTGCACTTGGGAGGAGGCCAGGTGGTGTGCGGGGAGCTGCTGCGGCGCCAGCAGGTCCCTCCTCTCCAGCCTAAATTTGGCTTCTAGAACATCCCTCCCATAATTTCCTAGGTCATTGGTGCCCAGATTTACCAAGATAGCCAGATCCTCCTTCACACCAGGCAGGCAAGTTACCAGGCTGTCCTCATGTCCACCAGTTACCCACTTATCTACATTTCTAATAATCGAATCACCAAACATGACAGCCGACCTAACCCATTCCTCCTGGGCAGTAGCCTTGGGAGGCTCATTCTCAGTGTGAGAGGCAATGCATCACCTGGAGAGCTTGTCCTTGCTACAGGATCAGTTCCTGCTACACTAGGGCGATGCTTTCTGACTAGAAGACCTTCCTGATCTAAGGCAGCACCAGGGCTGACAGAATGGCGTAGAGACTTGGCCTTTATCCCAGGACAAGCAGGATGCTAGTCCTCACATATGGGTGACATCATTAATGGAGCCCTATTGCGGAAAACTTTCTGTCAAAGTTTCTAGAAACTTTTGAGTGGCACTCTGAGCCCACTGAGCATACCCAGCATGCCTTGATATTCTCTGCCACAGGGGTCTCCCTTCAGTCTTCGTTTTTCCGCGCTGCTGTTGGCATCACAGAGCAGGAGCCTGTGTGAGTTTTCTCACAAACTGTCTGACTAAAAATCAGATTAAAAAACAATTCTTTCTCTCCCGTGTTACCACCGGCCGGTGAGTAATTTTTCTCATTTTACTCTTTTGAGTAAAACTATTTTTTCCTCTCATTTCCATCGAGGAAAATATGGCCTCAGGAAAATATGTCGAGGAAAATATGGCCTCAGGATTTAAAAAATGTCCCAACTGTAATCGGACTATGTCCATTACAGATCCACACCTCGAGTGTGTCCTTTGTTTAGGTCAAATGCATGATGTAACAGCTTGTCCAAAGTGTGCTGAGATGACCGCGAAGGGTCGAAAGGCCCGCCAAGAAAAGATGGAACATTTATTCCATCTACAACTTTTGCCTTCCCCATCGACGTCTACTCAATCGTCTCCGGCCGGAATTTCGAAATGTTTAATCCTCAAAAAACATCATCCGGAAGGCTCGGGGGATCGTTCATCGCTGACCCCATCCGTGGCATCGACGAAGTCAGCAGTGGAACATCGACCAAAGCATCACCATTGGCATCATCACCCATCGATCCCGGAGGCGCTTCTCTCCCCAGAGAAATCGACTGCAAAACGGCCTCGACTTCAAGAAACACCGAGGCCTTCGACACCGAGGCCTTCACCTCCTCTCGATGCACCGATCATCGAATCTCCACAGGGCCCTGTGGAAGGACCAACAACACCTCCACCGCCACCACGTGTAGCTGCTCTGCCTGCACCTGCTATCACAGAGTCATTGACAGATTTTATCCGTCAAGCGGTGCTCCAAGCAATGAAGGACCATCGACCATCGATGCCCTCGCTGACGTCGATGCCGGTACCAATACCTAAGCCATTGCCTGCACCAACACCGAAGCTGCTGTCGATGCCAATGCCGATGCCTCTACCTTCGCCAATGCCCGGCCCAATGCCGGAACCAGTTCCGTCGATGCCGACGCCAGTGCCTGGGGCCCCAGGACAGCCAGAATTAGCGTTGTTTCAGCTTCTGATGAACAGTTTTGATGCACTCATCGGTGTTCTACCATCGAAACCGATTCCAGCCAAGCCACATGAAGACATCCCTGGGTGGATACCGCTGGATGATCCACAGCCAGATCCTTCAGGGCTTTTTCGACCACCAAGGTCTTCTCCCACTTCTCCATGTTGAGAGGACCCTTATGATTCCTGGGAGGACAGACAAGGGACAGAGAAGGGTCAGTTTTATGTCTGACCCTTCTCCTCCGGAAGGAAGGAAGAAATCTCCACCAGAAGATTTATCCTTCACAAATTTTGTTAAGGATATGGCAGACACCATACCATTTACTTTGGTATCAGAAGAGGACACAAAACAACAAACATTGGAAGTCCTACAGTTCGTGGACCCTCCAAAAGAAGTCTTGGTCATCCCTGTCCACGAAGTTCTGTTAGAATTACAGCACAGACTCTAGGAGCATCCATGCTTCGTACCTTCCATAAACAAGAGAGTGGGCACCACTTATTTGGTTCAAAATGTCCCCGGATACCAAAAATCACAACTGCCACATCAAGCAGTTGTTGTGGAGTCTGCACAAAAGAAGTCTAAGAGAATAAGACCTCATTCCTCCACTCCTTATGGGGAGGATCACAGATTCCTGGACTCCTTGGGCAGGAAAGTCTATCAGGGAGCCATGCTCAATTCAAGGATTGCGTCATATCAGCTATATATGACGCAATACCAGAGGAATCTGTGGAAACAGATGCAAGATCTCTCAAATTCTTTACCACAGCAGTACCAAGAAGCAGCTCAAGCCATAATACACAAAGGGCTTGAAGCTGGAAAGCACAAAGTCCGAGCTGCTTACAACAATTTTGAAACCGCTTCCAGAGTAGCAGCCTCAGGAATAAGTGCACGTCGCTGGGCATGGTTGAAGGCCTCGGACCTCAGGCCTGAGGTCCAGGAAAAACTGGTTGATTTGCCATGCGTAGGAGACAACCTCTTTGGCTCAAAGGTGCAGGGTGCTGTGGCCCAGTTGAAAGAACATACAGAAACCCTACGCCAACTGTCGTCAGTTCCACAAGATTCTGCTGCATCATCATCTCGCCGCCCTCCTAGGAAGGAATCTCGAAGACCTTTCTACAGGCAGAGGCATTATTACCCTCCAGCACCAAGGGGCAGATCTTCTCGTCTGCAGCAAAGATCTCAGCCCAGGCAACCTAGAACTGCTAGGCCTCAACTTCCACCGCAGACGGGACCGGCTGCAGGCTTTTGAGGCCATCACCAGAGACCAAAGCCATCTCCACAACCCACAACCGGATCTACCAGTAGGAGGCCGGGTTTCCTCCTTTTACAACCATTGGGTACAAATAACAACAGACCAATGGGTGCTCTCAATTATATCTCGAGGTTACCAACTTAATTTTGTCTCAACTCCAAGAGATTCTCCTCCAAAACCTTTTCCACTAAGCGAAAATCACATAATTCATATACAAGCAGAATTATCCACTCTTCTGAGAGCCAGAGCCGTAGAGGCGGTGCCCCGGACTCAGCAGAGCAGAGGATTGAATTTTGCGAGACATTAGGAACGAGCTTCCTGTCCTCTTCTACCACAAGGGGTGCAGGCTCTCTGGAAGCTGGAGCTGTGGAATTTGAAGCCTGGATCATTGCTGTGACCTCTGCTCACCTGCTCCTCAGGTTGCTTGGTCACATGGCATCGTCGGTCCACGTCACCCCAATGGCCCACCTAGCCATGAGAATCACCCAGAGGACTATCCGTTCCCAGTGGCGCCAAGCCTCTCAGGAACTCTCGGCACAGAGCCACATAACCACTCCACTCTGGCTCTCTCTGGCCTGGTGGATGCAGAAGTCCAACTTGAGAAAAGGTCTTCCTTTTCAGCCCCCGGCTGCTCAATTAACTTTGACCACCGATGCCTCCAACCTAGGGTGGGGTGCCCATGTGGCTGAGAGCCGAGGTGGCCTGCCAGATCAACTTCCTGGAACTCCGGGCGATGCGGTACGCTCTCTACTCATTCCAGGATTGCCTGTCCAACAAAGTCATCCTGATCCAGACAGACAGCCAGGTAGCCAAATGGTACCTGAACAAGCAGGGGGGCGCACAGGCTCTTACCTGCTCTGCCAAGAGGCGGCGCAGATTTGGGCCTGGGCCCTGTCGTGTTCCATGCTCCTGCGAGCCACCTACCTGGCAGGCACTCAAAATGTAGTGGCAGACCACCTCAGCCGGACATTCCAGCCCCACGAGTGGTCCCTGAACCCCTCTGTAATGACCAGGATCTTCCGCCAGTGGGGTCAGCCAGACGTCGATCTCTTTGCGTCCCTGCAGAACCACAAGGTGGACCGATTCTGCTCCCTACAGAGTGACTGCAGGAAACCCACCGTGGATGACTTCACCCACTCCTGGAGTGCTTACCCTCCAATTCTGCTAATAACCAAGACTCTCGTGAAGCTACAGCAGGACCGAGGCTCCATGATCCTCATAGCCCTGCATTGGCCGTGTCAGGTATGTTTCCCCATCCTCCGCGACCTCTCTGTCCAGGAACCCATTCGCCTGTGCACCTCGACCAACCTCATCATGCAGGATCAGGGCGGGCTACGCCCCCCGAACCTCCAGTTCCTGTCCCTGACCGCATGGATGTTGAAAGCCTGATTCTCCAGTCTCTCAACCTTTCTGCCAATGTCTCGCAGGTCCTAGTAGCTAAGTAAAAGCCTTCTACGCAGAAGTCATATCTGGCGAAGTGGAAGTGTTTCTCCTCATGGTGCACGCAAGAAGCCCTTGACCCCTTCTCTTGCCCCACACCGATGCTTTTGGACTACCCCTGGTGCCTTTCGGAGTCCGGTCTACAGACCAGCTCGATTAGGGTACATCTGAGTGCCATTAGCACATACCACCGAGGGGTGGGCAACACCCCAGTCTCAGTGCAGCCCTTAGTCGGGCGCTTCATGAGAGCTTTACTACAGCTAAAGCCTCCGCTACGTCCTCCTGTTGTGGCCTGCGATCTCAACATAGTGTTGAAATGGCTCATGTGGTCTCTGTTTGAACCACTGCACTCCTGCGAGTTCAAGCACCTCACTTGGAAGGTCCTCTTCCTCGTGGCAGTTACTTCTGCTTGCAGAGTGTAACAACTCAACTCTTTCTAACTAGGGCCCTGTCTGGTGTTCAGGCTGTCCCGTTGTTGCCAACAGCACCCCAGTTGTTGTGCTTGTTACACGCTATTGAATGTCTGTTGGCCCAGGGTGTTCTGGGAGCAGCCTGCAGCTTGCTATTCACCCGTCTGTGAGGACTACCATCCTGCTTGTCCTGGGAGAAAGCAGAGTTGCTTACCTGTAACAGGTGTTCTCCCAGGACAGCAGGATGTTAGTCATCATGAAACCTGCCCACCACCCCGCGGAGTTGGGTTTGCTTTCATTTTGTTATTTTATTTTTCGCTCGTACTTATACTGTGAAAGAAACAAGACTAACCCTGTGTGGCCTCAGGGTTAGTGGCATGCTGGGCATGCTCAGTGTGCCAGTCAATGTTCTAGAAACTTTGACAAAAGTATTCCATTACAGGGCTCCATCTGATGATGTCACCCATCTGTGAGGACTAACGTCCTGCTGTCCTGGGAGAACACCTGTTACAGGTAAGCAGCTCTGCTTTCAGATCTATCTCAGCATAGAAGAGATAGCAGTAATTTTCTTCTCAGTATTTCCTGGTACCCAAACAGATTGGAGAATTCATAATCATCCTAGATCTGTGGGTCATGAATCTTCTAGTAAGGGAGAATTACTGAATAATTTACTTAGACACCATTCTTCCTGCACTGTATCAAGGTGATTAGTTATCTTATGTTACTTTATTAATGTGGAGGCAATAATGAAACGACCTACAGGTGCATTGTACCTATGAGCCTACAAGCTAATTTTCAAAGAGAAACACCCCCTAGAGTTTCCCTTTGAAAATTTGAGCAGTTAGGGAAAAGCGGGTACTTTGTATATATATGGTTTCCTTTTGAAAATTACCCACGGGTACAAAGGACTTGGGAACTGTGCATCTGCTTTTTCTGCAGGCAGATTTTTCCTAAAAATCCATTCCATGCATATTGTTTTTCCACTCTGCTCTCGTGAACATCTTCCCTCTATCTCTCTACAAGTGCATGTGCTATGAAACCCCGCATGTACCTTTAACCAGACTGAGGGAGGACGATTTCAGAGAGCCAATTTACCCGGATAAATCACTATTTACCTGGCTTAATGGCTTTAAACAATTGTCCTTTCTGTGTCTATGGGGGAAAAAGCTTTGTGAATCAGGCCCTAGATGAAATTGCCCAATATATCTGTGGGTATTGAGTGAATTTCAATGATAAATTTATCTGGAAGGTTAATATAAGAGGTTTAATGAGGAAAAGGCATTGTTTTGGGACAATACAGGTTATGTGATTCAGTTTGATGCTAAACTGTAATAAATTGCTCTAAACCTTATTATTATATAAATTTGCAAATATAAAGTACATAATTGACTATGTCTTTGCTTGTTTATTCACACTTCTACCTGCAGAGCAACTCTAGACCTCAACTTACGCCATGCAACTATACAGAAGCAGGCACAACAAGAAGGCCTGGCTCGGAGGCAGAGGGAGAAGGAAAGAGAGCTGAAAAGTATAAAGAAACTGGAGCTACAGCTGAAGATTGCAATTGATGGATTATCACAAATCCAAGTTTTGTATGAAAAAGTCAATGCAGAGGTATGCAAAGAAAATCATTTGCAGTGATCTTCAGCATCACTATGATACAAAATATAGCTTAGAAACCTTTATTTCCAATTGTTATTTTATTTTGCCCAAGATTTTTTCGGTATTTGTTATAATCAACAAAAAAACAGGAGAAAATCATTGGGGAGGGACAAATAAGTCATTTTTTCCACTGATTTTTCTGCCGTTTGGTTGGTTATAATAAACACTGATAAATTCCTAGGCCAAAATTAAATAAAATCTGAAAACAAAGATCCCTCTCTATTTTGTTATCATACTTATATACCTCCTTTGTCTCCTGAAAAGGGACCCCAAGTGCTTTACAACAGAAAATGGTATAAAATACAATCAAAATGTGCATTACATGCAAAAAAGGAACTATTATGCCATATTTTATGTTCATACTTAACTGTCTGTAAATGTTATCTTCAGTATAGAAGGAGTCTATTTAGAAAGCCATATTCAAATCTGCTGTTACAAGTGTTAATGCCTGATTCTAATGGGGGCATTAGCTGGAATTTTAACACCCAATGCACCCAAGGGCATAAAGCATTTAGTAAATCATTTAAACTGGTTTTGCAAGCTTTTTAATGCTGATGCACTAGCATCAGTACTACCAGCTTTGATTAAGACTCCAATCCCCTCATGCACTCCCCTCTGACAGGAAAATCAAGGACTTCTATGGCCCAAAGTGCCTTTCATCGCTATGACTGAAACAGAAGCTTTTCCAAGTGGCGGCAGTAACCCCCCATCCCCAGTCCTGACTCAAGAATTAGTGCTCCACCCAACCGATAGCAGTAAGCCTCCACCCCCACAATTACAGCAGAATCCACACACAATCACCTCTCTTCCTCCATCTCCCTCCCCCTCACCCCACCCCCACAGTGGTTGCAGTAATGTCCCCCAAGCCCCTGATTCAAGATCAAGGGCTAGTCCATGATCCCATGGATCCTCCCAGCTTTCTTTCCTCCCTCCAGTGAGATAAAACTCCCACCTATGCTATCTGATTCTGGGGACAGGAGAGACTAGAGCTGCCTCCTGCCACACCAACTCTGAAATGCAAAATGGGTGCTAAATGACCTCATGAGCGCTGCCATTTGTTCATAGTAGTGGGTCAAGGATAGAGCCTTGGGCATATGACAGAGAATGAAACTATTGGTGGAAGAGGACTCTTCATAGGAAACCAAGACACATATGAGTGAAACAAGAGGAAAAGGAGGCAGAGATCTGGTGGTCTCATATGTTTACATGGTCTGCTATTTCTATTTCAGAAGCATTACTAAGATTGAAAAGAACTAGGAAGGGATTGAACCATAAACATCACTAAAAGGCTACCATTAACCTGTAAAAGACTTGCCTCAGTGTTGTGTCTCATGCACAAGCCAAAGTGAAAGCAGTAGAGAATATTGTTAAGGGAAAAATGATTAAAGACATAGGAGAAGGACAAGTACTGAACTGAGAGAGAAAAGGTTGGAGTTGAGAAGGAAATTAGAAAGTCCGAATAAAGTAAAAGATTTTGAGGAGGAAGGTGTTATTTTCAGGGCTGGTACAAGGTTAATAGGTATCTTAGACGAAACTTCAATCTTGCACCTTCCTCCTTACATACCTGCCTATTGGTGGCAGCTCTGACAGAGCATCCCCCTCTCTCATCCTACTTAACATCCATCACTTACTCTCCTCTCACCCTCCACCAAGTCCTGAATACACCTCCCTTTGCCCTCTGTCCACGGTACTTGGCATCACTTCTCTGTATCCCTGTCAAGCATCTCTCCTCTCCTTCACTCCCTGCTTAACACACTAGCATCAGCCCAATCTCTTTGCCTCCTTTTTGCAGTGCCCATCCCTCCCTCCGCCCCATCTGCCTAGAATCTTCTCTCTCTCACTGTACCCTACCCTCAACTATTCAACACTCTCTCTTTCTCTCCCCATCCACCCAACACATTCTCTCCACAACCCCTCCCCCCACCAATCCAGCTTATTTTCGGTCTCCATCCCCTACATCTACCCAATATCAATTCCTTTCTTGTATTTGGTCCTTAAAAGTGGGTAGGTGTCACCTAGAGGTTTCTGTGGGTTTTGTTGCTTTCCCTCCGCAAAAACATTTGGCACCCTAGTTGACCACATAGTTCACCTATTGGAAGAACTGGCCCTGGTTATTTTTAAGTAAATCAGAGAGTAAGTTAAGCTAGAAGGATTATCAAGAACAGTGATGTTGAAAAGAGCAGGAAGGCCTGTCGAAACAGTGATTGGGTGAATGGACTTCAGGGAAGGTGGAAAAACAAAGCGACTAGAGGAAGAGGCAAATAAATAAATGTCACAGATTTTTTTGATATTTTATTTTCAAGCACAGATATAAAACAAAAGTTCAAATGCTGCTTGAAACTTGCCCACTGCAATTACATTTACTCGTAACCAATTTTCTTTATTTTAGATGGATGCCTTACCTAAAGACGATGGGTTATTAGAAAGAAGGTGGGAGCTACATAGAGAAGTTGAAGCGATCAAAAGGAATTTGGCGCAGCAGGTGAACAGCAGCGATTCTACTTTTTACCTCTTACTGTCATTCCGTGAAGTGCTCATCGTACTCCTGATGGGAAAATTACTAAAGAGGGTCATTTCAAAAGAATTTCTACCAGTTAAATAGCACCTTACCCTTGAACACGGCCTGTTATAAAACTGTGAAAATACTTAATCAAAATGAACTTCAAAGAGTGATAAAAACAGAATATTAACAAAGAATCACCCTAAGTCAACACCAGTATTCTTGGCTCTTAATAATTAGAATTCAAAGGCAACACCATCATATAGTTATTATACACACTGCCCACACAATATGCAGGTAAACATACACACATTTAACCTGTGTGTGCATAACTTTACACATTTCCGGGGACAGGGTTGGAGCAGAGTTTGCACTCATGTACCTACTTTGCATTTTGAAAAGTAAGCCCATACATTTTCCCAAAAACATTCTGCCCAGATACTAGCAGGTGTAAATGTGTGCAGGTAGTTTTGGTGGGATAATTCTCAAAGGGAAAGTATGCACGTGCTTTCCCTCTGAAAACTGGTGTAATTTCTGCACATATTCAGTTTCAAATGTATGCAGGCTGTTACAAAATGTCTCCCTAAAACACAATGAGGCCAATTTTCAAAGGGTTTAGGTGCCTAACATTCGGTATTAAGTCTCTTGCCCGAGGTGGAGTTGGCGCTACCTGTGGAGGAACCCCCCACAGGTCCCCACCGTCGGAAGGTGAAGCCGGCATGAAGCAAAGACCCCACTAGAGCTTCACCACTACCAGCTCTCGTTCCCCTCAGGTTGAGCCCTTGGGTACCAGGGCCGGCTGGACTTACGTGGGGTCTCTGAAGGCTGCGGCGACGAGGCCGGATGGATTCCAGGAGCGGGTCCAGGAGCTGGCGTGAAGGCTTGAGTGAAGAGGCGGACAAGAACTGGAGCAGGCAGCGGTATTCTTAGTAGTGGTACCAGGCGTGGGTCAGGACAGGCGGCAATTCTCATAGTCATGGTTCCGGGCATTGGTCGGGACAGGTGGCAGTTCTCGTAGTCGTGATGCAAAGTGAGGCCCGAAATCCAGAAGAAAGTCGCACTGAACAGGAACGCAGATGAGATCCTCCATGGAGGAACAGGATACAGGACCTAGGAAGCCAGAAGCCAAGGCAAGGTCTGAGAGCCAGACCTTGCCTTAAATAGGAAAAGGAAGGGCAGGGCAAGGAGGAGGGGCCGCGGCAATTTCCTGCTGCGGGCCCTTTAAATCCCAAGCAGAGACACGCGAGCGGGCCTAGAGAGGCCCAGAGGGGGAGGGACCCACACCGAGGTCAGCAGCGCGTCGGAGAGGCCTGGGCGGACGAGCCTACCAGCGCGCTGAGAATGAGAACCGTGAGGGAGCGCCCCGAGACTGACTGCTCACCGCCACACACACGTCGGAGCTGGTGGAAGCCACGTCACGGAGGTAGGGGGTGGCGAATAGTCGCATGGAGCCGCAGCCAGCGGCCATAACAGTCCCTAAATTCGCCCTTTTGAAACTGTACTAAGGCTGAGTGGCTAAATTTTGGTTCTAAATTCTGCATGGCTACAGAGTTAGGGCAGAGATGGACAGAGTTAGGATGGAGAAACAAAATTAGGTGGTTAGTGCTGATTTTCAGAACTGGGCACCTAACTTAGGGGCATAAATCTAGGTAAATGAATAGCATTCTGTTTTGAGTTCTAAATTTAGGGAAATTTTCAGATGAAAAATGATGCTTCTAAGTTTGGCTTAAATAGGCTCCTAACTTTGGACTCTAATTTAGGTCCCTAAATTTAGGACTCAGTAAGCTAATGATTATTAAATTTATCTGGGTGAAGTTACACACATAAGTTGTACCAGATATTCAACAGGACTTACACACATAACTTTATCCCCAGATATTGAATAGAAAATGTATGTGCCTTACTTTACCCAGATACATTTAGGACTTTGATTTCTCCAGACTTGTGCACACAACTTTAGATGGAGAACACTTAATATGACAATTAGCCCCACCCTCGGAACACCTCCACTGATGCCCCTTTATGTGCACAAAATGTATGTGGTCGATGGGGGGGGGTAAATACTGAAAGCTTGGCTTTTGTGCACAGAACTCAAAATGTTACCTGCACAAAGACTTTAAATATTGAGCTCTCAGCTTTCTTTGAATATCTGGCTCCGTGTTAATAATGCTGTGTTCTTTAATGCAGCAAACCCTTACCGAGGTGGAAGCACATATGGTGGAACAGTGCATTCTTGAAGAACAGCAGCTTGTTAGGGAGCAAACCCAGGGCAGAGAAGAACTGATCAATCTGACACGTCTGGCTCAGATCAAGTCTGATGAGCGGGATCAGAAAGCAAGGGTTTTTGTGAAAACCAAGGTAATAAAACATGACATAGTGTATGTTACATAAATTTCATGGTTTGAGAAACATACTTTCTGTGTCACCGTGACATGTGAGGTTTACTGGCAAGTCTATAATTCCCTTCCAAGGAGCCAGGACTTAGATTTCAGTAACCTCTGATTGGAAATATTCTTACTTTGTCTCATAGATAGTGATGGGAAAACTAATTATGTATTAATATTTATTATTTATCTTTGTATCTTTGGTTTTGCTTTAGAAGCAAGTCTAAACCACATATAGGATAATGTAATGCATGCAGAGCATTTAAGTCTAAGCAGAACTCTTGGAACATGTTATGCTTTTTGTTCTTTTTTTTCTGAAGAGAAAAAAGATCAAAGGAAAAATGTACAGCAAAGAGCTTGGTACATCTGCTCATGCTTCTCATCAGCCAAGCTGAAGAAATGAAAAAACAAAGTTAAACGTAGAGGTCAATATTCAGTTTGCTGGCAAGTGGCAAAAATATCTGGGGAAAATTTAAGTGTAATTTTCCCTGCATATTCAGCGGGACTTAATTGCACAAATCTGCTGCCGAATATACTCAGATAAAGTTGGGAAGCTACTTTTCTGACTAGGCTTGTGTATGTAACTTTAATTGGAGAGCACTCAATCTGTGTACTCCCCAGCTAACATATAGCCCCATCCTAGAACGTCTCTATTGACAACCTTGTAGTCTGTAATAATTTTAGTGTGCACAAAATTTATGCAGTCTGCAAGGGTAAAATTTCAGAATTTGGCCTTGTGCATATAACTCAAAGTTATGTGCACACAGGCTTTGAATATTGACCTCCTATAGTTCAAATAATACAAATGCAATAAATGAAATCCTGTAGCTTTTCAGTCTTGCTCCCTGGAGTTTATAGGATCACAAAATATTTGATCTAGAATGTAAGGCTCATTACCCCCTGGTACATATGCCACCAGTCCTTCTGTCCAACATGCCTCTTTTTAAATGCTGGCACCACTATAATTTCAAAATTTACAACCCATCTGTGCAAATCTCATGATGCATAAGTTTAGCTCCATTGGCCTGCGGGTTTTAAAAATGTTTGCGATGCCTGCATTCAAGAGGGATTGGTGTGTTAACTTTCCACAGGTAAAACCAGCAAATAAGAAAGAAAGGCAGGGAGAGAGTAGATGGAAGAAAGCAGGACCAGAGAGAGAAGAGGAATATGCAACTGTATGTGATTGGGGGCAGAGGGGGGCTCCCTACTAAAATCAGGGGTCAGCATGTGTTAGCTCTGTGGACCTTTCAGCCAAAAGCTAAGTCCATTCCATGTTACCATTGCTAATGGCAGTGGCTATTCTCTAAGCGAACCTAATAGCAGGTAATTAACTTATCCAATCCTTTTTTAAACACAGCTATACTAACTGCACTGACCACATCCTCTGGCAACAAATTCCAGAGTTTAATTGTGCGTTGAGTAAAAAAGAACTTTCTCCGATTAGTTTTAAATGTGCCCCATGCTAACTTCATGGAGTGCCCCCTAGTCTTTCTATTATCCGAAAGAGTAAATAACCGATTCACATCTACCCATTCTAGACCTCTCATGATTTTAAACACCTCTATCATATCCCCCCTCAGCCGTCTCTTCTCCAAGCTGAAAAGTCCTAACCTCTTTAGTCTTTCCTCATAGGAGAGCTGTTCCATTCCCCTTATCATTTTGGTCGCCCTTCTCTGTACCTTCTCCATCGCAATTATATCTTTTTTGAGATGCGGCGACCAGAATTGTACACAATGTGGTGAAAGCAGTAGCTCCCTCCCTCAGTTGAGTGTCTGGGAACCAATATCAGTAGACAAGCAAAAAATAAAAAAGACATGCTAAGAGAAATCAGGGAAACTAACCAATTTGACAGTGCAATAATAATGGGAGATTTCAATTACCCCAATATTGACTGGGTAAAAGTAACATCAGGGCATGCTAGAGACATAACGTTCCTGGATGGAATAAACGACTGCTTCATGGAGCAGTTGGTTCAGGAATCAACGAGAGAGGAAGCTATTTTAGATTTAATTCTTAGAGGAACAGTGATGGGGCCACTTGGCAATAGTGATCAAATTTGAACGAATAACTGGAAGGGGGACAATAAGTATATCTACAGCTCTAACACTAAATTTTCAAAAGGGAAACTTTGATAAAATGAGGAAAATAGTTAGAAAAAAATGAAAGGTACAGCTGTAAAGGTTAAAAGTGTTCAACAGGCATGGACATTGTTTAAAAATACAATCTTAGACGCGCAGTCCAGATGTATTCCACGCATTAAGAAAGGTGGAAGGAAGGCAAAACGATTACCGGCATGGTTAAAAGGTGAGGGCGACGTCGCCCGTATGACATAGTGAGGGCAAAGGTAGCGCTGGCGCCATTTTGAATATTGGCAATACGGCCCGCGTGCAGGAGGTCGCTCCCAGACCCCCGCTGGACTTTTGGCAAGTCTTGTGGGGGTCAGGAGGCCCCCCCAAGCTGGCCAAAAGTCCCTGGGGGTCCAGCGGGGGTCCGGGAGCGATCTCCTGCACGCGTGACGTCGGGAGCCAGGAACCAAAATGGCGCCGGCGCTACCTTTGCCCTGTCACATGATAAGGGCAAAGGGCCACCGGCACCATTTCTCTTAACGCAGCCGTGGCCAGAGAGCGCGGGAGATCGCGCCGGGACCCCCCCACTGGACCCCAGGTAATTTAAAACATTTTGGGGGGGGTTCAGGAGGGTGGGGGATAGTGAGGGCAAAGGGGGGTTCGGGAGGGTGGGGGATAGTGAGGGCAAAGGTAGCGCCGGCGCCATTTTGAATATTGGCAATACGGCCCACGTGCAGGAGGTCGCTCCCGGACCCCCGCTGGACTTTTGGCAAGTCTTGTGGGGGTCAGGAGGCCCCCCCAAGCTGGCCAAAAGTCCCTGGGGGTCCAGCGGGGGTCCAGGAGCGATCTGCACGCGTGACATCGGGAGCCAGGAACCAAAATGGCGCCGGCGCTACCTTTGCCCTGTCACATGATAAGGGCAAAGGGCCACCGGCGCCATTTCTCTTAACGCAGCTGTGGCTAGAGAGCGGGAGATCGCGCCAGGACCCCCCACTGGACCCCAGGTAATTTAAAACATTTTGGGGAGGTTCGGGAGGGTGGGGGATTTGTTTTAAAGGGTCGGGGTGGGTTTTAGGGTTGTTTTGGTGTGCCGGTTTTCCCGCCCTCCCCCGATTTACGATTTTTAACGATTTTAAAAAAAAACAAAACACAACGATCAGATTTCCCTCCCCCCCCCCCCCCCCCCCCCAGCCAAAATCGATCGTTAAGACGATCGATCACACGATTCACACCCCTATTGTAAATTGCTTTGTTTGAGAGCCTCTGGTTCTGCAGTTGATATTTTCTGTTGTGGTGTTGAGGAAGGAAGCAATATTACCTCAAAGCACAGGAGCATCCTTCAGAAGTGACATATTTAAGCACTTCAAATGCTTACTGCATTTTTTTACCTTCCTGCTCATACTACTTATCATTGCTATAGTTCCATTTATCGTATGCAGTGCCATACAAAACATAAGAAACAGTCCCTGCTCAGAAGAGCTTACAGTCTAATCAAGACAAATACCTTTAAGATATTGTGTATGTCCATTCATTTCCAGTAAAGGAAGTCTGAATGATGGTGTTGAAAATATATTTTGCTTTCCCTAACCTTGTTTATCATAAAAATATTAGAAACGCTCTCCGGATGTATGTATTCCATGACCTCCAAACAGGTGAAAATCATTTTTAAATAAGGCCACTAGTGAGGATTTACTGTCATTTTTCTGCATTTCTCTGTCCCTCAACCTTTCTGGGCAGACTGGATGGACCATTTGGTTCTTTTCTGCCATCATTTCTATGTTTCTCTGTATCAGTTATTTTTCTTGTATACCTCTGTTTTGACTTTTTCATTTACATATAGAAATGTACTAGCTGGCGGAGGATGTAACATCAGTGGGCCTGATGGCATCTTAGGATCTGAGTTCCTCAATTCCCGGGTTCAGTCGTTTCATTATTGTGGTCATCTGAGTGCTGGTGAGCTTCACATCCTTCTTGAATTCTTGCTAAGCGGTAATAATGAAGGCTAAAAAGAAAGTTATGGACTTTAAACAGTTTTTATACTTTAAAATGAGCAAGAATGATGAGGGGAATTGACACGAGGGGTAGTTCCCCTCTAACCTGTGACCGTAAGTAGGGCCAAATGGCATAAAGAAAGATCGGGCTCTAGATACGCCAATAAGAGCAGAATTCAGAGATTGGTTTTGCAAAGGTAAGGAAAGATATCAAGGACAACAAAACAGAATTGATGGGAATCATGGCTGAAATCAAATAGGACCTGGCAGATCTCAACAGATAGGTGACAAAATTGATAATAAGGCTGATATGCAGGCAAAGGAAATCCTACAACTATGCTTCAGATTTTGCATGACAATAATATGGCTTTCAAAGAGAAAATGGCTGACATAGAAAACCGGTCACACTGGGGCAACCTGAGATTTCATGGAATTGCTGAGATTGAGGAATTTAAAAATTGTGCAGAGAAATGCAGAGATTTTGTGACTATCTTCTGTCAGTCCAGGACGGACAACCATCTGGGAGTGCCACATCAGTGAAGCTTGATTGAGCACATCGAGCTCTCAGGCAGCGGGTTAATAATAGGCCCCAGGACATTACTGTATGCTTCCACGATTACCAAATGAAAGAGCGGATCTTCAATGCTGCATGGAAAAACCTTCAGTGGCAGTGGAAGGGCAAAATGTGGCAGTATTCCCTGATTTATTGACTGCGACGGTGCAAAACAGGCAAGAGTTGCATGAGGCCACCCTATATTTGAGAAAAGATAACATAAAATACAGATGGTTACACTCATTTGACCTAATTGCTACCATTCATGGCCCATCTGTGCAGATCAAAACAGCAGAAGAAGTGGCGTTACTTCTCGGCAACATCAAGCAGCACTTTAGGTGATAGCGGAGAGAGGTGACATCCCAAGATGGCAAAGAGTAGGGACCAGGAACAACCGATTGCGGAGACAATCTAGTGGCATGATACCTTCTAGAGTAGCCACTTGAAAAATCAAATGAATTCTGTTCCTCTTATTTTAATGCCACCAGAGCCATTTTACAGTTATTATGGATTGTAGAACTATTATTTTGTTTCCCTTTTTTCTACAGTTACTGACTCTATATTCCTACTATTTTGATATTTGGATCAGGGCTGAATGTTTTTAGAGGGCAATTGGGTGGTTAAAGGAGTCCTTAAAAATAAAAGGATCACTAACACTTAATATGACCACAATGCTCATAAGTGATATAAGGTATGAAGATGGGGATGGGGTAGGGGCGGAGGATCACCCATTGGTGTCTATTCCTCAAATGGAAAAATGATTTGTTGAAAGGGAGGGAAAGAAGGGAGGAGGGGAGGGAGGGATGAAGGGGGTTACCAGCTGTTTGAGTAATGTTCCATGCTTATGTTTAGTGCTTAAGGTTCTAGATAGTATATGTGTGAGAGGTGTGTTAACAAAAGGGACTTTTGATGCATGGCTGGGGGCTGACATCTTTTGTTTGGCAGTAGAGATGCATAGATTCCAGTTGAGTGATTGGGGGTTTAATTGGCAAGTGTGTTTTTATTTCCAAATAACTTCTAATGGCTAAATTGCAAATCTTCTCTTTAAACGTCAAAGGCTTTATTTGCATAGGAAAAGAAAATTACTTTATAAAGCTTTGCTTGCATTCCAAGCCTCAGTAGTATTTGTTATGGTTAAGCTGTGTTTGGGTGGATCCTTGGATACTGTGGCAGATGACCACGCCCACGGGGAGGAGGCCCTTGAGGAGCCACAGTACTAGGCTAGACTCAGAACGCACAAACACAGTTAGTTCTTTATTGTACAGCTTGAAGAGTACCACCAGAGGTGGCAGTAGTGAGGTAGTCTGGTAGTAGCAGTCTCAGGGACTCGGCAGAGGGAGCCATTCTCACCCCATTGGTATCCGAAGCAGATTTCCCAGCAAGGTAGTACTGTGGATGAGATAGACTGAGAGTTAGAGTACTCACTAGGTGTTTGCTGTAGGTATGCAATTCCACCAGGTTGTAGAAGAAAGTGCAGGCACCGAGGCAAGGAGAGCAGGCCCTCGAGGAGCGAGTACCTGTTCCCTGTAAGGCACCTGAAATAAAGCAGAGGGCCCCCGAGTAGCAGGTACCCAGGTTAGCAGTTACCCCGAAGGGCAGAGAGAGAGAGCTTCCAGCAGCAGCACGGAAGCGGCAGAGTAGCGTAGACAGGAATGGATTTGAGTCCTTGCTAACTCAATGAGCTAGCAAATTAGAATAGGTTATATACCCGGATGGCGTGATGACAGCAAAGGGGAATGCCCCCGAGGTTCGCGCCAAGGTTGGAATAAAGACGTGGGTGACGCTCGCGCACCCTAGTAGGTACCTGGCAGGAGCATGGCTGGAGGCTGCACCATAGCCGTTCCGGGGACGCTGGAGAAGTCGGCTTGTAGACTCGGTGGTAGCCATCTTTCCAGGTAAGCAGGAGGAGCCTTGAACAAGCTGAGGCAAATGGGGCGAAGCTGTCTAGCACCGACGGGCGCAACAGTACCCCCCTTCAAAGGCGTCCACACTGTTTCCTACCAGGTCTTGGTTTCTGAGGATGCAATTTATGGAAGTCCTGTAGCATCTCTTTATCCAGTATATTAGCCAAAGGAGTCCAAGAGTTTTCTTTAGGTCCATAACCCTCCCATGATAGGAGGTACTCCCATATTCTGCCTCTTTTTCTCACATCGAGAATAGCGTCTATTTTGTATTCGATGTCTTCTTCTGCATCTATAGGTGTAGCTTCAGGTGTCTTGTTGAAGAACTCACTAAGGATCAATGGCTTCAATAGTGAGACGTGGAATGCCTTGTGAATCTTCAATGTAGATGGTAGCTTCAGACTATAGGTGAGATTGTCTAATCGTCAGAGAATGGGAAATGGTCCAACGAAGCGTGGAACAAAGCGAGCTGAAGGTAGTTTAAGTCTTAAGTGCTTAGTGGATAGCCAGACTTTGTCACCTGGCTGGAAATCTGGAGCTTTGCAGTGGTGAGCATCATATCCTTTCTTAGCTCGAAGTCCTGCTTTAAGAAGCATCTCTTTTGTCTGAGTCCAAAGTTGTTGAATATCTTTGGCAGTAGATTGAGCTGCCAGGGACGACACTGATAATGGAAGTGGCAGTGCTGGCAGCGGTAGTCGACTGTAAACCACTTCAAATGGTGTTGATCCAGTGGAAGTTGCTGGATGAGAATTGATGGCGAATTCAGCCCAGGGCAACAGTTCACTCCAATCATTCTAGCGAGTGTTCATGTAGGCATGAATGAACTGCTTGAGTGTCCTGTTCATTCTCTCTGTTTGCTCGTTAGATTGTGGATGGTATGCTGAGGTGAAGTCGAGAGAAATATCAAACTTCTTGCATAGTGCCTTCCAGAACTTAGCTGTGAATTGGGCTCCTCGATCGGAGATTATGTGCTTAGGCATGCCGTGTAGGCGGAAGATGTGCGTGATGAAGAGCTTGGCGAGCTCCATGGCAGTGGGTAAGCCAGGAAGAGCCACAAAGTGAGCCATCTTTGAAAATCGATCTACAGTTACCCAAATCGTGTTGTTTCCTCCTGAAGGTGGTAAGTCTACCACAAAGTCTGTGGCGATGTGTGTCCATGGTTCGTCTGGTACTGGCAAGGGTTGGAGAAGGCCCCAAGGACGACCGGGTGGCGTCTTCTGTCTTGCACAATTTGCGCAGGAAGCAATGTAGGAGAATGTGTCTTTCTTCATGGTGGGCCACCAATAAAAGTTTTGTAGCTTAGACAGAGTTCTGCATTGGCCAGGATGTCCTGCCAGTTTAGAGTCGTGAACCCATGCTAACAACTTCTTTCTGAGGTTCTTGGGTACAATGGTTTTTCCTGCAGGTACTGAGTGAGTAGCTGCCAAAATAACCCTTTCTGGGTCAATGATGTGTTGCGGTTCTTCTGGAATGTCCTCTGAGAGGAATGATCGAGATAGGGCATAAGCTCTCCTGGATATGTGATACTGTGCATTTTTAGTTTCTTGCTCTCATAAGAGCTTAGTATTTATTTGTAACCTTGATCCCAGGTACCGTATCCCTTGTTTGATGTCTATTTACTTATTTATTTATTTATTTTAAATCTTTTCTATACCGTTATTTGGTGGGAACCGTCACAAACGATTTACATTAAGGCACATAAAAGTAATGATATTACAATTTGTCCGTTTACATAGGTGCCATAAGGTTCGGTAACAAAGTTTGTGATCAATGTTACATGTTTAATGTGATGAATCATGTCCATGTCTCTCTATCTCGGTTTTGAGTACAGAACTAACTTTATAATTGTGATTTGTCCTTTAGTGATGATGCGCTATCTATTAAAAACTACACACTTCGTGAATACAGCAGTGGGTGTGGGTGTTTTAATTGCTCATGCTTTGCCTATCCCTGGCTTCTATTCTCCCTTCTCCTTTTGAAAAGCTTGTTTAAAGAGCCAGGTTTTTAAACTTTTTCTAAAGGTTTTGCTGTCTCTTTGTAATCTTAAATCCAAGGGCATGGAGTTCCATAGTATGGGTCCTGACAAAGATAGCGCCCTCTCTCTTACTTGTGTTAGTCTTGCTGTTTTGACTGATGGAATAGTGCTTTGTTTGCTGACCTTAGGTTTCTGTTAGGGACGTGTACTAGGAGGGCTGTGTTTAACCATTCTGCATTTTCGTTATGTATTAACTTATGTATGGTGCACAGTGTTTTGTATTGTATTCTTTGTTCAATGGAAAGCCAGTGTAGTTCATCTCGTGTTTCAGTGATGTGATCTCTTTTACTTTTGCCAGTTAAAACTCTTGCAGCTGAGTTTTGAAAAACCTGTAATGGTCTTAGTGAGGTGTATGGTAGACCTAGTAGAAGTGCATTACAATAATCAGTGCTTGCAAATATCAACGCTTGTAGTACTGATCGAAAGTTAGAAGTTGTCAGGAGTGGTTTAAGTCTCCTGAGGACCATGAGTTTAGCGTATCCTTCCTTTACTTTTAGGGATACGTGTTGTTTTAAACTTAGTTCAGTGTCTATTATTACTCCTAGATTGCGTACTTTCTCTGCTAGTATTATTTGTTGGTTGTTTTTGAGTGTGATTAGGCTTTGTTTGATTTCCATATTTTTTCATTCTAGATGTAGGAATTCTGTCTTCTCTATATTAATTACTAATTCCATTTGGTTTAGTAGCTGTTTGATGATATCTAGATACATGTTGGCTATGTTTAATGTTTTCTTAATTGTATCGTCAATGAGTAAAATTAATTGGATATCATCAGCGTATATATATAGTGTGTGATACCCAGACCAGCTAGTAGGTGGCATAGTGGTAGCAGGTATATGTTGAAAAGTGTGGCAGAAAGGGCAGATCCTTGTGGTACTCCCATTTGAAGGTTTATGTAATGCATTCGTTTGCTTTTATCATTTCACTGTAAACCAATGTGATATGTAATTTTGCACATGAATGTCGGTATATAAAAGTTCCAAATAAATAAATAATATTCTTATCTCCAGTTGAATCTGTTGAAAAACAGAGACCATCTCGCTTGTCTATGATTTAGGCGCTGTGCGTGGCGGAGGTACTCCAGATTCTTATGGTCTGTAAAGACAGTGACTTGATGTTGGGCGCCTTGGAGCCAAGGGCACCATTCTTCGAATGCCATCTTTATAGTCAGGAGCTCTTTATCTCCTATTCCATAATTCTTCTCTGCAGGAGAGAAGCGACGGGAGAAGAATGAACATGGTTGTAAAGCCTTTGAATCCCGGCCTGCTTAGTACGGCCCCTACGCCAACGTCTGAGGCATCAACCTCAACGATGAAGGGCTTGGTGGGATCTGGATGTTGGAGACACGGCTTGCTCGAAAAGGCATCTTTTAATTTCTGGAATGCAGCTGTTGCCTCCGGAGACCAATTTGCAACATTGGCACCTTTCTTTGTCATAGCTGTAAGCGGAACTGTAAGTGAGGAGTAGTTCTTGATGAAAGTCCTGTAATAGTTGGTGAAACCTAAGAAACATCTGAGAGCCTTTAGACCGGTGGGTTGTGCCCATTTCTTAATGCTCTCCAGCTTCTGTGGATCCATTTGAAAGCCTTGGTTGGAAACGATGTAGCCCAAGAAAGGCACTGATACTTTGTGGAATTTGCACTTGGATAGCTTGGCGTATAGATGATTCTCACTGAGTCTTTGCAGCACTCTTTTGACATCCTCAAAATGAGTGGTCATATCTTGAGAGAATATCAAGATGTCATCTAGGTAGATAACGACACTTTTCTAGAGGAGGTCCCGGAAAATGTCGTTCATTAAATTTTGAAAGACAGCCGGGGCGTTGCACAAGCCAAAGGGCATCACTAAATATTCAAAGTGACCGTCCCGGATGTTGAAGGCCGTTTTCCACTCATCGCCAGCGTGAATGCGAAGTAAGTTATAGATTCCTTTCAGATCAAGCTTGGAGAATATCTTGGCTCCCTGTAGTCTGTCAAATAGCTCTGAGATCAGAGGCAGGGGATAACAATCTTTCACTGTTATCTTGTTGAGACCCCTGTAATCTATACATGAATGCAATGTCCCGTCCTTCTTCCCCACAAAGAAGAAACCTGCGCCAGCAGGAGACTTGAAGCCCTTTTGGAGGTTTTCCTGAATATATTTGGACATGGCTTTATTCTCTGCCACGGAGAGGGGGGTACACCCGTCCCTTGGGTGGTTCAGTGTTAGGCTTCAGATTAATAGCGCAGTCATTTCTGTGAGGCGGTAGTACATCCGCAGCTTCTTTTGAAAAGACATCTTGGAATGATGCATATTGAGGCAGCAACCCTGGCATTACTGGGGTGCTTGCTATGCAGGGTATAGGAGTAACCTCCATCAGGAATTTCCCATGGCAGTCTGGACCCCAACGTGAAAGTTCCAGTGTAGCCCAATTGAATTGAGGCATATGCTGCTGCAGCCACGGTAATCCCAGTACTATAGGGTGCATGGCCTTCTCTAAGACAAAGAAGGAGATAGTTTCAGAATGGAGAACACCGGTCCATAGACCTACTGGTTCGGTGAGTTGTGTTACTTCACCCGGTAAGGGCTCTCCATGAATGGACGACAGAAGTAGTGGAGACTTCATAGTGGTAGTGGGGATCCGTAGGTGCTCCACTAATCATTGTAGAATGAAATTGCCTCCTGCCCCTGAGTCCACTAGGGCAAGAGTCTGATACTGTAAGGGTCCGCAGATCAAGGATACAAGAAGAGAGAGTGGAGGAGAAGGAGCAGTAAGACCTAAGAAGAGTCCTTCCGCAGGACTTAGGTCTGCCAGTTTCCCGGACATATAGGGCATGTTTGAACAGCATGACCAGTTTGTCCAGAGTACATGCACAGCCCCAATTTCTTCCATGTTCTTTTCTCTTTGGATGTAAGATGGCTGCGGCCTAATTGCATAGGGTCTTCTTTGCCAGCAAGTGGGACCGAGGGAACAGGCCTGGGTGTGGACTTAACTCGAGCTTCACCCTGAAAGGGCTTTCTGGAAGTCTTGGTCTCTTGAACCTTGTCACGAAGTCAGTGATCAATCCTTGTTGCCAACTTTCCTAGTTCAGCCAAGGTCTCAGGCATCTCATGAGCGGTGAGCTCATCCTTCAGACGAGAGTTCAGTCCTTCAGAGAAGAGGGTCTTCAGGTATTTCGGGTCCCAGGATAATTCAGACGCCAGTGTCTTGAATTCGATAGCGAAGTCAGCTAATGGTTTATTACCTTGCTTCAGGTGAACCAAAGAAGATCCTGCAGTGGTATACCGGGCAGGATCATCAAAAACTGATTTAAACAGTTCGAGGAATCCTTCAAGGTCATGAAGAATCGGATCCTCACGCTCCCACAGCGAAGAAGCCCAAGACAATGCTTGTCCGTCTAGATATAACAAGATATATGTGGTCTTGGCATAAGCTGTGGGAAAATGGCTGGGTTGCAGGGAAAAGTGCATGCAGCATTGGTTAATGAAACCTCTACATCTCCAAACTTCCCCTGAGAAGCAAGTAGGAGCAGATAGAGGTGCAATGGTCTTGATCGTCACGTCATACGGTGTAGCTTCTCTACCTGTGGTGGTAGGTAAGTTTATCTGTGTGTGCAGTAGGTTGAATGCAGCGGTCAAACCCTCCAGCGCATTCTGCTGTTCAGAGATTCGCTGGGCCAAGCCTGGAATGGCCTGCAATGCAGTGAGCTG
Organism: Rhinatrema bivittatum; assembly: GCF_901001135.1. Classification (NCBI taxonomy): domain Eukaryota; kingdom Metazoa; phylum Chordata; class Amphibia; order Gymnophiona; family Rhinatrematidae; genus Rhinatrema; species Rhinatrema bivittatum. The sequence continues at coordinate 41,031,642 of NC_042623.1, read as the reverse complement.
AGCCGGATCCATGGCGTTAGCAATCTGATATGGTTAAGCAATGTTTGGGTGGATCCTTGGGTACTATGGCAGATGACCAGGCCCACGGGGGAAGAGCCCTGTGAGGAGCCACAGTACTAGGCTAGACTCAGAATGCACAAACACAGTTAGTTCTTTATTGTACAGCTTGAAGAGTACCACTAGAGGTGGCAGTAATGAGGCAGTCTGGTAGTAGCAGTCTCAGGTGCCTCGGCAGAGGGAGCCCTTCTCACCTCATTGGTATCCAAAGCAGGTTTCCCAGCAAGGTAGTACTGTGGATGAGATAGATTGAGAGTTAGAGTAATCACTAGGTGTTTGCTGTAGGTATGCGATTCCACCAGGTTGTAGAAGAAAGTGCAGGCACCGAGGCAGGGAGAGCAGGCCCTCGAGGAGCGAGTACCTGTTCCCTGTAAGGCACCTGAAATAAAGCAGAGGGCCCTCGAGGAGCGGGCACCCAGGTTAGCAGTTACCCCGAAGGGCAGAGAGAGAGAGAGCTTCCAGCAGCAGCACGGAAGCGGCAGAGTAGCCTACACAGGAACGGATTTGAGTCCTTGCTAACTCAACGAGCTAGCAAATTAGAATAAGTTATATACCCGGATGGTGTGACGTCAGCAAGGGGGGAAAGCCCCTGAAGTTTGCGCCAAGGTTGGAATAAAGATGTAGGTGACGCATGCACGCACACCCTAGTAGGTACCTGGGAGGAGCATGGCAGGAGGCTGCACCATAGCCGTTCCGGGGACGCCGGAGAGGTTGGCTTGTAGACACAGCGGTAGCCATCTTTCCTAGGTCAGGTGAGGCAAATGGGGCGAAGCCATCTAGCACCGACGGACGCAACAGTATTCCTTCAAGAAACTCATCTGAAAGCAAGATATGAGTACTTAATGTGAATCTTCTTCTGTAATAATATGGGACAGCTTGAAGGCATTCTTGAGAGATTTCTACCTTAGAGGTGATTCGGTAATTAAGAATCTCATGATTAATAAGTCACTTGGTTTGGGTGGCTATACAGATCATTTTTTAGAAACTGTTTCACAGAGTTGGCAAAACCACTGGCTGACATGTTTAACTCATTTAGGAAGGATGGTTTCATACTGCCAGGCTCCAACATGGCTGGTATTAGGGATGTGAATCGTTTTTTGACGATTTAAAATATCGTCCGATATATTTTAAATCGTCAAAAATCGTTAGGGCCACGATACAATACCAATTCCCCCGATTTATCGTTAAAAAATCGTAAATCGGGGGAAGGGGGGAGGGCAGGAAAACCGGCACACTAAAACCCCCTAAAACCCACCCCCGACCCTTTTTTGCAAAATGGCACCGGCTGAAGACAAAAGGATTCAATTGAGGGGGCCGTTCCGGACCGCCGCCGTTCTGGACCACCGCTGGATCCCCAGGTAATTTAAAGCATTTGGGGGGGGTTCGGGAGGGTGGGGGATTTAATTTAAAGGGTCGGGGGTGGGTTTTAGGGGGTTGGCTCACGATTTTAACGATTTTTCACGATATTTTTAAAACCCAAACGGCAACAATACGATTCCCTCCCCCTCCCAGCCGAAATCGATCGTTAAGACGATCGAGGACACGATTCACATCTCTAGCTGGTATAACCATACTTTCCAAACCAGGGAGAGATTCGGCCATATGCAGTTCATACCACCCAATATCTCTTATCAATCTTGATCTAAAAATTCTTGCCAGGGTATTGGCAGAGAGGAAGAACAGGGTGATGGGATATCTAATTCATAAAGACCAAGCTGGATTCATCCCTGGCAGACTAGCAGCAGATAATGTACGGAAAATAGTAGATATTATATGGTGGACAAAATTAGAACAAATAGAGTCAGTGTTACTAACTGTTGACACAGAAAACACTGGTGCACTGGCCTTTCTTATTTAAAACAATGGAAAAAATTGGATACAGAGAACATGTTTTGGAATTGATTTAAAAAATGATATACATTGCCATCTGCTTTGATTAAAGTTAATGGGGGGTATTTCAATAAATTCCCAATAGGTTGAGAAACTAAGCAGGGCTGTCTACTTTCACCACTTCTATTTGCAATATTTTTAGAACCCTTTGATTCTAGAATAAGAGAAAACAGGAGGATTAGGAGGTTCTTGTTGGACGGAGTTAATTATGTTATCACGTTTTGCAGACAATATACTATTCACAGTGACAGAACCCAGAACCTTGCTGGAAGAAGTGGTGAAAAAAGTGGGGAAATTTAGCAAGGTTTCTGGGTTTAAGATAAATTGGGACAAGTCTGAGATTCTAAATATTACCAAAAACCCAGAGATAGAGCTAACTTTGAAGCCTAAATTCCATTTTAAATGGGCTGTTCATAAAATTAAATACTTAGGAATCTACATAGGAAAGAAGTTGGAAGATCTATTATCCTTTAATTATATACTTTTGATGAACATGATTTCGAAGGATTTGGCTGAATGGGAAAATACAACGATTTCCTGGCTATGCTGGATAGTGGTTATTAAAATGAATATTCTACCTAGATTAAGCTACTTGTTCCAAACATTGCCAATTGACATACCCAACTGTATGCTTAATTGTGGCAGAAAAGATTGAATATATATGGAGACGAAGGCCACCAAGGATGAAAAGGAGTGTCATGTACCAGACGAAACTAAAGGGCAGTCTTAGTGTTCCCAGTCTGACATAGTACTACATAATATCCCAAATGAAAGTAGTTGTAGAGTGGCAGAGAACTCACAAAATAAAGCAATGGGATGGAAATGAGCAACAGTGAGTGGGAGAAATGCCATTGAGTGAGATGACCTGGCAAACACAACATACATGGCGGTCTACTGTGGAGATGACTCCAAGTACATCAAATACTCTAAATGTATGGGGTAAATGGAGGGTTACTTTTAGTGGTAGAAGGGAATACTTCTTTACTACCAGTATTTTTCATAATAACACATTTACTCCATGTCAACCCAAGGGATCCTTCAAAGGGTGAAAAGGTGGAGGAATAATGTTGGAGTATTTGTGGCAAGGGGGGAAATGGCTAACCTATGCAGGAGAAATACAATTTACCTCTTACAGAATATTTGGCTTGGATGCAAATTAGTCATTTCTTGGGATCTTCGAAAGCAGGTGGAGATATGGAGCTGGAGAAAAACTTCTTGGAGCATATATGCCAATCAGGAGCAAAGATTAAGGAAGTGATTTCCAAGTTATATTGCACTATGAATCAAAATAATGTAATGATTTAAGTAAAGCTCTTTCTGAAGAAGAGTGGGCGCTTTCATTTTTGAACAAAAGTAAATTATCTGTGTCCACACTGCTGATGGAAAATAGCTATACTGTTTTATTTAGGTGGTATCTTATCCCTGAGAAGCTTCATAGAATGTATCTGTCCATAAAGGATGACTGTTGGAGGGGGTGTTCGATGAGGAGTGCATTTTTTCACATCTGGTGGGAATGCTGAAAGATAGTTGCATTTTGGCAAAGTGTAGCCCAAATCTGCATAGAGAGACAAAGTGTAGCCCAAATCTGCATAGAGAGAGGAATATCGAGTAAGAAAAGGGAAGTGATTATCCCCTTGTACAGGTCCTTGGTGAGACCTCACCTGGAGTATTGTGTTCAGTTCTGGAGACCGTATCTCCGAAGAGACAGAGACAAGATGGAGGCGGTCCAGAGAAGGGTGACCAAAAAGGTGGAAGGTCTTCATCAAATGACTTATGAGGAGAGATTGAAGAATCTAAATATGTACACCCTGGAGGAAAGAAGGAGCAGAGGTGATATGATACAGACTTTCAGATACTTGAAAGGTTTTAATGATCCAAAGACAACGACAAACCTTTTCCATAGGAAAAAAATCAGCAGAACCAGGGGTCACGATTTGAAGCTCCAGGGAGGAAGATTCAGAACCAATGTCAGGAAGTATTTCTTCACGGAGAGGGTGGTGGATGCCTGGAATGCCCTTCCGAAGGAAGTGGTGAAGACCAGAACTGTGAAGGACTTCAAAGGGGCGTGGGATAAACACTGTGGATCCATAAAATCAAGAGGCCGTCAATAAAGAGTGGGTGGCTAGCCAGAATGACGGCTACTGCCTGGAGACAATACCCTTATTCAATAAACATACACATGGTTACTGTGACTCCAACATCACTCTAAGCTACAACAGCAAGAGGAAATGTGGAAAAAAGGATTCGCACTCACAAAGCGGGGAGTAGCTGGCTTGTTACGGCGGTTACTACCCCAAACCAAATAAGCCTGATACTTCACTTTCAATGCATATCCTGCTTCAACGGCAGGGGAGAAGAAAAACTGATACTTCACGCATATCCAGCATGGCTCTCTGCTTCAACGGCAGGGGAGATGAAAAACTGATACTACAAGCATATCCAGCATAGCTCCCTGCTTCAACGGCAGGGGAGAAGAAAAACAACCAATAAGGGCTGAATGGCACGGTCTGGGTAAAGCAGATGGGCATGGGTGTAGCTTGCTTATTGCGGCGGTTACTTCCCCTACTTCCCCTACTACCCATAACTAATCAAGCTTGATATTTCACTTGGTTGCAGCTCCATCACTGCTCTCTACATTAATGGTGGGGGTGGAAGGGAAATAGAACCAAAGAGCTAAGAGAAACAGATAAGTATGAGAAAAAAATGTGAAGCTTGCTGGGCAGACTGGATGGGCCGTTTGGTCTTCTTCTGCCGTCATTTCTATGTTTCTATGTTTCTATAATTGTGGGAGAAGCAGTAGTTCTTTATCCTAAGTGTGTGTTGCTGGGAATTCCTGACAAGGAGCACGATGAACATACTCAGACGTTGCTAAATCAAATATGTCTGGCTGCGAGGATTTTGGTAGCATCTTGCTGGAAGCAGTTGGAAGCCCCTTCTGTATCGTGTGTTGTTCAGAGATTATTCCAAGTGCATACGATGAATAAGTTAACTGCGAATAAAAAAAACAGAAGAGTGCTAAGTTTGAAATTATTTGGCATAAATTTGAAATATGGACCAGATGCTACCAAATATGTCATAAGTGATATGTATATTGTTTAAATGTTATGTATTCATGGATATATATGCAACACCTTTGCTATAATGGATACCTGTTATTGATTTGACGGGTGTCACTAGAGGTTTGATTTTCAGATTAATAGAAATATTGGTGGGAAAGGCTGGGGAGTGACTGGGGGGGTTCAAATGTTATCTATGATATCAACAGTTATAAGGTGTTAACTATACTGTCTGGATTAATTCAAAAAGATGTATCACGGAGTTTTGCCAATAAGAATGTTTTGGTTTCAATGTATGTGGATTACTGATACAATAAAATTGTTTTTGGAAGAAATGTACTAGCTGCACATACTACAATTTTAAAAAAAAAAGTCATATTTTTTTTTCTTATCAAAACAGCATAGGTGTCAGCTAATTCTACAGCAAATTAAGATTAAGGATATGTCCATTGTGGAACATAAGAAGAAAAACGTTATAAATCAAAAACGGTAAAGTAATTGCAGAATCTGTTCTTCCTTAATAAACACATATTCCAGTTTAGTCACTTCTATCCTAAGCACCACAGCTAAATATTAATTGCTATATTTGCATTTTCCAGACTTAAAGAATTTGCTGCTATCTATGACGTTGTCCGGAGGGAGAGAAACAAATGTGTTAACTTAATTCAAACAGCTAACCAACGGATAGCAGAAATGCGAGAAAAAACTAGAATTATAGGTAACGAGATAGAAATCCTGAGGACCAACTTCCTAAACAAAGAAAGGTGTGTACTAATGTTTCTAACCCTTAACACTATTGCTCATTAAAACATTAAGCTTTCCTTTGGGTGGAGTTAAGTGTTGGGTGCTGTTGAGATTAGACCAGTGGTTCCCAACCCTGTCCTGGGGACCCTCCCAGCCAGTCGGGTTTTTAGGATGTCCACAAGGAATGTGCATGAGAGAAAATTTGCATGTCATGGATGTAGTGCTTGCAGATTTTCTCTTATGCATATTCCTTGTGGATATCTTGAAAACCTGACTGGCTGGGGGGTCCTGTCAAGAAATGGGGATAGAGTGGGATGCAAGTTTTTTTTAATAAGTAACTAAGTATTGTGGTTAAGTAAAAATCCCCTCTCACAATCTAGTGTACATTTAATAGTAGATGGGGTTCCCTTGTCATTGAGTTCCTAAGTAAAAAGCTTAAGAGTAATTTTAGACTCTAAATATTATTTATGTAGCTGCAAATTCTGCTTTTTATAAACTGCCCTTGACTTGACAATTAAAGCCGTATCTGTATGAGTCAGATCTTAAAAGAGTAGTACATGAGTAAGAATACTGTAATAGGCTGTACGCAAAGCTGCCAACAAAAAGTATCTACTGACTGTAGATGGTTCAAAAATTAACTGTTAGGCTGTTCATAGGTTTGCCCTGTTTTGTAGATCTTGCAGTTTAACTTTATGTTTCTAATCATATAACATGTTCATGCCTTTTCTCAGAAACCAGTCTTATATTATCAACCACCTTGAGGATAAGTCACAAAGGTCACAAAATCGGCCACTTATCACACTGCCTACCGGGCAGTGAACTAATCTACATATATTGCCCAACCCCAGCATGTATCTTGTTTCTATTGCTTTGCCTGGTAAACTATTTTAAAGGGCTTCCTAATAGCCTATCTAATTCTATACTGACTTATCTCTATATATCGGTTCTACTAGGCATCACCACATTGAACAAGGAAAACACTACTACAGTTCATTGAAATGAATACCCAGCTGGCCTCATCATATGAAGCCTGTACCAGGGTTTCTTGTGCATTAGCATACAGTGCAGCCATCAACTCCCAGGGCCAGTGTTAGAGCATCACTCCATTTAAGAGTTAACAGATTCTCTTCTAAACATTAAACAAGGTTGTTGCTCTGGCTATAAACATTGCTGGTGATTTTGTTTGGGAAGAGGGGAATTTTTCACATTTTTTGTCATTGCTCTCGTCAGCATCCAAGCTTGAAGGGAGTAGGCAGCTGTTAGCTTGTTATTCCATTCCTCCCACCCCCACACCCTGTGACTGCATGCATCTCTCCACCCCCCCCCCCCCCCATGGCATACACCTCCTCTCACCAATCCTTGATGTCCTGTCTTCCCTCTACCTTAGACCCCGGCTTCTCGCCTTGGCCAATGGGTGGAAAATGGCTCTTCATAGCTGCATTTGCCTCCACTGCCCAGCTTCTATCTCCTGGCTTGAAGTGCATGATGCCAGCCTATCCTAAGGAACTACACAACACTGCATGGTTCAAGCCACAAGACTGTAAGCTGGTGGCAAAGGAGGTAGACAGGCATGCAACACTGCGTTCCTCCTGCTGGCCAAGGAGAGGGAGACCAGAGAATTGGGGTGAAGGAGGACTGGGAATTGGTGGGAGGGATAAGAGGTGGAATGAAGTGAACTTGGAGGGAAAGAGAAGTCTGGGGACAGGCAAGGTAGGGATTGCGGGAAGGAAAGAGAAAGAAAATGAGAGGCTCTGCACCCAATCCAATTCTGTCATCCTACTGCCATCTTTTTACATGGTAGCTGCCTTTTCATTTGGTAGCTGGCGTTTCATGTCTAATCATGACTTTTGGGGACCAGGATAAAATTAGATCCCTGCTTATACATTGTCTTTTGGTTCCAAAATAGTTGGCTGATACATACCTAAAACCTTTTACAACTTCATAGGTGAGTCCCATCATATTGCAAGTGTACCGGCAGGTGTTTTGGACTCTAAGGATTCAGTGTGAATAGAGTGCTTGTATGATCTTAGAATCAGCAAGCTCAACTGTGGAGTGAGATAATCAGATTTGCAGATGACACAAAATTGTTCAGAGTAGTTAAATCACAAGCAGATTGTGATAAATTGCAGGAAGACCTTGTGAGACTGGAAAATTGGGCATCCAAATGGCAGATGAAATTTAATGTGGATAAGTGCAAGGTGATGCATATAGGGAAAAATAACCCCCGATATAATTACACAAGGTTGGGTTCCATATTAGGTGCTACAACCCAAGAAAGAGATCTAGGATCTAGGTGTCATAGTGGATAACACATTGAAATCGTCGGTTCAGTGTGCTGCGGCAGTCAAAAATGCAAACAGAATGTTGGGAATTATTAGAAAGGGAATGGTGAATAAAACGGAAAATATCATAATGCCTCTGTATCGCTCCATGGTGAGACCGCACCTTGAATACTGTGTACAATTCTGGTCGCCGCATCTCAAAAAAGATATAATTGCGATGGAGAAGGTACAGAGAAGGGCTACCAAAATGATAAGGGGAATGGAACAGCTCCCCTATGAGGAAAGACTAAAGAGGTTAGGACTTTTCAGCTTGGAGAAGAGACGGCTAAGGGGGGATATGATAGAGGTGTTTAAAATCATGAGAGGTCTAGAACGGGTAGATGTGAATCGGTTATTTACTCTTTCGGATAGTAGAAAGACTAGGGGGAACTCCATGAAGTTAGCATGGGGCACATTTAAAACTTATCGGAGAAAGTTCTTTTTTACTCAACGCACAATTAAACTCTGGAATTTGTTGCCAGAGGATGTGGTTAGTGCAGTTAGTATAGCTGTGTTTAAAAAAGGATTGGACAAGTTCTTGGAGGAGAAGTCCATTACCTGCTATTAAGTTCACTTAGGGCCTGATTTTAAAAGGGTTACGCGCATAAGTTATGCGCGTAACCCTTTTTAAAGCCCCCTGCGCACGCCAAGCCTATTTTGCATAGGCTCGGCGGCGCGCGCAAGCCCCGGGGCTTCGCAAGGGGGGCGTGTCGGGGGCGTGCTGGGTGGGCAGCGTGAATTTCGGGGGGGGCTGGAGGCGTGTCGGGGGCGTGACGCCGGCCCGAGGGCGTGGTCGAGGCCTCTGGACCAGCCCCTGGGATGGGTGATGGTGCGCCAGCAGCCCGCTGGCATGCGCAGAGTTACACCTGTTTCGGGCAGGCGTAACTCTGCTGACAACGGTAGGGGGGGGTTTAGATAGGGCCGGGGGGGTTAGGTAGGGGAAGGGAGGGGAAGGTGCGGGGTGGTGGAGGGGACAGGCAGCGCGCATAGGGCTCGGCGCACGCAAGGTGCACAAATGTGCACCTTGCGTGCGCCGACCCCGCATTTTATAAGATACGCGCGTATCTTATAAAATCCGGCGTACTTTTGTTCGCGCGCGCGTAAGTTTATAAAATCTACCTCATAGAGAATAGCCACTGCCATTAGCAATGGTAACATGGACTAGACTTAGTTTTTGGGTACTTGCCAGGTTCTTATGGCCTGGATTGGCCACTGTTGGAAACAGGATGCTGGGCTTGATGGACCCTTGGTCTGACCCAGTTTGGCTTGTTCTTATGTTCTTTTCTTATGATCTTATGAAGGGTGGTACCTTATTGAATTAAAGTAATTCAGTGAAACTAGGGTATAAATAACAAAATTCATGATGGAGCTGCTACAGCAGAAAAGTGGGAGAGATCTACCATCCCCTTACAGCAGCAGTGGTAACAGGAGAGAAAAAAAAGAGGACCCAGTACCACCCCTTCAGCCTGCAGAAAAAAAAGGCTGAAGGTTTTATTTTTTTCTTTGATTTTTGTACTTTTGTTTTCTGTTCTGAAAATGAAATATTTTATATTATTTATGTAATCTAGAGAGAGGTGTCAGTGTTTGTATGACCCATTTTGTGCAGTGATGTGTAAGCCACAAGAAGTATGAGGGGAAAATCTGTAAGTGGAGGTATGTATGAGGTGTGAGGAAGGAATGGGAGTGAAATGTATGTGATAGGATCATAAGCACTGGCATAGAAATGATCAGGATGGCACAGGTTCTTCTGGCTCAGCTAGGAAAGTTGCTCCTTTAGCTGAGCAGCAGGCTGGAAAGGTTGCAGGTTCAAAGATTCCCAGTTGGCAGGGGTAGGCAACCTGCAGTCCTTATGGACACCAATCCACTTAGGCTTTCAGGATCCCCCTAATGAGTAGGCATGGTATAGATGTCCATACAGTTGAAGCAGTGGGAAATTCATTAGGAATATCGTGAAAACCTGAGTGGATTGGTGTCCACAGGGACTGGAAATTGCCTGTCTCTTCCAGTTGGACCTAAAGGTTGTGGCACAGCAGATTGTGAGGAAAATATGGAATGGTCTGTATGCCTACTTTATGTTCTGTAAATATGTTTATGTAGTGATGCTGCCTAGTGCTTTGTAGGCTGAGTGACTCATACATGATAATGCAGCCTGGTTGTATGATGGGAAATTCCTACAGACATAAGATGAAAGGTGCATATACTTGTAGAGCCCAAGTATGAGCATGAGAGAGAAACTGAAGAGAAATGTTGTGAGTGTTGTTATGAGCATTAGGGTTTTCAAAAGTGAGCGCTGCAACCCTAAGTGGAAAAAGCAGCACTAGGTCTTTAAAACCAACTTTATTCAGGAAATGTATGCCAGTGTTTAGAACCAGAGGGAGGTTGCTACATTGTTGGAAGGTATTATATGAGAGTCAAAGATTTGGCTTTATTGCAGCTATCTTTCCTATTTTTCTCAAGCATAAAAATATTTTAAATGTCTTCAAATTTGAGCTTAGTTTCTATAGCAGCCTTATTGGCTCTGATAGCTCCTGGAAGCTAATAAAAGGAATGTATGTATTTGAGTGATTCAGTATTTAAAGGCTGAGTAGAGGGCATTAATGCAACGTCTATGAATCTCCTCCTCCTGTGCAGTCCTCCTATTTTTTTTCAGGCTATGATGACTATTTTCTTTTCTTTTTTTACCTAATATCTCTTGAGTGTCTTCTTTTACAACAGCTGCTATTTTTGGTGGGTTTTTTTTTAATTCTATTTGCCTTCCAAAGGTCAAAATAACTGGATGTGACCTATGTGACCTAAGCAAAATACATATTGGTTACTCATCTTGGTGTTCAACTAGGAAAGAAGAGTTTTTCATAACTAACTCTTGACTTCACTGCTCATAAATTGTAGACCATGCACACGCATCTACACGTCTATGATAAAAAATGACAAGAAGCGGGTGGCACCTTATAGACTAACCAATTTATTGAAGCATGAATTTTCAAGGACAGAGTCCACTTCATCAGATGCATTTATTACACCAGACTAACACGACTATCCCGCTGAAGATCTAAACATGTATGATCAGTGAGCATATAACCTTAACAGGCAATCATGTTCTATATTTGTTCATCTATTCTCATACCAAAATTTAAATTTTACTTGTTTTTCAGCTTTTTACATTTCCATATTAAAAGAAAATTCCACTTTATATTGTATATGTGTTTGGGTTTTTTTTTGTTTGTTTTTTTTACAGACAATTACAAAAAGCCAAGTTGAAGCAGACCAATAACCAGATGATCAGAGACAGCCTGAGAAATAGTATTTCCATAACCAGTGCCTCATTGCAAGACATGAACAGCAAGAGGGAGCAACTAAAACTTGAAATAGGCAGGCTCACCAACATGATCAATGATGCCGAGGATGACATGATTAGACTCCGCAAGAAATACGAAATTATCATTCAGGACCGAAATGAGAGGTATACAGGGCAAAGTCTGCCTCATAAGCAACCTGCACGAATTCTGTAGCCTTTTATGTCACAAAAATAGATTGTAATTGATTGACCATCTTTATTAGGCAAAATTGTATTTAGCATAAGACCCATTCATATCTATGAACTCTTGCTCTGCTGGGTATTATTGGCATCATACATTTTTCAAGAATCAATTCTGTGTTCCTTCCATATTTCATAGTCCTCATGCATCCTCTCCTTTCCAGCACCATCTCTTTATACAATGACTACAGTTTCACAAGACTGCTGATGTTTTGTACAACACTTGTGCAAAATAGTTACCAAATAGTAATACATCTGCCCCATAAGCAGTTCCTGTAGACCAGTGATTTCCAACCTTTTTTGTGTCGTGGCACAACTGGCATGGGATTCACTTTATTGTGGTACACCATCACCATCATCATCTTCTCTTCCCTCTCCCCCCACTTCTGGCATCTTCATGTTCCCTCTCCCTCTACACTCTGGTATTATCACTCACCCTTTCCTTTCACCCCACCTCTGGCACCATCACCTTCTCTTCCCATCCTTCTTTCTTCCACCCCTCCCCAGCATCAATATCACCTTACTTCACTCCCCCCCCCCCAGCATCAATATCACCTTATCTTCACTCCCCCCCCCCCCCCCCCAGCATCAGCATCTTCTTCCTTTCCCTCTCCCTCCATATCCCCTGGTATCATTACCACCTTTCTTTCCTTCCCCTGTCCCTCCACCCATTCGGCATCATCACCACCTTCTTTTCTTTCTCTCTCCCTACAACTTTCTGACATCATCATCATCTCCTTCTTTCCTTCCTGCTGCCCAAACTGTCTTTCTTCATACATTAAGGTAAAACAAATACTAAGGGAAAAAATACAAACAGGTTCTCTAATATTCAATATAACCCAACAACCAATGAGAACCCAGAAGTCATCATATCCCACAATTATATATGAACATGAAAAATGTTTATTAAGAATGATACATTCTGACTAAACACATATCACTATCTAACCAATCATTCACCCTCATTCACACATTAAAAAATCACAAATGTAAATAACATATGGGCATAATTACAGACAGCATACATATAACACTAACATGTGAAACCTATCCTCAAAATAGTTATATAATCTGACCTGTTACATTAAATATATTGCACTCTGTTTTAAATGTATTGCACTCTCGATATCTCCTACATGCTCAAAAAACTGCAGACTTGCTGTTAATCAAAATCTCTTCTCCAAACTACTCTCCTTTAACCGCTGCCGCAATTCAAATGTCTTTCAATGCTGTATCCTTTTCCGTCATCCACCGCCACAATGTTATTTACTCAAGATCAATCCCCGGTCAAATCTCGATCCCAACGAAGATCTCCATTTCACCCGTCTAGCGGGCTTCCTCAGGGGAAACTTTTCACCACCTAGAATTCAAAAACAATATACTAATCCCAACACTCTTGCAACAAATCACACTAACAACCATAATTATAATCCTTACCAGACAAAACGTAGTCTTACAACACCACCAATGTTATCTTCCAAATGACTTATCCAAACTTCAAAAGGTATCTTTTTCATCAATACTCATAACCATTCATCAACTGGTCGTGAAGCTGCAACCAAAATTAAATCTTTCATATATCAAAACTCTATAAAAAAGAGAGAAAGTGTAAAGCACCATACCTGAACAGATGCCAACACCACATACCTTCAACCTCCGGAAGTGATGATCAAACTTCCTTCTTGTGCTACCACGCAAACGATCTACTCCTTATATCGCCACCAAAAACTTAATTGTTAAATTAAATACCAATGATCTATAAGGAAACCTGCACCCCCACCATCAATCAAATTTGATTGTCCAAAAACACACAGCTAACTTTGAATTCATTTGATAAAAGCCGACCACTCTATGGGGCCATTAAGGCCATAGGGACTCACTGTGTTCCAATTAAAAATAAAGCGCTGTTCTACCCGCCTTAAAATTGATAATAAATCCCCTCCAGATTCCAGTGAAATCTTTTTAATAACAAAAAATTTCAAATCATCCAATGAGTGGTGTAATTCAGCCCAATGCTGCACCAATGGTGCATTCTCCACATGAGAACGAATTCTGCTTCTGTGTTCCCCAATGCGTAATTTAACAGCCCTCGCAGTCTGTCCAATATAAATAAGCCGGCATGGGCAAACAATCGCATAAATCACCCCACTAGAGGCGTATGTAAACAAACCCGGGAGAATATAAGGTCGAGTTAAATTTGGATGATGAAAAGCCTTCAAAATTAAAACATGAGAACAAACAGTGCAGGATCCACAAGCCAACTGACCATGTTCAATATTCACCATATCACATTGCTCACCATGCTGTTTTAAATTATCCCACAAACGTTTTCGTTTTTTAGCGCAAAAATCGGTTCATCAACAAAAATATTTAAGGGGTTAAGCACATGCCAATATTGCTTGATGATCTCTTTAATTTGAAAGGACTTAGTAAAGTACGGTATTGTACATATCATTCTAGATGGTAACTCCCGCTGAGATTTAATTAATAAATTTTCCCTATTAGAAAATAGGGCACGTTAACAGGAAAAAGGGTTTGAAAAAACGGGGAGATTTTTCATCTTCAGATGATTCAGGGGATGATCAAAAAATAGGAAAAATCCTAGACATGTACATTTTCAGGAATCCAATAATGATAATACAGAATTACATTCATCCTCTTTTTTAGGGTCTCGCACCCGTGGCAAAAATGTAAAGGAAACACGTACGCAAAAGCAGTTCCGATCGCAGACGAATTACAACTTGCGCCGGTAATAATGAACCAGAATGGTGGTATGACAGATGCATTACAGAATCGGGAAAATGACCACGCTACTGTTTTCAATTTGTCCTCTAAACATTTATCTGCTGCTATGGTAAAAGTGTTGGATAAGGGTTTTTCCTTTATTCCTTATTGTAGATACGATCCTTTTCAGACTCGTATTGAATTACAGAATTTTTCCGTAGGCTTCATATCAGAGAATATTTTGGTCCTAGTGATTTTATTCCGGATAGGAATGTATTGTTTAAACCATCTGGGTGGTCCCCTCCTTTGCTTCCTAGTACGTTGTTACAGGCTTTTCAATCATTAGTTTTAGATGATTTGAACAAATTAGATAAAATGAAAGAAGTCCCTTTGTATAATTTATCGAAAGAGGAATGGCTAGCCGCGAGGGAGTTACGAAATGACCCTTCTATTAAAATTGTATCAGCAGACAAGGGTGGAGGAATTGTGGTATTGGATGAGGTGAATTATGATTTGGAAATCTTGAGACAGTTAGAGGATTCCCAATTCTATACAGAATTGGATGTTGATCCTACTCCCGATATTCATTTGAAGGTCAATAATATTTTACATGTTGCATTTAAGGATAAAATTATTTCTAGTAGGGATTTTAATTATCTTACAGTAGTAAGTCCTTCCATTCCTCAATTTTTCATTTTACCGAAAATTCATAAGTCACTCACGTCGCCTCCTGGTAGGCCTATAGTATCGGGAGTAGGATCTATTTTTGAACCTTTAGCTAAATATTTAGATAAAATATTGCAACCCAGGGCACTTCTTATCCCTTCATATATCAGGGATTCTATTGATTTTTTGAATCAATTAAAATTGTTGCCTGTGGTGGAACAGGATTGGTTTTTGGCTACTGCCGACATCACCGCTCTTTATACTAATGTTCCACAATCCGCTGCTCTTGATATTATTAAAGAAGAGTTTAAATCTATGAACTTCTCAGATAAAAAATATTAATTTCTTATTTCCATGGCTGAAATCACTCTCTGAGTAGCTGTTTCTCTTATAAAACTCGTTATTTTTTGCAAACCAAGGGCATTCCTATGGGTTCGCCCATAGCGCCCACTTTAGCATGCCTTTATGTGGCTTCTTTTGAAAAACGGATTGTTTATTCTTCAGCATGGTTTACACAGGTGCTTTGGTAGGGGAGGTACATCGACATATTACTAGTCTGGAAAGGTGAAGTTGAACATTTGAAAGAATTTTTTCAGGAAATCAACAGTGGAGATCCTAATTTGAAATTTACAGTTATAATCGATAAATATAGTGTTTCATTCTTGGATGTGAAAGTCACTCTATTCAATTCCAATATTTTCACTACTGTATACAGGAAACCAACGGATAAAAACACATTGTTACATTATCAGAGTTTCCACCCTTTGCAATTGAAGAATAACATACCAGTGGGACAGTTCCTTAGATATAGGCGGTTGTGCATTACAATGGACGAGTTTAAATTGCAAGCCCAAGGTTTGGGGGACAGATTTAGAAATCGGGGTTATTCTCGGCCGGTTGTTAGGAGGGCATATAAACGTGCCCTATTTTCTAATAGGGAAAAATTATTAATTAAATCTCAGCGTGAGTTACCATCTAGAATGATATGTACAATACCGTACTCTACTAAGTCCTTTCAAATTAAAGAGATCATCAAGAAATACTGGCATGTGCTTAACCCCTTAAATATTTTTGTTGATGAACCGATTTTTGCGCTAAAAAAACGAAAAAGTTTGTGGGATAATTTAAAACAGCATGGTGAGCAATGTGATATGGCGAATATTGAACATGGTCAGTTGGCTTGTGGATCCTGCACTGTTTGTTCTCATGTTTTAATCTTGAAGGCTTTTCATCATCCAAATTTAACTCGACCTTAT
Organism: Rhinatrema bivittatum; assembly: GCF_901001135.1. NCBI lineage: Eukaryota > Metazoa > Chordata > Amphibia > Gymnophiona > Rhinatrematidae > Rhinatrema > Rhinatrema bivittatum. Next base: position 41,015,393 of record NC_042623.1, on the reverse strand, counting down.
ATTCTCCCGGGTTTGTTTACATGCGCCTCTAGTGGGGTGATTTATGCGATTGTTTGCCCATGCCGGCTTATTTATATTGGACAGACTGCGAGGGCTGTTAAATTACGCATTGGGGAACACAGAAGCAGAATTCGTTCTCATGTGGAAAATGCACCATTGGTGCAGCATTGGGCTGAATTACACCACTCATTGGATGATTTGAAATTTTTTGTTATTAAAAAGATTTCACTGGAATCTGGAAGGGATTTATCATCAATTTTAAGGCGGGTAGAACAGCGCTTTATTTTTAATTGGAACACAGTGAGTCCCTATGGCCTTAATGGCCCCATAGAGTGGTCGGCTTTTATCAAATGAATTCAAAGTTAGCTGTGTGTTTTTGGACAATCAAATTTGATTGATGGTGGGGGTGCAGGTTTCCTTATAGATCATTGGTATTTAATTTAACAATTAAATTTTTGGTGGCAATATAAGGAGTAGATCGTTTGCGTGGTAGCACAAGAAGGAAGTTTGATCGTCACTTCCGGAGGTTGAAGGTATGTGGTGTTGGCATCTGTTCAGGTATGGTGCTTTACACTTTCTCTCTTTTTTATAGAGTTTTCATATATGAAAGATTTAATTTTGGTTGCAGCTTCACGACCAGTTGATGAATGGTTATGAGTATTGATGAAAAAGATACCTTTTGAAGTTTGGATAAGTCATTTGGAAGATAACATTGGTGGTGTTGTAAGACTATGTTTTGTCTGGTAAGGATTATAATTATGGTTGTTAGTGTGATTTGTTGCAAGAGTGTTGGGATTAGTATATTGTTTTTGAATTCTAGGTGGTGAAACGTTTCCCCTGAGGAAGCCCGCTAGACGGGTGAAATGGAGATCTTCGTTGGGATCGAGATTTGACCGGGGATTGATCTTGAGTAAATAACATTGTGGCGGTGGATGACGGAAAAGGATACAGCATTGAAAGACATTTGAATTGCGGCAGCGGTTAAAGGAGAGTAGTTTGGTGGAGAAGAGATTTTGATTAACAGCAAGTCTGCAGTTTTTTGAGCATGTAGGAGATATCGAGAGTGCAATACATTTAAAACAGAGTGCAATACATTAAAAACAGAGTGCAATATATTTATTTTTATTTTTTTTGATTTTTATATACCGGAGTTCCTGTATCAGATACAAATCACTTCGGTTTACATTTAACGGAAAAACTGCCCTAGGGCTTACATAGAACATGAAACAATGAGCTAATACATTAAGCATATAATAAAATAAAATAAGTAAAAACTCATATAATAAATAAATGCATATTGTAAGAACATAACAAGAAACCAGAATAAAGTTATTTACAGAATCACTCTATAGACCAAATTGGCCAGGGCATCTTAGGGTTTAATACGCCAGAGGGGTATTAGGTAGAGCATTTGAGTTCGTTGTAGTTAATGATGATTGTATAGGCCGAGGAGTAATGTGGGAGGGAGGAGGCCTTCTCCAGGTAAGAATGAAGTGTTGTGAGGGTGCATTTATGGGAGGGTTGCAACAGGGTGTTGGTAAATGAGGACCAAAGGAGGGAGAGATGTAAGTGTTGCTTGGAAAGGATTGCATTTCTTAAAGTGGGGCTGGACTAAGGCAAGTTATGAGTGGGAATGGATTATTTATCTGTGAAGGATTTTTAATGTAACAGATCAGATTATATAACTATTTTGAGGATAGGTTTCACATGTTAGTGTTATATGTATGCTGTCTGTAATTATGCCCATATGTTATTTACATTTGTGATTTTTTAATGTGTGAATGAGGGTGAATGATTGGTTAGATAGTGATATGTGTTTAGTTAGAATGTATCATTCTTAATAAACATTTTTCATGTTCATATATAATTGTGGGATATGATGACTTTTGGGTTCTCATTGGTTGTTGGGTTATATTCCTTCATACATTGGCATCATCATCACCATCTTCTCCCTCTAGCTGCTGGCATTATCACCACTTTCTCTTCCTTTTCCCTCCACCTCTTTGGCACCATAGTCATCTTAATCATCTCTCTCCCCTGGCATCATCACCACCTTCCCTCTCCCTCCATCCCCTGGCATCATCACTTTCTTTTCCCTTCCCTCTCTTTTTGCCTTTCTGCATCAACACTACCTTATCCTCCCTCTCCCCTGGCATCATCACTTCTTCCTTTCTCATTTCTTCTTCCCTCCACCCCCTGGCAACACCACCACTTTCCCTTCACTCTCCCTCCTCCCTTCTGGCATCATCACCTTCTCTTTCCTGGCATCATTACCACCTTCCCTCCCCATCTCTCTCCATCCCCTGGCATCATCATCACCTTTACTCTCCACCCCCTGGCATCATCACTTTCTCTTCCCTCTCTTTCTACTATTTTGGCATCAGCAGCACCTTCTCTTTCTCTCCTCAGGCATCATCACCTTCTTCCCTTCTCTCTCCCTCCATCCCCTGGAATCATCACTACTTTTTCTTCCCTCCACCCTCCATCCACCCCTCCACACCATCATCATCTTAGTCTTCCCTCTCCTCTGGTATCATCACCTTCTTCCCTTCCCTCTACCCCCCTGGCATATCATTGCCTTCCTTGTCCCTTTACCCAGCCCCTCTTGCTCTTATCACCTTTCTTCTTTCCCACCTTCTGGCATCATCACTTTCCCTTCCATCTCCCCCGAAAATTCTGTGGCACATTCAGCTGTTGCTTCTTCCTGCCCTTTCCCTCCCTGGAGCCAGCAGAAATCTGAGGAGCACTTAGCATGCTGCTGTTTTCTTCTCCGCCTCTGCAATGATAACAGCAGGAGGCCAGCATGTCTGACAAGAGAGAGCTAACAGAGGGAAGCAGGAGCAGATAGATGCTGCCCTTTGACCCCCTCTGCTGGCAGGAGGGGGTCAGAGGGCAGGAAGGAAAGAAACAACTAAGACTGCTGGCAGCTCAACTTTTCATACCCGGCTCTTCTTGCAATACACCTACAGGTCAGCCATGGCACACCAGTTGGGAAACACTGCTGTAGACAAGTGTTTGTCAATTGAGAATTAAAGCATAATTTTGTACCCCTTGAATGGGAGTTCTCAACTCAGTCCTCAGGACATACCTAGCCAGTCAGGTTGTCAGGATATCTACAATGAATAGACATGAGGCATGAGATAGATTTACATACAGGCCAATACAGTAAAAACGCAGGAGAGCGGGCGAACGCCCACTCTCCCGGTGTGCGCACAGGCCACTCTCCTGTGTGCGCGATCCAGTATTTGAATTTATTTTAATTAGGGCTGGCAGTAAAAAGAGGCACTAGGGACACTAGCGCGTCCCTAGTGCCTCTTTTTTGACAGGAGCGGCGGCTGTCAGTGGGTTTGACAGCCGATGCTCAATTTTGCCGGCGTCGGTTCTCAAGCCCACCGACAGCCACGGGTTCGGAAACCGGACGCCGGCAAAATTAAGCATCTGGTTTTCGAGCTGCGGGCCTATTTTCAAATTTTTTCTTCTATTTTTTTTACTTTTTTTTTTAAACTTTCGGGACCTCTGACTTAATATCGGCATGATATTAAGTCGGAGGGTGCACAGAAAAGTAGTTTTTACTGCTTTTCTGGTACTTTCCCGGTGCCCGGAGAAATTAGCGCCTACCTTTGGGTAGGCGCTAATTTCTGAAAGTAAAATGTGCAGCTTGGCTGCACATTTTACTTTCTGTATCGCGCGGGAATACCTAATAGGGCCGTCAACATGCATTTGCATGTTGCGGGCGCTATTAGGTTCGGGGGGTTGGACGCGCGTTTTGGACACGCTAGCTTTACCCCTTATTCAGTAAGGGCTAATAGCGCGTCCAAAAAGCACGTCCAATCGCGGGGTAACAGCGCGCTCCGCCAGAGCACACTGTACTGTATCAGCCCGATACAGAGAAGACAGTGCATGCAGTTATCTCATGCATATCAACTGTGAATATCCTGAAAACATGACTGGTTGGGTGTATCCTGAGGACTGATGTACAGTACCACTGCCCTGGAAAGTACCTTTATCCCAGTACAAGCAGGATGCTAGTCCTCACATATAGGTGACGTCAACAACGGAGCCCTAGGCGGGAAAGTTTTCTGTCAAAGTTTCTAGAAACTTTTGACTGGCACTGTGGTGCCACTGAGCATGCCCAGCATGCCATGATATTCTCTGCCACAGGTGTCACTCTTCAGTCTTCGTCTTTCCGCGCTGCTGTAGGCATCGTGGGATAGGAGCCGTTGAGATTCTCTCAACACAATTTTTGACTGTAAAGTCAAAGTTTACTTGATATTCTCCTCTCACAGTCTCTCGAAGTACTTTTTTCACCGGCCGGTGAGTACCCTCTTTCTCTCATTTTCTTCATTTGAAGAAAAAAATTTTCTCGCGAATTCCCGTTTCTTTTCGACGGGCCGTCGACTAGAAATATGGCTACAGGTTTTAAAAAATGTCCTGTATGCGCTCAAAAAATGTCGATTACCGACCCGCACACCGAATGTGTCTTATGCCTCGGGGAAAAACATGAGGTAAATAACTGCCCACAATGCGCCGAGATGACTCCGAAAAGTCGCAAAACTCGGCTAGAAAAAATGGAGCATCTTTTCCAGCTTCAACTTCTCCCATCTCCTTCGGCGTCATCAAAATCGTCTCCGGCTGGAACGACTAAGCGCTTGTTAATTAAAAAACCTCACCCGGGGCCATTGGGGGATCCTTCATCGCCGTCATCGACGAAATCCATCGACCCTCAAAAGTTAAAACACAAGCATCGACATCGACGACCATCGATGCCCGAAACTGCTTCCCAGGAACCCTCGATGGCAAAGCGGCCACGGACTGAGGAAACATCGGCACCTGGGCCTCATCCTCCATCTCCGGTTCCTGATCCTTTGCAGGGCTCTGCATCGGATCCTATACCTCAACCTCCGCCACCGCTTACAACTGCTCTGGTACCATCAGTTGTAATGCCGGAATTATCTGATATCATCAGACAAGCGGTATCGAAGGCTTTCATGGAGAAACAATTGATTCCGACGTGCTTGTCGATGCCGATGCTCCCTGCATCGATGCCGGCAACTTTGCCGATGCCGGTGGGACCACCGATGCCGGTGTCGACTTTCGCACTGAGGACTAAAGGTGACTCGATGTCGACGCCCAGTTTAATAATGGCGTCGACATCGATATATGCACACCTGCCATCAACCTCTTCGACGTCAATACCAATAACTCCGCCGACATCAGTTTTAACACCGAGACGACAGCCTTCGACGTCGACATCGATTCCGGCGGCTATTCCATCGACACAACCACCACAATGGGAACCAGAAATTCAAGATCTAGCTTTCTTCCAGCGTCTACTGCAACGGTATCAAGATGTCATCGACACTTTACCGAAGCAACCAGAAAAACAAACACTTCCATTACATCCCATCAATGACCCATTACCAGGTCCATCAGGATTACATCTACCACCCAAGTCCATCACAAAACCACCCTATAGGGATGATGATGATTCTTGGAATAGCCACGAGACAAATACATCTTCTGAGGACTTTATGTCGGAACCTTCTCCACCAGAACCCAGAAAAAAGTCCCCCCCAGAAGACCTATCATTCTCCAGTTTTATTCAAGACATGGCAGATACCATACCTTTTAAACTGTCAACAGAACAAGACACTAGACAACATACTCTAGAAGTCTTACAATTTGTTGATCCACCCAAACAGGTTTTAGCTATTCCAATTCATGAAGTGCTCTTAGACCTGCAACACCGGATCTAGGAGCACCCTTCTACAGTTCCAGCAGTAAACAAACGAGTGGATTCCACTTATCTGGTACAGACGGCACCTGGTTTTCAAAAAGCACAACTACCACATAATTCAGTGGTAGTTGAATCTGCCCAGAAAAAGTCAAGACGTGTCCGTCCTCACTCCTCAACTCCTCCAGGTAAGGATCACACCGCTTCCTGGATTCATTCGGAAAAAAAGGTGTATCAAGCAGCAATTCTAATTCCAGAATCTCTGCATACCAGTTATATATGACACAGTATCAGAGAGATTTATGGAAGCAGATGGAACAATTCATAAATTCTTTACCTGCACAGTTTCAAGAACCAGCACAGGCCATAGTGAACAAAGGCCTAGAAGCAGGAAAGCATGAAGTCAGAGCAGCTTATGATAGCTTTGACACTGCCTCCAGGACTGCAGCAGCTGGAATTACTGCTCGTAGGTATGCATGGCTCAAGGCCTCGGATCTCAGGCCTGAGGTCCAGGAAAAACTTGTGGATCTACCATGTTTGGGAGACAATTTATTCGGTGATAAAGTCCAAGAAGCAGTTCAGCTAAAGGACCACACTGAAACATTACGTCAGCTATCCCAAATGCCTCAGGATACTTCAACACAATCACAACGACGCTTACCCCCGCAGGGAACCAAAGCGTTCTTACTACAGGCCACGTAGATACTACTCACAAACATCCAGGGGCAGCTCTACTAGGCCTCAACAACAACGCTCCCAATCAAGACAACCTAGACCTCCTCGCACGCAATCTCCACCTCAGTCAGGTCCAGCGGCGGGATTTTGAGAGTCAGACCAGAGAACAAGCCATAATTTTAAATCCTCAAATACTCTTCCTCCCACTGGCAGATGTATCACACTTTTACACACACTGGCAAACAATAACAGACCAATGGGTACTCTCTATAATCGCCCATGGTTACAAACTAAATTTTCTCTCCATTCCACCAGATTTCCCACCGATTTTCTGCCCACAGCAAAAATCTCAACTACATCAATTAAAGATAGAATTATCCACCCTTCTGAGAGCCAAGGCAATCCAGTTAGTACCTTGGACTCAGCAGGGCAGAGGATTCTATTCCCGTTACTTCCTCATTCCAAAGAAAACAGGAGGCCTACGTCCCATCCTCGACCTCAGAAATCTCAACAAATTTCTAAAGAAAGAGAAGTTCAGGATGGTTTCTCTAGGCACCATGCTCCCACTTCTTCAAGAAGGAGACTGGCTTTGTTCTCTGGATCTTCAAGACGCTTATACTCACATTCCAATATTCCTCCTCACCGCAAGTACCTGCGCTTCATGGTGGGTCATCAACATTTCCAATACAGAGTACTGCCATTCGGACTTGCCTCTGCTCCCAGAGTATTCACAAAATGTCTGGCAGTAATAGCAGCACACTTGCACAAGCAAGGTGTTCATGTCTTCCCATACCTAGATGACTGGCTCATCAGGAGTCAATCTCTCACAAGGAGCAATAACTTCTCTCAACCAGACAATTGCTCTACTTCACTCCATGGGATTTCTCATCAATTATCAAAAGTCCCATATCAACCACCGTCTCACCTGCTCAATTCATAGGAGCAGAACTGAAACACCGTCCTTGCAAAGGCCTTTCTACCCAAGGATCGAGCAGAAACATTGTCCTTGCTAGCAAACTTGATTCACTCAAAGACGCAAGCAACAGCTCATCAGTTTCTAACCTTACTAGGCCACATGGCCTCCACAGTTCATGTCACTCCTATGGCAAGACTAGCCATGAGGGTAACTCAATGGACTTTAAGATCTCAATGGATCCAAGCCATTCAACCATTGCATTCTCCAATTCAAGTAACCCACCAACTACGTTCCTCTCTACTTTGGTGGGTAAACAAGGACAATTTGCGCAAGGGCCTACCCTTCCAGCAACCAGTCCCACAGATAATGTTAACTACAGATGCATCCACCTTGGGTTGGGGAGCTCACATAGACAATCTCCAAACCCAAGGAACTTGGACAAAACTCGAAGCAACTTTCCAAATCAATTTCCTGGAGCTTCGAGCTATACGTTATGCACTGCATGCGTTCAAGGACTGCCTTTCACACAAGACTGTTCTCATCCAAACAGACAACACGGTAGCCATGTGGTACATCAACAAACAGGAAGGTACGGGCTCATATCTCCTTTGTCAAGAGAGCTGCGCAGATTTGAGCCTGGGGCCCTAAACCACTCAATACTTCTCCGGGCCACTTATCTAGCAGGCATTCACAATGTAGTGGCAGATCGACTCAGTCGTCAGTTCCAACCACACGAATGGTCACAGTAGCGACCAGGATATTTCAAAACTGGGGTCAACCAACCATAGACCTCTTTGTGTCACATCTAAATCACAAAGTGGACAACTTCTGTTCTCTACACAAACAGAAGAACCAGCCAACCAAGGACGCCTTTGCTCGCCCTTGGAACTCAGGCCTACTATACGCGTATCCTCCGATACCGCTCATAACCAAAACTCTAGTGAAGCTACAACAGGACAAAGGGTCCATGATTCTCATAGCCCCATATTGGCCTCGACAAGTATGGTTTCCCACACTTCTAGACCTCTCGATCAGGGATCCAATTCGCCTGGGAGTAGCTCCCACTCTCATAACTCAGGATCAGGGTTAGTTGTGCCATCCCAACCTTCAATCCCTATCTCGGACAGCTTGGATGTTGAAAGCTTGATATTACAACCACTTAATCTTTCAGCCAATATATCCCAAGTACTTATAGCTTCACGTAAACCTTCCACAAGAAAGAACTATTCTTCAAAATGGAAAAGATTTACTTTGTGGTGCACGAAAAAGAACATTGACCCTAACTCCTGCCCCACAATTTCTCTACTAGACTATTTATATCATCTTTCAAACTCTGGCCTCCAGACTTCATCAGTAGAGTACATCTCAGTGCAATCTCAGCTTACCATGACAGGGTTAGAGATGCACCAATCTCCACTCAACCTCTAGTAAGTAGGGTTTATGAGGGGATTAACTCACCTTAAACCACCAATTCGGCCACCAGTCACAGAATGGACCTGAATCTGGTTTTAACAAGACTCATGCATTCTCCTTTTCGAACCCATAGACTCCTGTGACCTAAAATTTCTCACATGGAAGACTATCTTCCTCATAGCCATTACATCAGCTAGAAGGGTTAGTGAGTTACAAGCACTAGTAACATACCCACCCTACACAAAATTCTTAAATGATAGGGTGGTTCTCCGGACACAGTCAAAATTCTTCCAAGGTAGTTACGGAATTCCACTAATCAATCTATAGTTTTTACCCACTTTCTTTCCAAGGCCTCATTCTCACCAAGGAGAACAAGCTTTACATTCCTTGGACTGTAAACGTGCTCTATCCTTCTATTTAAAAACGCACTGCAGTCCACAGGAAGACCATCAACTATTTGTTTCTTATGATCCAAACAAACCTGGTAAACCAGTGGGTAAACATACTCTATCCAACTGGCTAGCAGATTGCATACAGTTTTGCTATGAAAAAGCAGGCCTTCCCCTCCAAGGGAGAGTAAGGCACATTCAGTAAGAGCAATGTCAACCTCAGTAGCACACTATCGTTCAGTGCCAATCCTTGACATATGTAAAGCAGCAACATGGAGTTCTCTTCACACCTTGCAGCTCATTACTGTTTGGACAAAGAAGGACGACAAGATTTAGCCTATGGACAATCTGTCTTAAAGAACTTGTTTCCAGTTAAACCCAACTCCTTCTACAACTAACCTGCTGTGATCTTCGGCTGATTCATTTCAACTACAATACATAACTATTGCCTCAATACAAAATGACTCAGCCTCTAGCTTGCTAATCACCCATATGTGAGGACTAGCATCCTGCTTGTCCTGGGATAAAGCAAAATTGCTTACCTTGTAATAGGTGTTATCCCAGGACAGCAGGATGTAGTCCTCACAAAACCCACCCGCCACCCCGCGGAGTTGGGGCCTCATAATTTATTATTTTATTTTTGCTAAAGCTCATTGCTACAATACCAGACTGAAGAGTGACACCTGTGGCAGAGAATATCATGGCATGCTGGGCATGCTCAGTGGCACCACAGTGCCAGTCAAAAGTTTCTAGAAACTTTGACAGAAAACTTTCCCGCCTAGGGCTCCGTTGTTGACGTCACCCATATGTGAGGACTACATCCTGCTGTCCTGGGATAACACCTATTACAAGGTAAGCAATTTTGCTTTATCCATGTTCAAATCATGCTTGAAAAACTAGTTTAGAAAAAGATCTTTTACAAGCCAGCCTCGTGGATTGGTAGCAGTGTTGTGCGCTGCCACTAGAGGACCCGTGTTTGATCCCCAGGTCAGTTTTTTTTATTTCTTAGGCCAGCTTGTGTTGGGAATGCCTCAGAAACAGTATTTATTGGCCCTGGTGAAAGTGAGTCCTTGTCATTGCACAATTATGACACCCAGTGGACAGATTTATAGCACTGGATTGCAGGGCCCTCAGCTGAGGACTGGGCTGAATGAGTTGGGAGGGGATATAAAATAGCAGAAAAATCTCAATGCTTATGGTACCAGATCCCAGCAATTGAGGTGAAATCGTCAAAAGAGCAGGAGGAAATTAACAGGCCCAAAATAAATGATTTTTCTTTTTTGATTTCTCACAGGGGAATTCAGCTTATAGAAAGGGAGGAGGAGGTGTGCATTTTCTATGAGAAAATAAACATTCAAGAGATGCTGATCAGAAATGGAGACATAGAACTACAGGCAATGGAAGAGAAGATCCGGTTCCTGAAGATGCAGCTTGCAGAGAAAACAAGACAGATTGATCAGGCCCATAGAATTCTGACAAATAAAAAAGCACTGGAGGAGGAGTTAGTATCACTTCAAATTCAGGTCAGTGGAAGTTAGCAATTGACATTTGCTAGTGTATTAGTTTTGACTTGCACTTTATCTACATATTTAAAAAAGTTTTGAACTCACAAAAAAAAAAAAATTTCTCCTAGGACAAGCAGGATGGTAGTCGTCACAGATGGGTGACATCATCAGATGGAGCCCGGCACAGAAAACTTTTGTCAAAGTTTCTAGAAATTTGACTGGCACACTGAGCATGCCCAGCATGCGTCCACTTGTTGTCCCTCTTCAGTCTCTTTTTTTCCATGAAGTAGTTGCTTTGCAGTGATGGAGCTACTTCTCTATACTGTTTTTTCAAAGTGTTTCCCAGTCGTTCTCCACTTTTTCTGTGCCGGGTCCCTCTTCTCTGGTTAGTGCCCATTCAGCGGCTTGGTAGATGTTTGTTTTTTCCCTTTGTTGTGGTTGATTTCCAGCATGTCGCTCCTCGGTGGCTGCCAGCCATTGAATGCTTGCCGGCTATTTTTTTTTATGGCATCTGGTTTTTAACGGTGCCCCCAGTGCCCACGGACCATATCTATTACTGATCTGCATGAGGTCTGTATCCTTTGCCTGGGGGCCTCGCATGACGGGTGCCATATGTGCGATCAGATGACCCCCAAAGGCTGTCGTGTCCAGCTGGACAAAATGGGAAAACTTTTTGGGTCCAAAAAGTCTGGCCCGTCTACTCCAGCATCAGGGGCATCAACACCTAGAGGCTAAGGGGAGCCATCAGATACGCCGTCCCTTTTCACTCCCCCAGAAGGCCTGTCTTGAGAGAGAGGAGCTGGAGATAGGTCATCTCCAGTGTTGTCGCACTCCAGGACATTGGGGTCTTCACCTTCCTTGGCGCCAGGGAAAGAACGGGCAGAGCATCATAAAAGGCCCTGCAGACATCATCACCGGTCACTGTCAACGCATGGCTCCAGGACTGGGGCAGCATTGGCGGCTGCCATGCTACGACTGAAGCAACCCCATGGGTAAGAGGCATCGTCCTCTATCAGATCCGGGAGTACCAGGCGTTCCTCACTGGTGGCAATGCTGGGTACCGAGCCTCCTTGGAGGCTCTGATAATGCCTCCTCCTCCTCCTCCTCTGTCCGTCCTGACTTCACCGGACTTTCAGGAGAAGTTGGATTGTAGGGTTTAGTTGGTGGTGCTCCAAGCCCTGCAGGGTATCGAACCACCTCCGGCACTGGTCCCCATGCCAGTGCCGGAGCCTGCGCTGTCTCTCTTGGCACCCCTGCTAGAGGGTCTGGACATCCTTTTAGGCATCCTTCCGATGCAGCCAATGCCCAGAGGACCTGTGGTTCCTCAGCGGCCTCCGATGCCTCCCTCTGGAGTGATACCCATCACTGGGTCCTCCGAGTAGCTAGATTTACTGCGGCTGTCTGTGCCTTCAGGGCCACTGGTCCCGCAACCTGAGTTTCCCAATCCCATTCCTGGGCCATCGGGGATCTCGGTGCCATTGGTGCCTTTAAAGCCTTCGGTGCCGTTGATGCCCTTGGGACAGTTGATGCCCCTGGTGCCCTCAATGCCCAAATTGAGAGGCCTGGGCAGGGACCACCCACGACTGCCCCCAGGGGATCTTAGCGAGGAAGAGGCCCCATATGACTCCTGGGCAGATGATACCTTGGGGATCTTTTCAGAGGAATCAGGTGATCTTCCTTCAGAACCTTCTCCACCTGATGAGAGGCGAAGGTCTCCCCCGGGGGATCTTTCCTTTGCGGTCTTTGTCCAGGCCATGACTGAAGCCATCCCATTTCAGCTCCTCATGGAGGGGGAAGCCCGACATAAAATATTGGAGGTCTTCCAGTTTGTGGATGCCCCAAAGGAAGTACTGGCTGTCCCAGTCCATGATATTTTTAAGGAACTTCTCCTTTGTATCTGGGAACATCCTGTGTCCATTCCTCCAGTTAATTGAAAGGTGGATGCCATATACCTGGTCCAACAGGTGTTGGGCTTTGAGAGGTGCCATCTACCACACCAATTGGTTGTGGTGGAGTCTGCCCTTAAAAAAGCCAAGTGCTCTCACACCCACGCTTTTGCCCCTCCAAGGAGAGAACACAGGGAGTTGGATGCCCTGAGTAGGACGGTGTATCAGGACGCTATGCTCATTGCCCATATCGCCTCCTGCCAACTATATATAACCCAATATAATTGGAACCTGTGGGAGCAGGTCCAAGAGCTGTTGGAGCGCCTGCCTCAACAGCAGCAGGATGCATGTGCAGCGGTAGTTCAGCAGGGTCTGGAGACAGGAAAACACGAGGTGAGGTCCACTTACGATGTTTTCGAAACGGCACTGAGAGTGGCTGCAGCAGACATTGGTGCCTGGCTCCGTACCTTGAACCTTTGGCCAGAGATACAAGAAAATTTAGCAGATCTGCCCTGTATGGGTGAGAATCTCTTCAGAGATAAGGTCAGGGACACAGTGGCCTAGTTGAAGGACCACCATGAGACCCTTCAACACCTGTTGGCTAGTACTTCCAACCTGCCATCTTCAGTCAAAAAATCCTTGTGACAAAACTTGAGAAAGTCCTTCTGCTGTCAGAGGAAATATTATCCTCCTGCCTCGTGAGCCCGCACACCCCACGCTGGTTCCAAGGGTCGGTCCAGTCGGAGGCAGGCTGTGTCATTTTGCACACCACTGGCCCCATTTTACGTTGGACCAGTGGGTTCTCACAATTGTTCACCAAGGGTACCGGCTGAACTTCAGGGACATCCCTGTGGACTCTCCCCCATATCTATTGTGGGCTGCTTCTGCTCCTCCGGAAATACTTTTAACAGAGCTCTCCGCCCTTTTACTTCAAAACGGTTTTTATTTTGCTCCAATAACTGCAAACACTGATATGGCAAATACAAAGCAAGAGTTGAATAACAATAATGATACAGAAGGTTGCTAAGAAAATAGCAGGTGATTCATTCTCCTTATATCCCCACCTCATTCCCCCCCCCCCCCACTCTCTCTGCCCTTTTAATAGCCGGAGCCTCTGCCCCGCTGATGCCCCCTCCATCAGCGGGGCAGAGGATTCTATTCTCAGTTTTTCCTGATACCAAAGAGAACTGGGGTCTTAAGCCCTATTCTTGACCTGAGAGCCTTGAACAAATTCCTTCAAAGAGAAAGGTTCAAGATGGTCTTTTTGGGAACCCTGATCCTACTCCTAAGAAGAGACTGGCTCTGCTCCCTCAGCCTGAAGGATGCCTACACCCACATTGCGATCTTCCCAGGTCACAGGAAGAATCTTTGCTTTGTGGTGGGAAAGGATCACTTTCAGTATTGAGTATTGCCATTTGGCCTTTAATCAGCCCCCCAGGTCTACAACAAGTGCCTGGCAGTGATGAGGGCACACCTCCATTGTTGGGGGTTCATGTGTTCCCCTACCTGGATAACTGGCTGGCCAAAAGCGCCACTCAGCAGGGGGTACTTCCCTCCTTATGTCTGATCATCTGGATGCTGCAATCTCTTGGGTTTGTGAATCGGTTATTTACTCTTTCGGATAGTAGAAAGACTAGGGGACACTCCATGAAGTTAGCATGGGGCACATTTAAAACTAATCGGAGAAAGTTCTTTTTTACTCAACGCACAATTAAACTCTGGAATTTGTTGCCAGAGAATGTGGTTCGTGCAGTTAGTATAGCTGTGTTTAAAAAAGGATTGGATAAGTTCTTGGAGGAGAAGTCCATTACCTGCTATTAAGTTCACTTAGAGAATAGCCACTGCCATTAGCAATGGTTACATGGAATAGACTTAGTTTTTGGGTACTTGCCAGGTTCTTATGGCCTGGATTGGCCACTGTTGGAAACAGGATGCTGGGCTTGATGGACCCTTGGTCTGACCCAGTATGGCATTTTCTTATGTTCTTATGTTCTTAATTACCCCAAGTCTCATCTCAGCCTGTCACCACATCTGGGCTTCATAGGGGCCAGACTGGACACGGTTCAGGCCAAGGTGTTTCTGCCCCGTGATCGAGCGCTTGCTCTGTCATAGCTGGCGAGATTGGTCTGCAGCCATCAAACAGGTTTCTGCTAGTCTGCTGCTTCGTTTTTGGGTCACATGGCTACGTTTGTCCATGTTACTCCTTTTGCCCGCTTGTGCATGCGCAGAGTGCAATGGACCTTGCGGTCACGGTGGCAGCAGGCATTCCAGGACCTTGTGGCACGTGTCTACATCACTCCACCTCTCCCTGTCCTGGTGGGAGGATCTATCCATCCTGGAGCAGGTGGTTCCTTTTCAAGTTTCCCCACCTCAGGTGGTGCTTACCATCTATGCCTCCCCCTGGGTTGGGGGATGCATGTGGGCGATCTCCATACTAGGGATGTGAATCGTTTTAGGACGATTAAAATTATCGTCCGATAATTTTAATATCGTCTTAAACCGTTATGGAACACAATACAATACAGATTCTAACGATTTATCGTTATAAATCGTTAGAATCGTGAGCCGGCACACTAAAACCCCCTAAAACCCACCCCCGACCCTTTAAATTAAATCCCCCACCCTCCCGAACCCCCCCCAAATAACTTAAATAACCTGCGGGTCCAGCGGCGGTCCGGAACGGCAGCGGTCCGGAACGGGCTCCTGCTCCTGCATCTTGTCGTCTTCGGCCGGCGCCATTTTCCAAAATGGCGCCGAAAAATGGCGGCGGCCATAGACGAAAAAGATTGGACGGCAGGAGGTCCTTCCGGACCCCCGCTGGACTTTTGGCAAGTCTCGTGGGGGTCAGGAGGCCCCCCACAAGCTGGCCAAAAGTTCCTGGAGGTCCAGCGGGGGTCAGGGAGCGATTTCCCGCCGCGAATCGTTTTCGTACGGAAAATGGCGCCGGCAGAGATCGACTGCAGGAGGGTCGTTCAGCGAGGGTTCCGGCGCCTCGCTGAACGACCTCCTGCAGTCGATCTCCTGCCGGCGCCATTTTCCGTACGAAAACGATTCGCGGCGGGAAATCGCTCCCTGACCCCCGCTGGACCTCCAGGAACTTTTGGGCCAGCTTGTGGGGGGCCTCCTGACCCCCACGAGACTTGCCAAAAGTCCAGCGGGGGTCCGGAAGGACCTCCTGCCGTCCAATCTTTTTCGTCTATGGCCGCCGCCATTTTTCGGCGCCATTTTGGAAAATGGCGCCGGCCGAAGACGACAAGATGCAGGAGCAGGAGCCCGTTCCGGACCGCTGCCGTTCCGGACCGCCGCTGGACCCGCAGGTTATTTAAGTTATTTGGGGGTGGGGGATTTAATTTAAAGGGTTGGGGGTGGGTTTTAGGGGGTTTTAATGTGCCGGTTTTTTCGATTTTTCGATTTTTTAACGATTTTTCACGATTTTTCACGATATTTTACCCCCCCAAACGGCAACAATACGATTCCCTCCCCCTCCCAGCCGAAATCGATCGTTAAGACGATCGAGGACACGATTCACATCCCTACTCCATACACAAGGTTGGTGGACGGCTCAGGAATCCCTATGTCAGATCAACTTCCTGGAGCTTCGGGCAATTTGCTACGCCCTTTGGGTGTTCCAAGACCATTTATCCCACAAGACAATCCTGATCCAGACAGACAATCAGGTAGCAATGGGTAGATCAACAAACAGGGAAGCACTGGTTTGTTCCTCCTCTGTCAGGAGGCAGTACAGATTTGGTCCTGGGCTCTGTCGCAGGGCATGCTGATGAGAGTGATGTACCTAGCCAGAGCAGAGAATGTAGTGGTGGACTGACTGAGTCGGGCATTCTGGCCACACAAGTGGTTGCTGGATCCAGCAGTGGCAGCCTGGATCTTCCGCCAGTGGGGAACTCCAGACATGGATCTCTTTGCCTCCCCCTACAACTGCAAGGTGAGCAAATTCTGCTCCCTGATCAGGACAGACAGACTTCCAGCCTCGGATGCCTTTGCTCAGCATTAGGGCACAGGTCTCCTGTACACGTATCCTCCTCCTCCGCTGGTCATGAAGACTCTCTTGAAGCTCCAGCAGGACCAGGAGACCATGATTCTCGTGGCCCCCTTATTGGCCCAGACATGTCTGGTTCCCACTCCTTCAGGATCTGTCAGTCAGTGACCCCCATCCATCTGGGGGCCTCTCCCGATTTGATTACAGAGGATCGGGCAGACTGCGCCATACAAACCTCTGAGTATTAGCCTTGACAGCCTGGATGTTGAGCGCCTAGTCCTGCAGCCTCTGGACCTCTCTGACAATGTGTCTAAGGTGTTGGTAGCTTCCAGGTAGCCTTACACCAGGAAGTCTTATTGACTGACGTGGAGGAGGTTCTCCATCTGGTGTGAGGGTCATGGCTTGGATTCCTTCGCCTGCCCCACTCCGAAGTTGCTTGACTATATGTGGCACCTCTCAGAGGCTGGGTTAAAAACCAACTCGGTCAGAGTACACCTGAGTGCCATTAGTGCTTACCATTAGGTTAGGGGTGGTATGCCTATCTCTGTGCAACCCATTGTGGGTCAGTTTCTGCAGGGCTTGCTACAGCTGAAGCTTCCCCTTTGGCCTCCTGTTGTGTCCTGGAACCTTAACACTCCTGTGTCCTATGTTCCTGACCTGGAAGGTTCTCTTCCTGGTGGTGGTCACTTCAGCAAGCAGGGTTAGCGAGCTTCAGACGTTGGTTACGTATCTGCCCTACACTAAATTCTTTCATGATAGGGTGGGTCCTGTGTACGCACCCTAAGTTCCTGCCTAAAGTGGTGACTGATTTTCATCTTAATCAGTCCATCATTCTGCCCAGCTTTTTTGCGAGGCCTCATTCTGACCAGGGCGAATGGGTTCTGCACAATTTAGACTGCAAGAGAGCTTTAGCTTTCTATCTCAAATGCAGTGTGGGCCACAGACAGTCCTTGCAATTCTTTATATCCTTTGAAAGGAACAGGCTGGGCATTGTGGTGGGCAGGCAGGCCTTCAGCTTGGAGCTGTGTAAAAGCTCACTCTGTGAGAGCCATGGCGGCACCGGTTGCCAACTTGTGAGCAGTTCCCGTTGCCGAAATCTGCACGGCTGCAACGTGGAGCTCCCTACACACGTTCACTGCCTACTATTGCTTGGACAAGGATGGTCAACATGACAGTAGTTTTGGCCAATCTGTCCTTCGCAACCTGTTCCGGGCTTAAACCCAACTGTCCCTACCTAGTGCCCATTGTTTGGGTTTAGGCTGTCTCCCTATGTTGCCAACAGCACTGCAGTTATTTTTGTCTCATTGGCACTCAATTCGGTGTCTGTTGGTCACGGTTGTTGCCAGGAGTAGCCTGTAGCTTGGTACTCACCCATCTGTAAGGACTATCATCCTGCCTGTGCTAAGAGAAAGCAGAGTTGCTTACCTGTAACAGGTGTTTTCCTAGGACAGCAGGATGTTAGTCCTCAGGAAACCCGCCCGCCACCCTGCAGAGTTGGGTTCTCCTGCGTTTTATTTTATTTTTTCGCGCGTGAATTCTATGTTACGAGACTGAAGAGGGACCCCACCCTGTGTGGACGCGTGGATAGTGGCATGCTGGGCATATTCAGTGTGCCAGTCAAAGTTCTATAAACTTTGACAAAAGTTTTCCGTGCAGGGCTCCATCTGATGATGTCACCCATCTGTGAGGACTAACATCCTGCTGTCCTAGGAGAACACTTGCTACAGGTAAGCAACTCTGCTATCTCCAAAAAACGTAACAACTGTCTCTTATTTTTAAACACTGGTTTAAATTTCCTATATAAAAGATGGTTTTAAGGGCCAGTGCTGCTCTTCCCATGGGACTGCAGCTTTCATCTTTAAAAACCCTAATACCCACATACTAGCTCTGCGTAGCTTTGCAAATAATGTTATTTATTTATTTTATTTAAAATTTGTATATACCGCACAAGGGGTAGAGAACTATCCGTCTAAGCGGTTTACATAGTCGAAATACATACACAATAATTAAAACATAACAATTTGTACAAAACAAAACATGAGCTTTGTGCACATTTCTATTTATACTTTATGTGGCTTTATTCTGTATTTGGTGAGAGTTTGTGTTCTGCATGCAAAGGCTGAGATGAAGCATTCTTTTAACATGTAGTTTCTCTGTAGAGATCTGTAGTAGCTTGGCCTGTTCTGTTTTCCTGATAGGAGGTATATTGACATTTTAGATTCTGGTGTAATATTTGTGGTATTCTTTTTCATAGGTAGGGTTGTTATTCTTTGAGTGTTGGCAGATAGTACTGTGTTGATACGGGAGGACCATGCCGAAATATATCACAATAGGTATGATGCCATATGAATTCCAAGATGCAAAGTTTTCTTGTTGGCATCGCAACAGTGCATGAAATTATCACAATATGTATATTAATTTTACCTCAGAATGTCACTTTTAATGTAAAATATGTTATAAATGCATAATTTAAAATTGTGTATGGGGAGGTGGGGAGAGGGCGCCAGGTTGTAAGATTTGCCTAGGGTGCCTAATACCCTTGCACTGGCCCTGTGCATAGCAGGAAGTTTTTAATGCTGGTAAGTGCTTGAAATAATTGAGGTAAAATGTTTTAAAGTTTCACGCTTGATGCATATTGGCTGTTGCAAATTACTTAGAAAGCCATTCTAGGGTGCAGTATATGGCATTATTTATCAATAAGAAAACAACTAGTAGGTCTCAGACCTGCATGCCTACAGCCCACCCATTTTAACCTTGTGCCCACCCAAAAAATCAATTCTGGCTACGCCACTGCACTGAAGTCAGGCTGTAAATCCTGTAAATAGTTACTCGGTTTCCAGGTTATTTTGTTAGTTTCTGTACGCATAGTTACTGTTCTATGTAAAGGCACTGCCGAAAAGTTACAAGTTATATGTAAACCGATACGATGTGCAAACGGTTGTCGGTATATAAAAAACTCTAAATAAATAAATAACTGGTCTTTAGTGTTATGCCTGTCAGTTGCAGACGGCTGCGACCACGAGTACTCACCACCTGCACCACTCTCCTGCCCTCCCCAGGTCTGCTTGCTGCATGGGCCTGCCTACACCGCCGCATTCCTTGGGACTCCTCATGGCAGCATGGGCGCTGCAACTTCCTACTTCAATGTCAGGCCTTCCCAGGCGTGCGCACTCGTCATCGGCCCCGCCTTTGAAGCCTCTTCAGCGGGAAATTTGAATCAATCCTGCCAAGAGTCACCTGCTCCCTTCCCAGTTGTTGGAGTTCCTAGGAGCCCTCTTCGACACACGTCAGGGGAGAGTTTTTCTGACGGGGGTTCGAATCAGCAAGCTACAGGAGCAAGTCCGAGATTTGTTATCCAAATGTCCGCCCAGAGTTTGGGTCCTGGGGTCGATGGCGTCCACTCTGGAATTAGTCCCATGGGCCTTTGCTCATATGAGACCTCTACAATCAGCATTATTCTCCCGTTGGAATCTGGTGTCAGAGCTTTTTCACCTTCAGCTTCCTCTTACAGACTCTGCGCATCTCAGTCTCGATTGGTGGCTCCTTGCGGACAACTTGAGCTGTGGGGTGCCCCTGGAGGTTCCCGAATGGTCGGTGGTGACTACGGACGCCTGTCTCTCCAGCTGGGGAGCGGTTTGTCAGGAAAAGTCGGTGCAGGAGCAGTGGTTGGCGGAAGAAGCTCGGTGGTCGATCAATCGCTTGGAAACCAGGGCAGTTCACTTAGCATTACAGGCTCTCTTACCTTTCCTGCGGGGAAAGTCTGTCAGAGTTCTATCCGACAACGCGACTGCGGTGGCTTACGTCAATCGCCAAGGAGGAACCAGGAGTCAACCGGTCGCGATGGTGGGTCAACAGTTGACAGGCTGGGCAGAACAGCACCTGGCCAGGATTGCAGCCTCCCACATAGCCGGGGTCGACAATGTTCAGGCCGATTTCCTCAGTCGCCACAAGCTCAATCCCGGGGAATGGGAGCTCTCGCCCAAGGCGTTTCAGATTATCTGCGACAAGTGGTCCATGCCACAGATGGACCTGATGGCAACGTTCCGCAACTCAAAGACTCCTCGTTTCTTCAGTCAACGCAGGGAGCAGGAGCCAAAGGGGTAGATGCCCTGCTTCTCACCTGGCCAAGGAATATACTCCTGTACGTGTTTCTGCCATGGCCTCTCATAGGCAAGGTGCTGAGAAGAATAGAGGTTCACCCATCGGAGGTAATCCTGGTAGCTCCGGAGTGGCCCAGGCATCCATGGTTTCTGGATCTCGTCAACCTGGCGGTAGAGGGTCCTCTGAGGTTTCGGAAACTTCCCAATCTTCTGCGCCAGGGGCCTGTATGTATGGACGGGGTGGATCGCTTTTGTCTCACGGCATGGCTTTCGAGAGGCAATGTCTGAAAAGCAAAGGATATTCGGATACAGTGGTCACTATCCTCTTGCGATCGCGGAAACCCTCTGTTAACAAGCAAATGAATGTTTGATCACTCTGTTAAACATTGAAACTTTGTAAACCGTTGTGATGGTGAAACCGAATGATGGTATATAAAACTCAATAAATAAATAAAATAAATACTTCCCTGGCTTATGTCAGGGTATGTGGGATTTTTGAGTCTTGGTGTATGGAACACGAGGTGAGCCTCTTTTGGGCTTCGATGTCGGATATCTTTCTGCAGGCCGGCTTGTCCAAGGGCTTATCATGCAGCTCTCTAAGGGTGCAGGTGTCGGCCTTAGGTTGCTTTCGGGGTAAGTTTCAGGGGGTACCTTTAGCGGCGCATCCGGACATTGCACATTTCTCAGAGGGGTGAAACATTTGCGCCCCCCAGTATGGAACCTCAATCTTGTTCTCAGGGCTTTGTGTGAGGAGCCTTTTGAGCCCCTGAAGAGAGCGACGTTGAAGGATCTTACTCTAAAGACAGTTTTCCTGGTGGCTATTTCATCGGCTTGCCGGGTGTCAGAGCTTCAGGTATTATCTTGCAGGGAGCCCTTTTTGAGAATTACGGATTCGGGGGTTTCGTTGCGGACGATTTCCTCCTTTCTTCCTAAGGTTGTCTCGTCATTTCATCTCAATCAGTTGGTGGAGCTCCCTTCATTTTCAGGTTTAGATCACTCCGATCCTAAGTCCAGAGACTTGCGGAAGCTGGATGTACGTCGCATTATGTTGCACTATTTGGAGGCTACTAATTCCTTTCTGGTGTCAGATCATCTGTTCGTGCTCTGTAGTGGTCCTAAGAGGGGACATAAAGCGTCTAAGGTGACGATTGCTCGTTGGTTGAACAGCGTACCTGTTACAGGGTTGCCCGACTCCAGTTGGTTTAAGAGTACATTCTACCCGTTCACAAGCAGCATCGTGGGCGGAATGTCAACTAGTGTCACCACAAGAGATTTGTAGGGCAGCCACTTGGAAGTCTTTGCACACCTTTGCTAGACATTATCGTTTGGATGTCCAGGCCCCAGGCTCTGGGGATTTTGATGCAGGTGTGATTCGAGTGGCTCTCTCAGGGTTCCACCCCTACTAAAAGAGCTCTGGTCCATCCCAGGAGTCTGGACTGATCCAGGTACATACAGGGAAAGGAAAATTGGCTCTTACCTGCTAATTTTCGTTCCTGTAATACCATGGATCAGTCTAGAGTCCCGCCCTGATTTCTTAAAGGTATTGTCAAGAGTCCATTCATTCTAGGATGTATTAGTTGGTTCTGCAGAGTATTTTCTTTTTTGTTCTACAGTTATTGCCTGTTCTGTTCCTAGATGAGGTTTGAGAGCAGGATAGTTCATGTGGTGAGGTTTCTCTTCTCCTGGTTGAGGTGGGGATGTTAGTGTTTATTCTACTTTGTAAGTGTTCTGCTTTGATACTATGAAATACTGACAGACTGTGGGTGGCACCTCAGCGTATAGGGCAGAGTCAGTCAAAACTTCTTTGTCTCCATCTGCTGGTGGGGAGGCAAAACCCAGGAGTCTGGACTGATCCGTGGTACTACAGGAACAAAAATTAGCAGGTAAGAACCAATTTTTCTTTCCTCTATAGCCTGCTGGTGAATCTGGCAATGTATCTCCTGCAATTCCTCCACATTCAAGTTGTATGCTTCCTCCTCTTCTTCATCATTGGGTCCTATAAGATAAACATCTTGACCATTTAAAGGAGGCAGGTCTTGGCTTTTGCCCAGATATGAAGTATGTAGTAGGCAAGAAGGATGTCACAGACCTATTTTGGGTGGTAGAGAAGACATCCTTCTGATCTATTCAGGCAGGGGAAACATGTTTTGAGTAAGCCAAAGATTCTCTCCATGACTGTGCATGTCTGTCAGTGAGCCTGTTATAGCAGACATTTGCTGCAGTGTGTGGGTATGCCAGTGGGATCATGAGCCAGGTGAATATGCTCTATCACCTATAGGGGAGAAGGTAGAGAAGAGCAAAGTGGAAGATTCCAAACTGGTAGACAGCAAGACTGTCCCCTGATGGAGACTTAATACCCCTTCTGGATCTAAGCAGTAAGACCACCTAGAGACAGAGAACAAGAAAAAGGCAAAAATGTATTGATGTGTCATTATAGTGAGAGCAGCATACCTACCTAGCAGCCAGTCCCTTCTGGCTTCTAGGTAGTCATGAATGCCTGACTCTAAGAGGATGTAGGAATTGTGACAGGAGCCCTGAACCTTGGGCATTACGTCCATGATGATCTTCTTGGCATTGCAGACCACTTGCATGTTGGAGTGGAAGGCCTGGCAGTTGTGGAACGTAGCCTCATTTGTCTTCATGTTACCTTAAAGGCACATGTGTGCAATTGATAGCTCCCAAAACAGAGGCAAAATGTGCAATTGGGTAGAAATCAATCATAATTTGTTGTTGTTGCTGTCTGCTTTGAGAGAATGATTTATAATGATGAGTTTTTCCTGAGAAATGCAGTCAGAAACTGATCAATACATATGGAGGTGGCAGACTGACTTCTTCCAGCTGTGACCCATAGAGATGGCTGGAAGATGCCAGCAATCAAAAAGGTGAAGCAATATTTACTTTGAGGTGTACTGATAAGGCATGACTTCTCAGAATGGAAGGGAGCAGTTCCTGCTTGAACTGTTGGCATAGTGGAGTAGAAAGAATAAATGTGGTATTTATATCGGTGCCAGAAAGGATATTTTTTGCCTTAAATTACCCCCCACTTCTCTCGAGAATTTACCAAGATCTTGAGGAGTGGAATTGATATATCTCCTGGCTAGGGCGTATTGCCACTTTTAAAATGAATATTCTACCCAGAATTAGCTACCTGTTCCAGACGATTCCATACAATATCCCGACACCCATCTTGCAAAAATGGCAACACAGATTTATGAAATTCATATGACAGGGAAAACACCCCAGGATTGCGCAAAAAGTCCTCTTTCAACTTAGAGCGCAAGGAGGATTGGCAGGTCCCAACATCTTATTGTACCATGCAGCTGCTCAGCTGCGTTCTGTAGTAGACTGGCATAGGACAACCATTTGCAAACCCTGGGCGCTCCTAGAACAGGAACTCATGGGTATGGTTCCTTTACCAACTCTGTTATGGCAACACCGAAAAATTTGGCTGATGTTGCATGATCTTCCTCCTCCGGTTCTGCATACCCTTCAAACCTGGCATAAATGGAAGACCACCTTAGTGGGTAATAAAGTAGGCTCAATCAACTCCTTGCCATTTTATCATAAGGAATTTCTAGAGGGCAATGCGTCCACTATTTTTAGATCCTGGATAAATAAAGGTATTGACCCAAAAAACACAAAGGAAGGCGATCTATAAAAGCCGGCAGGATGAAAAAAGAATAGATGCCAATAGTCTTATATAATTCCTTTATTGAAGTGGAGACACAAGGGTAGCCCGACTCTGGCGAAACTCGGCCAGAGTCGGGCTACCCTTGTGTCTCCACTTCAATAAAGGAATTATATAAGACTATTGGCATCTATTCTTTTTTCATCCTAAATAAAGGTATTTACAGCTGTGCCCAGCTCTGGGAAAACGCTAAGTGGGTGGATTTTCAGACTTTGCAGAATAGATAAACTTCTGTCTGGGGCAGCGCATATCACTATTTACAATTGAGAAATTATTTACGTAAACCTGGCAGTTTCGAGCACTCCCCTTCGTCTTGCCATGGCGCCCCGCACTTTCACCAAGGTAATGGTGGTAGTGGCGGCCACCCTGCATCGAGACTGAGTCCTAGTCCATCCTTACCTGGACGATTGGCTCATCCGGGCGAAATCAAAGTCTCTTTGCAGGCTGGTGGTCAGCAAGGTTCTGTCGTGTCTGACCTCTCTAGGGTGGGTCATCAACTTTCCCAAGAGCAAGCTTTAACCCTCCCAGACATTGGAATTCCTGGGGGCGCGATTCGACACTCGAGTAGGCAGGGTGTTTCTTCCGGAGGATCGATCGCTCAAACTCAGGGGCCAAGTGCGCAATTTTCTCTCTTGCCCTGCCAACGGCCTGGGATTATCTCCAGGTTATGGGTCCATGGCCTCCACTATCGATCTGGTCCCCTGGGCTTTTGCGCATATGCGTCCGTTACAGAAGCCTTGCTATCCCACTGGACACTGGTATCGGAACAGTTTCAGATGCCCCTGCCGCTCTCCGAGTCTACCGTCGCAGTACTGCAGTGGTGGCTATCGCCTGCCCATCTTCAGAAGGGGATGTCCCTTCTGACACCGCAGTGGATCGTGGTAACAATGGACGCCAGCCTCTCCGGCTGGGAAGTTGTATGCCAGACCCAGTCTGCTCAGGGGTATTGGTCTCCGACTCAATCTCGCTGGCACATAAATCGACTGAAAGCTCGAGCGGTCTGACTGGCTCTCAAGGCCTTCCTTCCCCTACTCCTCCACAAGGCGGCGCGGGTCCTGTCGGACAATTCCACCACTGTAGCCTACATCTGTCGACAAGGGGGCACCAGGAGTTGCCTAGTCGCTCTGGAAGCCAGCAGGCTCTTCGCATGGGCGGAACGTCACCTAGAGCGCTTAGCGGCATCCCATATTGCGGGAAAGGAGAACGTTCAAGCAGATTTCCTCAGTCATCAGAAGTTAGACCCAGGCGAGTGGGAATTGCCAGATGTAGCGATGAAACTGATCATCCGCAGGTGGTGTCCCCCTCACTTGGATCTGATGGCCACCATGACCAATGCGAAAGCTCCTCTGTTCTTCAGCCGCAGATGGGAACATTGCGTGGAAGGGGTGGATGCCCTGGTCCTTCCCTGGCCCCGCGACATTCTTCTGTACCTGTTCCCTCCCTGGCCGTTAGTGGACAAAGTACTCCAAAGAATCGAGCTTCATCGTGGACCTGTCATTCTAGTGGCTCCGGAATGGCCTCACAGACCGAGGTTTGCGGACCTCGTGAATCTAGCTATGGACGGTCCCCTACACCTTGGTCATCTTTCCCATCTTCTTCGGCAGGATCCCATATTTTTTGATCAGGCGGCTCGCTTCTGTCTAGCGGCCTGGCTTTGAACGGCGGAGATTGAGAACGAAGAGATATAAGGAAGAAGTTATATCCACTCTATTGCGGGCCAGGAAGCAGACTACCTCGCTTGCTTATGACTGAGTATGGAAGGGTTTTGAAAATATGTGTGTCGCCTCGGGTATGTCGGCTCGTAAGGCTCTGGTTTCCCAGGTCCTTTCTTTTCTCCAGAACGGTCTCACCAAGGGGTTGTTGTTCAGTTCTCTCCTAGGCACCGTTGACTGTTATTCAGTGGCGGCTCATCCGGATGTCGTCCATTTCCTTAAGGGAGCCAAGCACTTGAATCCTCTGGTCCAGGTTACTTGTCCCCCGTGGAGTCTTAACTTGGTTCTCCAGGTTCTCTGTGAAGCTCCTTTTGAGCCCTTAAGGAGGGCTGCGCTCAAGGATTTGACTCTCAAAACAGTCTTCTTGGTGTCCATTTATTCAGCCAGAAGAATCTCAGAGCTCCAAGTGTTAAGAACATAAGAAATTGCCATGCTGGGACAGACCAAGGGTCCATCAAGCCCAGCATCCTGTTTCCAACAGAGGCCAAAAACCAGGCCACAAGAACCTGGCAATTACCCAAACACTAAGAAGAACCCATGCTACTGATGCAATTAATAGCAGTGGCTATTCCCTAAGTATAATTGATTAATAGCCATTAATGGACTTCTCCTCCAAGAACTTATCCAAACCTTTTTTGAACCCAGCTACACTAACTGCACTAACTACCTTCTCTGGCAACAAATTCCAGAGCTTTATTGTGCGTTGAGTGAAAAAGAATTTTCTCCGATTAGTCTTAAATGTGTTACTTGCTAACTTCATGGAATGCCCCCTAGTCCTTCTATTATTCGAAAGTGTAAATAACCGAGTCACATCTACTCGTTCAAGAACTCTCATGATCTTAAAGACCTCTATCATATCCCCCCTCAGCCATCTCTTCTCCAAGCTGAACAGCCCTAACCTCTTCAGCCTTTCCTCATAAGGGAGCTGTTCCATCCCCTTTATCATTTTGGTTGCCCTTCTCTGTACCTTCTCCATCGCAACTATATCTTTTTTGAGATGCGGCGACCAGAATTGTAGATGTTGTCGTGCAGACAGCCTTTTCTACGTTTCTCGGATTCAGGGGTATCCCTTAAGAAGCTACCCTCTTTCATGCCAAAGGTCGTGTCTTTTTTTCATGTCAATCAGTCCGTGGAACTTCCGGCTTTTTCTTCATCAAAAGTACCAAATACAGCTGGAGGTGATATGCGGCGCCTCGATGTGAAACAGGTCTTGCTGCAGTACCTTCAGGTTACAAATGAGTTCCGGGTCTCTGACCACTTGTTTGTTCTGTGGAGTGGGCCAAATAAAGGTAATAAGGCTTCCAAGGCCACTATCGCGCGTTGGCTAAAGGAGGCCATTGCGTCGGCTTACATCTGTAAGGGTCAGCCCGTGCCAGAAGGCTTAAAAGCTTATTCCTTACAGTCTCAGGCTACTTCTTGGGCGGAGAGTCAATCAGTTTCTCCACAGGAAATATGTAGGGCAGCTACTTGGAAGTCCCTGCATACTTTTGCTTGTCATTACCGTCTGGATGTGCAGGCTCCAGTTTTTGGCTCCTTCGGGCGGCAGGTTCTTCGAGCGGGACTATCTCGGTCACACCCTGTTTAGGGAAGCTTTGGTACATTCCACGGTCTGGACTGATCCAGGTACGTACAGGGAAAGGAAAATTGGTTCTTACTCGTTCCTGTAGTACCATGAATCAGTCCAAAAACCCGCCCGTACTAGATCTGATACGTCCGCTCGAATGTTCTGTCTTTTTCTACAGGTTTTTTCAGTTATCTGATTTGTTGTCTACTATTACTAAAGCACCAGAAGCATTTAACAGAAGAAAATAAAATTGTATGCAAGAGCATTTTTATTCTTACAGAATCCTTTCAGTTGTTCACTTGTTCAATTTGTTAGTTTTTTCTTATTGCTTGCTTGATCTTTGGGAAGTTATATCTGCTTTGAAAGTACTTTATACTGAAGGAGTGTATGGTAGGCTCTGTCCTGATACAGAATACCCTCACAGTTTTGGTCTGTCTCCACCTGCTGGACAGGAGGCTCAACCCACGGTCTGGACTGATCCGTGGTACTACAGGAACGAAAATTAGCAGGTAAGAACCAATTTTCCTTTACAGGAAATGCCAAACAAACTTGTGAGCAAGGATAACAAATTCCCCATTTGCTCCCCACATCTTGTGCCTCAACTCCTGGCATGCTGCTCTTTCCATTCCAGGAGAAGCAAGCATGCCAAATGCCAGGTAATAAATGACAAAAAGTTTGAATTTGGTGCGTTAAATAGCAGGTGAAAAAGGGTTCACACATTCTTGATGATGTTCTTTCGTGTGTTCATTATGAAATAGCAAAGTACATGTGGACATCCAAACCTTGCCCCAAACACACCCATTTCCACATACATTTCACACACATTTGACCTGATTTGAAAATCACTTATGCGCACGTAGGTCGAATATATGCACATATAAGGAGTTTTTGTGTGTGAAACCCCTTGGAAAGTGTACTCATATGTGATAGTGGTATACATTAAACATGCATAGTAACTATAAGAAAATGTTAGATGGATAGCTATAAAATAAGCTATCCATTTTGAAAAAATAATTAAAATTCAGTAGAGCACTTAACCCTAAACCTACACTGTAGACCATGCTGCCCACAACTTGATAATCTAATTGTAAATTTTTCCACAGAAGTAGTTGCAGTGAAGGTTACAATTCAAGCCACCCAGTGACACCAAACAATCAACAACTTGTACTTCTTGTCTTGCTTTTTAGCACGTGTGGCATTTACTTTTGACCTTTTCTCCAGATAATTTGTTCCATGCAGATTCTCTTTCTTTCCTCCATCCTTACTGAATTCTACATTATGGTATGTCATTGCTGATATTTCCACAGACTCGTGCAGGGAAGCAGGATTCTGTGCAATGGATTTCTTTCTGTTTTTGGTCTTTTTTTCCCTTTGAATTGTATTTTTTGGCCTATCAGATTCCCCCTGCTTCTTTGGGTTTCCAGCTCAGTCAGAACTGGCCTCTACTGGGCAACAGCAGCACCATAAGCTTTCATTCACAGCTATGCAGCAATGGTTGGGACTACCAACCCCCCCCCCCCCCCCCCCCCCCGAGGCTGTGAACGATGCTTTTGTGACCTCAGCCAGCCCTGGGAGTCAAACCTAGGACTTCTGCCAGCTGCTGGGCCGCCAGGTCAGACTGGTTCCTAAGACTTCAAGGGGGGAATTTTCAAAGGCATTTACTCAAACTTTTTTTTTTATGTGCGGAAGGGGCTGGCTGGAAATTTCCCCCAGCAGTTATGCGCGAAACACCCTCTTGCACACACTACCTGCATACTAAAGAAGTATGCTGGAGCGAGACAGAGGGATACATGGATACTTTCAATCTTTCAGCTTTAACTTCCACACGTATGCGCCAGCATGTACCCAACACGGCCATAAGTTTGCTTTGAAAATTCAGGCTACAGTTTGCAGATACTTTTAGCTGCAGCCTTTAGCCCTACACGGGCTACTGAAAATTACCCTCCTTGAGTCTTAATCCACTGCATAAACCATCAAGGGAAACTTTGCTAGAAGGATAAGTTTGAGTGTGCATGGTAGATTATAACAAGGAGATAAATAAGGAAAGCACAGGCTCTTTGCTAACACTTGTGGGAAAACGGATAATGGAAGACACTGAAAAAGGGGAGGCATTTGATGCCTTTGTTGCTTCAGTTTTTACAGAAAATGTCCTTTTCTTTAAGCACAGCTATTTTGTTCCTTATAGTACCTTTGGGCTGTATCTACAAGGTCAGCCTTTAACAATTTCTATGTTTTAGTTTCCTGTCATGAACCATCCTTTTGCCATTGGATGATCTCACCCTTCACTGTAAGTGTTAGTGTTCCTGAAACGGGAGCATTCTACTTCACTCTCCATGGGATCAGCTTTTCCCCTACAAGGAAAAGTAGGGGAAAAGCTTTTAAATACGATAAGATGCTGCAGAGCTGTAGTGAATAAAGGTGACTCCAGGAGAAGGACTTTTCTTTAAGAACTGGAAAGGTGTGTAGAATTTCCTGTTGTGATTACTAAATATTTTTCACAAACACAAGTTTGTGAAAACAGCCCCTGGACATTTTTTAAGATATTAGTTTGCTCTTTGCTGTGACAGAAGGCAATATCTGGAATTTAGGGGTGGGGAACAAACAGTTTTTTTTTCACCAGACATTTTTCCCATTGCAGATTCCTACTTCCTTTTAGAAACCGTTAATGTAAATTTAAGTTAATTTATCTTTTCCCAATGTTGACAAATTAAATGCAATTGACTTATCCTGTTTACATAAAGGCAAGTTCCTTTTTTTATAATTCAGACTTCTGCTGTTATGCAATATTAAAAGACATTTTAATATGAAAAACAGGAACTGAACTCAAACACTTTTTGAAAGAAATGAACTGATTAGAATAGTGAAATGTTTTATTGAAGGACATACAACAGCAAAGACAAACTTAAGTCAGAAGATTAAAGAGGCGCCAGTAAAATTTGCATACAGATAAAGGTTCATGTACTGTAGAAAACAATCCTTAGTAATAAATGAAAGTGGAAAAATATTTACCATAAAGGTGGGTTATTATCAGCGAAGGCTGGGGACGGGGAAATCATACTTGTTAGCCAGAAACTGCATGAAAAAGTGCCTCTGGCTGTATGTAATCACTTGCCCCCTTGGTTCCTTATCAAAAATTCAAAACAGTTTAAAATTATAAAGGCAATTATATAAACAAGAATAAATAATATTTCTATTCTTTTTTTTTTTTTTATAATAGTCTTTATAATTTTAGACTGTTTTGAATTTTTTTGATAAATTAGAAGACATTTGAATTTGATCATTTAACACAGCCCAATTACATAATCCTATATAATCTCACTCTGTATTTTTAGGTGTTCTTGCAGTTCCATTCTTCCCCTGGCCTCCTTATTCAGTCTGTGCTGACAGTGTCTGCATCACCATAATGTTTAGCTTTTGCTCTCCGTCATCTCCATTGCTCCTCAAGCCTAAAGAAAGAAATATTTAAAAAGAAGTCACAAAGCCAAATAACAAAAAGCTGATGACACATATTGTCAAAAATAAGGCCAGCAAAACAAAGGTGATCAGAAAAAGGCACAACAAAATACAGAAATCATTATTTAACAGAAATATTTTGATTATTCTGAACTTTTTGTTTATGATAAAATTAGTCAATAATTAAAGAATTATGAATAATTTAGCTCCACTGGTTTGGATCATAAGTACAAAAAGGGCTGAGAATCACCATTTGGGAGGAAGAAATGTAGTCTGGTTAAAGCCATAAACAATAAGTTAGGATAACTTATCTCATGATTTTTTTTTAATCTGTTTTATTAAAGCTAATGAACAATATAACAGAACAGTCGCATAACATACAATTGTTTCTGGCGTACACCATACAATGAACAGATAAGCAAGTACAAAGGAATTTCCCAACCACTATCCCACCCTCCCAATCGCATCTCTCATCGTGATCTAAGCCATGAAGTAAATCCAGGGAAACCCGAGAAGCACAGAGCTTCAACTAAAAGTCATTCCTATCTCAAGATTTCAAATCCATTCTCCCAAATACTCTCTCTATGACTTTAGATAAGTCCTTTATCTCTCTAAGCTTCAACTGAGAAATAATAATAATATTGTTTATTCCCCAATGTCCTCTTTAGAAACTTAAATCAGGCACCAAACATTAGTTGCTTGACTATTCACCCAGAGCTGATGGAATGGATGTTTCTGATGAACTTTAATTGCAAAGCACATGTGGGATCCTGCTTGGATGAAAAGCAGTTCCTTAAAGCAACTTACCATCACCTGCTGCTTTAAATATTATGCTTTTAGGAGCATAAGTGGCATAACGATAATACTTGATTAAATATTTTGTTTACCAGGTTTCTCAGTGCCAGGACAAAGTACATGAATTGGAGATAAAGGTGGAAGATCCCAATACCGAAAATAGAATTCGTCATCTAGAAGGAAAAGACCCGTCCGGAGCTGAACTGATAACAAAACTAGAGGAGGTACAGTGGGATTTATTTCACAAGCTCCTATAGCAGAATAAGCACACACATTCTTGGGGCAATTTTCAGTACTGCTCAAATGGTTGCAAAGTCCACAGGCACTTTTACCCACCTTCTTTGCACCAGTTCTGAAAGAGAAAGTACGTGCATGCTTTTCCTTTGAAAACTGCCTAGAGAAAAAGTGCCTGCACCTGCTTTTTCTGCAGGTATTTCTTTCATGAAAAACAATGCATGCATTTTTTAACATGCTAAACTATGCACATTGTTGTCTTTCCCGGCCTAATCCCATCCCTGATTCCGCCTAATATTTGCTTGGATAAAGGTGAAAATGTTATTGATCCCCCGCACATACTTTTTCCTGGGGAAAGGGAGAGCAACTGTCAGACAGCCTATTTACCCGAGTAAATGGCTTCCAAAAATGTCCGTTTGCAACAAAGGCCCAGATTTTAAAGGCCCGGCCATGCGCCTATGTCCTGGGGCTTCGAAAAGGGGCAGGGTGGGGAGCCTCTGACCCCGCCCCTTTTCCGAAGCCCTGGGACTTACTCGCGTCCTGGGGCTTTATGCACATGGCCGGGCCTTTTTAAAATAGGCCCGGCATGCGTAGGGCTTTTAAAATCCGGGCCAATATGTTTTGATTTCGTCTTTTTATGGTATATAAGTTCCTTCTCTTTAGTGGATGAGAATCGGCAGGGATAGTTTGACCTGGGCCCCAAACAAAATGATTTTTCATAGTAACAAAACAAGAAAACTTCTGTAGGTTAAGCCATTACAACTGTTATGTTAACAAGCTACATAATAAGCAAAACTAGAATAGTCAGCCTGTTTAAGTAGAATAGTTACTTTTCAGTTTCTTCTCACTTACAAATATACTCTTAATACAGCTGGAACTGCATCTGGCAGAAAAGGAGGAAAAATTGTTGGAGAAGGATTTTTTGCATGAACAGGTTACACGGCTTTCTGACCGAATCCGCATAAAAGCTGAAAATGGCAAGCAAGATACACTCACCCTGGCAACCAAGGTAATGACGAGAGCAACCTGGCTGTAAAGGAATGTGTACTAAAGCTGAAATGTTCTGTTAGTTGATAAAGAGCCAGCAGTTGATGACATCTACTCGTGATTTACTTATATCACTGTACTTCAGGAGTCCCAGGTTCTTGTTGGTTATTCAATTCAGATGTTGGTAATATGTTCAGATCCTGGGGGAATACCGATGATCACATGCAACTTGGTCAGTGCTAACCACTAAAATAACACTGACAGGTGAAGACTTGCCTACCTTGGACTAAGGCACCAAGAGCCTTCATAATCAGCTTCCATAGGGGTTCCCCCTGTTCTTATTCCCACCAGCCAAATCAAACTTGGGGAACCTTCTGACCCTGGTACATGTACATTCTGAAGTTGGCTCAGCTTGGCTGGTATGTGTCACTGAGACACTGGGACTGGGATTCCCTCCCTCCTAGATGCTAGGAATGCTGCTTAATCTTCCTGATGAACTAATTGTAGGTCATAAGAAAAAGGGCTAGAAAAATATTAATGCAGGCGAATCACAAATTTGCCATGAAATTTTGGGACTTGAATGTTGTCCTATGTGATTGGACACAGCCATGTATCATTGTTCCATATGAGAACAAAAACTTGTATTTAATATAATGTGGCACAGTATTCTCTGAAAGGACATTATTAACCCATGCCATCACTACAATGTGGCTACAACTAGCTTCAACCAAAGGAAGTGTTTAGTGTAGGAAAAAAACTGAAAAAGAACCTTGAACCATGTTTAGAGAGGAAGCCATTTTTTGACTAGGCTAAAAGTTTACATGAGGTGTGGATATTGTTTAAAAATACCATTTGGAAGCCCAAATAAAATGTATTCTCTGCATTAAAAAAGTTTGAAGGAAGACAAAACGATTGCTAGCATGGTTTAATGGTGATGTGAAAGAGGCAATTAAAGCCAAAAGGGCATCTGTCAAAAAATGGAAAGCAGACCCTAGTGAGCAAAATAGGCAAGAGCATAAGTACTATCAAATTAGATGTCGAACAGAAATGAAACAAGCCAGGAAAGAATTGGATGAGAAGTCTCCATAGAGTAAAAACTGCTAATAAAAACTTTTTCAAGTACATTCAAAGCAAAAATCCTGCCAGGGAGTCAGTCGGACCAGCAGATGACCAAGGGGTAATGGCGTGCTCAGGGAGAACAAGGAAATTGCAGAAAAATTGAATATATTTTTTGCTTCAGTTTTTACTGAGAAGGTTGTTGGAGAAATACTAACATTAGATTATGATGATTCTGAGCAACTAAAGCAAAGCTCTGCAATAATGAAACATAAGAAGTTGCCGTACTGGGTCAGATCAAGGGTCCATCAAGCCCAGCATCCTATTTCCAACAGTGGCCAATCAGGTTACAAGTACCTGGCAAGTACCCAAACATTAAGTAGCTCCCATACTACTAATGCCAGTAATAGCAGTGGCTATTCCCCATCACGGAAAGATTAAAAGATTTCTTTGTTTCGGTGTTTACTGAAAAGGATGTTGGGGAGATAGCTGTCCAGAGAAGGTTTTCATGGGTAATGATTCAGATGAACTGAACCAAATCATGGTGAACCTAGAAGATGTGGTAGGCCTGAGTGACAAACTGAAGAGTAGTAAATCTCCTGGATCAGATGATATACACCCCAGGGTTCTGAAGGAACTAAAAAATGAAATTTCATATCAGATGAAATTTGTAACCTAACATAGAAATCAGCCATTGTACCTTAAAAAAGGTTTGGTTAAGTTCTTGGAGAAGAAGTCCATTTCCTATTAATCTTAGAAAGAAATGGAACAGAAGAAATTGGCTGGAAATTATTAAAGTCAGTGTGTGAAACTGAGAAGTTCTTTTGTATTGGAGTAATAGCAGCCGATTTTAGAGAGTCCGGCATGGTACCAGAAGATAAGGAAGAATTGACAAAGATTTTATCATGAGATGTAATAGATCAATGTGACAAACTAAAGAGAAACAAATCACCAGGAGCAGATGTTATTCACCTCAGCATCCTGAAAGAACTCAAACATAAAATTGTAGACCTGTTACTAGTAATCATTATCAATCATTTAAAATAGCGACAGTTTCTGTAGATAGGAGAGTGACCAATTTAACACCAGTTTTTAAAAAGGTTCCAGAGGTGACACAGAAAAATATAGACCAGTGAGGATGTTGGTGCTGGGCAAAATGGTAGAAGTTAATCTTAAAA
This sequence comes from Rhinatrema bivittatum, assembly GCF_901001135.1. Classification (NCBI taxonomy): domain Eukaryota; kingdom Metazoa; phylum Chordata; class Amphibia; order Gymnophiona; family Rhinatrematidae; genus Rhinatrema; species Rhinatrema bivittatum. The sequence goes on along the minus strand of NC_042623.1, from coordinate 40,980,111 downwards.
AAAGTATTACTGGCCAAATAGAGAGACATTGCTTAATGGGGATGAATCAACATGGTTTTGGCAAAGGGAAATCTTGACTTATAAATCTATTACATTTTTTTAAGGTGTAAACAATCGTGTAGAGAAAGGTGAGCCAGCTGACTTTGGAAGTAATTTTCTAAAGGACTTATGGGTGGAAAAGTAGTATATAACATAGCATTTTTAAAAAATGCATTTATGCACATGAAACCTTTTGATAATTCAGCCCTATGAAGTGAATTTTCAGAGGAGTTACGCATGTAAAAAGTAGCAATTTTCAAAAGCCAATTTAAAACCACAAAGCACGTTTTACGTACGTAGATCTTTTTGAAAATTACTTCCATAGTCTGTTTCGATTTTCAGAAGGCATTTGACAAAGACCCTCATGAGAGACTCCTCAAGAAAGTAAAAAGTCTAAGATAGGAGGCAGGTCTTGTTGTGAATTGGTAACTGGTTAAAAGACAGGAAAAAGAGAGTAGACTACATGGACAGGTTTCCAAATGGAGAAAGGTCATTAGTGGAATGCTCCAAGGATTTGTACTAGGACCTATGCTGAATAACAGATCCATAAATGATCTGGAAAAGGGAAAAATAAGTGAGGTGATCAAATTTGCAGAATGTACAAAATTATTTAAAGTTGTTTGAACAGCAGCAGATTATGAGAAACTGCAGAAGGACCTTGCAAGATGAGGAGACCGGACATATGAATGGCAGATGAAATTAAATGTGTAAAAGTGCAAAGTGATGCACATAGGAAAAATAATGCCAACTATAGTGGGTTCCATATTAGGAGTCACCATGCAGGAAAAGGACCTTGGAGCCTTTGTAGACAGTACATTAAAAGTTGTAGCTCAGTGTGTGATGATCAAAAAGCAAACAGAATGTTAAGAATTATCTAAAAAGCAATAGAGAATATGATATTGCCTCTGTATCGAGCCATGATGCAAACGCACTTTGGGGCAGATTTTCAAAAGCTACGCGCGTAACCCGAGAAAATTTGCCCCTGCCTGCGCCGAGCCTATTTTGCATAGGCTCGGCGGCGCGCGCAAGCCCCGGGACGCGTGTATGTCCCTGGGCGGTGGATCGGGGGCGGTGTCGAGTGCTCCAGCACAGCAACCTAAGCCGGGGCATGGCACGCCGGCGCGCACAAACTTTTTCAACAAAGGTAGGGGGGGAAATGGAGGGGCCAGAGAAAAAGTTCCCTTCCAAGGCCGCTCTGATTTCAGAGCGGCCTTGGAAGGAACGGGGAAAGCCATCGGGGCTCCCCTCGGACTCAACGTGCGCAAGGTGCACGTGTGCACCCCCTTGTGCGCGCTGACCCCGGATTTTATAACATGTGCGCGCATGTTATAAAATCAGGCGTAGATTTGTTTGCGCCGGGTTGCGTGAACAAATCTATGCCCGCGCATAAGTTTTACAAATCCATGCCCGCGCATAAGTTTTAAAATCTGTCCCTTTGAGTACTGTGTGCAGTTCTGGTGGCCCCATCTAACAAAAGACAAAGTGGAACTATAAAGGGTGCAGAGTAGGGCAACAAAAATACTAAAAGGGATGTAATAGCTCTGTTATGGTGAGAGGCTACTCAGGATAGGGCTCTTCAATTTGGAGAAGAGACGGCTGAGTGGCTACATGAAAGAAGTTTATACATTCATGAATGGCGTGGGACAGATAAATAAAGGATGGTTATTAACATGGGTATCCAGGATTACCGGCCTCAGTTAGGCTTTACTAACCTCCTCAACCTTTTCCCCAACCCATGAACAAACCACCACGTCACTAAAAATTGGGTTTAACAAAGCCGAAGTTTATTGACATCTGTCAAATTCAAACCAATACCAAGCAAAACTTATCAACATAAAGGAAAACCAACAGTGAAAACCATTGGCAGGGATTACTGACCCCCCACCCAGCTTTGGGGCTGCCCATGCCATAACCCCAGCGAGGTCACCAACAACCAAAGTGACACTAGTAGACCTCCGTCACACCGTGTCACCTCGACTGCATCCCAGCCAAAGGGTCCCACAGCACAGCCGGGTGAACCAACTATGCTGCTACTGCCCCCACCACCACCAGTGTGTTAACAAATGCACTCTTAACTCTTGCATCAACAAGTTATACAATTTGTCACCTAGGGCTCAGCTTAACAGAACTGTGGCAACAATGAAAATGACAACAAGGGCACTAGAACAAAACAAGGGAGAGAGGGAAGGCAAGAGAAATCACCAAAGAGTAACAGGAGCAAAAGGAGGAGGTGAGCCTAGCCCTTAAATAAATAGCCCACTTGCCCATCCTAATTACCCCACCAACCAGGAGTCTAAACTACCCTTGCTTTTTAAAAAATTCTCATGAGACAGCACAGCCCCACAGGAATTGTTTAACTCCGGGGCGGGGGAGTCTCCAGCCATCCCAGGACCATGTTACAAGCAGCAGGCAGGACTCCACCCATCTGCCTTTTATTTACCCTTTCAAATAATATTAAAACAAGGGGACACTCCCATGACCACTATCAACCAGCAGATTTAAAACAATTTGTAGAAAGTACTTTTTCACTCAACACAATCAAGCTGTGGAATCTGCTGCTAGAAGACATGGCCAAGACAACTAGCATAGCGAGGTGAAGACTACGTTTTGACATGTTCCAGGAGGAAACGTCTAGTGGGTGCACTGAGAGGAGGGGGATCACCTTGCTGGTGGCTGAAAGGAATCACTAAGTTCTGTTTGGGACATTTTTTTAAAGACAGCTGTTATTTTACTTTGACATTGTGTTATATTTATCCTGTTATGCTAGTATGTGTATCCTGTTTGATTCACTGTTTGCTCAATAAAAATCTTTAATTACAAAAAAAAAAAAAAAAAATAGGAAACAGAGAGAAGGATTAAATGGACAAGTTTCTCAGTGGAAAAAGGTAAACAGTGGAGTGCCTGAAGGATCTGTACTAGGATCGGTGTTTTTCAATATATTTATAAATGATCTGGAAAGGAATACGACGAGTGAGGTAATCAAATTTGCAGATGATACAAAATTATTCAGAGTAGTTAAAGCACAAGCAGATTGTGATAAATTGCAGAAGGACCTTGTAAGAATGGAAAATTGGACATCCAAATGGCAGATGAAATTTAATGTGGATAAGTGCAAGGTGATGCATATAGGGAAAAATAACCTGTTCTATAGTTACACGATGTTAAGTTCCATATTAGGAGCTACTGCCCAGGAAAAAGATCTAGGTGTCATAGTGGATAATACATTGAAATCGTCAGCTCGGTGTGCTGCGGCAGTCAAAAAAGCCAATAGAATGTTAGGAATTATTAGGAAGGGAATGGTTAATAGAACGGAAAATGTCTTAATGCCTCTATCGCTCCATGATGAGATTGCACCCTGAATGTGTACAGTTCTGGTCGTCGCATCTCAAAAAAAGATATAGTTGCGATGAAGGTGGTACAGAGAAGAGCACCCAAAATGATAAAGGGGATGGAACAGCTCCCCTATGAGGAAAGACTAAAGAGGTTAGAGCTGTTCAGCTTGGAGAAGAGACAGCTGAGGGGGGATATGATAGAGGTGTTTAAAATCATGAGAGGTCTAGAACTGGTAAATGTGAATCTGTTATTTAGTCTTTTGGATAATAGAAGGACTAGGGGGGGACTCTATGAAGTTAGCAAGTAGCACATTTAAAACTTAGAGGAAATTCTTTTTCACTCAATGCACAATTAAACTCTGGAATTTGTTGTCAGGGGATGTGGTTAGTGCAGTTAGTGTAGCTGGGTTTAAAAAAGGATTGGATAAGTTCTTGGAAGAGAAGTCCATTACCTGCTATTAATCAAGTTGACTAAGAAAATAGCCACTGCTATTACTAGCATCAGTAGAATGAGATAGACTTAGTTTTTGGGTACTTGCCAGGTACTTGCAGCCTGGATTGGCCACTGTTGGAAACAGGATGCTGGGCTTGATGGACCCTTGATCTGACCCAGTATGGCAATTTATTATGCTCTTAAAGGCCGATACAGTATGGACGCGGTAGAAAGAGTGCGGCAGTGCCAGGCGCACCCGCGTTCGCCGCACGCACGGTTCGGATGACAAAGCACTCGATACAGTATTTAAATGGCATGCAAATGCCAGTCGCGTCCAAAGCGTGTCCAAGAAGCGCCCATGAAGCACAATCCATTTTACTGTATAGGCGCTATACAGCGCCTATACAGTATCCTGGGTGCGCTGGTACCTGTCATTTCAAATGACATTTGAAATGACAGGTACCAGGAAGTGGATACAGGAGAAGGGCTGACTGACCCCCTAACTCCCCGGGACAAGACCAAAGTGAATCGGGCAAACTTTCCGCCAGCCCCCGCTCACCTGCCCTGGCCGCGTCCATGGGTGCCGGTCTCCCGCGCTGACAGCTCCGGAACAGCCCCAGTCCTCTCTCCCCTCCTCCCGGGGACAGCTGGCGGCGAGAGCGGCTTCAGCAGCCCGGGGCGGATCGGGCGCTCCCCATGGCTCCCTATTCTCTAAAAGGTAATGAGCGCATGCCGTGACCTCAGACGTTGCACGCCGTGACCCGAGCGCCCGGCTGGACGTCCGAGGTCACGGCATGCGCTCCTTACCTTTTAGAGAATAGGAATCCTGGGAGCCATGGGGAGCGCCCAATCCGCCCCGGGCTGCTGAAGCCGCTCTCGCCGCCGGCTGTCCCCGGGAGGAGGGGAGAGAGGACTGGGGCTGCTCCGGAGCTGTCAGCTCAGGAGACCGGCATGCATGGACGCGGCCAGGGCAGGTGAGCGGGAGCTGGCGGAAAGTTTGCCCGTGAAATTTCATCTCGGCTTGCCTGACGCTCCACACTAACGCAGGGGTAAGGGTAGGTGGTAAATTAGCAGGTTAAACATGCGGCAAAACTGCAGGTTAAAAAAGCGATAATCGGGGCGCGCGTTACTGTATGGGAGGGAATAGCTAATCTGATCGTTTACATCTCATATACACATGCCGCAGGCGGAAAGGGTTACCAGTTGATTTAAAGAGGCGGTAAGGATGGGTTAAAAGGGATAGTGAATCGCGGGTTGGACTAACGCGGCCAAATTGTGAGTAGAAAGCGGGTTAGAAGCAGGGTAACCGCGGCCGCACTTTACTGTATTGGCCTGACAGTTATTAACCAGGTACACTAGCAAAAGCCATCACTATCCCTGGGCGTGAACAGCAAATAGATCTGTATTATAGGATCTACTAGGTATTTGTGACCTGGACTGGCCACTGTTGGAGACAGGATCCTGAGCTTCATGGACCTTAGCGTGACCCAGCCTGGCATTTATGTTCAGATTGTGATACATGCTGCCTAATTTAGGTTCTTTTGTTTATGATCCACTTTGGGGGGACCTATGTTTTTTAGGAATGTTTTAACACAAAAATATCAATTCAGATTCACCAATCAAAAAACTGCTATTGTGATGTAAAGGATTAAAACATTATACCCTCGCTTATCAGATTTTATTTGAAACAAAATCATGGCCTTCAAAGAAACATTTTACAGCAGTGTAAAATTAGTTTGGTGAGATTGGGAATGCAAGGGCTAAAAATGCAAATTATTAAATGCTCTCTTGCTTCCAGCTCTAATAGGCGGCATATTTGTATGGTCTTAATATTACCATGGAAAGAGAATGACACGAAGCTATAAATGGAACCCAGAATCTTTGACGTCTGCATTTGATCTCTAGTCCTGGCCAGTTTTCAGTGCTGGGAAGCATGCAGCGCCCTGCAGTAACCAGCAGCATTATCTACAGAATGAGCCCAGATGGCTGTCACTTAGGAATGTCTGGCATGTAGTAACAGATATGGAGGCAAATGACATTAATAAGTCATAGAACCAATTTAAAATTGTCCAGCCCTCACCTCCTTCTAGTGGAGAGAGGATTTATGAACTAAGCAAAACCAATTTGGCTTTTGTTCAGCCTGAAAAACACCTTTGCATGGCATAACCAGTGTAAATGTGGTGGCAGAGACCCAGTGTGTACAATGGGTGTTTGTGGCTGCGCATTACAAAAAGAAGCTGTACCTGTTTTGTGATTAAGTGTGACACCGTAGCTGAGTGTATGTATACAATATCTGTAAATGAAGCTGTGTATATATGACAGGGATCCTAAATCAGGTCCTGGCAACAAGAAATGTTGCCCTGGCCAAAATGTTCAGGGCTATCACTTAAGCTCAGTTTGTGGGTTATGGTGATGAGCCATTGTGGCATAAGGGTTACTAAATCTGGTAGATTCCTTTACGGGAGTGTTATGAGGGAGAAACACTAAAAGGAGTCTCCTTGGGCTCAATATAAGGTGGCATTTGGAGCAGGAAAGCGTCTTTGGTCTTTTTCTTTTTGGCTTGGCATTCCTTTTGGAGAGGGGAGCTCCACAGCTCCCTCGGCCTTTGCCATCCAGCAAGGGCCAGGGCATGAAGCCCTGTAAACCATTCCACCATGTCATCCTCCCATCTACCATGACTCTCTCCACTCCAACCAACCAGGGTATAGTGCCAGGGAAGAGGGAATACTGCTTCTGTTTACGCCCAAAAGCCCCTAGGGACTATTCCCCAACTCCCACCCATCCCCTGCAAAAGTTCACAATTATTTACAGATTTGTTTCACTCCCTGATTCAATAGGAACAGAAAGGCAAAGCTGGGAGAGAGGCAAAGGGGAGAGCTGGGGCCATCCATGGCCTGTACATTCTCTATTCCCCACCTGTAACAGCACATGTCTCAGGCAGACAGGCACAATAGATAACATTCTGGCCCAGATTTAGGCATAAACAACATAGGCAATTGCCTAAGATGCCAAATTTTAAAAGACGCCAAATATTTAGACTACAGAAGAGCCTGCTGCTGTTTGCTTTAAGATTGTGTGCCATTGCTGCTTCAAAGGGGGGCTGCTGAATCCAGTCAACATATATTCTTTCATAAAATATGCTAAAAATGTAAGCCAATATTTTGCATTATAGATAGGGCTTCTGATTTTTGGTTTAAACTGACAGAACCTGATAAAACACCTCAACATGAAAACTAGGGTTATTACTTTAAACCAAAAACCCCTGCATAGTGTGGCCCTGCAGGGGAGTTGAAGAGTGGAGTCACAACTGATCCCCCCTCTATTCAGAAACATAACTGCTGATGATGCCTATTCAAGTCCTCCCTACTCCAGCTATAGCCCATTCCAGCTCCTGCCTCCTTTCTAGCAATACAGTGCTTAGGACTGCACTTCACTAATCGCAGCAAGCTTCGGCAAGTTCTGGCCTCTCCCCACATGCCCATGGCAGACTGGACAGAGCTCTCTGATATTTACGGGCTGGCACAGGTGCTCAGCAACAAGTAGCAAACATTCCACTGTGCGATAACGGTGGCCATATGGCACAACCGTGCATCTCTAATGTTATTTCCCTTCCCTGTTCACTGGTGCAGAGTGCCCACTGTCCAAGCACTGGCCTGAGTGCTACCAGTGTATCCCTGCATGCAGAAGGAGGGGGTGGGTTCTCACGCTTCACACTAGAAATGACAACTTGAAGCCAGTCTACCCTGGCAAATTTATGGCTGGAGCGCTTCCCTGACATTCGGGTGGGGAATGTGGGCACACCTGCCAACATGTTGCCATGGGCCTGCTTCTGTTAGTTTGGCTTCCAAAGGTGTCCAGTGCTGAGAGTAGAGAGGGTATGCTGGATTATTTTGAGAGAGAGAGTACTGGGGTTATGGGAGGCTATGCTGGATGGGTGGAAGGTATCGAGTGCTGGGGCTTTAGGGAGTTGTGCTGGAGATGGAGTGGTGATAGCATATGGAGCATTGTGGAGGTATGCGTGGTGAGAAAACATCTAAGGAGGGCTTTTGATATTGTTTATAAAATATGGTGTTTATGTTAAATAACTGATAAGCAACCCAATAAATGTAATAGCACTGTAAAAATGCCAACACACTCCAAGTTTTATGTACCCTCAAAGAATCGAGAATAAGCTAGATGATAAACACCCAAATTTACAATTTATAAACTTCTAAACTCAGAAACCCTAATGATAAAATAAATTAAAATATACCATTAACTAGAAAAATAAAATCAACCCCTGTGTAAACTAACTGGTCCATCATTATGATCCTAAAACAATATTTCACAAACAAACATTCCATCACACATCCACCACCAGTAAAATTGCCTCTCTCTCTTTAGAATTTCCAAGCTATTGTAGCAGGTCATCAGGAAAGGTAACTTTTTTTTTTGTCTACTAACACAAGCCAATGGTTTTTACCAACTCTTTCTAATTATGTAGTTTAAAACAGTTTGAATAGCAAAATAATTACATCTGTGTGCATATAGATGTGATTTTCATTTCAGGAGAAAAATATTAAATTAATATTTAAGGTTATTAAGATATTTTACATGCTATGCATTTTATTGTGCACTGCCCGGAATGGGGTGGTTTGTAAGTTGTAAATAAAATTAAATGTGTAGCTTTTCTAGAAGCCTCTCAAAACGTATACTTATTTTTACAATAAATCCTTTAAATCAATAAAGGTCATTGTTGGTATAAATAAATGACACAGCAAATAGTGTATTACTACTGCATTTGATTGCAGGTGAATGATCTACAAAGGAAGATCAAGGACATAACCCGAAAGATGATGGCCGTGATTGCAGAGCTCTCAATGAAGCAAGCAAAGACCATTAAACTTCAGCAAGAAGTGCGAGACAAGGAGCAGTTTGTGGAGGCTTGCTATGCAAGAATTGAGCAAGGTCTGCCACCCAGTGAGGAAACCGAGCAAGAGTGGCTGAGATTACTGCGCAACGAGCGACGTCGCCAGACGGAGTTGGAAGAGAAAATTAAAGTATGTATTCAACATCTGTTCCTTCCACATTTCCCTTACCTTGAAGCACAGCAGGAGTAACCCTTCTGCTCTAGCTAGGATTTAATAAAAGCTCTGTTAAACAGAACATTCCATGTCTCACAGATGTTCAGAGGGAAAGCAACTTAAAAGGTTTCCTCTCTTCCATTAACGGCAGAGTTCAAAATGTGTTACTTAGCTTAGCCAACACGTTACCAATGCATTAATCTGCATGCTACCCGATGGGACCAGATGATAAATTATGCTCAGTTAATCCTCTGTGACAACAGAAAAGGACCACACATTCAATGCTATATATCTAGTTTTACCTGAAATATGCAATTTTCCTAGCATGTAGACAGAAGGACTCAGGACTAGTGGGTTTATGCTCCTCTGCCAGCAGATGGAGACAGAGCAAGCTGACGTCACAGTATATATAGCCCTGCAGTGACCCCAGCCTTCCAGTATTCCCCGTCTCCAGCAGATGGTGGATGTGCACCTCCCTATGGGGATTGCTTCAAGCGTTTTGGAAGGAGAAATTTTAAATTCTAAACTTAGAAAAAGAAAGCCCCACTCTCCTGCAGTGATACTTAAAGGTCCCTCCCCAAGTTTAGAATTCCTGAGATAATTTCCGTGGTCGCTCAGAGGAATGCTCGATGCACCGTACCGACATTTGCTCCTGCTCCTGTTGGGGTTCGGGAATCGGACAGCCTGGTGGGTTGAGCGGCCCCTAGTGGGCTAGGCCCTGCACTTAGGTTTTTTTTCTTGCACACCATGTGGTAGGCCACAGCAGCATTTTCACATGCTCCTGTGCATGCTCTGCTGCCCTCTATAGGCCAATGTGTGCAGTGCATGTGCTCTGCACACGCGTTGTGCACTTGGTTTTTGGGCACACTTTTTACTTTTTCACTGGTCACATGCTTAGCTTGGTGCACAAGTTGTGTGTGTGCCTTGCCACACTTTCTTCTAGGCGCTTATTTTTTGTGCACATTCCCCTTTTGAGTGCGAGCCGTTCAGACACACGTTTACCGCCGTGATGGCGCCAGTAAGCAAGAAGCCTAAGCATCTTCCTATTTGTGTTGCCTGTCATGTTAGGGCTTCTCAGCTGACCTGGCTTCTAACCTGTGTCAGCGCTGCTCAGCCACTCAGGGAGCGTTGTCTTCCTCAGATTTTGCTAAACCTGATTCTTCCCATTCTGATGAAGGGTTGGTCTCGGCCTTGACTGGAGGGATGCCAGACCTTGGTTCTCCCTTGACTGGCTCCTCCTCTGGCGAGGGCAGTTCTGTGGGCTCAACTCCAGTTCCTTATGGACTTGGTCTGGATCCAGCTGCTTTTTCTTGGGTGGGGGTTTTCAAGGCTTAAAAGCCTTTCTTCAGGTGCAGTTCTCCATTTCCCCCATTTCTTCTGACCCTCAACCGGTGGCTCCTCCCTCTTCTAGACCTATGCTCAATTGCTGGAGCTCACCTCTGCTCCCTGGAAGTGTTCCCAACAGGAATCCAGAAGGCACTGATGAGGTTGATCCTGATTCCCTGGAAGATGAGGAAATTCCTCCTGGACTGGAACCATATCAAACTATGTTAAGGATCTTTCATAGAGATGAACTGCTGGCCCTGATTTCCCAGTCCTTGAAACAGCTAGATGTCCCTGGTTCGGATACAATATCAGAGCTGAGGAAGAATCCCATTTTGGTTTCCTTACATAAAGCCTCTTGTTTTTTCCCTGTGATAGATGCCATTCAGGAATTGATTGATCTGGAATGGGATGCCCGGGAGGCAAATTTTAAAGGGGGTCAGATACTGGAAGGCTTGTATCCCCTGGATCCGACCATTAGAGAACATTTGCATTTTCCCAAAGTCGATGCACTGGGATGTAGTGTTTCTAAGTGGATGACTATCCCAGTAGAGGGAGGAGCAGCCTTAAAGGATGCTATTCTTAAGCAAGCCTTTGAGACTGTGGCGATGACTTTACAGATTGCTTCCTGTTGTGCCCTAGTGGTGAGATCTTTGTCTGCTTCTCTCGCAGAAGATTGAGGAGTCTAGAGTGAATTCCAGAGCGGTTATGGAGCCTGCTGCCGCCTTTCTAGCAGACGCAGACTGTGATTTGGTCAGTACCTCAGCCAGAGAAATGGCTTCAGTAATAGAGGCCAGATGTCAACTCTGGTTGCGAAAGTGGTCAAATGATGCAACCTCCGAAGCTATTCTTACTAAGATGCCCTTTAAAGGCTCACTCTTGTTTGAGAGCGAGTTGGAGAAACTGGCCAGTAAGAGGGGCGCGTCTCTGATTCCTCGGTTGCCAGAGGATAAGAAGCAATAACAGTGCCCTTTTGGTATGAAAAGTCATCTCCAGGGTTCCAGGCAGTTTTGTCCTTTCAGCGGACTTGGCCTTTCAGTAGGTCTCAGTCCTTTTGTCCGACAGCCCAAGAGAGGAGCAGGATCAGCTGGCGGACTTTCCCACGCATCCCAATGAAGGTTTGCCGACCCACCTTCCGGAATAGGAGATGGGGGATGTCTCTCTCTCTTTTATCGGAAGTGGGTCAAGATCACGTCGGACCAGTGGGTCCTGGAGGTGATACAAGATCCTTGCCACTCCCCACAGAAGAAGCAGTCAGTGGATTTTATGCTGCAAAGGCTCCTCAGACTGAAGGCTGCGGTTCCGGTGCTCATGTCTCAAGAAAATATGGGGTGATATTCCATATATTTTGTTGGGAAATACAAAAGAGATAGATGCCTGTAGTCTTTTTCAATTCCTTTATTGAAGTGGAGACGTAAAAAATGATATAGCCTGACTCTGGCCAAGTTTCGCCGCATACGACGGCTGCCTCGGGGGCTAAAAAATGAATTATATAAAACATTGTTACAAATAATATAATTGTAAAACAATGAATAGAGAAATTAATAAATACAAAAATAAAAAATTATATGTGAAAAGCTTTTTGACAATGTTCTAAAACGGTGACATATGGAATAATCTATAAAACATCTTAAAAAATCTTCACGGTTGATATGAATATATTAAAATATATTAAATAAATGAAACAATATTGGTATTATATATTAATGCAATCAACAAAATACTTGAAGGACTCTATTACCTTGAATGTACAATCATGGACTCTTGCAGTTAGTATAGCAGTGTTTAAAAAAGGATTGGATAGGTTCTTGGAGGAGAAGTCCATTACCTGCTAATAAGTTCACTTAGAAAATAGCCACTGCCATTAACAATGGTAACATGGAATAGACTTAGTTTTTGCATACTTGCCAGATTCTTATGGCCTGGATTGGCCACTGTTGGAAACAGGATGCTGGGCTTGATGGACCCTTGGTCTGACCCAGTATGGCATTTTCTTATGTTCTTGATTTGGTACAAGTCATGTACTTGTTTGTTAATTGTATTTGTGTATGTCCGATCCGCAACAATATTAGATCTATGAAAGTGTGTAAATGAAAGACTGAAATTAAATAATCAATATTGAAATATTATCAAAGTCAATCCAATGTATATTATAAGAAAACGTGTATAAAAAACAATTGAATCGTATTCATATATAAAGACTAACCTTATCGTTTATACAGTTAGTCTTAATCTTATAAATACGAGGTATCTAATAGCTCCTGGATTCAATAATTACACTGATCATATCATGCCACTGATGTCACTAATACTCCTGATGTAAAAATAAATAAATAAGTTAATTAATAATTGAATCTTCATGTGAGACTCAAATTAATGTAAATGAGTTGAGTGAAATGAATAAAAAATGAAATTCAATAAAAAAAAATTTAACAAAACATTTATATTGTAAATGTTAACAATAGGAAGTGAAAAATTAAATAATTACTGGCAATATGCTTTGTAATATTCAATATTGTGCAATGTGCATTTATTGTGCTATATAATTTTGTATTCTCACAACAAGAGAATGACCATGTGTTGGAGACATGATCATTTATTTTTTGTGTAAATTAAGTGAATAAAATATGTGATTGTCAGTGAATGTGAAAAATGCAAACATATATCAAAATAGCAAAGTCATAGCACATACAAAAAATTAATTAACACGGTGTCTAGTGGATTTCTTATAATAAACAATTTAAAACCAATGCACTCCAGAAAGTTGTTAATTAAGTGAACATGCCTCTAATGCTGTCTTACATTTCTGAATGAAAAATGAAAAAACCCCAGTTGATACGGCAAACAATGAAGTGTAGCCGCTGTATCGATTAGAAAATGTTTTCTTTATGGCAATTCAAAGTATAGATAATAACTGATTATACCGCAGCTTCTTCAAGTTAATACAAACTTGAGTAATCAAATAAATCTATGGGAAAAATAAGTTTCATGAGAAAATGAAAAATGTAAAAAACAATCTGACTGACATCGCTACTTGTGAAATGTTAAAAATATATTTAGGGAAACTTGTATTGTATAAAAAACTTTTATTACTTATTAAATGTATTAAAACATTTACCGTATTTTTCGCTCCATAAGACGCACCTGACCATAAGACGCACCTAGGATTCAGAGGGGGAAAATTAAAAAAAATAAATAAATTGTGCTAAACCGGCTCTGCGTCTGGGCGTCTTATGGAGCAAATTAGGGGAGTGCATAGCTTTTTTTTTTTCTCCTCATTTTGTTTTCGGGTCTGGGGAGGGCCATTTCGGTCCACTCGCCAGATCAGAAAACTTTTTTCTCTGGGAACCCCTCCCCCCCCCAAAAAAAAACCCCATCCCACACTTTAAATTAACAACCCCCACCCTCCTGACCCCCCCCCCAAGACCTGCCGACTTAATTTACCGCAACCCCCTACCCTCCTGACCCTGCCTACCTACTGCTACCTTATTGACTGACTATTTAAAAATGCAAACAGTCTAACTTGTTTATTCACTGCCTTTCTGACTATTAAAGGCACAAACACAGTTCTGGTTACACAAACACAGTTCTGGTTACCTATTTTTAATCATGTTTTTAATCAAGTTTTTTGCTAGTCTGTCCACATTTGCTTTTGAAGAGAATACTGGCAGGCTAAGGTCACTGCAGGGCTATATAAACCCAAAGGTAGGTGCTAATTTCTTCGGGCACCAGGAAAGTGCACAGAAGAGCAGTAAAAACTGCTTTTCTGTGCACCCTCCAACTTAATATCATGGCGATATTAAGTCGGAGGTCCCGAAAGTTTCATCAGCACGGCTGCGTGCTGCTACGCATGGTCCATGATAACCTGGAAGCTCCGCCCCTCTCACACTGACGTCTCCGGGCCGGCACATAGCGTGGGAAAATAGGCATTTAAACCCAAGCTCTCAGCACAGCAAATACTTCGGCTACAGGCTTGCTTGTACTGGTGCGTTCTTGGTTGCTGTCTCTTCCTCTGTTCCTGCTGTCTTGCTGCCTGCCCTGAACCCGGACTGTTTGGATCTGCTGGCTTGCTGCCTACCCTGATCCCAGACTGGCATTTGGATCTGCTGTCTCGCTGCCTGCCCCGATTCCAGACTGTCGTGGAGTATTGTCTCATTGCTGGCCTCTGATCTGGACAACAGTCAGGGTTCGTTCCTCACTGCCACTCTACTCAAGGTAGGCGGTTACTCTACTACTAGGGTCCAAACTAGGGATGTGAATCGGATCCGATATCGGATCCGATTCTGGTTCCGATTCACATCTCTATAGATGTGAATCGGATCCGATATCGGATGTGAATCGGATCCAATATCGGATCCGATTCACATCCCTAGTCCAAACCACTGTTGGAGGTATAACAGTTAGCCGAGGCCACGGACCTGGTAGACCTAACTGCACTTCAGGCCATCCCCGGTCTTGCAACGCGATTGCAACAGCAGCAAAGAGTATTGGATCAGGTCACAGGAGTTTTGGAGAGATTAGCGGCACTGATGGACGCCTTGGCTATTGCTGCTCTTCCAACTCCTCCACCACAAGCCTCCGTACTATGTCTGCCACCTCCTCCCCGTTTTAACGGAAACCCAAAACTGTGCCAGGGATTTTTAAATCAATGTAAAATGCACTTCTCGTTACAAGCTCCCTTGTTTCCTTCAGATAAAACAAAAGTAACATTTATTCTCTCGCTCCTGGAAGGAACAGCATTAGCATGGGCCTCCCCCTTATGGGAATGTGATGATCCCCTATTGAGTAACCTGGAATAATTTCCAATTTGGGTTTTGATGAAACTGGCCGATCAACTTCTGCTGCAACTGAGCTTCTTCAAATACGGCAGGGTACTAGGATAATGGGCGAGTATGCAGATTGGTTGGTTCCGAATCTCCCCAGAATAGCGTCAATTATGTCGTCAGCAGAATCTTTGTCTATATTCGGCAGGAACCGGACATTTTGCTAAAACTTGTCCGCTATTAAGATGCGCATCGAAAACGCGCATCTTGTCCGCCATTGGATGCGCATCGAAAACGCGCATCCAATGGCGGGCTAACAGTGCACTCTGGAGTGCACTGTACTGTATCGGGGGGGAGAGGCGAGTTTGCCGAATGTTAGCCACAAGAACTTACAATAGCTGAAACAACTGCCATGTAATAACCTTTATATAGAAGAAGGATCCCCCAAGCACAGATCCTCCCCTCTCCCAAGATATTTCAGATACTCATAGACTCTCTGACTGCAGGGCACTAGTGGGCTACCACATACATATATCCATACATACACAAACACACACTCCATCCATATACAGTTCTCCCCTCCCTTCATTGTACTCAATAGAAACCCTGAAGCCAGTCTCTCAGATCCTCAGTCAAGATGAACATCCCTGATGGCTCAGCGAAGAAGTGATTTCTTATTTCTTCACCAGTTAGGGAACACCCATTTTCAACCAAGGCCTCCCGGAGCTGGCAAGGACCACATCCATTCAATCTTATAGTAAATAGGGAGACAGATAGTATTCCAGGTCAGGAAAGATGCAAGCACAATCAGTTCTGCAGTCTATAATGGGTTCAAGACTGTATCACTCTTTGCTACCAACTGGGATCGCTCATAATTCGTAAAGCAGTGAAGGAAAAAACTTGCAAATCAAAAACAACCAATGCAAGAAAGAACAATCAGCCATTCGAACAGGCTAACACCGACCCACTGTGTTCCAAAGTAGATGACCAAAAATTAAAATAAATTGTATGTTTGCCATCCTCAGAACAATAACATCTTAGGGGTGTGAAGTCGTTTCTTGGCAGGCAACCCCAAAAAAGTAATCCTGCCTTGACTCAATGCAATCCAGAGATGACTTGGACGGCTGCCTCAGCAGAGACAAAAGGTTTCTGTCTGTATGCACAGTAGCACGAACTAAAAGGATACCAGGTTGACTCTCAACCAGGATAAGGTAAATGAAAAAACTGGTTGCAGTGGATCAGATGAAAACAGCCAGGCTATAAGACATTTCGTCCCAGGAGTAACGATGTTACACAAAGTAATTAGTCATGGACGTTTATCAATGAATGCCTGCGCCTCTCGGGGAGGATTTTAAAAGGGTTACGCGCGTAACCCTTAAAAAACCCCTCTGCACACGCCAAGCCTATTTTGCAAGGCTCGGCAGCACGCACAAGCCCCAGGACGCACATAAGTCCCAGGGCTTTGCTAGGGGGGCGTGTCAGGTGTGGCGCGATGTTCAGGGCGTTCCGGGGAGGCATAGCCGAGGCCTCCGGACCAGCCCCTGGCTCGGGTGATGGCACGCCAGTGGGCCACCGGCGCGCAAGAGTTACGCCTGCTTCGGGCAAGCGTAACTTTTGCGATAAAGGTGGGGGGGGGGTAGATAGGGCTGGGGGGGTGGGTTAGGGAGGGGAGGGGAAAGTGGGGGGAGGCGGAAGGAAAGTTCCCTCCGAGGCCGCTCCGATTTCAGAGTGGCCTTGGAGGGAACGGGCAGCATGCGCAGGGCGCGGCGCGCACAAGGGCCTTGCACACGCCGATCCCGGATTTTAAAAGATACGCGTGCGCTTTTTTTTTTTTTTTTTTTTAAATATACCCCCTCAAGTTGAGGAGAGCAGCTGAGATTCCCCATTGTGGAAGACCCTCAGCCTTGCCAGGAATTGCAGAGAAAGCTTTAGCCCATATTGATAGAGCTATGTACAGTAAGGGGTGAATTCTCTGCATGCCACTTGGACCTTGCTTGAAAAGTCTGGGGAAAATCAGCAATTTGGCCTTCTTGAATATTAACTCTTTTTTATTGCGGTAGGCTAGGAGAATTTTTGTCTTATCCATATAATTCAGATAGTGAACAATAACCTGACGAGGCCTTTTTCTGATCCGGTCCTTCTTGCCCCCAACCTGTGAGCGCATTTGACCAATACTGACCTGTTCATAATGTTGTGCTGCAGTTGTTCCAGAATCGATTTCTCACAGTTACATTATCTCTTCCCCATGTACAGACTCAGGGACTCCCACAATCTGCCAAGTTATTCCATCGGCTGCAGTTTTCAATGTCCTCGAGCTTGTCCTCGAGAGACCTGTTCTTCCTCCCAAGCTCAACCGCACCGGATTCAATAACTGCCTTATGTTTCTCGTGCTCGGAGAGCTTACCTTGCACACCATTCATCGTGGTCGCATAAGCCTCTACCTTGTCCCATATCTTGTCAACGGAGGACTATGTGCACTGGAGCTGATCCACAAGAGCAGTCGACACAACCTGGGTGAGATCTTTCACGACCACCTCAGATAGGCCTTCCATCATCGGGCCTTCTGGAGCCATCTTGTCTTCACCTCCGGTAATTTTCTCCAGACCACTACGCTTAGAACGCCCAGCCAACACCACTCAACTAGATCTGAACTCCTCAGTGTTAGTTCACTGCAGGTTTAGGATGAGGATTTTCCTTTTTTTTTTTTTTTTTTAAATTGCAGTGTTAAAATGCAGCTTTATCAAGGAAACCCTACCAGCTCCTAGGTAGCGAGAGAGAGAAGCATGCAGTCAGGCTGACAACATGGACACGCCACAAACAGTTTCTAATTCCGTTACAATATCTCTCAAAGATATTGAACAGAACTGGCCCCTGGATCAATCATGGAGGCACTCCACTAATCACCTTTCTTTCCTCAGAATGAATTCCATTTACTATTACCCTCTGTCATCTATTACTCCACAGTTTCTATTCTAGTCCATCTTAGGACCTGCTCCCAGAATGTTTAGTTTATTTATGAGCCTCCTTTGGAGGACAGTATCAAATGTTTTCAATGGCTCTAGAGGTTAGAAGAATGGGCTGAGAACCAGGGAAACAAGGTTCAAATCCTACTTCCACCACAGACTCTCCTTAGGAAAGTCACTTTATCTCCCATTGCCTCGGATAACCATTTAGATTATAAGCTTTTTGGGCAGAGTCTCATTGTACCTGAATTCTAATAATGCTGTTCTCCACCTTGAGCAGCATTTACAAAGGGGGGCTACAAATCCAAAAATTACTACTTCTACAAATAAAATGGTCCATGGATATTAGACTGGCCTTTTCTTTGGAAACAGAGTATTGAGTTTTCAATCAGGCCTAAAAATGAAAATCATTCTCCTGTTCTGGGACGTTTCATCTGGTGGGAGGTTTCTAGATAATCCATGAAGAAAAGTCTTTATGCAGCGATGCTGAGCCAACACAGCTTTTGAGCAAACCTCAATCCTTGTTTGCTGTGTCACAGGTTTACTCATTGGACCCAAATTTACTAAATCATATCAATCTACTGTTTTAAAGATAAGTACCTAGCTACAAATAGTTTAATGTGCTATAAAGCTGTAAGTATAAAGACCATGAAAGAATCATAGCATAAACACTTTCAGTGGAAGAATTCTTGCCGGAACCTTGGAACATAAATCTTTGTTCTTTTTGGCAGAATACAAAGAGTTCTAAATTGAAATCATGAATGTCACAAACACATTTTGCAGAAAATACCTAGCAAATCAAACCAAACTTGCATTATGCATGCTCAGTACTAATGATTTAGAGTTGGCAAGAACTATTTGGGGAAATAAAGAGAATAAAATTAGGATTAATAAATTGTGCATATAAGAGGATTTTTAAACCGATGATTGTTAAATCTTTATATGCCAAGTTGCTTGTGCAAGTAGGTATGTTGGAAATTTGGAAGTCTTTTCCTCTTTATACACAAAAACGTTTTCCCTGTTAAACCAGCATATTTAAGTATTTTAAGTGAAGCTTTTTCCTTTTGTTTATTTAAAGCATATAATCTGTAACTTCTTCCATGCTGTTTAAGTAGCATATTTAATCTTGCAGTCTCAGAGAGAGACTATTATTAGTCTCTGAATAAACATAGAGAAGCAAAGCTCAACAACTCCATGTATGGTAATATCAGTTGAGGTCTCTACCGGCCAACAGTTACTATTTACTGAGTTGATTAGAGAGAAGCATGGCCGAAATGGGAAAAGACACATAGATGCTGATATTTTTTGTTTTCATTAAGATTTTTATTAATCAGTTTTCCAAATATATTATGTAATGTGTTCTTTTTGTAGTCTGAGTTCAACAACATAGATTCTGATTTTAAACAAGTTGGTTAGTCTGACACATTATCTTTTCAGCAAATCAAAAGCATCTTTTTTTTTCCCTCCACAGAAAGCTGAAGAAGAAGAACACTACACCCTGGCAAATGGGATATACACCACAGCCGAACAGCGACCCAATGCATACATTCCTGACGATGCAACGGCACTACCTCTGCCACACCCCTATGGGGCTTTAGCTCCTTTCAAGCCCAGTGAACCTGGCACAAATATGAGGCACATAAGGAAACCAGTTGTGAAACCAATTGAAATTTGAATGGGCAACTCTGCATTATTCTAAATAATGGAGTTTGCTTGTAACCAAGTACTGCACACCCCCAAAAATCTAGCTTTTAATAATGCACTTTTTGTTACACTATTTGATTTAGTAAACATCTACTGCAATCAGATTAGAAAATATACAAGTAGGAAACACTGTGGTTACTTATGCTTTTGCTTTTAAATAAATCCAAAAACTTAACTGGGAGAATGTTCCCATCACCAAAATGTAATCCAATACTTAAAAAGCCATGCAGTGAAAATAGTACTGTCACATAGTAATAATAAATATTTCAGTTACTTGTTTGTTTACAGTGTTTATTTTTGAAATTACAGGTCAAAATAATTATAATTTATTATCAACCAGGTTATCTGAGAATTTATGAATTTTTACTAAAAAAAAAAAAAAAACACACCAAAAAAACTAGGTTACAGAGTGTTAATGGAACTTCCCCGGATTTTTGGGATGTAAGGATTTCAAGGGTGTGATATATTCATGCCGCTTCATAGGTTATTTCTATTCCAGTTACTGACCAATCAAATGTTTTCAGTCACCTTGGCTCAGTCAGGTCAAATAGAAGAGAAACCAGCGACAGAAAAAAAGGACCTATGATTTTCTACAGGCAAAGGGCACACATACAGGAGCCTCTTCTGGCCTTAGTCACTATGTCTCACTTTTCATAGCTTCTAGTTGCCCTTTGCAGGTCTTCCATTTGGCCAGGACACCTTAAGAGTAAATTGAACCATTCTCTAATGGGAGACAGAGAAAGCAAAAGGGTATGAGATGGACAGAGAGTGAATTGGGTGAAGCTTATAGGCATGGTCAGTGCTTTTTATGGATAAAAAGGTGCAGGCACTCACATGCAAGGCCCTCCTTAGTTGTGGGATGGGAAGGGGCAACCATCCAAGACCCTGCCTCCTGCAACTGGCCACAGAGCCCATGAAATGGCAGCAATACACCCAACCCTAGAACGTCAATACACCTTCTACTGGGAACACAGAACTAGCCAGACTGCTACAGATCACTACACAGAAACTATGCATTAGAATAGAACAGACAACTGTCACATGGTAGGAGTAATGGACAGCCGGCGCCATCTTTAAAAATGGCGCGGGCCATCCAGTGCTCCTACCATGTGACAGGGGCCAGCCAATGGCACGGATACCCTGTCACATGCTAAGGGCAAAGGGCCAACGGCGCCATTTTGATTAGTGGCAGCTGACGGCCCGAGAAGTGGGAGATCGCTCCCGGGACCCCCGCTGGACCACCAGGTACTTTAAAAAAGTTTTGTGGGGGGGGGGGGGGATTAGAAAGAAATTTAAACGGTCGGGGTGTTTTTTTGTTGTTTTTTTTAAATCAGCACGAGACAGCCGATTTAAACGGGTAAAAGCCGCAGGAACGAAGATTTCCCGCGGTTTTTACCCAAACCCGATACCAGAAACAAGTCCGGGACTGATTCACATCCCTAATAAACACTAAACTGGCTGAAAATACAAATAAGGCTGTGCATATAACCTAGAAATAAAATCTAACGTGCATTCATAGCTTAATCTGCAGTTCAAGATGAAATGGATGTTTTCCCTGCTGCTACAGTATAGCACAACTCAAATTATTCCTCTAGTCCTATTTGAAAAGATAATCAACTCAGGTAATGTTTAAAAACTATTAGTTTCCAACAATGTGGTCTTTCCATTACTAGTAGAAAAATTCGGTTTGTTTAATGTTCTTACTTCTGATAAACAAGGGCTGTGTTTACATTTTACCTGCGCTGAAAACAAATTGTTAACACAGTTCCAAGGAATTTAAGCAGTCTGGATGTTTACCAGTTTTTCCTGGGCAGCAGATTTCTTCCTTCATTTACGGATCACAGCTTAAAACAGGCTAAACAGCAGCTCAGTTCTGACTAAACAGAACATAAGTAGAACTTGAGTAAAACTCTAATTGCATTTAACTGTCTTTGGCTGAGATTCAGTTCTGAAAATGTAATCAATAACCATGTCAGTGTCTCAGCATTCAATGAGTTGTTGGGGAATGATGCCCTCTGTCTGAACTTTAAATGTTCAAGGAGTCTTTTTAATTACAGCCTGACATACCAAAGTTTTCCATCACTAGGGCTTCCAATTACTTGCTTTAGGAATTCTACTTTCAGCTGTACAGAAATCTCCCAAAACAGTGTGTATGTGTTTTGAGTTCTAATATTTGCTTTTAAAAATGGTATTATTTTAAGTTCCAGAAGCAAGATGATACTTTCAGCAGTAGATATATGTGGAACTGTTCAAGCTTCTAAAAAAACCCCCCAAAAAACTTTAACTCTACTGGATTCTTTCACCATCTGAACAACTCATATGCACCATACGTTCAGTGTAAAACTGAGACAGGGAGACCAAAAAGGTTATTTTCAAAAAAGATATCTCTGTGAGCTCAGAAGGCCTATTATAAAACTGCCTGCCCGATACGCAGGTGACCTTAGCCTCATATAGCCTGCTTGCGCACAAGTTTACCCACAGTGTGTCCCTGGGGAATAGGCTTGGGTGGGGATGGTATTTGCTTGTACAACTTCTGTGTTTCTAAAAAAAAATTACATGCTGAAATTTGTTCAGAAAACCTCTGTACAGAAATCAGCAGCTGTAAAATTTGTGCAGGGAGTTTTTGGTGGGATCGTTTTCAAAGGAAAAGTAAATTACGTATGCATGCACTTTTCCTGTGAAACCTAGCGTCACTTATGCACGTATTTGAATGAAAGTTTAGGCAGGCTGTTCCAAAATTACCACCCACCCCCCAACAAGTATATACAACTCGGGGGTGCAAACTCCTGTGCTCTTTGAAAGCTACAAACAGGTCTGATGTTCAGGTTACCAAAAAATGCTGATTAACCACAAACAAGAATTGCTATATATGAATAAATCTAATCTGTATTTATTGTAGATAGCCTGAAATACTGACTTGTTTGTGAACTATAAGGCCCATGAGTTTGCCATTCTGTAGCATTAGCCATTAATGCCAACCAAATAGCTTGGAATAACTTACTGGCTTAGAAGAGCAATGATAAATCTATCATATCCTACAGAAAATACATATTTAAAAATAATTAAAAACTGTTCTGCTCGCTTTAACTGTGAGATTGTTGATTGTTCTGTTCCTGCTTGTAAGCTAGTGATATCACAGGAGGACTACAAGCCCCTATAATCCTGTAGTCTTGTTCTTGGCTCTTTATGGTCACATTTCAGGCTCCCACTGATTCTGGGCCCTTCCTATTGGCTCCGATTCTGGTTCATGTCTGCTGGGAAGCTTTCAATGTGCATGTATGCTTCTGAGAGAAAGAAGAAAGAAGCAAGCTGCCTCTCATCTCTCCTGTTCCTTGAAAAGGCATTTCCTTTTTACCATACACATATATACACTAAGTGTACTTACATCTCCAGTACAATTCCTACAACAGCTATTTCAACTTTAGAGTCAGTGCTCTGAACCTGAGATCAACCTCTCCTCTTCCTTCCCGCTCAAGACTGCACCCAGTAAGTTATGAGTTTTGATTACCTATTAGAATAAAACACTGTTGGAATTTAGACAAGGTGTCTTCATTGAAGATTCAGTATCTGGTTTAGTTGAATGATTAGCAGTGCATGAGTGCTGTGAGATCATTGACAGTAAAATGGAAGGCAAAATAAATCAAAGTCTAAGAAGATTCAGGACAGATACATCACCAAAGAAATAATTCAATTAAAGATTGTATGTGTGAACATAACTGAGAACTATGAGGGCTTATTAAAAACAGACTGCAAGAATCATAAAGAGTGCATGGCCATTGATCCAACTGCCTACCGCAAGAAATTGTTACTTGGAAACATATTGAGCTCCCAGCTCAGCTCAGGCTGCAGAACATTGTTACAGAATTTCAAGTGTCTGTAACTCAGAAGCAATTAAAGTAGAAGTCTATGCATAATGCATGCTCAACTAAAAGAATGCAAGCTTAACTAGCTCTAAGCCAGCTCCCAGTTACAAACCAGTTGGGGTATAAAGAATAATATGCGCATCCTGCACCACCAAGCGACCCGCACCCTCCCTTCACATTAAAGACACACATACAATAAAACAAACAAACAACTATTGGAATCAAATTAGCCACAGCTTTGACACCTTATACATGTACCAGAGCGAAACAATATTAACATTTAACTTGTCGCCACATGAGCATCCACCACGCCCCCAGCAAGATGTTTACCCTAGGCTACCCAGCTTGAAGGCATCCAGCAGTATCCCACTGCTACTGTTTGACGTGCCCACTAAGTCCCAGCAAGATGTCCACACAAATGTGACTAATCGCAGCCACACCTTCTGCCTAGATGATGAATGATCAGTCCCCAGGCCAATCCATTCAAGGAACCAACTAGAAGTATGCTCAGCAACACTGCCCAAACATAAATCCAGCTGTGACAAATATAAGAAAAATACAGAACTCCACAAAGCACCACAGGGAGAGGGGGAGGGAACCTGCAAGACAAGAAGAGAGAGGGGAGAAAAGTACAGGCTTGTGGACCCATGCTCTTATATCCCCAATCTCACATGCCAGAAAACGGAGCCAGAATTCCCAGTGCAGACAACCAAAGCACAGGAAAACCTTGCATGCTTTGAATGCTCCAATGGGAAACTGAGACTACCCCCATGTGATCACCCTCTCATCTCCCCTTGATCCAGAACCCCTGGTGATGCATTCTGCAGAGGCAGGGCCCATATTGTCATGGGCAAACCCAGATCTGTCCAGGTCTGCCCAGTCATTAGCTGAGGTGTGCATTTTGTTTGTAAAAGGCTCCTAGCAAACGATAATCCACCACCTCTCACCAGGTTAGAAATCATTCTGGCATATAGCTAAGTTTTACACACTAGCTACAAAACTCAGAAGAAGCTTTTAAACTATGGCTCAATCTAATATAGAGGACACTGAGGGTGGATATAGGCAGGGGCGGATTGGCCTATCGGGGGATCGGGCTTCCACCGGTGGGCCGGTCTAGCTGGTCACGTGGTCTCAACCGCGTGGCTCTTCCTCAGCATCTCCCAGCCAGCCCCCGCGGGAGACCAAGCCGGCAGGGGCCGAAGAAATGAAGATGGGAGCCTCCCAGCCAGCCCACGCTGGAGACCAAGCCGGCGGGGGCCGAATAAATTAAAATAGAGGCCGCCGGCGGCGGAGGCCAAAGAAAAGAAGATGGGCGCCTCCCAGCCAGCCTCAAGCGGGGGCTGGCTGGGCAGCGCCCATCTTCTTTTCTTCGGCCTCCAACGCCGGCGGCCTCTATTTTAATTTATTCGGCCCCCGCTGGAGACCAAGCCGGGGGGCCGAAGAAATTAAAATCGAGGCCCCTGCTGAACAGCTGGTCTCCGGCGGCGGTTAGCAGCACCAGTGTTCACTTCTTCGGCCCCCACCGGCCTCGATTTTAATTTCTTCGGCCCCTGCCGAAGAAGTAAACACCGGTGCTGCTAACTGCCGCCGGATACCAGCTGTTCAGCTGGGGGCCTTAGATCGGAAGGGTGTTTCTGTGTGAATGTGAGTGTTATGTATGTGGGAAAGGAATCTGCCATTTAAAAAAAAAAAAATGAAATGTGATAATACATATACCTCAACTTTTGTGCTGGTAGCGCAACTTTTGAAAAGTTGGATGAAAGATGAAATTACTGAATTTTAAGCATCCCTCTTCTGGAAAATAAGATTTAGCAAAGTGGGTAGAGACAAATACTAAAGTAAAAAAAAAATAAAAATGTAAAATATTCATCTCAGCAAAATCACAAATTTAAGATACTGATGCCAGGTGGGTTTTTTTTTTTGGTTTTTTTTTTTTTAAGTATAATTTAAGCATGAAGACTAGAATAGTTCCAATCTGAAACGGTTTTGCTATTTTTTTTAAACCTTTAGAAAATGTATATTTTTAAATGACTAAGACAGGAATCTTCCCATTTAAAAGTGAAGTTGACTAAGGATGTCTTTCGGTTCCATATCTTCCACATGAATAATCATAAGACTGATAGTTTTAAGAAAGACACTTGCTTTATTGCCTGAAAGCGTAAAACAAGAGAAGCTGTACGGTGTGGTAGATGTCCCTTGGGAGGACAGAACCTGAAGGAAGGGTGTCATTTCGCCTTCTGATAGGAATGTGTTTTTCTTATTTAATGGTTGGGATCATCACTTTCACTTTTAGTAAAAGTGAAAAATGCTGCAAGTCTGAAAGCAAGGTGCTTCTGTGAGAGTGTAATGTGTATGTGAGAAAGGGAGGGTGCTTCTGTATGTGTGTGTGGTGTATATGTGAGTCAGGGAGGGTGCTTGTGTGTGTCAATGTGTGTGTGCAAGAGAGATGGAGCATGTTTTTGGCTGGCTTGTGGCTGTGAGAGAGGGCATGTGTGTGATTGAGCCTGTTTGTAAGTGAGATAGAACATGTGTGTGATTGAGAGCTTGTGTGTAAGTGAAATAGAGAGAGCATGTGTGTAAGAGGGAGCAAGAGCATTGTGTGATTGAGAGAGACTGGCCAGAGTGGTGACATGTGTATGTGTGAGACTGATCAGGGAGATGAAGTGTGTGAGAGAGAGAGAGAGAGAAGAGACTGGTTGTGGTCCCTAAGGAAGAGGACCGTGAGGACAGCTTCAGCAGTTACTGCTGCTTCTGGTGTGGCTTGCAAGGGAAAGGAGTAGGAGAACTGCTGGAGAGGGTAAGTAAAGGTGGCTTTGTAAGTTCATTTTTCTTGATTGACTACCATTTTAATTATTGGGTATTATGTGATGTGTCTGCTGTTTGAAATATTTTATTGGTGTTTGGTAAAGGTTTCAAAATTTGCTTGAGTCTTTAATTATTGGATATTCTATTCATCAGCTGTTTTGAAATTATTTTATTAGTATGATTTTATAATTATGATTCATGATTTATATATCTTGATTTTATTGATTGTTTCATGAGGAATGGTGACATTTTTGTTTTTCCATTGTTGCACTGTATAGAGTCTGGCATGATACGTTTTACAGTTTAGTTTTTGTCTGCACATTTCTATTTATACTTTATGTGGCTTTATTCTGTATTTGGTGAGAGTTTGTGTTCTGCATGCAAAGACTGAGATGAAGCATTCTTTTAGCATGTGGTTTCTCTGTAGGGATCTGTAGTAGCTTAGCCTGTTCTGTTTTCCTGGATAGGAGGTGTATTGATATTTTAGATTCTGGTGTAATATTTGTGGTATTCTTTTTCATAGGTGGGGTTGTTCTTTGACTTTTGGCAAATAGTACTGTGTTTATACGGCAGGACCATGCCGAAATATAGGGGTGTGTACATATATAATGTAAATTATATTGTATATGTAATTCGGTACCCATGGGCCAGTATGGAGAAAAATCCCCCGGGCCACTATTTTCCCTTAATCCGCCCCTGGATATAGGACAAGAGAGTGTATAAATTAACTGGGAAGGCCTTGGAAAAATATAATGCAGACAAGAAGGAACACTTCTCTCATTCAAGTGAGGGATGGCACAAAGTGGAGCAGCTTATATCCAAGGTCACTGAAAAGTCTGCATACCTTGAGCATCACAGAACTAATGCAATTCAGTTTTAAAAACTATTAATTTATTGAGGAAAAGTATCAATATATATATATATATCTTTTTTTTTTTTTTTTTTTTTTTTTTTTTACAAAGACTAACACTGAAGGAAATCTCGCTCAAGTATGCAAAAGGCCATAGATGTGGCACACCAGAGTATCAGGTCGATCCAGTAAAGTGTGCTCCGTCGGAGCACACTGTCACCCTGCTCTGGACGCGTGTTTTCCCTTACCCCTTATTCAGTAAGGGGAGGAAAACACGCGGCCCACCCGCGGCACCTAATAGCGCCCTCAACATGCAAATGCATGTTGATGGCCCTATTAGGTATTCCTGAGCGATCCAGTAAGTAAAATGTGCAGCCAAGCCGCACATTTTACTCTAAGAAATTAGCGCCGCCCAAAGGTCGGCGCTAATTTCTTCCGGCACCAGGGAAGTGCACAGAAAAGCAGTAAAAACTGCTTTTCTGTGCACCCTCCGACTTAATATCATAGCGATATTAAGTTGGAGGTCCCCAAAAGTAAAAAAAAAGTAAAAAAAAAAAAAAAAAAAATTTTTGAATTCGGCCCGCGGCTGTCGGGCCGAAAACCGGACGCTCAATTTTGCCGGCGTCCGGTTTCCGAGCCCGTGGCTGTCAGCGGGCTCAAGAACCGACGCCGGCAAAATTGAGCGTCGGCTGTCAAACCCGCTGACAGCCGCCGCTCCAGGCCAAAAGGAGGCGCTAGGGACGCGCTAGTGTCCCTAGCGCCTCTTTTTCCTCGTTTGCACCGCGTCGCCTAATTTAAATACTGGATCGCGCGCACCGGCCCCTCGCCGGTGCGCGCGCCGGGAGAGCGGGCATTAGTCCGCTCTCCCACGGACTTTACTGGATCGAGCTGATATGGAAGTTGAGACCATTAAGAAGGCAGAAATGGAGAAGGAGCTTATAAAAGATAATACGGCACAACACTCTAGTGCTCCTAAGCATACATCAAGGTCTTTAAGAACCTCAGGATCAGACAAGACAGGCCATTCTCAAGCTGTTCCACAAGTTCAATTGCTCTTAGAGTACAAATGGAGGTCCAAGCTGCTAAAATGTGTACTCTTTACGGGGAACAAGAAGCCGCCCTAACCCTAGAAAAGATCAAAATAGAAGAAGAGGGGAAGGTGGCAGCTGCTAAGGCTGATGCTGCAGAAGCTGCTGCACCTGCTACCACTGCTGAAGTTACGCTATTGCAGAGACTGTTGCAACAGTCTCTGCAATAGCAAAGCTGTTTGGAGGTTGCAAAGCTGTTTGGAGGTTGCTATAGAAATGCTGCAGAAAGAAAAGAATGCAGCTGCCCTTGAGGCCCAGGTCAAAATCCTTGAAGCATCTACTAGGCAAGGCAGTGGGGAGAGCCAGATTATTCATATCAACTTTGAAGACCCTGCTCAGCATACTAAAGATTATGGGATGGCTCATGCCACAGCACATTCTAGTAGTGTATCAGTGCAGCTTGACCCAGAAGAGAACTCTGAATTTGGGGAGCATGTCCTTCATCAGAGTCTAGTTCACCTGAGAGAAGCAATTCCAAAGCGCAGCACGCCACAGTGATCCACACGCTCTTCTGCATATGGCTGCTCCAATACTGGATCAGGTATAAGCACCAGGGAAGATGCTTCACTTCAGCTACAGAATTCGCTTTTCGGCAAAGATTGGGTGCAAGAAAAGGTTGGGCAGCTGCTGTCAGGGAGAGGATCAATTAAACCACCTATGACGAAACAAGAGGTGTCTAAAGCAGTCACACCCCATACTACTGTGCAAAGAAATCAGAGCAGTCACTCACAAATGTCCTTTACTACCCAATCTGAGATTTCAGACAGGGCAGATCTAGCAAGGTGCATGACTCACCAAGACCTTATAATTGTGCATCTTACAAGGTTCAATGACTGTCATGAAAGCTACAGGATGTGGAAAGCTGACTTCAAGGATGCCATATGCAGGGCCAGCGCGTCCATTAGGTGAAGTTCAGCGGTCCCCTAAGGCGCTGAGCCGAAGGGGGACACCGAAGAGCAGCCGCATGGTGCAGCAAGCCCTCACGTGGCTGCTCTTCGGCTCCCCCTACTGCTCGGCGCCCTGAGAAGCACACGGTTGGCGCCAAAACAGGTGTGGGGGGGGGGCGTGACACTGTGTGCTTCTCAGGGCTGTGAGCAGTGTACTGCTCACGGCCCTGCCGAAACGGGGGAGGGGGCGGCAGTGCAAGGGTCACCTAGGGTGCCCAATACCCTTGCACCGGCCCTGGCCATATCAGATATGAACCTCACCCCAAAGGAAGAGATGAATCTGATGTTGAAATGGCTGGAAAATGAATCAGAGTGTGCAAAGGGATTACAAAATTCACATCTGTATGATTCCTTTAAAGAACTGAGAGGGATATGGGAAAGACTTGAACAGTAGTATGACACCCCAGTCACTATTGAGAATTCACTACTCAAAAGATTGGATAGTCGCCCAAGAATACCCAGTAAAGACAACCATAATTTACACGAACTAGGAGACCTCCGCCAAGAACTGGAGGCAGGCAAAGCTAAACAAAGTCTTCCAGGTCTCCTCCTTTTGGACACACCACGAGGCACAAGGTTCATTATAGGAAAACTGCCATATGACCTAAGGGAGAAATGGTCATCATATGGAACCAATATAAAGAAGGCAATCTAGGAAAATATCCTCCTTTTGAAGTCTTCACTTGAGACCTGGCAAACACAAGAAATGATCCTAGCTTCTGTTTCAATGTTCAAGCTATTTCTTGAATGAGAGGCCAAGCAGGAAGTCTGGCAATACCAGGAAACCTATATAGGTGCATTAGGCAGAGGTTTCACCCACAGCATCCACACCCTCTAATTCTCTTCCTGCTACAGATGATCCAAATCAACAATGCCCAATACACAAGAAACCTCATTTTCTCTGAAAAAGTAGAGGTTTCAGGGAGAAAACTTTGATAGAGCATAAAGAACTACTGAAAAACTATAGAATTTGCTATAGGTATTGCTCTTCATCTAATCACATAGCAAAAGATTGTAAAGTGACCATCAGGTGCATAGAGTGCAACAGTAACCAACATTTCGGCACTCTACACCTTGATAAAGGTAAAATCTGGCCTCTGAGTCAAGCCACAGCAGGGAGGAGTCAGAAAAGGTGTCAGAATTTGATATTACTCCAAAATGCACCCAAGTATGTGGAAGAGGTAGCATCAGGAGTTCCTGTACCAAGATTTACTTGGTCACACTGTATCCTAGAGAGCAATCCAAAAAAGCCATCAAAATGTATGTTATAGATGAGCAAAGCAATAAATCTATAACATCTAGCGTGTTTTCCTACTTTCCAACTTTCGGAGTTAGGGGTAGATTTTATAAATCTACGCACGCACGTATTTCTGTTCGCGCACCAGGCACAAACAAAAGTACGCTGGATTTTATAAGATACGCGTGTAGCCATGCGTATCTTATAAAATCCGGGGTCGGCGCGCGCAAGGGGGTGCACATTTGTGCAACTTGCGCGCACCGAGTCCTGCGCGCGCTGCCCCTTCCCTCCGAGGGCGCTCTGAAATCGGAGCGGCCTCGGAGGGAACTTTCTTTCCACCTCCCCCCCACCTTCCCCTACCTAACACCCCCCACCTCTGTCGCGAAAGTTACGCCTGCTCGAGGCAGGCGTAACTTTGTGTGCACCGGGCTGGCTGCCGCGCGTCATGTTCTGGTCCGGGGGCTGGTCCGGAGGCCACGGCCACGCCCCCGGAACGCCCCTGGGCCGAAATCATGCCCGCGGCGCCACCTCCGGATGACATGCCGGCCACATCACGCCCCCCAACACGCCCCCGATGACGTGCAAATCGCAACACGCCCCCACGTCCCGGGGCTTTGCACACCGGAAGCCTATGAAAAATAGGTTCGGCTCGCGCAGGGGCATTTTAGAAGGGTTACGTGCGTACCTTATGCGCCTAACCCTTTTAAAATCTGGCCCTTAGTGCGCACTAACGGGACTTAGTGTGCATTAACTGAAAATGTTACCAATCAGTTAAAAAGTGTCAATTTGGGAGGAAATCGTGAGCTCGAGGTATGGTTCTGCATTCCATTGGCTGCCTCCTTAGTTAACGGTACTTGTTGTGTTGCTATGATTGCAAGGCGGTGTTTGTGGGGGTAACAAGTGTAAACAAACAAGTGATGTAATTTTAAAGCATTAAGTTCTAGTCAGCAAAAGCATGGAACACAAATGCTTATTTAGAATTCACCAATCCTTTTGTATTTTAGGAAAGGGGGCCTGGCATTCTGGGATGTGCATACTTTGAATTCCCCTGGCGTGAGTCTGTGTGTTTGGGTGGGGGGAGGGGTGACTGGTGAAAGGGGAAGTGACTTGGATGAATGTATGGGGTGACAGGTGAGAGACAGTCTGGATGGGGTGGTGAATGGAGAGAGAGGCAGCCTGGTGTGTGTGGGGGATAACCTGTCACGCTATACAGTTACCCCAGTCACCACCCCAACACACACCAGACTGTCTCTCTTTCCCATGTCACCCCAATCACTTCTCCTCTCACTAGTTCCATTCCATACACAACTGGCTGTCTTTCTCACCAGTCACTACCCCAGAAGTCTCTCTTACCTGTCACTCCCATACCATCACCCCAGTCACCCCCCCATACCAGGCTGCCTCTCCCTCATCAGTCACTACCTCAACCTGTCTCTCTCCCTCACCTGACACACCATACAGTCACCCCAGACACTCTCCCGCTCACCAGTCACACCCCACATACCAGGCTGCCTCTCTCTCACCAATCACCATCCCAACCAATCTTGCTCCTGTCTGTCACCCATACAGTCACCCCATTCACCCCTCTCACCACTCCAACCACTCTCCCACCTGTCAGTCACCCCTTATAGCCATCCTGTCACTCCCCCTCTCACCAGTCATCCCCCCACACACCAGGCTGCCTCTCTCTCACCAGTCACCACCTCAACCAGACTCTCTCCCACCCACCACCCCATACATTCACCCATCACTTACCTTATCACCAGTTACCAACCCGCCACCCAAATACACACCACCAGGAGAATGAAAAGTATACATGTATACCAAAATGCCAGGGCCCCTTTCCTAAAATACAAAGGGGCCGGTGCAATATTATTCACGCTAAGCGGGCACTGACTTTTCAGCACCCGCTTTCTTAATGCACGCATGGTGCCCACAAGGGGGCACCATGCAATATGCAAATTAGGAGGTCGCGCTAGCAAGGAGGTGCTAGGGTCGCTAGCGTGATCTTAGCGCCTCCTTGCTAACATGACCCCGCAGTTACCGGCGAGATTGGATTTCCGGGGTAGACGAAAGCCTGCCCCGACGGCTGACAGCCAATTAACAGCTGCCACGTCTGTGGGAGGGGCCAGGAGGGAACTTTAAACGACCCTCCTACGGCGCGCAGCTGGCGCGCGGCTCTGACTGGCTCTGCCTGGAAACGCCTGGAATAAAGAAGTTTTGACTTTTTCTTTTCGTCTCAGTGCAGCTGTAAGTAGATTAAATTTTTCTTAATTACATAAGCTCCTCGACCTCCACAAGAGAAGTATATCGGACAATTGTAAGTACACCACTGCTTCTCCAGATTGCAGCCCTCTATTGGTTTGGTTATTATTAAATAATTTAATTTATACATGCCCCATACAAAGAGAAAGGCCAAGATAAGGCCAGTCTCTAGTACGCCGATAGTGGAGCTGGGTCAAAGGACGGTAGCAGATTGGTTGAATTCTCCTCATCCTACCCCTGTTGAGGGGGCCGCTATTGGGATGGATTCTGAACATATGAAAAGATTTACACATATTGTACATAAAAACAGAGCTTAACCCAAGCTATTTTGCTCAGATAAACTGCATCAGGGGATAATTAATGAACTGCAAGATAAAGCACATGTTGCTTACCTGTAACAGGTGTTCTCACAGGACAGCAGGATGTTAGTCCTCACATATGGGTAACATCACAGGATGAAGCCCAATCACGGAAAACTTCTGTCAAAGTTTCCAGAACTTTGACTGGCCCCTACTGGGCATGCCCAGCATGGCACTAACCCTGCAGCAGGCAGAGGTCCCACTTCAGTCTTATTTGAAAGCTACAGGCGGTGCTGAAAAATTAAATAAAACGTTACGAACCCAACACCGTGGGGCAGCGGGCGGGTTTCGTGAGGACTAACATCCTGCTGTCCTGTGTGAACACCTGTTACAGGTAAGCAACATTTGCTTTCTCACAGGACAAGCAGGATGGTAATCTTCACATATGGGTGAGTACCGAGCTGAGGATGTCCGAACATGCACTAAATGTACCCAAAGGCGTGCAACAGGCACAACTGGGGTGGAATTTGGGAGAGGGCATCCTGAATCCCACCGGGCAGGCGGAAGGGTGTAGGTAGGTCATGTTGTAAACAGGTTACAAAGGACAGACTGGCCAAAGATGGAATCTTGTCTTCCAGCTTTGTCCAAGCAATAGTGGGCTGCAAAGGTGTGGAGAGAACTCCAGGTTCCAGCCCTGCAAATGTCAGGAAGTGGCACCGATCGTAGGTGTGCTACTGAAGTCGCCATGGCCCTCACAGAGTGTGCTTTAACACGGTCCTGAAATGGAATGCCTGCTTGCTGATAGCAAAAGGATATGCAGTCCGCCAACCAGGAGGAGAGAGTCTGCTTACCCATAGGCTTCCCTAACTTGTTAGGATGGAAAGAGACAAACAATTGAGTGCTTTCCCTGTGGGCAGCTGTACGGTCTAGGTAAAACGCTAGAGCCTGTTTACAGTCAAGAGTATGCAGTGCCTGTTCTCCTGGGTTGGTATGGGGCCTGGGAAAAAAGATAGGTAGTATGATGGATTGATTAAGATGAAACTCCAAAACTACGTTAGGCAAGAATTTAGGGTGAGTGCGGAGTACCGCCCAGTCCTGCAGAAGTTTAGTGTAAGGCGGATAGGTAACTAGAGCCTGCAATTCACTAACTCTGCGAGCTGAAATGATAGCCAAAAGGAAAATTACTTTCCATCTGAGATATCGAAGGTCACAGGAGTGAAGAGGCTCGAAAGGTGGTTTCATGAGCTGACCCAAAACCAGATTAAGGTCCCAAGAAGGGGCCAGAGGACGTAGTGGAGGCTTGATGTGGAGCAAGCCCTTCAAAAAACATGTTACAAGGGGTTGTACTGAAATAGGGACATCCCCGACACCTTTATGGAAGGCGGCTACCGAACTGACATACATTCTGATGGAAGATGTCGTAAGACCTGACTGACAGATGCCAGAGATAGTCCAGAAACTTCGGGATAGGACAGGAAAAGGGGTCAAGGGACTGAGAAGAGCACCATGATGTGAACCTTTTCCATTTGTAAGAGTAAGCTTTTCTCGTGGAAGGCTTCTGTGAAGCAATCAAGATACAGGAAACTGATTGAGAAAGGTTAAGTGGCTAAGGATGAACCTTTCAATATCCATGCCATCAGGGACAAGGCTTGAAGATTGGGATGGCGTAGGCACCCGTCGGTTTGAGTGATCAGAAGCTGGTCCTACCCCAAGGGAATGTGCCTGCGGATGAAGAGATCCTTAAGTATGGGAAACCACACTTGGAGTGGCCAGTGAGGTGCTATCAGGATCATGGTTCCCTTATCCTGACGTAACTTCACGAGAGTCTGAGAGAAGAAGTAGTGGAGGGAATGCATAGAGCAGACTGGTTGCCCATGAGAGGGAGAATGTGTCTCTGGGTTGAGAGTGTTTGCTGCGAGTGAGAGAGCTGTAGATCTCCACTTTGCGGTATTGTAGGGATGCAAAGAGGTCTATCCGAGGATATCCCCATTGTTGGAAGATGGAGTTCGCTACCGAGGGGTTGAGAGACCACTCGTGTGGTTGGAAGACGCGACTCAGCTTTTCTGTCAGCACATTGTCCACTCCCGGCAAGTAGGTGGCCCTGAGGTACATCGAATGGGAGAGAGCTTCCGCCCAAATCTGCACAGCTTCCTGACACAGAAGGAAGGAGCCTGTGCCTCCCTGTTTGTTGATGTACCACATGGCCACCTGGTTGTCCGTCTGAATCAGGATGACCTGATTTGAGAGGCGATCCTGAAAAGCCCCGAGAGCATATCTGATTGCTCGAAGCTCCAGGAAATTTATTTGGTGTTTGGCTTCCTCTGGAGACCAAGAGCCTTGTGTCTGCAGATTGGCTATGTGGGCTCCCCACCCAAGGTTGGAAGCGTCGGTGGTGAGAATGATTTGAGGATTTGGAACCTGGAAGGGCAATCCCTGGAGGAGATTGGTCTGATTTTTCCACCAGGTGAGAGATAGACTGAGTGAGTCGGTGACGTGGACAATGGCTGACAGAGGCTGAATAGCTTGAGTCCATTGAGACCTCAAAGTCCAGTGCATGAGCCTCATAGCCAAGCGGGCCATTGGTGTAACATGGACTGAGGACACCATGTGTCCCAGGAGGATGAGAAATTGGCGTGCAGTCGCAGAGTGCTGAGACTGCAGCTGGTGAGCAAGAGACACAAGAGTTAGTGCTCGTTGTCGAGGCAGGAAAGCCTTTGCCTGCAAGGTGTCCAAGTCTGCCCCAATGAACGACAAGGTTTGAGATGGGACTAAGTAGGATTTGTCAAAATTGACGAGAAATCCTAATGAAATTACAGTGTGTAGGGTTGAATTGAGGGACGACAGAGCAGCTTGCTGAGTGGGAGCCCTGATTAACCAGTTGGCCAGATAGGGATAGACGTGAACACTTTGTGTCCTGAGCAATACTACGATGACTACGAGGCATTTTGTAAAGACTCGTGGTGCAGACGCTAGGCCGAATGGAAGCACTCGGTGTTGATAGTGCTTGGGGCCTACTAGAAACCTCAGGTACTTGTGATGGGCTGGACTTATCGCAATATGGGTGTATGCGTCCTGGAGATCTAGAGAGCAGAGCCAGTCTCCTCTTTGTAGAAGAGGTAGAAGTGATCCCAAGGTGACCATCTTAAACTTTTCTCGCTGGAGGTACTTGTTGAGGGCCCATAGGTCCAGAATAGGATGAACGCCTCCTGATTTTTTGGGGATTAGAAAGTACCAGGAATAGAATCCTAGTCCTTGCTGAGAGTATGGAACGGGTTCTATTGCTCTTGACTGGATAAGGAGGGAAACCTCTTGATCCAGAAGAATGGAGTGTTCGGATGTTCTCCAAGTCTGTAGAGGTGGGGAGTCCAGTGGCAGGGCGAGAAATTTCAGATGGTAACCCTGAGCAATGATTGCCAATACCCATTGGTCAGATGTGATTGAGTGCCACATGTTGTGGAAGTGGCACAATCGACCTCCCACTGGTATGTGCGACAGAGGAATTTGACTGCTGCTCTTTAAGTGGAAATCAAAAACCTGAAGCAGGTCCTGGTTGAGGAACTGCTTGTGGTTTTTGTTTATGGGCTTGATGAGACTGTGGTTTTTGATAAGGACTCGTGGCACGGGATCTGGTTGGTGGCGGGTAAGACTTCGGCGGAAGAATGACTTCTCAGAGTTCTTTCTGAAGAGCTGTTTTGAGGAGAAGTCAGAAGGCATCGAAGAGAGCTGTCTTAAGGTCTCATGATGGTCCTTTAATTCTGCCACCATCCATTGAATCTGTTCGCCAAACAGATTATCTCCGATACAAGGCAAGTCGGATAACCGGTCTTGTACTTCTGGGTGAAGGTCAGAAGACTTGAGCTAGGCCCACTGTCTCGCCGAAATAGCAGCTGTAGACACTCTGGTAGACGTGTCAAATATGTCATAAGATGTTATAATCTCATGCTTTCCTGCCTCAAAACCCTTGTTTACTAGGGTTTGTAATTGTTCTTGAAATCACTGAGGCAGAGAGTTTGAGAAGTTTTGTATCTGCTTAAAAAGGACCCTGTTATATTGGGTCATATAAAGCTGATAGGCGGCAATCCGGGAGATGAGCACAGCCCCTTGGAACACTCGGCAACCAATGTTATCTAGGAACTTCTGTTCCTTTCCAGGAGGAACAGACGAGTGAGGCTTTGACCTCTTTTTGTGCAGACTCTACCACGACCAAGTGGTGATCAAGCTGTGATTTTTGAAAACCTTGGGCTGACTGCACCAAATAGGTAGTGTCAGCTTTCCTGTGCACTGGAGCAATTGATCCAGGATGTTCCCAGTTCTTCTTGAGGAGATCGAGAAGGACCTGATGGATGGGAATAGAGGTGATTACCTTAGGGGCATCCAGGAATTGGAGCAACTCCATCATTTGATGCCTATCATCCTGTTCCGTCTGTAATTGAAAGGGACCCAATTCAGACATTTCCTTCACAAAGTTTATAAAGGAGAGGTCCTCTGGAGGAGAACGCTTCCTAACTCTCAGTGGGAGAAGGTAAATCATCGGAGTCTGTTGAGGTATCATCACCCCAGGTATCATAAGGAGCAGTACCCGTTCCTCTAGGAGGGCGCTTCTCAATCGGTGTGTCGCAACACACCAGTGTGTCGCGTGCTCCAGCTCTCTCCTGATGCTCTTCCTTCCCTGCTCCCGTTAGGCTATCAGCATGTTCAAGCCCAGTGGGAATGGCAAGTGTGCTAGAAGCAGCTGTGGCACCTGCGGCTAGCCTTTCCTTTTTCCCGCACCTGCCCCCCCCGTGACAGGAAGTGATACACAGTGCAGTACGCGGGAAGGAGAAAGAGCCGTGACGCGTGGAAAAGTAGCAGCAGCAGCAGCAGCAGCAGCAGCATTGCCCCCGAGCAATCGAAGCAGCCAGTAATCATGAAAGGAGACAGCAGCATGAGCCTTCTTCTTTCATGGCCTGCGGGGGCTGGAGGAGGAGGCTGCTGTAGCTACCATTTGAGCTTGGGGGAGGGGGGGGGGGAGAGGAAGTGTGTGAGCGAAAGAGAGAAGCAGCCAGCCTGCCTGTGTGTAAGTGAGAGAATGAGTGTGTGATTGAGAGACTAAGTGAGAGAATGTATTTAATTGAGAGCATGTGTGTGATTGAAACTGGTCAGAGAGCTGATGTATCTGTGTATATGTGAGAGACAGTGAAAGTGACTGCTCAGGGAGATGACTGATGTGTATGTGAGAGTGTGAGACAGTCAGGGAGGTGGCTGAGGCAGAACTCCCGATGGAGGGATGCGAAACTGTGTTTCTCCTCCCGATGATGCTGTCAGTGGGGAGGGCATCAGAGCCATCGGAGACCCGGGACCCATCAGTGGAAAAGCGGCCATAAGCGCTTCCATCCTGGATAGCAGCGGTGCCAGAGCTGCTGGAATCGGGTCAGAGCTCGGTTCTGCTATCGGTACAGGTGTCTGTGCCGGAGGAACCTGGAGTCGTTGCATTGCCTTGTCGATGGCCTCCTGAACCATCCGGTCCAGATCTTCTTGGAGACCTGGAGCAAGCAGCCCCGGGCTCCGGAACAGAAGGAGGCAGAGGCATAGCCGGAGGGACCACCGTTAAAGGCGGAGTCACGGCTCCCGATCCCCGATCGGGTGAGGGTTGCCTCTGTGATCCGGTCGCAGGAATGGTCGGTGCCTTTCCTGGACGGGGTTTCTTCGACAGTGGCTCAGATGATGGCGAGGTCGATGATTTTGCTCCCTCGATAGTCAGAGTCTTACGGTTTCGATGGCGATGTTTCTCCCTGTGATCCCCTCGATCCTGAGGGGAAATAGAGGTTGTCGATGGCCAAGAAGTCGTCAATGCCGGTCGGTCACCAATTGGTGGTCGATGTTGGCGCGAAGTTGACTGTGCCGGTTCTGACGATGGCTATGCCATGGACGGAGTCGGGGTTTGAGCACGGAAGAGAAGTTCAATCTTCTCCATTCTGGCCTTGTGACCCTTAGGTGTCATTAGGGCACATTTGGTGCAGGTCAAGACATCGTACTCACATCCTAGACACATTACACAGACTTTATGGGGTCTGTGATAGACATGGTGCGGGTACAGTCCGGGCACCGATGAAACCCTGACGCAATGGCAAAAAAAAATCGAACCGCGGTACGATCGACAGCCAAATTCAATGGTAATCTACGGGAGACGGGTAAAAACTTACGGAGTACCACAGACTGAGAAAAGTTAGAGGAGGGACCCCCCGTGGGGCAATTTAACTTTTAGTAATTCCGCGATGAAAATTCCTGTCAGGAATCTCTTCAGAACTCCTTTACCACGAGGCTACTGCTGTGCGGAAAAAAGAAGACTGAAGGGGGACACCTACTGGCTGCAGGGTTAATGCCATGCTGGGCATGCCCAGTAGGGGCCAGTCAAAGTTCTGGAAACTTTGACAGAAGTTTTCCGTGATTGGGCTCCATCCTGTGATGTCACCCATATGTGAGAAACACAATATCATGTATAATTGCAATCTGACAAGGAAGCAATTACATTTTCAGTAATCACACCTTTAGTTTATAAACATAAAACTGAACTGAACCGTTTTCTTGAAAAGCGGATTAAACTACAACCTCCTTTATATTATGGTCAAAAAAATGTGTAACCAAATGGTCAAATCATAAAAACAAAAAAAAGACAAGAAAGTATTTTCTTCCCAAATTCCTCTATATTAAGCCATCATTCCAACATTCAGAACATTTCATATGTTGGCAATAAAAAAAAGGATATTTTAGGATCCTCCTGCTCCAGTTCCTGGTGAATCTAAAGTCCTCCTCCTTGTACCACTGTCTCATCCAGGCCGTGAAACGCTGGATGTCAGCCTGCTTCTGAGATCCTGGGTGTATTTCTGAGGACATAACCCTGAAGGTTCTGCCTTTCAGTCTCCTAAACTTGCCTCCAGAACCTCTCTGTCTCATGGGTGTGTCTCTACATTTCTCAATGTGCTTCTCATATCTGTTTTCACCCATTTCTTTAGTAAACTGAATAAATCAGCATAACTCATGTTTCTGTGTGTTCTCTTTATTTGCAGCTGGTAATGGTATTCCCCACCCCCTCCCCTGTGAGTCTGTTGTACCACTATCATGGAGTGCGAGTCCTTGGGCTATAGCGGAATTGATGCTACAAGGCTACACAGTCAGCAGGTAGGCACACCGCTGCTATGTCTGAAAAAGAGGCTTCGCCTATACCAAGCACTTCCCCTGCAGGTTGAGCCTTTGGGTTCTGAAGCTGGTAGGCCTTAGGAGAACGGCCACAGGAAAAGAGCATCCAAGGTTCAGGGCAAGGAGTGGTCAGACAGTGTTAGTATCCAGGCAAGAGCTGTGGCAAGCAGTGTCGATATCAAGGCAATGAGACATCAGTTCAAGGAGAACAAGAAGAGCAGAAGACAGGAAAGGAAGGACCAGGAAGGCAAGACACAGCAGGAACAGGAGGGCAAGGCAGGACCTGGGACAACAGGAATGAGGTGCAAGATTCAGACGAGGAACGAACACCAGCTAACGCAGGAGGACCTGTGGCTGAGGCGCCGGATGATTACGAGCTAAGGTTTAAATAGCCAGGTTTTGGTGATGTCATCAGATGGTGCCAAGAACACTTTCCCACTGCAGGGCCTTTAAAAATATCGGCGGGTTGTGCATGTGCCAGAGGGAAGCAGATGTCGGGGTTAGCTGGCATGGCGGTGTGCTGTGACCTGCAGCATCAGCAGCGGCCTGGTATGAGTAAGGTCAACAGAGGCAGTCAAATGTTACAACCAATGCATTCTGGTGCCCTTAACCCAAGCTGTTTTCTTTAACACTATCATCATATTAGGTTCCGTTTTCTTTGGTATCCCATATCTTGCTAAACTGCTTCAGAGGTGCTATGGTTTCCTGCCCTAATTCCGGCATCATCCTCCTGCTGACTTTCCATCTTTTTGTTAGCTTTCCTCCAATTCCCAGCTATGGCTTCAAATATTTTCTTTAGTGCTGCCATCAACTTGCCCCTATCTTTTGGGTTTGCTAATTGCTGGTATTTACATTTTTCTGCAGCCCCAGATGCTTAAAATTGGAGAGATGTGCTATCATATCTAGATTGTTTTCCAGTTAACTAAACCAACTCTTTTTTACAAGTTTCAAGAATGCAAAAATATATTTTCATTTACATAATGACTAATATTAAATAAGGCAATATCAGAATACAATTTCATTAGTTGTAAAAACAAAAAAAGAAGATTTAGGCATCTGACATTTTTGCTTGTTAAGTGTCCATATATACATATAAAGTGGAATAGATATCCCAAAAAACCAGAAATATTCCATTGCTTTTATAAACCCAAAAGTATTGTGGTTTGCTTCAATGCTGTTTCCTCCACAAACTTCATGTCCACATTATCTTCTTCAAAGGGATTTAATGCTAGAGAGAGAGATTTAAAAAGGATGAGTATTATTAAAAAAAAAACGATTCAGCAATCTTTATAAATATCTTCAATTTAGTCATTATCTATACATTAAAATCCACAAATATTTATTTATAATATACATTTAATTGCTATTAAACTGAAGCTTGCAATTTACAATCATAAAATCAATCATATCAAAGTATTATACACAATCAAAATAGCAATATCTTAATATAGCATTTATCTAAAACAAATATATAATTAAGGCAGCCACAGATTTACCCACTCTGCAAATTTATTGGTGGTAATCAAACTGTCCAAGATCACATCCTACAGGAGTGGAAATACTTTATTTAAAAGCTTTTATAGACCGGTATTCGTGTGAACATCATATCGGTTTACATGGAAACTAGAACAGAAATACATTGAAACAGGGTACAATAAACTTGGAGGGGGAATAACTCAGACTGAGAAGAACATTGCAAATATAACTTGATGATAACTTCATAATAATTGCACAACTACCATTAAAAAATTTTGCGGGGAGGATAAAATCGTTTGAGGGTCACCTTACAAATATAACTAGCTAGAATAGACGGGAGGTTCAAAGGAGAAGCTGGGGGGGGGGGGGGGGGGGGGGAGAGTGCCGGGATTGAGGTAGGGGGAACACTTAATCTGGGAACGCCTGTTTAAATAGCCATGTCTTTGGTTTCTTTTTGAATTTTAGTGTGCATGGCGCAAGACGAAGGTCTGGTGGCACTGAGTTCCAGAGGGTGGGTCCAGCAATCGATAGGGCTCACTCTTTCGTGGCGAGGAGGCGGTAGGGTCTTTGGGGAGGGGGTGTGTAAGGTACCTTTATATGCTGGTCTAGTAGGGCATTTAGAGGTGTGGAGGCAGAGGGAATTACTTTAGATTATTTATTTAAAACTAATGAACAAATCAACGTCCAATCATCATAGAAAACATTAAGGGCTAGAAGTGAAAGGCATGTCTCCCCTTGTTACATTGAGGACAATTTTGCCACTGGCCCCAGGGCTTGCAATCCTGCAGGAACTCTGTACTCTCAGGACTGCAAACTTAATTTTCAGAAGGAAAAAGCTCCTCGTAGAGCAGATCCAAAGTACCGGAAAGTATGTGCATTGATCTGAAAGGGAAATCTCCAAGCATAATTTCACTCCCTCGACTGATCCAACGGGGGAAGTACGCATGCTGTATTTTTACCCATATTGGGGGGGGGGGGGGGGCAATAACCAAACTGCATTTTTACGAGAGTAAATGCATCTTTACCCAAGTAAAATGGTTTGAATTTTGTTCCCAAAATCCTAAAATGGGGACATCATTTTCTAGATCTGGACCTGAAGAAGAAAGTTGTTTATCTACTACTGTTTAACATTTTTATACCACTACACAGCATATACAGTGCTGTACAAACACACAAAACATACAGTCCCTGCTCAGTAGAGCTTTCCAACTAATAAGACAAACATACAGGACAGGAGACTTGGGGTATCTCACAAAGCAAGACAATGGTTAAAAAAGAAAGAAAAGAAAAGCAAGTTAGTTAATGAGGCCTAAAGCAGACAATCAGGTCAAAGATTTAAAATCAGCTTCAAAAAGGTGGGTCTTTACAAGGGATTTAAACACGGTGAGAGGAGGAGCATGTTGCACCAGCTCAGGAAGATTATTTAAGGCAGACAGCACAGCCAGGTGGAAAGCAGGGTCAGGAACTGGCGGTAGAGGAGAAGGGCACAGATGGGAGTGACTTATCCGAGGAGCGGAGTGCATGAGGAGGGGTGTAGAGATAAGAGAGGAGAGGGAGTGAGGTGCTGCAGGGTGAAGGCATTTGTAGATATGAAACAGGAGCTTGAACTGTACGCGGGAGTGGATAGGGACCAAATGCTGTGACTTTCAGAAGAGGGGTTATGGGAGCATAGTGACTTTGGTGAAAGATAAGTCGCGCAGCTGAATTTAGGACAGATTGCAGTGGAGAGAGATGGCCTGCCGGGAGAGCTGTGAGGAGCAGGTTGCAATAGTCTAAGCGGGAGGAGATGAGAGAGTGGATAAGGGTTCTGGTAGTGTGTTCAGAACGGAAGGGATGGATTTTGGCAATGTTACAGAGAAAGAAACGACTTGTTTTAGCAGAGCTTTGGATATGCGCAGAGGAGGAGAGAGAGAAGAGTCGAAGATGACTCCTAGGTTACGGGCTGATGGGACAGGGAGGATGGAGTGTCTTATCCACAGAAACAGAGAAAGGAGTAAAAGGAAAGGTGTGCTTGGGGGGAAAATAAAGAACTCTGTCTTGGCCATGTTGAGTTTAAGGTGGCACAAGTGTGGTTCATTTATTTGTTGTTTGCACATCTATACCATATTGGTTACCAGTTTCGTTGATCTATAGAGTTTAAGGTGGTGGCAGAACATCCAGGCAGCTATGTCAGACAAGCAGGCTGAGATCTGGGACTGGATTTCTAGTGAAATTTCTGGTGTAGAAAGGTAGATCTGGGAGTCATCAGCATAAAAATGGTATTGAAGGATCTGAATATGTATGCTCTAGAAGAGAGGATGTGGATACAGATCTTCAGATACCTGAAAGGTTTCAATGATGCAT
The DNA here is from genome assembly GCF_901001135.1 of Rhinatrema bivittatum. Classification (NCBI taxonomy): domain Eukaryota; kingdom Metazoa; phylum Chordata; class Amphibia; order Gymnophiona; family Rhinatrematidae; genus Rhinatrema; species Rhinatrema bivittatum. The sequence goes on along the minus strand of NC_042623.1, from coordinate 40,936,142 downwards.
GAACTTCAAACCTTTTCTGTTGGAAAGAAAACAATAGAACGAGGGGTCATGAAATTAAATTCCTGGGGGACGACTCAGAACCAAATGTCAGGAAATATTTCTTCACGGAAAGGGTGTTGGATGCCTGGAATGCCCTTCTGGAGGATGTGGTGAAGACAAAACAGTCAAAGAATTCAAAGGGGCATGGGATAAACACTGTGGAACTCTAAAGGCTAAAGGACGGAAATAAGAAAAGTATGCAGGGGGTAACTTGCTGACACGGCGATTACTACCCTTAGCAGAGAGATTATTACCCTTAACCAAAAAGCCTTGTTGCTTTTAATACAACTGTAATATTGCTCCCTGTTTAGACGGCTAGAAGACAGAAATGAAGAATAGCGTGCAGGGGCGTAACTTGCTGGTTCAGCAGTTATTACCCTTAACAAGATGCTCCCTGCTTAGACGACAGGGGCGAAAAAAGGAATTGAATTCAAACAAGCGAGGGCCCTGACTTCTATGGTCTGGGATACTGATACTCGGGCATAAGGGAAAAAGCACAGGACTGCTTTCACAGTCAAGTCCTAAAGGAAATGAAGAAAAGCGTGCATGGGGATAAATTGCTGGTGCAGTAGTTACTACCCTTAGCAGAAAGCATGGAGATTACTACCCTTAACTAATAAACCTTGATGCTTTAAATGCAACTGAAACATTGCTCCCTGCTTCAATGGCAGGGGGAAAAGGAGAATTGGATTCAGACACCAGCAAAAGGGCCCCAACTTCTACGGTGTGGAGAACTGATATGCAAACATAAGGGGAAAAAGCAATGGACTGTGTGTCAAGCAACACTGTCTGAATTCTAGCTGAAATTTTTATGGGTATCATAATGTGTGGGGATAACTACACAGAGCGATAGTTACTACCCCTAAGAGAAATATGGGATTAACCTGCACAGAGTGGCAGTAACTACCTTAAGCTTGCTGGGCAGACTGGATGGACCATTTGGTACTTTTCTGCCGCCGTTTCTGTGAAAGCCATGAGAGGAAATCAAGAGTACAAAGGGAATCCGCATATAGTGAGAAGAGAAGAGAGAGTGCCCAGGACAGAGCCCAGAGGCACACCAATTGATAGGGAAATGGTAATATAGGAGGAACCACCAGAGGTGCTCACCTCCTCTGGTGAGCAGAACTAGCATTACGTGTGGCCGAAAGCAATCCTTCACCTGTACAGCCTTCCACATAGCGTCCTCTACAATACTGTGCTTGTAGCACATGCTTCTCGTGGCTGTTTCAAGCCTAAAAGAACTTCGGGGTGGCTAAGATGTATGTGGATAAACTCCTTTCCAGAGTAAAAACCCAAGATGCCCAGGCTATGACATTTTGTTTTAAAAATCTATTCAAATCTCACCCGCTCAGCCCTTTGGAATAAGGAAATGAGATCTGGTCTCTAACTCTCACTTTGGTGGGATGGTGGAAGGGACACATTTTTCCTTCTTACATAGTTATACCCTTTTCTGATGTGTGAATCTTATAATGTACAGTACATTCAGAAAGTATTCAGACCCCTTCACTTTTTCCACATTTTCTTATGTTATAGCCTTATTCTAAAATGAAAATGCATTTTTCTCCTCCTCAATCTACTCACAATACCCCATAATGACAAAGTGAAATCAGGTTTGCAGAAATTTTTGAAATTAATTAAAAAAACAAAACCCTGAAATATCACATTTACATAAGAATCAAATATTTTCCTATGATTCTCAAGTTGAATTCAGATGCATCCTGTTTCCATTGATTATCTTTGAGATGCTTCTCCAACTTGTTTGGAGTCCAACTGTGGTAAATTCAATTGATTAGACAGGATTTGGAAAGGCACACACCTATCTATTTTAAGGTCCTACAGTTGACAGTGCATGTCAGAGAAAAATCAAAGCCATGAAGTCCAATGAATTGTTTTAGATCTCTGAGACATGATTGTGTTAAGGCACAGATCAGGGGAAGGGTACAAAATAATTGCTGCAGCACTGAAGGTCCCACAGAACACAGTGGCCTCCATTATTCTTAAATGGAAGAAGTTCTGAACCATGAGGTCTCTTCCTAGAACTGGATGCTCACCCAAACTGTGTAATCGGGGAGGGGGGGGGGGGGGGGGAAGGGCCTTAGTCAGAGAGGTCACCAAGAACCCAATGGTCACTCTGACAGAGCTCCAGAGTTCCACTGTGGAGATGGGAGAACCTTCCAAAAGGACAACCATCTCTGCAGCACTCTACCAATCGGGCCTTTATGGCAGAGTGGCTAGATTGAAGCCACTTCTCTGTAAAAGGCATATGATAGCCCATTTAGAGTTTGCCAAAATGCTCTTAAAGGACTCTCAGAGCTTGAGAAACAAGATTCTCTGGTCTGATTAAACCAAGACTGAACTCTTTGGCCTGAATGCCAAGCATCAGTCTGGAGGAAACTGGGTACCACTCATCATCTAGCAAATACCATCCCTACGTTGAAGCATGATGGTGGCAGCATCATGCTGTGGGGATGTTTTTCAGCTGCAGGAACTGGGAGACTAGTCAGGATTGAGGGAAAGATGAACAGAGCAAAGTACAGAGAGATCCTTCATGAAAAACAGCTCCAGAGCACTCTGGACCTCAGACTGGGGCGACGATTCACCTTCCAACAGGACAAAGACCCTAAGCACACAGCCAAGACAATGCAGGAATGTTTTGGTATAAGTCTGTGAATATCCCTGAGTGGCCCAGCCAAGCCTGGACTTGAACATCTCTGGAGAGACCTGAAAATAGCTGTGCATCAACTTTCCCCATCCAACCTATGAGAGCTTGAAAGGATCTGTAGAGAAGAATGGTAGAAAATCCCCAAGATTGTAGAGGCATACCCAAGACTTGAGACTGTAATCACCGCAAAAGTGCCTCAACAAAGTACTGAGTAAAGGGTCTGAATACTTATGTAAATGTGATATTTCTTTTTTTTTTTTTTTTTTTTAATAATGTGCTTTGTCATTATGGGATATTACGTGTAGATCGAGGAGGGAAAAATGCATATCAAGGCTGTAATGTAACAAAATGTGGAAGAAGTCTGAATACTTTCTGAATGCACTGTATATCACCAATTATGCTACTCTGTTACGTGTAACTTTTCTCAGCTCACCAGACTTAAAATCACAGTAAACTATAATAAAATGGCAGATTGGCTAGCCACAGGCTCATGTATCTGGTAATGAAATCTGCAGGGATGAACTGTTTGTTTTGGAGTTCTCTGAAAGACAAGAGCCTTTGTTTATCTGGCCACCTGTAGAAGGAAACACCGATGAAGACAAGGCTCATTCTTTATTCACGTTCTTGAAATGCAAATTTTATATACTCACAGGGTTTAGAGGATACAGAAAATCCACTTTTTGGGACTACAGGATGTGTGCGCTCCTGGCACGCCATCTTTAAACATGGCTCTAAGTGTAAGTCTAACGCCTACTGCTATGTGAAGTGAAAGTTCAAACAGAGGCAGATTTACTTTTCCCAACTGCAAAGTCAGCAAACTCCCATTGGAGGAGGACAATGAACTGGTTCCAATACTGCTCCTGCAGACTAAACAGTAATGCAAGTCTGCAGCAATTTCTTCATGGAGGTTTCAGGCAAGAACCCAACGCTCAATCACCACTCAACGTCCACTTCTTGCAACTCAAGAACCCCAACAATACTGGGAGGAGGTCACAAGAGCAGATATACAGTCCTTGGTTCATCATTAAATGGTGATTTTGCAATCTTTAACAATTCCAAAATGTATATCCAGTTTAATGACTTATAACATTAATTTAACCCTCTCCTCACCAAAACAGATAAAAGACAAGTAAGAAAATTGGCAGGTGAGGAATTCCACTGTTTGCTAAATAATTAAAGTAAGCTTATTAATGGCAGAAGTTTAATTTTAAGAGCATATGTGCCTTTTGAAAAGAAAATTGGATCCTGGTCTGGCCATTTTCCTCATTCCAGATGCTGATGATATAAAAGAAAGAGACCAACTAAACCATCTAATCTGCCCAGTTATTCCTATCCACACCGAGGCTGCTGATCTTATACAGATAAATGAGTGCATTCAAGAGCATCAGCAGTTACCTCAATTCCAAGTTGGATTCTGGAAGGGTCTAAAAATGGAAGTGCTGCTGCTGTCGAGTATCAATACCTTTAAGGAGGGGTTTGAATTGTGATCAACATTTTGTCCTTGTCTTTCTTATTTCCATGGTGTTCAATATTGTTAATCACAGTATTTTTCTGTATAGGTTGAGAGAGTATGGAACTGCAGGAATAGTACTGAACTGGTTAAATTCTTATCTTACTGAAAAATCTCATAGAATTTCTCTTGGGCTGAACTGTCTCTGCTTGGTATTCTATTACCTACTGGGTCCCGCATTGCTCGGGCCCTGTCAGCTTCCCTTAACATCTATCTTGTCCTTTGTAAGTTGCTGGCTGGGCTCTGCACGGGTCTCCACATATATGCTGACAACATCCAATTTTGTCATCATGGTCTAAAAGAACTGAGTCAGTCTCCATCTGTCTCATCAGTCAAGAGGGGGCTGATGGATAATTGCTTAGCCATAAATTTGAAAAAGACAGAAGTGATGATCTTGCAGAGGTCAACCAAGCATAGGATCTCTTCCTGTGGCAACTCAAGTTAGAAATCTAGGTGTTACTCTTGATGACGAGCTATCCATGGTTCCTCGGATGAAGTCAGTAATTAAGGCAGATTACTATAGAATGTACATTTATTGCGGCTTTTGAAAAACCTTCTGGAGAAAGGACTTTCGGTCAGTGGTCCAGGCCACAATCTTGCCATCTCTAAACTACTGTAAGTCAAGATATATTGGCTTACCAACAAATGTTTTATGTGCCTTGCAGCTGCAGCATAGATAATTACCAGGCTTAATAAAGGAACGCGTACTATGCCAGTATTAAAAGATTTGCTTTGGTTGCCAGTCTCATGGAGAACAGAACAGAGTATTGCATTTTTTTTTGTATCCACTGCCATGGATGAATGCTATTGTTGCATGTCTATAATCCTCCCAGAAAAATGAGATCATCTCAAAGAAGTCTTCTGAAGGTACCATCCATTTGTCACACACATCTCTGTAAGACGGATGGGAGGATTTTCTCCATAGCTGGCCCCACATCGTGGGGCTCACTACCAGTGGGACCTGCGTTTGATGAATTGCTCCAAGCCATTTAAAAAGGTGCAGACAACCTTTTTACTTCAAAATGGCATTCTCTGAGTTTATCTAGGGGTTTGTAAGTCTTGTTTTGGGGTTCATTTTTTGAAATATGATTATGTTTATTATTTCTTGATGAATTTTAGCTTATTACATTAGTAAAACAGAGCAATGTACACAACAAATTAATATAAGCAACTATATATATGTATGTTGTAGTGTAAGACGTCCAGAGCCTAGAAATATTTTAAAATAAAGGATTAAAGATCCATCCCATCTGCCAGCAAAAGGGCACTTCCGACCCACGCAGATAAGCACACACCTTTTTCTAGCGTTTGCATCATTAGAATTGGCATTCATTGGCTGTTACCTTATATTTTTCCAATTAAGTTTTAAAATGAGCTTCTAAGGCTCTCTGTCACAGCAGACCCATCCAGGACACATCCGTGCAGCCTCTGTTTCCTGCAGCTCTCAACTCCCATCATCAGGGAGAACAGGAAAAGGATGGATCAGTGGTTTCTACTGAACAAGTAAGCTCCTGTGACAGGTGACAGATAGCCCAGGATCTCTAGAAAATAAAACCTTTTTTGGGGGGGGGGGGGGGGGGGCTTAGCGGTTTCCTCCTGTTCCTTTTCAGGATATAAATATTGTTTGAAAAATTGCCTGTTTAAACTACTGAAATTTAAATGGTTAACCGTGCAAACGATAAAAATACATCCTGCAGCTGTGGGGTGGGGTGCCTCTTCCCCCAACGTGTCCAAGGGCTCTGCCCCCTCCTCATGCCTGCGTACTCCTGGGCTGGCCAACAGCAGTTCAGGCTGCACCAACAGGGGGAGCTACGCGGCATGCCGGGAAAGGGGGAACCCAGAAGTCAGACACTGGTAGGTCCTCGGCTCGTGCCAACCAATATTAACATTTAAACTATGACATTTATTTTATCAGATGTATATTCCTTTTACAGCCTTAGTTCCTTTAAGCTTCCAGCTCAACTGGAATCGGGGCTGACACCTGATGCCCTCAGCCTTCTTATGCAACCATCCCTGGGGGCTTTGCCTCTGTTTTATATCTAGGGTCCTACGTTTTCAGCTTAAACCAATTTGCACCCATAAATTCCCAGATTTTTCCCCCCAAAGGTGATGATTGGTTTAAACTGGTTTTCACGCTAATTTTAGACCGATTGAAGATCTGCTCCAAAGTTGCAGATGCAAGGTTTCCAGCAACTCCCCATCAGCGAAAGCAGTTGCTCTCCAGTATCGCTGATGTGGCACTGAGAGCGAGAGCCTGTCTCGCCCTTCCCCCCCCCCCCCAAGGCAGCCAAAGTGCCTGCTGCTGCTGCCAATGCGGCATTTGAGGTGGGCCATGCCTACCAGAAGCACTTCCCAGCAGGCTCCCTGGCCCCGCATAAAATCAGAAGTGCAGTGTGCTGCAGAGCGGGGAGCCTCAGTAAGCATGCAGCCCAGAGGAGAGACAGGGGCATGTTAAAGGGTGGCAGCAGAGACAGGAATGCTGCTGAGTTGGAAAATCTGCTTAAGAAGCGTTTTATTGTCTTGGCTTCTGTCCACAAAAATAAACTCCGATATATATCCAGAAAAAATAGTCAATCACATTTTTCAACCGATTTTCTCCCGTTTTTGTTCTTGTCATAATAAACCCTGATAAATTCCCCGAGAAAAATAAAAAAAACGAAAATTAAGGTCCCGATTTCTCTCCCCCTTCTCGGCTTCCTTTATTGCAGTCATTGCAACCATGTGACAGGACTCCCTGTGCAAGCCTGCCAACATGGGCCCTGAATCTGGGTAACAGATGCTCCCCATTGTATGATTATGACTCTCTCCCTCCCCCCATAGTGGCTGAGAATGCTTCTGTCACAGCCCTAGACAGCCTGGGGAGCAGAACACCTGAGCCAGGAATCAAACACAGGCCCTCCTGCATGGCAATGCATGTCGCTGCCACCGAGTCACCAGGCTGGCCCATAAAACCTCATTTTAAAATTTGTATTTATTTATTTTCAGAATGGTAGGGAAGAGATATCCAATCGACACTAGTAAAAATCAAAGGTTTCCAACACAGCAAATAAAACTAGTGGTATTCTGCTTCTCTCTCAAAACAGATTTCCAATTATTAAAGCCCTCGTGGAAGTAATATCTTATTTCACGTCGATACAACCGCAAAACTACCTCCAAATCCAATCCCTGAAAAAAATAAAAAGGACTGAACTTGCAGAGCTGCGACATAATTGTTCCAAAGTATTCAGGAAGGCCTCTTCGATGCAGTGTGTCGTGTAACGCCTTCTCCCATCACCACAATAGGAAAGATGCCCTTGAAACAATAGAGACTACACAATGAGTCACTGAGTCCAGCAGGAATGTCTGGCTTGCTGGTGCGCTCCACGTGCCAGGTTTACTTGTGTGTTGTCCAACAGGAGATGGGGGGCAATTAGCTTTGGTTTTGGGGGCCAACACATTCATTTACGAAGCTGGAAAACCCTTCGAGCTTAATAGAACTTGTGATGAATAATGTCCACAATTTTAAATCTATTTTAGATAGGAGTCTGCATGCGACGGACCCTCTTGCTTTGGGAGCTCACTGCAGCCCCCTATGTTATCTCTTTGCATTACATAGTCACATTTGGGTTTTAAGTATGGTTTTAAAAACAGTTCATAATTAAAAGAATTCATATCAAGAACTAGTGGGTGGGACAGTACCTCGCTCCTCCACCTCGGAAAGCACGGTGACCAAGTAATTCAACGGCAGAAACTCCAGACAGACGGATAACCTCCTGTCGCTCACAGACCTCTGTTCCAACTGCATGGGGGGGATCAAGAAGAGACCATTACTGGTCTTTGATGAACTGCAAGAATCTCAGAAAATCCATTACTAACATAAGGCAAGGCCACCGGCTCATTCAATAGATTGTTTCAAGGGACAAAGAGGAAAAGGCAGGAAAGATAAATATTAGTTACCGGTCTCTTTGCAAGTTTCACCAGCAAAAGTCTAACATAGCTCCTTGCAATAAAACTGGAACTCACTGGATGATCCCACACTTGATAGATCTTTTGACAAAATTCCTAAAAAAGGAGGGAGGGAAAAAAAAAAAAGTCCTGACAGGAGTCACATACACATTTCACTGTATTACGTACAGGATGGTCTCTGCTTCGGAGCACTTGACACACACTTGACAGCAGGAGCCAGGATTTCCTGACAGAGAGTGAGTGCACACATTGCTTCAGGAAATCCTGGGGTCACAAATCTCAACATTGCCTTCTAGTCTCTGCTCGGACTGACGAGTCTAGCGCCGAGGCCTGGGATCCAGGAATACAAACAAAAGCAAACAGGTATTGGAGACAAAGACAGCTGCACGCACTGGAATAGATTTATAGGCGGAAAATTTTAATTGTTACTATTTGAACGTGGACATTTTCTCAATAACACATGAATGACTCCAGTGAAACTGTCGAGTGTACATCAGAGTTCATTAAGAGTTATGCTTGTGACATACTAGTAGACTAGGCAAGAGATTTAATGCCGTAAGACAGAGGAACAGTGTTTGATAAGGAAGGTTTGACCTCTCTATGACATTATACAGACATTGGTACTATGTATGGTCTTTAACCATGTTGGGGTATTACAGAATATTAGCACATTCTTCCTCAGTCTGGGGTGACTATCAGTCACAGTGTGACAGAGGGTAACTGTCTTCAGGCAGTTAGCTACTCTGACCTGCTGCTTCTGACTATAATCACACCAACAATTTAGTAATGGAAACGCTGAAACTTCTGTACAATTAAGAAGCGTGGACTTGGTGCATGCTAATCACAATAGTCCCTTTCTCTCTCTTCTCTACCTGACTTCTGATCCTGGCAAAAGGCCAGAGCCAAAGATTTAACTAAGTGTACCATCATTACTGGACAAAATATGGAGAACAACCAGGCTTAAGAACGTGTCTTAGAAAGTCAAAAGCTTAGTGGATTTCTTGAAAGCATAATAGACTAGTTAAGACTTGTTTGTCCTGTTTTTATTGAGGTCCATATTTAGCCATTGTGCAGCTCGGCTACTTAACCCATATATTCAGTGGCGCAGCCACCCTGCTGAATATATATGGCTAAAAGAAAATTATTCCTTACCTGCTAATTTTCGTTCCTGTAGTACCAAGGATCAGTCCAGACAGTGGGTTATCTCCCCCTTCCAGCAGATGGAGTCAAATAGAACTTTGAAGGATGCTTCCTTATAAGGTTGTGCACCATCCTCAATATGGAGTATATCAAAGCAAAGAGGAAAATCAGGATGGATCAAGAACAATAGAATTAAGTAACAAATAACAGTGTGCAAAGGGCACAAAACAGTGTCAAACAACAAATTTGCAGAATGAACCATTAACCAGCCAAAGGAAAAAAAGGCACTGAAGAACAATTTGAGCAGAGAGGCAATCCCAAACCCAATAAACAGTCAGGGAGGGCATCTGGACTGATCCTTGGTACTACAGGTACGAAAATTAGCAGGTAAGGAATAATTTTCTTTTCCCTGTACATACCAGGATCAGTCCAGATAGTGGGAAGTACCAAAACTTCCCTACGTAGGGTGGGCCCCGGAAAGCCTTGCTCGAATGACCCTAGTGCCAAAGGAGCCAAAAGTAGGCGACTGTATGTGTAGACGATAATGACGAGCAAAGGTATGTAACAATTTCCAAGTTGCCGTTCGACAAATCTCCTGGAACGAAACAGATTGCATCTCCGCCCAGGAAGCAGCCTGAGCTCGAAGAGAATGGGCCTTGACACCCGCCGGAGGTTGTCGATCCGCTCCAATGTAGGCCACCGAGATCGCCTTCTTCAGCCAGCGAGCAATGGTAGTTTGACGCCTTGGCCCCCTTCTTCGGACCATGCCAGAGAACAAAATGATGGTCCGACAAGCAAAAATCATTAGTGACTTTCAGATAGCGAACGAGGATACGCTTGACATCTAGCTTGCGTAGATCCGCCGATGGGTCAGCTGAGAAGGACCCATCAAGTGGAACTTGGAAACTACCTTGGGCAGAAAAGCAGGCAGTGCGCAAGGAAACTCCCGAATCCGTAAAATGAAGGTAGGGCTCTCTGCACGAGAGTGCTTGAAGCTCCGAGATTCCGCAGGCAGAACAGACAGCTACCAGGAAAACAGTCTTGAGAGTGATATCCTTGAGGGTTGCTGAACACATGGGTTCAAAGGGTGGTCCAACCAAGATTTGGAGAACGAGATTGAGACTCCACGAAGGATAAAGAGCGTGGACCGGGGGTTTCACGTACTTCACCCCCCTGAGGAATTGGATGATATCCGGGTGAGAGGAGAGGGAAGTTCCCTCTCATTGTTGAAGTAGAGAGCCTAGGGCAAAGACTTGCACTCTCAGCGAGTTGTAGGCCAGACCCTTGTCCAGTCCCTGTTGAAGAAAAGATAGGATCTGAGCCACTGAGGCAGCCCATGGCAACACAGGTATGGAGGCACACCAGTTCTCAAAAACTTTCCATATCCTGATATAGGAGATGGAGGTAGACGTCTTTCTAGCCTTGAGGAGGGTCGAGATAACGGCCTCTGGGTATCCACGCCGTCTCAGCCGGTGCCTCTCAAAAGCCAGGCCGCAAGACAGAAGCAATCGGCCTGGGCGAAAGATACCGGACCCTGATGCAGCAAGCGTGGAAGGTGACCCAGACGAAGAGGTCCGTTCACTGTGAGGTTGATCAAGTCTGCAAACCACGGATGACGGGGCCATTCCGGCGCCACCAGCATTACCGGACCCTGGTGCGACTATTCTCCAGAGCACCTTGCCCACCAGAGGCCAAGGGGGAAACACAGAGGAGAACGTGACGAGGCCAGGGGAGGACTAAGGCATCCACTCCCTTTGCGCCGTACTCTCTTCTGTGACTGAAGAACCGAGCTGCCTTGGCATTCCGGGAAGTTGCCATTAGATCCAGGTAGGGGGTCCCCCATCTGTGGAACAGGAGATTCACCGCCTCCTTTGAGAGTTCCCACTCTCTGGGATCTAGATGTTGACGACTGAGAAAGTTGGCTTGAACGTTATCCTCGCCTGCGATGTGGGAAGCCGCTAGGCGGGAGAGATGAGTCTCCACCCATGCCATCAACCTGTCTGTCTCCCGAGAGACATGCCGGCTCCTTGTGCTCCCTTGGTGATTGATGTATGCCACAGTGGTCGCATTGTCTGAGAGTATTCGGACTGCGCGATGATGGATGAGAGGTAGGAAGCATTTCAATGCCAGACGCACTGCTCTGGCCTCCAAGCGATTGATCGGCCAAGTTGCTTGGGACGGCGTCCACTTCCCTTGCGCAGAACTCATCTGACACCACTCCCCAGCCAGAGAGATTGGGTAATCGTCATGACGGATGCCATTTAGGGATGTCCAAAGGAACACCCTGGAGAAGATGAGACAGGTTGAACCACCACAAGAGACTGTCCTTGGCTCCCTGTGGGAGAGGAAGGATGGCTTGGAAGTCCCGAGACACCGGTTTCCAGCAGGAGAGCAAGGCGCGTTGTAAGGGACGCATATGTGCAAACGCCCAGGGGACCAGATCGATGGTGGAAGCCATGGATTCCACGACCTGGAGGTAATCCCACGCCGTTGGAAGAGAGAGACCGATGAATCGCTGTATCTGAGCTATGAGTGTATGAGCCCTGTCCGGGGGCAGAGACACCTTGCCCAGCGCCGTCTCGAAATATGCTCCCAGGAAGTCCAGAGACTGAGATGGAGAAAAGCTGCTCTTGACGAAGTTGACCACCCAACCGAGGGAGTGAAGAAGCGTCAACACCTTGTCGACCACCCGGTGGCACTGGGCTGAGGACTTGGCTTGAATGAGCCAGTCGTCCAGGTATGGGTGCACCAAGACTCCCTCCCTCCGGAGAGCAGCAGCTACTACTATCATCACCTTCATGAAGTTTCGAGGAGCAGTCGCAAGACCAATGGGTAGAGCCTGGAACTGGAAATGCTGTCCCAGAATCTTGAAATGCAGAAAACATTGATGCGCTTGGAGGATGGGAATGTGTAGATAAGCTTCCATCAGATCCAGGGAGGCCAAAATTTCTCCGGAGTGTACCGCCACTATCACAGAGCGCAAGGTTTCCATCCGAAAGTGGGGAATCTTGAGGGCCCTGTTGACCATCTTGAGATCCAAGTTCGGGCGGAAGGAACCTTCCTTCTTGGGGACTATGAAGTATACCGAATAATGTCCCTGGCCTACTTCCGGGTGGGGGGGGGGGGGGGGGGGGGGGACTTGACGAATCGCTGCAAGAGCCAGAAGCCTGTCTAGTGTCTGCCGGACTATGAGTTGTTTCTGGACTGGGCCGCATGGAGAGATGAGGAACCTGTCTCTTAGCAGCCGAGCAAATTCTAACGTGTAGCCGTGTCTTAGAATATCCAGGACCCACTGATCTGATGTGATGTTGACCCACTCCTTGTAGAAAAGGAGAGACATCCCCCTATCCTGGGGATTGGGGAGTGGGCTGGCATAGCTTCATTGTGAAGACTTGGAGGACGTCCCCTGGGCCGGACCAGAGCAGGGCTGTCTTCGGGCACGAAAGGACTGAGTCCAGGATTGAGATCGAGTGGATGGCTGACGAGGAGCTGCAGTCCTTGCCTGGTGGAAATGACATTGATTCCTGAATCGGCTTCGAGTGGAATTAAAAGACCTAGAAGAACGAGGGCGATCCTCTGGCAGTTTGTGTACCTTATTCTCTCCGAGGGACTTGATAATCTGGTCCAGATCCTCCCCAAATAGTAGCTTGCCCTTGAAGGGTAGGGATCTCAGCTGCGACTTGGATGAAGAATCCGCTGACCAGTTGCGAAGCCAGAGGAGGCATCTAGCCGAGACTGCAGAAACCACAGATCTGGCCAATACTCTAAGAATGTCATATAGAGCGTCTGCTCCAAATGCTATGATAGCCTCCGGGTGGTCTGCCTGAAGTGCTTCCTCAGGAGGCAACTCCTGGGAGCTGAGCAGCTGTTGAAGCCAGCGGAGGCCTGCACACTGAGCGAAGTGACTACAAATAGCCGCCCGGACCCCCAGGGTGGATACCTCGAAAACTCTTAAGATAAACTTCCAGCTTTCGATCTTGAAGATCTTGCAAGGCTGCACCACCCATTACTGGAATGGTAGTTCTTTTTGTCACTGCTGAGACTGCAGAATCTACTTTGGGAACCTTAATAACCTCCAGGAAATCATCCGGGAGAGGATATAACTTATCCATGGCTCTGCCGACCTTGAGGGAGGTCTCCGGAGAATCCCATTCCCTGGATAACAGTTGAAGGAATGTGGGATGGGAAGGAAAGGACCTACACAGCGGATGTAGACTAGCCAGAAGGGGGTCCCCTTTCTTCACTGGTGGATTAGGCTCAGGCGGGTCCTGAGGGGCCTCAATGTCCAATTCCTGTAGGATATGTGGAATGAGGGGGTCCAGCTCATCCCTCTGAAAGATCCGCAGAACTCTAGGATCATCCCCTTCCAATTGAGCCGTAGTTGAAGCTTCATCTGGATCCTGCTGAGGAACAGACCCCCTGCAGAGGGGTGTACCAAACGGACCCTCGGAGTGCTTGAGGTGGTCGGAGGTACCTCTGGTCCCGGAACCACTAACCCTTGGGCACTCCCCACGGTCTGGCCATTTCCCAAGACCTCAGTGGAATCAGCCATTCTGGGTACCTTAGGAGGAGGAGGTCCCGCCAAAAATTCCTGGTGCTGGCCCATTCTGGCCAGGTAAGCATTGTGAAGCAGGAGAACAAAATCCGTGGAAAACGGAGGTGGCCCCGATGGAGGAAGAGTAGGAAGATCCCCTGACGGAGGAAAAGGCTCCAGAGGTGGAACGGGTGTCAAAACCGGCGGCTGAGATGAAAAAGGAGCATCCTGCTCTTCTCCTGTTACCGCCGGAGCAGCAGAGTCTGGAGACAAAATGGCCGCCGTTCCCATGGTCAGCGGGATCAGGGCCGGCCCCTGAGCGTCGAGGCGCGCCAGAAGACGAGAACCAGAGCGGCCCAGTGGTTAAGAGGGTCCCTCCCCCCCAGGGAGGCAAGCTGTGCAAATCCCCTCACGGGACAGCCTCGACCCGGGCTCTCCACAAGCGCGGCACCTGGACGAACGAGGCATGGGGAACCCCGACGGAGCCGCAAGGGAACCAGTGGTTCTTAACGCGAGAAATAGGCAAGGTTTAAAGCTGTGGGAAGCGGGAAAAACCTCCGCTTCAGCCTTTTCTTCCTCACACTCACCAGGTTCATGGCTATAAGAAGCGTGTAACAGCCTCCGCTTCAGTCCTGCTCTCTCTCTATCCCTCAGCGACCCACAGATAGAGGCACAGAGGAATAACGCCTCTCTGTGCCAGCTGCCCCGAGGAAAACGGTGTCTCAGGGGCAGCGGGTCGGATAGCAGCCCAGGGGGAGAGGTCGGCACCATCGACTTGCACCCCGGAGAGAGGAAATAACCTGTCAAAAAGAAATAAAAACAAACTTACCCCGACAACAGAGATGGGAGAGGTGGGGAGAGCTGCAAATAGTACTGCCTGCAAGCTATAGAATATTCCCACTAAAACAGGAGCGGAGGCTACATGAAAGCTCTCCAAATAATTCCCGCAGAAAATTCAAAATTCAAAGATTTTTTTTTTTTTTTAAATAGACTTGATCCATCCAAAAGAAAGGAAAGCTGAGGAAAATAGAGAAAAATCCTAAAATAGCTTTCTAGTCATCTCAGTGGGGAACGAAAGCCACCACTGTCATCTGCTGGAGTCAAGAGAATATTGAGGATTAGTAGAGGGTGCACTACCTTATAAGGAAGCATCCTTCAAAGTTCTATTTGACTCTGTCTGCTGGAAAGGGGAGGTAACCCACTGTCTGGACTGATCCTGGTACGTACAGGGAACTTAAAGTTAGCCAGATAAATTTTAGGACAGGTCTAAAGGCCGACCTGAGTTAGAAAGATAAAATAAGTTATTTATTTACACCTACGGAATGCCCCTAACTTAATATCTGGCTAGAATTTAGCTGGATTAAGTGCACAAATCTTTATTTGGTCTGCCAACCAAGTTATCCGGCTAAAAGCTTTTGAATATGGATTTCCGTATTACTTAAAATTGTGTTATTTTACGATAAGCTTTTGATAATGCTGTTTATTACATTTTGTGTGTGTCTGATTTCTAATTCTGCTTGGCCATCTTTTATGGAAAGATGGCCCATGGTGTCTGATGTTTTATTTTATTCTGTGATTTTAGGTTTTGTTTCTGTTATATAAGATTATGTTTTGAGGATGATTATTTATTTAATTCTTTTATATACCGACCTTCATAACAAGAGTCATATCAAATCGGTTTACATGGAACTTGAGGGTTAACATTCTTAGCAACCATTTAACAATAGATCATTCACAGGAGGCAAAGTTACATTTAACAAGGAGATAAAACTTGGGAACTGAAGAAAGAAAATGAGAGAGATAACCATTGTGGGTGTAAGGGGGCTTGGCTACATATAAAGCAAGGTAGGTTTAAATTGAGAAGTTCCTAAATCGGAACGATTATGGGAAAGCTTGGCGAAATAGCCAGGTTTGATTATGATGCTCTTGATACACAATGTTCATTATGTTTTACATATCTAACTTATAATTCTGATTAGAGCAATATTTTATGAAAAAGCAGCTTACAAATCCAAATAAAGATGATATTAATACATCTGGATTTACCTCAGGCAGCCTTGTAACGATGCTAAATTTAAGCTTTTCATTGTTTTTAGTGTCATCCAAATCTAAAAAGAAGAGATAAATATTTTAATTTAAAAGGAAGTTGTTAAAGTTGTTTTGCCAAAAATGTATAAGCATCATTTTCCAATGAGGCGAGAGTGGCCAACTCCGGTCCTCAAGAGCCACAACAGACCAGGTTTTCAGGATATCCACAGTGATTATGCTTGAGATAGACTTGAAACAATGGAGGTAGTGCATGCACATCTATCTCATGCATATCGACTGTGGATATCCTAAAAACGTGGCTTGTTTGTGGCTCTTGAAGACCGGAGTTGGCCACCCCTGTAATAAGGACATAGGGAAGGTAGTTTTGTAACCATCACAGGTAACTTATGTAGCAAATATGCTCGTAAAAAACACCAATTTTCATAAGGAATGTATGTGCATACATTTGCTTTGAAAATTACCCTACTGAAAGTAGCCACATAATTTACACTTGCTATCCAGAGCGTGTACATTTCCCGTGTAAACTTGTGCGCATAAAGATAGTAACTTTAAAACAGCCAGGCGAGTAGTCATGAACGCACATATGCTGGCTTGCGCCCATGGACGCAGCCATTGTATAACATTCACGCATCTTATAAAATTGGCTGGACGCACGTATAAACATGCGCACCATTTTATATGGGTGCACACATATGCTGCTTCTACCACATAAGTGGGGGGGAATTTTAATATACATGTGCGCCAACGCAATTACCAGTTAAACCAGTTCGCTCCCACTTTGCCCAGTTACAGGATAGGACTTCCTAACCCTCCTAGCTAATTAACCTCTCTTTTACCCTACCTGCCCCAACCCTCAAAACCCCACTGGCTAGTCTAGTTTTGTTTTATAACTTACATGCCCAGCTATAGCAGAAGTAAAGTTGCGCCCCGGGGTCCCCCACCGCATACTTGTGTGTGTAAATAGTTACGCGTTGGTCTCCATTTAAATTCCAGGAACACCCATGCCCTGCCCTTTTGGACTTTCTTTTGTGCACGTACGGGAGATACACATGTCCAAGGATGCTTCTTAAACTACATGCGCCGGCCCGAGAGAAGCGCATAGGGCTTTTAAAATCTAGCCCACATTGGGGTAGATTTTCTAAAAGTGGGCCCACGCGTACTTTTGTTCGCGCACCAGGTGCAAACAAAAGTACACTGGATTTTATAACATACGGGCGTACCCGCGCATATCTTATAAAATCCGAGGTCGGTGCACGCAAGGGGGTGTACATTTGTGCAACTTGTGCGTGCTGCCCGTTCCCTCGAGGGACGAGGCCTCTGAGGGAAACTTTCCTTCGGCCTCGTCCCACCTTCCCCTCCCTAACCCATCCCCCCAGCCCTATCTACACCCCCCCTACAATTGTTGACAAAGTTTCGCCTGCCTCTGGCAGGCGTAACTCGCGCACGCCAGCGGGCTGCTGGAGCGCCATCACCCAACTCAGGGGCTGTTCCGGAGGCCTCGGCCGTGCCCCCGGAACACCCAAACGTTACGCCACCCCCCCCCCCCCCGACACGCCCCCTAGCGAAGCCCCGGGACTTACACGCATCCCGGGGCTTGCGAGCGCCGCAGAGCCTATGCAAAATAGGCTCAGCGCGCGCAGGGGGTTTTTAAAAGGGTTACGCGCATAACCCTTTTAAAATCTACCCTTTAGCATAAAATCAAAATGTATGGGCCTGGTTTTCAAAAACACTTACATGCTTAAAACTGGGTTTTACATGTGTAAATGCACTTTATTCATGTAAGTAGGCTTTTGATAACTGCTACAATATATGCCACTCAATTGTCTATAGGTTTTACCCGCATTATGTGCACTTAATGCGGATAAAAGGCTTTTCAAAATTGCTATGATAGTATGTACATTTACATGCGTAACTTATTTGAAAAAATTCACCTTGAGCATGTAAGTGAAAACTCCATTCCAGACCCCCAGGAATGCCTCTGCACAGTCAGAGTGAACTAATGTGTGAACGCATGTGCAGACAATTTAATAGAACCTATTTCTGCATGTAAAAGTGTTTGATGCACGGAAATGCTTTCGAAGAATTACCAATTCTGAAAATGATCACCTACAATGTGGAATTGTCAAATACAAAAAAAAAAAAAAAAAGTATACCACTTTGAAAAATTCTTAACAAAAGCCCTGAATTACTAAGGCTTTTCTCCCATTCGATGTCTTTGGGAAAAATGCTTAGTAAATGACTCCCTTAGAAATATTCTGCAGCAAGGTGACCAAATACAAAGGCACACTTCTGAAGCAGAATACATTTGAAACTTGATGAAATGATTATGAAGGATTTCGTCTTAAGTTACAGTCACGATATATATTTTTAATTGCATATGCCTATAAAAAAAATAGTAAAGAATTTTGGACTTTGTATATCACATAAGGGAGGTCTATGATTACAATGGGAGCAACGGTTGCACAATACAAAAACAAGTAAGCTAAGCAAATGCAACAGTAGCTGTTTATGAAGATCTCCTTTTATCATTCCTCAAGCATAAGCATTGTTGAATTAGGTGCTGGATACAAGACCTGTAAAAATAATTCTAAGTTAGGAATTTTCAATGTGGTATACTTTTTTGTAGTTTAAAAATTTTTTTTTACTCCTATAACACCTAATGCAGCAATCAAATGTGACAGTTCCAGCATCCTTGGGACCAATACAGAGGTCATGGGCATAAAAAGCTCTTGTACTGCTACCAGTACTAATTTCTAAAGCGCCACCAGACATGTGCAGTGCTGCACAGATACACATAAAAGAGGCCATCCCGTCTCTAGATAGCTTACAGTCCAGTCAAGGCAAACTACAGGAAATGTATTTTGAGAGAATAGTTTAGACTTAAAAGCAGCCTCACAAAAGTGAATTTTCAGACTGGATTTGAATACGACCAGAGAGTGAATACAACATCCCAACTCTAAAAGTCTATACCAGGTTTGCAGCTTGTTGTGAAATACTGCCGGTGATGTATAAATCCCTGCTTGCCCCAGTGCTGCAGAAACAGGAATGAGATCCAGTACGCTCTGGCGAACTTCTCACATACAGAAGGTTACCACACAGAGGTGTCAAAAGACTGCAGTGATGATCTCTAATAGAAGGTGGACAAAATACCTATTGCACATCACAGGACATTGGATGGGACGGGTTAAAAGAAGCCTGCATATTGTATTTACATGGATGAAATAAGGAAAGGAGCAAACATTCAGCTTGCAAGCTTTAACAGAATTCCCAATACACATTTTTGCCTTTTCTTTCTCAGGGAGTTAAAGAAGTGTGCCATCTCTCTTACAGGCTCAACATGATGATCATCCAAAGTTGACTCTAAGGATGAGATTTCAGGACTGAATCGGTCTCTTCTTCTGATTTGCAGAAGGAAACCCATGAGGTCTCAAATGCTTATGTACGTTATCTTTGACTAAACCTTATGTGCCTCAAATAAAAGATATCACAACCTGCAAATAATCTGGTTTCCTTCGGGACCAATACAGCCAGTAAATGCTACAAGGGTCAAACTGGAAACTGAGTGAGACCAATGAAAGTGCAGCCAGTAGTCTTCAGATCTTGGGCTGGAATACGGAATAACTACCACAGGAGATGGAACAGCAGAGATGTTAAACTCACTTTACCTTTCAAGAGTCTCGTGACGCACGCCTCCGTCAGCTGTAGCACGCCGTTATCAATGTAGTGCAGTAAAGTATGCAAAGGGAGGCATCGGACGCCCAACACAGTGTGCAGTGTCTGAAAGCCTGCAAACGGAAAAAAGTACAGCTAAAGAAGGGCTACATCCTCGGAAGTTTGTCCTAGCACATCTTAACGGGGCTTAAGAACTTGGAACAGCCACAAGCCCATGCTGCAAGGCACATCCATGGAAATACACAGCCTGTATGCAGTCTCGCCATTATTTGGGATTTGTTCCCGTCAGTACTGCTAAGGCATGGGAGATTCATAACAGAGTGGAAAAAAAAAAAAAAGGCTTGCTATGAAGGAACTCAGCCTTCTGTAAGTGACCCATATCATGGGGTATATTACAGTGACCCATCCAGAACTACATCATACACCCGAGAAAACAGCCAAATCCCTTCGAAATATTCTGGGCATATGACGCGCAATTGTGCGTCACATGCCCAGCCTTGCTCAGCAGAAACTTATGTATCCCGATCATGCCAGCAGTGAAATAATCTATCATTAAGGGGGCAATTTTCAAAAAAAAGATTTCTGCACATAAAAGGTGTTTTATGTGCAGAAAACAGCCTTTTACAAAATTCCCCACCTGATATGCAGGTCAACTAATGCACTTTAGGTTTACACAGATTGAGGTGGTGAGAAGTTTGAACTTATGTGCACATTTCATAAAATCCAGCAGTGTGCAAATAAAAGCTTTCAGGAATCATTTTCGGGGAGATTTTAAATAGGGTATGCACGTAAAATCCAGCCTTCACGCGCGCAGAGCCAATTTTCCAAAAGGCCCGGCAACGCATGTAAAGGCTGGTACGCGCACAGGTGCCGGCCTTCCTGCAAGGGGCGGGGCGGGATAGCACCATTGTTTGCTCTGCCAGCGCAACATGCTTCAGCTCGAGAACTGAAGTAAGTCGCAAAGCAAGACGAAGAAAAGAAAAAAAGGTAGGGTTTCGGGGGTGGGAAGGAGAAGGGAAGGAAGGTTAGGTAGGAGGGTGGTAGGGAGGTTCCCCCTCCCAGTCCACTCCTTAATTAGAGCGGACTGGGAGGGAAGCCGGGATGCGTTGCCGCCTGAAAATTGCAGAAGTCTACTCCCCCCATGCACGTGCCACCCGCACATACGGATTACAAAATCTGGCACGCAGGTGCATGCGGCCCACCGATTTTATAACATGAGCGTGCCGGTGCGCTCATATTACAAAATCAGCACGTCCATGTGCGCACGCCGGGAAGTGCGCGCACATGGACGCGCCCGCGCTTCTTTTAAAATCTACCCCTTTGTGCGCATCAAACAGCAGGTATGACCCATGCGGGGTAGATTCGGCGAAATAATCTTATATGCCCAAGTCCACTCTGAAAACTGATTTAACTTATACTAGTTTTTGCCGGCTTTCCTGTGGGGTTGCTTGACAGCTACCCTCTAAAAATGTTTCCTGTTCTGTGGCCTCAGAGTATGTCTCTTACTCAATGCCAAATGTAAACTCGCCGTCTGTTCACCACACTGGCCTTTCAGTGTTTAGAGAGCGGTGGAGACTGATCCTATCACTCCTCCAGAGTGAGCACTGTGCAGATAGCATCCCTCTCAACCAGCTACAAGCCATGAGGGACACTCTGAGCAGGTCCTGGCTTTGGAAACCACAACCCTCGGTATTCTGTGACTTTCCACAAACTTGCAGCTTCGTGGGCACAACGTGCAGCAGAATTACAGATCTCAGAAAGCTTTGAGCTGAGACATAGAGAATATGACAGCAGATACAAGGTCCATGAGGCCCATCTAGTCCACCCAGACCCCTTCCTATTACAAGGGCCTAAACCCCAGATAATCTCTGGCTTTCCCTTTAATTTCCATTTAATTGCTGTAAGTTGCTTTGGGCCTTTACATGGGAAGGCATTCGATAAATATAAGATAAGGATCCTTTGTATTTAGCACACAATTACCAGGACGACCTGGAGTGACCCTGATGGCATGGAGTTAGCGGAAAGGGATGCCCAATGATATGGGGTCCTCTAGCTCATAGCAAACATTGCAGTCTGCTAATTAAAAGCATACTAAAAAGCAAAAACGTTAACAGCTCTGATATATCCTTCTTAAGTTAAAGAAATCAAAAATGGTCCTATTCCAGGTGCAGACTTACTAAGACACTTTGAGGCTCACACAAAATGGTGTAGCAAGCGAGAAGCTACCCGAATATCTTTAGCCAGGATATTCAGTAGGATTTAGCCAGGACATCAGCAGGGGATGGTGGGGGGAGCAGACTGGCAGGAGATTTAAATCCTTCCGGTTAGCAAGGGCTGGCCCTTTTTCTCCTGGCTCCAGTAAACACAGCGTTTCCCACCTAACCCACCCTAATCAGTAGTCAGTTTAATTGTTAGCTAGATTTATGATCTGTCACCCATGTCTCGCCCGGCGGGGGTGACCGAGTCCAGGAGGGGGTGGCGTAGTGATAACGGGAGATAGCAGGGGCGGGGAGGTGCCATTGAAAGGAATAGTGGCTAGGGCCACACTTGTACGGCAGACAGCAAGACGGGAGATGTCAGGTCCTGTGCCTAGGTCTTGAATGAGAGAGGGGAGGCTCTTGGTAAAGCCTGCTGTGTGCCGGCACACTTGGAGCTCTCCTCTGGGACTTCCTTCCCACCACACCTATCGGAGTTCGCAGGACCAAGACCTTGGAACATCCTGCTAGGGCTGGCTGTGCAAGACTGCCGCTCGTGGCACCCGCCCCCATGGAAAAGCACAGGACTCAGCACCCCAATTATATTTCCCTGTTAAGGCATCTAATAAATGGCTGCAGCCATTTACCTCCACCTCAACGTTTAATGTGTTATTTGCATTCTGTTGGGGTTATTGTTATGGCAAATGTTCCTACATCCTGTGTTTGGGTTATGGTTTGGTTAAAGGGGAGGTGGGGGGTGAGGAGAAGCCCCGGGTGTCCTGCCTGCCCCAGTTATTACCCAGCCATCCGTATAGCACTGAATACTAGCACAGCCTGGCTAAAATTTAAAGCATGATGCCAGAATGCCCCCCAACCATCCTCTTTTTAAATTCCAGCTAAATTCTGCCCAGGTACAAAATTACCCAGGTAACATTAAACTGGTCAGTGAAGAGAGGCAATTTTAAATCTCAGGGTTTGTCCAGTAACTTGGCAAACACTTTTCAACATCAACCTCTGTGTGTCTTATGAGAAGTGGTTTTGGGCTGATTTCAGAAAGTATTTCAAAACATATCAAGCTGAAGGTTGGTAGCAGAGCTGCTGGGTCACAGGAGTTTATTTAAATTTATGAAGCAGTTCCCTTATTTAATGCTTTCATATATAGTGCACTAAGATTTGTATTTAAAATTATTTGAATGTGAAATATGTGTTTCTTTTAAAGAAGGAAACCTGACCCTTAGCACTGGCTACACATCTTTACATTTTGAAAAAAAGGAGGAAAAGAAAGATATTAAAAACTATGAACTCAATATTGAGCCACAGGCAGACCAGGTAAGTTATCTGGATAAACTTATCTGGATAACTAACCAGATATTCAGCGGTGCAGCCAGTGAAATCAAAGATAAGCTTTATCTAGATTAGTTATCAGGTTACGTTTGCCCCACCCCGAAATGCCCCCAGAACACCCCAAATTTATCCGGGCAAGTTTTATCTGGCTAAAAACTTAACTGGGTAAATTGGACTTGGTCAGCACGGCTGGTTTTTCGAATCTCCCGGTTTGTCCAACTATGTTTCTAACTTTGCCTGACAAACCATCTGAATATTGACCAGTATGAGAGAACAGAAAACATTTTCAGCCTTGTTGGCTCAAAGCTGGCCTTGGCCGTTTAGTTCCTGTAGTACCACGGGTTTTGCCTCCCCACCAGCAGATGGAGACAGACGTTTTGACTGACTCTGCCCTATACCCTGAGGTGCCTGTCAGTATTTCATTGTATCAAAGCAGAACACTATAAAAGAGTAGAATAAACCTCTACCATTCCCCCCTAAAACGGGGGAAGAGAAAACTTGCCACATTAACTATCCTGCTCACAAATCTCACATAGGAACAGAACTGGCAACAACATGAAAACAAGTAAGAAATTACTCTGCAGTACCAATTAATACGTACAGGAACGAGCGGACTCTCTCCTACACCCTTAAGTAAACCAGAGTGGGACTCTGGACTGATTTGTGGTACTACAGGAACGAAAATTAGCAGGTAAGAACCAATTTTCCTTTCCCTGTACGTACCCAGATCAGTCCAGACTCCTGGGATGTACCAGAGCTCTCCCAGTTGGGGTGGGACCCCGAGAGAGCCGCTCGAATCACCCCTGTACCAAAACCCCCAGAGTCTGGGGCCTGGACATCTAAACGATAATGTCTAGCAAAGGTATGCAAGGACTTCCAAGTGGCCGCTCTACAAATCTCTTGCGGCGACACCATCTGACATTCTGCCCACGATGCTGCCTATGAATGGGTAGAATGTACTTGTAGACCAACCGGGCTAGGATGATCCTGTAGCAAGTACGCTGAACCAATAGCCTCTTTCAACCAGCAAGCAATCGTCGCCCTTGACGCTTTATGTCCCCTCCTCGGACCACTCCATAATACAAACAGATGATCCAACACCCGAAAAGAATTAGTAGTCTCCAAATAGCGTAAGAGAACACGACGCACATCCAGCTTTCGCAAGTCCCTGGACTGAGGATCGGAGTGATCTACAACTGGAAATGAGGGGAGCTCCACAGACTGAGATGAAATGTGGACACCACCTTAGGAAGAAAGGAGGGCACCATCTGTAACGAGACCCCTGAATCTGTAATTCTCAAAATGGGCTCCCTGCAGATCAACACCTGATGCTCCGACACTCGGCGAGCCAAGGAAATCGCCACAAGGAAAACAGTCTTTAGGGTAAGGTCCTTTAACGTTGCCCTCTTCAAGGGCTCCGCACACAGTAACCAGAGAACGAGATTGAGGCTCCACGAAGGACAAGGATTCGGAATTGGAGGGCACAAATGTTTCATCCTCTAAGAAAATGCGCTACTCCTTGAATCTTACCTCTGAAGCAACCTAGGGCCGATACCTGCACCCGTAGAGAGTTGCACGATAAGCCCTTAGACAAGCCAGCCTGCAAAAAGGATAAAATATCCGACAAAGCCCAAAAAGGGTTCACTTTTGTGTTCCATACACCAAAATTCAAAGATTCCCCACACCCTGGCATAAGCCAGGGAAGTAGAAGGTTTCCTCGACCGTAAGAGAGTAGTGACAACTGCGTCTGAATATCCTTTGCTCTTCAGAAGCTGCCTCTCAAAAGCCATGCCACGAGAAAAAAGTGATCCGCCCTGTCCATACAAACAGGTCCCTGGCACAGAAGATTGGGAAGCTCCCGAAGCCTCAGGGGACCTTCTACCACCAGGTTGACCAGGTCCGCAAACCATGGATGCCTCAACCACTCCGGAGCTACCAGGATTACTTCTGATGGATGAACTTTTATTCGTCTCAGCACCTTGCCTATGAGGGGCCACGGTGGAAACACGTACAGCAGTATGTTTCTTGGCCAGGTGAGAAGCAGGGCATTCACCCCTTCGGCTCCTGGCTCCCTGCGCAGACTGAAAAAACGAGGAGCCTTGGCATTGCGGAACATTGCCATCAGGTCCATCCTTGGAGTGGACCACTTGTCGCATATGATCTGAAACACTTCTTGAGAAAGCTCCCACTCCCCAGGATTGAGCCTGTTGCTACTGAGAAAATCGGCCTGAACATTGTTGACCCCGGCTATATGGGAGGCCGCAATCCTGGCCAGGTGCTGCTCCACCCAGCTTATCAACTGTTGAGCTTCGATCGCGACCGGTTGGCTCTTGGTTCCTCCTTGGCGATTGATGTAAGCCACGGCAGTCGCATTGTTGGACAGAACTCTGACAGACTTCCCTTGTAGGATGGGAAGGAGAGCCTGCAATGCTAAGCGTACCACTCTGGTTTCCAACCAATTGATCGACCACCGAGATTCCTCCAGCGACCACTGCCCTTGCACCGACTTCTCCTGACAAACTGCTCCCTAGCCGGAGAGAATGGCGTCCGTAGTAACCACTATCCATTCAGGAACCTCCAGGAGCACCCCGCAGCTCAGGCTGTCCGCGAGGAGCCACCAATCAAGACTGAGACGCGCAGAGTCTGTAAGAGGAAGCTGAAGGTGAAATAGCTCGGACACCGGGTTCCAATGGGAGAGTAATGCTGATTGCAGAGGTCTCATATGAGCAAAGGCTCAGGGGACTAACTCCAGAGTGGAAGACATCAACCCCAGGACCCATAAATAATCGAAAACTCTGGGAGGATGTTTGGATAACAAATCCCGGACTTGCTCCTGAAGCTTGCTTATGCGAACCTTCGTCAGAAAAAAGTGTCGAAGAGGGCTCCTAGGAACTCCAACGACTGAGAGGGAACCAGATGATTCTTGTCCGGGTTGATCACCCATCCGAGGGATCATAACAGATGAAGTACCTGTTGCACCGCCGACTGGCAGAGAGAGACTGACTTCGCTCGAATCAGCCAGTCGTCCAGATAAGGATGAACATACAGCCCTCCCTCTGGAGCTGAGCTGCCACCACGATCATCAATTTGGTAAAGGTCCTGGGCGCCGTGACCAGACCGAATGGCATGGCAGGAAACTGAAAATGCTCCCCCCATGATGGAGAACCTCAGAAACTTCTGGTGGTCGGACCTGATGCCTATGTGCAAGTATGCTTCTGTTAGATCAAGAGACACCAGGAACTCTCCATTGTGAACCAACGCAATGATCGATCTGAGGGTCTCCATGCAAAAACATGGGATCCGAAGGCATTTGTTGACTCTCTTTAGATCGAGGATGGGGTGAAAGGTGCCTTCCTTTTTTGATACCACGAAGTAAATGGAGTAGCGACCCTTGCGGTGTTCCACGGGCGGAACATGACAAATTGCTCCGAGATCAAGAAGGCGCTGTAGGGTGACTTGCACTGCCCGCCGCTTCCCCTCGTACAAGCATGGAGAGACGAGAAACCGGTCTCGAGGGCACCGAACAAAATCTAACATGTAACCTTGCCTTATCACATTGAGGACCCAATGGTCGGACATTAGTTTGGCCCATTCCTTGTAAAATAGAGACAACCTGGCCCCTAGCGACGGAACCGAGGAAAGGACCATCCTGCTATCATTGGAAAGACTTGGGTCCTCCCGCTGACTGGGGAGCACCTGCTCTACCGAAGCGGCGTCCCCGAAAGGACTGGGACCAGGATTGCTGTCTGCCTGAGTTCTGCCAAAAGGAAGAACCCGACGACCGTGAGGACCGGAACTTCCGACTCCCTCGATCACGTGACCTAGGAGGAAAGGAAATCCTTGCCCTGGGCTTATCCTCAGGAAGCCTATGGACTTTATTCTCCCCTAGGGATTGAATCATATCTTCCAGGTCTTTCCCAAAGAGGAGCTTGCCTTTAAATGGCAGAGAACCCAGCTGAGCCGTAGAGGAAACGTCTGCGGCCCAGTTTCGAAGCCATAGTAATCTGCGAGCCAATATCACTGAGACCATAGTCCTGGCTGATGATCTTAAAAGATCATAAAGAGCATCGGCACTATAAACTACCTCTGCTTCCAGCCTACCAGCTTGAGTGGACTCCTCCTCTGACAGAAAGGGGCAACTCTGTAGCTGCTGGACTCAGCGAAGTCTTGCCCTCAAGGAGAAGCTACTTTACATGGCCACCCGGACTCCTAGCCCCAAAACTTCAAAAATCTTTTTAAGCTGAACCTCCAGCTTACGGATCTTGAAGATCCTTAAGGGCTATGGCCCCGTAACCAAAATAGTGGTCCTCTTGGTGACCACCGACACCGCTGCATCCAAAAAAGATAATTGCAATGGAGAAGGTACAGAGAAGGGCTACCAAAATGATAAGGGGAATGGAACAACTCCCCTATGAGGAAAGACTAAAGAGGTTAGGACTTTTCAGCTTGGAGAAGAGACGACTGAGGGGGGATATGATAGAGGTGTTTAAAATCATGAGAGGTCTAGAATGGGTAGATGTGAATTGGTTATTTACTCTTTCAGATAGTAGAAAGACTAGGGGGCACTCCATGAAGTTAGTATGGGGCACATTCAAAACTAAATCGGAGAAAGTTCTTTTTTACTCAATGCACAATTAAACTCTGGAATTTGTTGCCAGAGGATGTGGTTAGTGCAGTTAGTATAGCTGTGTTTAAAAAAGGATTGGATAAGTTCTTGGAGGAGAAGTCCATTACCTGCTATTAAGCTCACTTAGAAACAGATCCCCGCTTCAGCGAGGCTTCCCTTACATTCCTTGGCCTCTAAAGGGAACAGAAGTCACCGAATCAAACAGCCTGACAAGGTGAAGGGAGGGTATAGGAGGAAACCGTGAGGTAACGGAGATAATCAAGAACTAGCCCAACAGCTCTACAGAGGGGGCACGGTGCTGTATGTGTGTGTGTGTGATACCGAGCTCAAATCTCCAGTATGTACAGAGCATTGTGAATGAGCTTCTCTGTCACTCAGGATCACTCCCATCTGAGCTGGGGGAGAACCGTCCTTCACTACAGCGACCCGTAAACCTCTCTCAGCCACAAGACTTCTGCTCTGATGCGGATACTCACGTCACGACACCAGACAACATCAGACGTGCATTATTTTTAAATCTAGTCGGTGAAGGCAGGCGCAGGAATAAGCCTTTACTTGATTTGCATTTTAAATCAAACAGTATGCTTTAACAATGCATCTCTAGACATTCGCACTGGGATATTCACCAGGAGGGAGAGGTGCACACAATCCGTTGGCGGCTTCTAAAACTCGTGTCATGATGTGAAACATGGAGAACTCGTCCTCGCTCCCCTTTCCATCCCTGTAGGTAAAACAGCAGGAGGTTAGCAGCTGCAGCCAGACACCAGGCCCCCCCCCCCCCATCTTAATGTGCTTCCCAATACTACAGAATCAAAATCTTCCCAGCACCGAAGCAAGAAACCCATTTTTGTCTAATTTCCAAAAGGAAGGCAGCTTACGAGGGGGAGGGGGGGGGGGTTGTGTATGAGTACGTCTGTCCATGTGCACCCCCCCCCCCCCTCACCCCAATAACTTGTGCTCAGTGTCCCATCTGCACCTGATTTTCAGGGCCTGTTGGGGGACCCAAAGAAGATCCTGAAAAAGGTAGTTTTTTTTAAAATCCAGATGTACACCTGGACACATGCACACATTCCGGAAAGTAGGCTCCAAAAATTCCACGTGGAACTTATTTTGCTTTCTAGTCTCAGCTCGTATTTCGATTTCAGCCCTAAGTAATTTCTTGGCTGCTGACCAAAATTTGCCGACAGGGGGTGCTAAAGCACTTCCCTTGTAATTAATGCCAATTGGCATCATAATCTACCCTGCTATTGGCGTTATAAGAAAAAAAGGATTTAAAAAAGAAGAAAGAAAAAACAGCTATTTTGCTGGTTTTATTTACCTACTTTTAAACTGATACTTTAAATAAAATCCCACCAGGATCTCAGCTCCTCCCGCCAAGCCCGATCTCATTAACTGCCCGCTGAGGAGAACCCGGTGCCCACGTTACTGCACAGAACAACGTCCAATGCCACATGCGGAGCTGTCAACTGCACGAGAGATGCACCGACAGTTGGGAAAGGTACAGCTCGCAAGACGTCGGCAAAATTAGCTCAACGGACAGGACAACGTTCAAAACCATGCAGCCACACATGGACTTTTTACCCGCAGACTGGCACCAGTCCTCAAAAGGGGGAAGTAAGTGCGTGCCTTAGCTTTGAAAGCTGCCGCAGGGGGGAAAAAAAAAAAAAGGACCCACAGAATTCTGCAGAAATGTTTTTCTTTTTTCAGCAAAACACACAGCACTCCTAATTTTTAAAACTAGGTGGTGCTTTGTTTCCTCTCCTGTTCCTACCCCCACCTCCAAGAATGCCTTCAGGAAACAGAGTGTAAATGTAAGCAAGGTGTGGGACAATGGGTAACTGCTATCCCTGCATACAGGGTGGGCAATTGCCTGGTAGCCCTTTTACACGTGTACGTAGCCATTTACCCAGGAAAATGGGTTTTGGAAAATGACCCTCCCTGTATAGGAATACATTCTCTGCTCCCTATGCAGAAACTCAAGAGATCACTGGGCAATCAAAGCTGTTGCAATCTGTGCGCACAGGCCTAAACTCATGGCACTGTGCACAGTCACCTGGTGCAGGGAATTTAGTCTGCAACCTCTTTCACCTTTATGATCTGGAGTCTTTGTAGGATGCCACACCTTTTACTGGATCAACAAAACAGGTGCTGTAGCAAGTGCATAAGCTTCGAAGATGTGAAGAAGGGACCTGTACTCATGTACTACCACATGGTTTTTGCTGGTCCTTTAAAAACGGTATCACAACCCTACAGAGAGTGCAGTTTTATCCAAGAGAATGCATGGCTCCTAGAACTGCACTACAATTTTCTCATCGTGAGCTTCTGCTCGGTGCTCATTAATGCCAGCAGTGGCACAAATTAAAAACAGCCGACACATGCCCTGGCGGGGTGTGAGGTACAAGGCCTTCAGCACTAAGGAAGGGCATTAAAATCCTCTCAGATGCATCCAGAATGGCTCATGCCCTTTTGAAATGCCCTCAGAAATCTCTCTATATAAAAAAAGTCTGATGTTTAAAATAAGTTATGCATGGGGCCGGCCTGGGGACTCCGAGGCTCTGCTGTGTACTAATATGCAAAGGGACCCATGTTTGATTCCTGGTCAAGGTCTTCTGCTTCCCAGGTCAAAAGGGGTTGAATTTTACCAAAAAATAAAAACAAACTATTCATCAGGTCTTGTTAAGATGGCCTTCATACCTTGTTCCTCTACAGGAGAAGGTGTCAGACTGCAAAATGTATCCCAGACATAAATTTTAGAGAGATTATTTAATTGACCCAAATGGATGGAATATCTGCACACAATTAAAGCTGTAATTAGCATTGTGTACTCTGATATCAGCTAACACCCTCTTGCCCTTTAACTTCATCACGTACTCAGTACCAGAACATCAGCGGAAAACAAGCCAATTCCCAAATAAAAGCATGCGTAGTGTTTAGTTGCATTTAGAGTGGTCATTTCCGGGGAATGGGAGGGCGCGCCTGTTTTGGGCAAAATTGGCATACAATGTGCATAGATTGTAAATGTTCAATCCTCTGAGTGCTTTTTTTTTTTCACAGAAAAATCTAACCAGGCAAAAAACAGCTGCAGAGGTCCACGGGTACTTTGCACCCATGGGCAAATTTCAAAGGGAAAGAGCACACCCACCGATGTCTTTGAAAAACTTGGTGCAAAGGCCTGCAGATATGTTGTCCTCGAGCGGACAATCTGAAAACCATCCCCCCCAAAACGTTTTTAATACGTACAAGTCAACAACAACTAAATCTGCCTGTATATAACTTCAAGGCAACCCAGTGTTCATACACAATAGTACAGCGCCCCCTGGTGACTGCTGTGTAGTACTTCAGATAAAGGGTACTGCATGTCCAGAACTGTTCAGTTCCACACCCGGACCCATTCTGTTTAAAAGCCCTGGCTGCAGGAGCCTCTCCAAAGCTTATGCACTTGCAACAACATCTATTTTGTTGATCCAGTAAAAGGTGTGGCATCCTATAAATCCCCTGGGATGTCAGGATCAGGCACAAGCATTGCGTGCACACACAAAGTGAAGAAAAAAAAAAAAAAAAAAGCTTCAAGCCGGTTCATGTGCACAGTTTTGGAATAGCGCATCTTTTCTCCAAGGATCTGAGTTTTCTGCTACTTCTGGAAGGGAGCAAATTCCACAGGGAAAAACATGTGTGTAAAAAAACACAGCAGAACTTTTCTCCTCAAAATGAGCTAAAATGAAGAGACCAGCAGCGCTTTTTTTTTTTTTTTTTTAACAAGTATTTTGCATAAGCGATTTCAGTTTGGGTTTTTTTTTTGGGGGGGGGGGTGGGGGGAATGTTCATTTTCTGCGAGCCCTAGAAGGAGAATCCTTGGGCAAAAGATGCAGAATTCCAAAATGTTATTCCCCTCCTCTTATTTTTTTTTTTTTTTAAACTGTATCCTTAATTCAGGATTCCCCTGGGCTTGAATCGCATTTGTAGGATGCCAATAAATATTCTGCTGCACCAAGCTCCCGATGGGATCCCGGGTACACCGAGTACAAGCCTGGAGCCGGGGCCACAGAAATGCCCATTCCCAGAATCAGCTTATTCTACTGCAAAAGTGCACAAATCCAGAAGAGAGCTTACAAGCGGAAAACCCTGGAGACCAGGTCATGTTTTCTCCACACTGTTTCCATAATCAAACCGATTAGGTCAAGCTAGAAATGAAAAGGAAGAAATAAAAAAACATTTCTGCAGAATTAATTGCCTGAATTAAAGAAACACACACATGAAATTTCCATTTTTCAGAAACAGTGCGGCTTGGGGGTTAGACTACTGCAAGCTCACCAAGATATTATTTGAATGAAAGGTGTTTTATATATCCTAATTGTTATTTACTCTGTTGCTACCATCTATACTGTTTTATTTTAGTTTAGGTCTATCTAGATGGAAGTACAAAACTAGTCAGAAGGTGGAGGCACAGCATTAGTCAAGTAGGGCGGGACGGCAGAGGTGCTACAGTACGGACCAGGGACGGATTTAAGATTTTGGCGCACACAGGCAGAGTCATGGTGATGCCTCTTTGAATTTGTACTGGCACACAGCCCTAAATCAAGCAGAAGCAGGCTTCCCTCTGGCCCGGATTGTTTGGCATCTTCAAAATTTGACACCCTAGGCGGTTGCCTATATCTGGACCTGGTAATGTCTTCCCTTTTTCTCCCCCAGCTCTCAGAGGGTTTCAAAAACAGTGCCTGCAAATTGGGAGAGGGGGAGATTAAGATTCTCTCTGCTTGGTGCGGCTTGGACTTTAGTTTTCTGCAAGGTTGAGCCCTCGAGTCCTGTGGTCTCCCCTATTCTGATGATCACCCTCCCCCCACCATCACCACCTCAATTCCATTATCTGCTTGTACTCTGCAGCCCACAGGGTCCCGGGGACCACCCGCCATTACTGCTCTGCAAATAAAACAGAGGACTTCAGCTTCCAGTGCTGCCAAGTTCAGCAACGCAAAATACAAAAAGGCTTTAATCTTTAAAAGAAGGAAATACCTAGAAACACAGGACATATTGGAAGCGTTAATTTTGCATCAATGAATCTTCTTCCCTTTAATCCACCAAGGCCTGTCGGCACCAAGTCAAAGTTATAGGCTAGGAATGTTGTTAGTCTCTCTTTGACCTACATTTCTAGGTAAACCTGTTCAAGATACATTTAAATAAATAGATAAAAAGATACCAACCAGTTTTGCAACATAGTCCAGTGCTATCTTGTCAATTATGTTCTTTCTTAGGTAGGGCAGATGTCTCGTGAGGTGGTCCTTCAATCTGACCATGATCTGTAAAATGCAAGTAATCATTCAGTGGACAATTCTCAAGAGGATCTAGCTGGGTAACTACTAAGGTGGCCGGGTAGACACCCCGGGGGTGAATCCTGCACCATGCATGGCTGCTAAAAATACGCACGTACATTTATCCAGATTAAAGAGAGGCGCTCCCAGGAGGAAGGGAGTAAGCTACATATGTACAATTGTATTTTTCAAACATGCATGAGCCTCACAGAAATAGCAGTTGGAAAAAGTACAGGCATACATTTCTATCTGTGTACTGTTAAGCGAACTTTCACAGAGAAACTAGGTTGTTTCCCTCTGAAAATTCACAAAAAACTTATTCGAAAAAGTTTTATTTTTTTTTTTAGTTTTACTTTTTTTTTTTTTTTTTTAATTGCCTCCAATCCCAAGGTCCCCCTTTCTGAGGTTTCCACTCCCATTTATTCTTTCCCATTTTGTCCTCCTAAGAAGAGAAACAGCAGCAGATTGGACCTTGCGATAGCTTTTTACAGTTTGGAATAAGGAAAGAGGAGCAGCACCAGGAGCAGTTAAAACTGAGTACTAAGTAAAAAAACTAAATAAATAATATTAATTTGCATAAAAATGCAATCACTGAGGAATGTTTGTAATGAGACTAGTTGTAATAAGAACACTCTCCAAGAAGTCCCGTGCAATGGCCGGTAGATGAAATGCTACGGCGAAACGAGTTTGCCTGGTTACCATAGAAACCAAAAATCTTCATATTCATGTTAAAGTGTTGTTACAAACGTATAATTTTTTTTTTAAGACACTTTAAATTATAATTTTAAAACATTTTCTCGAGCCTTACACACACTGTGTGCTAGCCTCGTCTCACTTTGGGGTAGATTTTCAAAGCAGCGTGTGGGTGGACATGTGCGCGTGCTACGTGACGCGCACACATGTACGCCCGATTTTATAACTTGCATGCGCAAGTTATAAAATCAGGGGTCGGCGCACGTAAGGGGGTGCACAATTGTGCGCCGAGCCGCGCTGCCTTCCCCCGTTCCCTTCCAGGCCACTCTGAAATCGGAGCGGCCTATGAGGGAACGTCTCTTCCCCTTAGCCTGACCTTCCCACCCCTTCCTCTAACCTTTCCCCCCCTCTAGCCCTACTCTAACTCCCCCCCGATCTTTGTCTTACCTTTTGCACCTGCTTCCAGGCAGGCACAAGTTGTGTGCGCCGGCAGCCTGCCGGCACACGATCCTCCGACAGCGGCAAAATGGCCGCTAAGTTGGAGGCATCTGGCCCCACCCCTTTTTGCAAGCCCCAGGTCTTACATGCGTCCTGGGGCTTTATGCGCGTCACCAGGACTTTTAAAAATAGGCCCGGCGCGTGTAGGGCTTTTAAAATCCGCCCCTTTGGTTTCAGGACGTTAGGCCCAGTTCTAGAATTTGACTGCAGCACGTGCAGACACACAGACGCACACGATTTGTGTCTGCTGGCAATGCATAAGTGAGAGAGAGAGATTTTTAAACACAAAAAAAAAAGGGAAGGTAAGAATGTAATAATTATTTAGTACTAAATTTGAGGAAGTTGATATTCAAAGTTTTGACAAAAAGCAAGATATGAAAATTCTCCCCAATCTTGGCCCCCAGGCTAAATGTTTTAAAAAAATGTAAATTAAAAGGAGGTGCTGTGGGGGAGGGGGAGGGAGCTAAGGTTAGCCAGCGACTACCCAGCGACTTACCCAGCTAAAAGTTGGCCAGGTAATTCCGATCAGAAAATAAAATTCCGCCCTAAAGTTACCCGGCTAACTTTGGCTGCGTAGATTCAGCAGCAAACTTATCCGGACAAGTGCCGCTGAATATACGGGCAATGTTAACCCAGATTAACCTAACTGCTCGCCGGCCCATTCGGTATCCACCTCACAGTATTTTTTTCGCTAGCAAAATCCACAGATCTGCACGGCAGACTTGAACAACTTTCTTTCATTGGATTTTTAAGAATGGGCGCCAGCCGGCATTCACCCATCCACCTACCAGCCCTATCAGCTCCTTCTGCTGGTAGTCTTCCTCTTGAAAGAGTGGGGCGATCCTGTGCTCTGAAATAAGACAAAACCATTCAGCAGAGCTTCACTTGGCAAGATCTACCACGTGGCCTTGCGCTTTAAAACTGACCCAGACAAAGTGGCAATAAATAACAGCAGAGGAGGAAGAAATGGTTTTTATCAAATTGGCACCTACAAATGTCAAGAGCAAGATCCTACGATACACTTGCCTCTCACCAATCACTGCAGAGTGCAATGAGTCTTTTCAGGGATAAATTACTATGCTCAAAAGTTCCCACAATGTTCCAAAGAGAAAACATTTTTATGGTTTGCTGTTTCTAAAATTAACTTTTGGGTTTTCAGATTTGTTCTTTTTTTTTTAAACACCAAGAGGACGATTTTCTAAGCTATTTATCCTAGGTGTAAAACAGCTTGGCTCTGCTCAGCTAGAGGTATGTGCGAGTTTCCTTAGCATGGAGTGGCAGAGACAGCTGGGAAGAAAAACATTGGGGGGGGGGAGGAGGGGAAGACTACAAGTTTTTTCCCCAGTACGTCAGGCCTGGAGTGGAGGAGGAACAGCCTAGTGGTGAGAGCTGCTGGCCAGGAACCAGGAAAGCCTTGGTTCAAATCCTTCTTTTCTCCCACTCATGTGCCTTGTGACCCTGGGCAAGTCACTTCGCCCTTCATTGCTTTGGATACAAACTCAGACTGTTCGTCCTCTGGGGACTGGGAACTGCCTAAGGTACCTGGACTGTACCTCACCTTGAGCTCAGGCTTGGATAGGTGTGAAATTAAATCCAGACCAAGAAGAGGTCAGCTCAAGGTCAATCCTATGGTGGGCTTTTATCAGAACATAAGAAATTGCCATGCTGGGTCAGACCAAGGGTCCATCAAGCCCAGTATCCTGTTTCCAATGGAGGCCAAACCAGGCCACAAGAACCTGGCAAGTACCCAAACACTAAAAAAATCCCATGCTACTGATGCCAGTAATAGCAGAGGCCATTCCCTAAATCAACTTGATTAATAGCAGTTAATGGATTTCTCCTCCCAAGAACTTATCCAAACCCTTTTTGAACCCAGCTACACTAACTGCACTAACCACATCCTCTGGCAACAAATTCCAGAGCTTTATTGTGCGTTGAGTGAAAAATAATTTTCTCAGATTAGTCTTAAATGTGCTACTTGCTAACTTCATGGAATGCCCCCTATTCCTTCTATTATTCGAAAGTGTAAATAACTGATTCACATCTACTCATTCAAGACCTCTCATGATCTTAAGACCTCTATCATATCCCCCCCTCAGCCGTCTCTTCTCCAAGCTGAACAGCCCTAACCTCTTCAGCCTTTCCTCATAGGGAAGTTGCTCCATCCCCTTTATCATTTTGGTTGCCCTTCTCTGTACCTTCCTTCATTGCAACTATATCTTTTTTGAGATACGGCGACCAGAACTGTACACAGGAACTATACCCACTTAATTTTATAGTTTATTACATGCATATATCTTTCAGGACTGCAAAAAGAATGAGTGTTTTCTATCAGTCGTAAATAAGGGCCCTCCAGCAGAATTAAGGGATAGTGGAACATGAGTTTCCTCATACTGACTGTTTTGGATTTTTTTTTTTAACTAATAGGCCTAACCCTAACTCCTCTCCATTCTTCTTTTTTTTTTTTTTTAAAGACCTAGTACAGACTGAGTGTTGTCCCCCTACCATCCTGCTGGAGACAGTAATACTGGCAGACTGTGTGTGGCACCTAGGTATATAAGGCAGAGTCTGTCGAATCTTGCTCTGTCTCCATCTGCTGGAGGGGAGGCAAAACCCAGGAGTCTGGACTGATCCAGGTACGTACAGGGAAATTAATTTATAGCGTGGTCATATCTGGTAGATGCGGTGTTGTAAACTTCCTGTTTCTTCCTCTATACCTGCCCTATTTTTCCTTCCTTGTTTCTGCACGGAACAGCTGGAATGCATGTCTGGAACAATATCCTGTCCCCACAATCAGGGTTTATGCTTTCATCTATTCACAGGAGACAAATACATCTTCTCATGCCATCTGTAAACACCAGTGCCTAATTTACAAGACCTGAACCTATTTCCGATCTGCAGCCCCAGAGCAGGGGCCAGCCCAGTGGCTCGGTGCAATTAGATTCCCGGCTTGGGTCTTTTGTTCCCCAAAGTTGGCCAAGGTGGGAGGTGGGGGGGGGAGGGAAGTGAGGGAAGCAAAAGGGAGGAGGAAGAGACGTGGTCATCATTCAAGGGTGCTCACCTAGTGACTGGATTCAGGGTCTTGGACAGAGTCCTGGTGCATGGCCTCCAGCTGAGAACTGTCACTGTTAATGAACAGACTAAAGCAAGTTGGGATGGGAGGTAGAAGCCCAAAAGTAGCAAGAGGAAACGGACAGGTTTAAAACAAAATAAAGAAAGAAAGAAACCTACACAGAGTACTTGTTTGGAATGCTCTGTGGCTGATCAGCAACTCAGCAGATCATTTCCTGAAAATGCCAATGGGATGTGCAGAATGAAGCAATTTTATGCTGCTGCTCGAAAACATACGGTATTTCTAAACTGCACTCAACTGCGCATATGCCTCACCTGTGCCGACTTGGGTAAAAAGAAACCAATAACTAATAATTACCGGAGTTGCATGTGCACAGATGGGAAAGGACCCTGAAATAAAGCAGAAAAGAAATGGCATGAAACTCTTTTCTATACAGCATTAAAAACAAATCTTATCTGCAGAGTTTGGTTCTAAACATACTGACCTGCTTTTAGCAAGCTTTATATAGCAGTAGACAACCAGAACTAAAATTGTACATTTTTTAGATTATCAGCTATATAAATTTTTGTTTTCCTATTTTTTATGGCATTCCATGTTTCATCCATACAAAGAATCGGTTTTGGAATAATAGTGTTTTCTCACTAACTTTTTTTTTTATTACTTTTTGTAACCACAGAGCACAGAGAGTTACCAACGTTTTTGCATTATCCAGGATATTCTTATGATAGACTGTAGTCCTCTTGTCTTCTGTATTCTGAAATGAGAATTCATTTTAGGACAGATCAGCATAACAAAAGCTTCCAGGACAGGTGCAATCATACCTCAGTCTCCCTATCTCTACGGTCCCACTCACGTCACCCCCATAACTCGGCTTACTGGTCTAAGCCAGAACACGTCATGCCAAATAACCGGAAATCAGCCACCAAAGTGCCGTCAGAGACCGTGGTTTTGTTTGTGGAGAGTGAAAGGACTTGCTCTAGACCTGGCCATGATGGGAGGGATGTTGAGGAAAACAAACACAAAACAGCACAAAAGTCCTTCACTCGTGGTTATCTGGCATTCTACCTGCCTGCCTAATTTTACATTTACATTCACGTCCTACCGCCGGGCATTGCAGTTATCTCCACTAATCGACAGGAGGATACAGAACATGGGGGTCAGATTACTCAATGCAAAAATTAATCCCGTTTGGCACTAGCATTCTTTTTTTTTTTATTTTAACCATTTATATTTTGAGACGAGAGATTCCACATAACAGAATTATTCATGTCCTGTGGAGTTCTGTGAAATGTACATGCTGGAGAAACAAATCCACTTCAAAGGCAATGCATTAGCTCCATCCCCTCCTCTCTTATCTATTAGAGGAATGCAGGGATATTTTCATTGATCTATCTGGAGCCGTTTTTCTACTGCAGTGGATGTTTAACGAGTCTAATGTCAAATAGCTTATGACCATGTTTCTTCCCCTAAATTTGTCTAATCTCCTTTTGAACCTGGCTATATTATTTGCCTCAACTACATCCCGAGATGATGAATTCCACAGGTGAACTATGCATGGCCTGAAGATGTATTTTCCATACAGAAATACTGCATCCTCAATTAGGGAAGGATTGGGGGTTTGGTTTTTTTTCATCACTGCCAAATTCTCTTTTTATGTGGGTCTTGCAGTCACAATCATCATGCCAAAGTAAACACAAGAGAAGAGCAACAGAAGATCAGAAAGCTTAGATTAAAAAAAAAAAAAAAAATCAGACATTTTTCTTACCAGTTCAGAAATTAATTTCCACCAGTCTCTTCTGAGGGTCTTGAAGTGAAAGCATGGCTCAGCATACTTAACATATTCCAGGCCAGAGTGTAAGTTTTCCCAGAACCCTCCTAAACCTTTCCTCTGTCAAAATCAAAAAAATACAATAAAAAAATATTTCAGTAACAAAAGGCACAAGAGAGTGTGGTAGTGTAATGAATCTTAATTTCCTTTCCCACTAGCGTGTTGCTGTCAAGTAGATTAATGCAATTATGAAACTGTTGATTTTCCATTTTTTTTTTGTCATACATTAGGAAAAAGGCAAGCTTTTTTACACTACGGCATGTAAAAACGACCAGGCCTGCTCCCACCGGTTCTCTGAATGTGGACCACTTTGAAAGCTGCCCTCCTGGATATGATTTTTCAGAGCGGCTCACCTCGCCAGCAATCTGAGTTTGTCGTCTTTAGCCCGGCACAAACCCAGCCTACATGCAAACACGAGGCATCTGCTTACCCTGTGGCCTGAATATCAGCTTGTTAGGGGGCAAAAGTATGCGTACGAAATTACAACCTCAAAAAAATCAAAACAAAAAAAAAAAAAAAATCCCCAGCAGCATGAAGCACACGCATGTGCTATGCCTGTATATTTTTTTTAAACTAACATACGCAAGTAGTTTTTTCTCTCGACCAAGTCACGGGAATGCCTCTGTTTAATGCGGCGGTTGGAAGTGTGCCTGTTCTTGAAAACACACATGCACGCTTTAACCGACTGAGAAATTCGCTTAGGCAGATTCATCCATTCTACCCCTGCAACACCCCCACTCTCTCCCCTCCTCAATTTTACCTTCGTAGCTCTCAACTAAGAGGATAACTTTAAAACAAGCGTGCACACAGCTATATGGACAAGCATGATCATGTATTTTCTATCGCGCGCACAAATGTATGCACAGTATACAAAATATGCCTAGGTGCACGTATTTGTGCTCCTAATAACCATTTACACAAGGAAATGTAATTAGAATATTTTCCTGAGCACTTCTCTGCTTTTATACATGTAAATGATCACATTTTATAACATAAGTGCATGAAGGAAATTACCAGTTTTACCAATTAGTTCACCAGTTTGCCCAGTCTATCTCTAGGTCATCTAGACCCCCCCACTGGTTCTTCAGCCTGCACTCCCCCCCACGTTTCCCCGACCCCATCACTCAGTCTGTATTTGGCTATAAAGAATTCTATTCTTAGACAGGATAATTAACAGGTGTAAATATGAGCAGGTAACAGCCGTGCACGTGCAGGTTATAAAATAGCAACTTATACGCATAAATGTTGGGTCCCACCCCAGAATGCTTCTGACCCGCCCCTAGCCTGTCCCTTTTTTTAAACAAACAAATTTATTCATGCACTATTACTTACACGTGCATGTTTGAGGTTTTTAAATAGCACTTACACGAATACATGCTATTTGCATGATCATCTGCTAATCTGTGCGCTCGCAACTCTTAAAATTAACCTTTAAGCCTTTGAGAATTTACCTCACAGTATAAACGAAAGAGCTGCATTTACAGATCTCTACTGTTAGAATTTCAGCTTTTGCGGTGTTAGCTTACAATGAGACGAAAAAATAAAGAACCCAAGCCCACAGTCCTATTCCTCAAAATACAAAAAACAACAAAAGGACACTGCATATAGCTCTCAGTGCTGTGACGCTCAATACATGACCATATCAAATGATACTGATGAAACCGCATCAGCAAGCCTGACAACGGCAGTATCTCTCACAACCGCCGTCCGGTCTGATCGTCATTTGCGGTCCGATTATGTTTGTTAAACCATGTTATTTTCAAGGTTATTTTCCAAATGTCATTCAACAGATATTTGAGTAATCCATCTGTTCCCCAATGCATAGATTCAATATTAGACCCGACAGCGGCCGGTATTTCGCGACTTATCAGTCGCTTCTTCAGGAGTATATTTTGTTATGCCAGAAACTTCTTCCCGGACTGATCCGTCTCAAACCATTTTCAACAAACCATTTTCGCAAATGACGATCAGACCGGACGGCAGTTGTGAGATATACTGCCGATGTCAGGCTTGCTGATGCGGTTTCATCAGTATCATTTGATATGGTCATGTATTGAGAGTCACAGCACTGAGAGTTATATACAGTGTCCTTTTGTTGTTTTTTGTAGTTTACAATGAGATCCATATTCGGTGCACTTGTCCAGCCATACGCCAGGACTTGAAAATTCTGTCAGTCTAGCCACCCTTGATGTGGGGCTGGATACGTTTTTAGCCAACTTAAAAAAAACAAAACAAAAACTTATCCAGCTATAGCAGATGTTTTCAAGGGGCATTCCACGGTGGACAGTTAGCCGGCTAACACCGATTTTTAGAATTACCTGGCTAACGTAGCCAGATAACTTTAGAACAGCCTAATGAGTACTCCTAAAGTTAGCTACAAAGACTTATCTGATTAAAAACTTTAAGATAGCCGAGTGCAATCAGTGGTGTGGGTGCACCGCTAATATCCTGGTTAACTTTGCCAGCTGGCCAGCACCTGAGTATAGACCTAAATAAGTTCTGTTTTGTGCGTAATAAAAAAAAAAAAATCAAATACCCTTAACACCACCACTGGAAAACCAGTCACAACGAATGCTCAACAACGTTCCCTTTAAGCTGCGTGGGGATCAGAAGATTCGTTTAACCGTCAGGCATTCTCCAATTGTCTTCCAACTCGAAGCACGCAGGGCCCCGTGTGGTTCAAACCAGAGTAACGTCTCTTAGAAAGTTAGCCAGCGTAATAGTGCACACACTAGGCTTTGTGCCTGCACTTTTTAACATCCAATCTAAAACGCACTGCTTTCCTCTCATGACCTAAACACCTCCCCCTCTTTCTAGCTCTGCTAAAACGGGAAGAACAGGACAACGCTCAGACTGAGTGTTTACTCAGGAAAAACTGTCTTCAGAATAGGTAAAAGCCTTATTACATTCTTATTACTCGATCGCTACACTGGCAACATGGACAAGACACGAAAGTATCCTACACTGCCAACACAATTCAAACTATTTAACACAGTCGCTCAAAAGTTATTCCCCCAGCCCACAGAGCTCATTGGCTCCGCTAAGATTTGAGTCACGCAAGAGAGCCGAAGGAGAGCGCTACACGGTCATTGTGCATTTGCATTTCCAGCTATGATTTAAAAAATAAAAAATAAATAAAATAATATTTTTCTCTCAAAAGCAGCACCTCGGCTCAATTCCTCCTCCGAAAGGGGGAGAAAGCATTCCAGGGCAGCACAGCGCTGGGCCTCTCTCAGAGCACTTATTGAGCAGCCGGGCTAAAAACCAGTGATTGAGTCACAGGAGACTCAGGCTCAGTTCCTACCTTCACGACCATGAGAAAAAAAGTTACTGAATATTTTATCCTCTGACCCTTGCTGGATTTCACCCACCTATGCTGCTTTCCCTAATGGTCCAAATGCATTTGCTGTATTTTTTTTTTTTGTGCTGTTATTTAATTCTCTCCTGCACCTTGAATTCAAAGTGCCCATAGAAAAGCTCAAATAGCGACTTCATAGAAAGCACAACTCCTTGTTGAAATGCTGCTTCATCTAAATACAGAAAAAGTAGTAGCCGTGCCGTCTTTGGCAAGCCTGTTCAGCCAGATTTAAAGCAAAGTCATGCGAACACGGGCATTAGCATCTAAATGGTACAGTATTTGTTGCAACTTACTTTGACAATAGGCAATGCAATAATATCTGTTGTGCACATAATCCCAGGAATAGCCTAGAGGGGAAAAAAAAATAAAAAATCAGCAAATCACAGACGAGTCCAGATCAGATAGCACATTGCACACACATCTCATATTCCATATAACTAGCCCTTCTCAATGAAAATTATTTACCAAGCTTATCTGATTGACCTCTTGGCAGCACCTCTAAAGCAGAATTTAAAAAAGGTCTCACAATTGCTTTTTCTATTTTAAGTATCTCAGGTAGTATGTAAAATAGATATGCGTTATTCCCCCAATATTTGCTGCCCTGTTTTGATCATCTCTTTAAAAAAACCCCCCCCCCAAAAAAAAAAAACAACCCAGACTCCATCTGAGGTCGAGTACCTGATGTCCTCTAGAGCATAAATAGTAGTTAGTTGCCTTTGATGAAGTCACTGTGCCCATATATGCAGAAGGAGTAAGCATTCAGGGTAGACAAAAAACAAAACAG
The DNA here is from genome assembly GCF_901001135.1 of Rhinatrema bivittatum. Taxonomy (NCBI): domain Eukaryota; kingdom Metazoa; phylum Chordata; class Amphibia; order Gymnophiona; family Rhinatrematidae; genus Rhinatrema; species Rhinatrema bivittatum. The sequence goes on along the minus strand of NC_042623.1, from coordinate 40,892,885 downwards.
TCTTCCTTTCACCAGCAGCAGCACAGAGAAAGCACATAACTACAGTCCTCCACATCCCAAGATTCCCTGCACTAAAATCTTTGGGGTGCCGATGCTCACTCGTCCCATTCAAATATGCTTCCTCCAGCTCTGTGACGTGACATCAAATGAAATGCATCATGGGAGTAAGAGACTCTTGCACTATAAGTAACCACCCTCCTATTCCCAGTTCATTATCATTTACATTTTTTGTGCTAAGATGCACCAGATAAAAATTACAAAAAAAAAAAAAAAAAAGACACCTAAAATGAAGGGTAAACATTTTTATGGTTTGGAATATTGAGACCATCAATTTTTTAATCCCTTGTAGCACCAAAACTCAGTTCCCGCAAAGAGCATGCCATCAGGTGCTATAACTGTAAAGCTGAACCTGACATGGCCCTTCCAGAGAAAAAAATACTGCTCCCACACAATTGAGGGACTCAGAGCAGAAGTTAACCAAAAAAAAAGCTAGGCTTTGAAAATCACAGATCCACTGGGTTCCCCTCCCCCACCCAGCTCAGACAATCATTTATGGCACATCTCAGCTATCCTGTGCAGGCAATTTTCAAACTGCGCATTTTGGGACAAAGTCTGCACAGGCTTTACTCAAGGACTTTGCCCCAATTTTCGAAATGAAATCATGCACATACATTATCTTTGAAAATTTCTCACGCGTCCAAAATACCTGTAGACCTTTGCATCTGCTTTTTCATGAAAAGGCATGCAGAGTTGAAAATGCAGTTTACGCCATCATATTCAGTGGCGTAGGTAGCTTTCACCAAGATATTCAGTGGGAAATAAGTCCCGCAGAATATGCTCAGGTAGGTTTATAGTTATCAGGGTAAATTTAAACCTCCTCTCCAGTACACCAGATTTAGCCAGTTAGGTTTAAGCTCCGCCTCAGAACCCCTCTGTGCAGCTTTTTTTTTTTTTTTTTTTTTTTTTTTTAATGCAGATAATGACTCATCTCCTTAAAATACTTATTCATTGTAAGGGGAGAAAATTCAAAATCTCGGGATGGTACATACCCAAACTTTACCAAGTATTTTCAAAAACTGTACTTATGTGCATAAATTTACTTTGAAAATCCTTGGGTAATTGGCCAGGCACACAAAATTTCTTCACACAAATACAGCCCTGTTCCAAGCAGGGCATAGCTTGTAAAGGATAACTTACATACACACTTTTTGAAATTAAAAAGGATTACCACATGTCCCAACTCTGCCTCCCCTGGAAAGCCTCTCCCGAGTTTGCGCAAAAACACACTCAAAAACCAGGTTACGCATGTACTTTTCTGTGCACTGGCCCCTCAAGGATTTGCAAAATGCCACATGCATGCAGAAAACAGGGTTTAATGTGCCAGAATCACTTTGAAAATCAAGCCCAGAGAGTCCAATAAAGCCTAAGCAAAGGCTTGGTCAACGACCCAGGACTTAAGTTGCTTTCCCCCCCCCCCCCCCCCCCCCCCCCCCATAAAGAAAGGTAACAGGTTTCCAAGTGTGCCTCCAGAGGAATTAAATCCGATAGCAAAGGCGTGGATCCCGATTTGCACAAGTGAGAGATATCTCAGCTCCCTTATCCGCAGACCCAATGAAGGGCAGGCTGTCCCATTGCAAGGGAGCCCAGAAAAGATTCTGATAAATTCAGGAAAAGCTGCCGCCTGCTGTCCCTCCTCCTGCTACACACTCGCGGGGGGAAAAAAAAAAACCTGAACTTCTGCAGGATTTTATCCAAAGACAGAGCACAAGGACAAGGGGATTCTATAACCCAGCTTCTAATACGGCCGAACCTGAATTCAGGAATCAAAATGGCTTACCATGTTCCAGCAAGGTACAGAGGTGTAAGGCAAAAGCTTGCTCAGATTACTGGCCTCAGGAATTGTTCTTCTATACAAGGAAGCTGAAATGTGATGATAAACAAGGCAAGATTTACAGAAGAAATGTTACTGAACTTGATGCATGGAGATTGTTTATTCATAACTCTGAACATAAAACTTGTTTAAAAAAAAAAATAATAACCCATTTCCCGGCATTTTCCCTGCAGAAGCTCTTTCTGTAACAGAATTCACAAAATTTCATTTTGAAAGTTCTCTCACATTTTCAGTCTATGGAGAACAACCCCTTACAAAAGGCATCAGCTCAAACCCTTTATCCACCCGCAAAGTAGAGAGATACTTTTTTTTTTTTTATATAGGAGATAAGATCACAAGACTTGTCATATTGGGTCAGATCAAAGGTTCATCAGGCCCAGTATCCTGGTTCCAACAGTGTCCAAGCCAGGTCACAAGTACCTGGCAGAATCCCAAGGGGTAGAGAGATTCCAAGCTGCTTATCCCATGAATAAGCAGCAGATTTCTGCAACGCTACCTTAATAATGGTTAATGGACTTTTCTGCCAGAAACTTATCCAAACCTTTCTTAAACGCAATTGCATTAATAGATTTCAGCACATCCCCTAGCAACAAATTCCAGAGCTTAATTGTGCGTTGAAGAGAAAATATTTTTATTATTATTAGTTTTAAATGTTTTACCCAGTAACTTCATTGTGTGTTCCCCTGGTCTTTGTGCTTTTCGGAAGATTAACGGTTACTGATTATTTTATAAACCACTCCTGTATCTCCCCCTCAGCCATCTCCTCTCCAAGCTGAAGAGTCCTAACCTCTTTACCCTTTCTTCATAGGAGAATTATTCCTTCCTCTTTATCCTTTTGGTTGCCCTTCTCTGTATCTTTTCTAATTCTACTGTATCTTTTTTGAGATGTGGTGACCAGAACTGCACACAATACTCAAGATGAGGTTGCACCTTTCTGTTTGCTGGGGATTATTAGTAGAAACTGGTTGGCTGAACCAGATAATTTATTAATTTTACTGTGTACAAAGCACATCTATCAATGCAGTACAGGAACACAAGGCTTGTTTCTGGTTTTGTTAGTAACAGTGGCCCAACAGCCAGATTCGGTGCAAGCATATTTGGCACCCTAGGCAAACCTTTGGTCATTCACCACCCACAAAGATAACCATTAGTGGCAGTGGCTCTAGCACAGTGCTCCTTTCTTTGCTGGTATTGGCTCTAGTACAGCACTCCTCTGGCCCTCACACTGGCAGGATTTTGCCGACCCCCAAAATCTTGGTGCCCTAGGCAAGTGCCCAGTTTGCCTAATGGAAGCACCAGCCCTGCCAACAGCATTCACATATAGAGCAGACACTGAAACAGAAGCAGCTGCAGCAGTGTCCTACAACACACGTTAAATAAACCCTTAAGAGCATAAGAATTGCTATACCGGGTCAGACCGAGGGTCCATTAAGGTCCAGTATCTTATCTCCAACAGTGGCCAATCCAGGTCACGAGTACCTGGCAGCAGGCCCGGCACACCGTGCCTTTGCACTGGGTAGCAGGCCAGCAGCAGCAGGAGAGGCCACGAGGACGCCGGCAGAGCCTAACCTGCCAGTGGCCAAAGAAGGAGAAGCTCGTCTTCTATGTTTGCACATACACCCACGTCCGCACACAGATTCTGCTCCTCCCAAGCAGGAAGGCTGGTGGGCCGCGGTGGAGCTCAACCCACCATGGCCCGAAGACAGCAGGAGGCCCGCGGGGCCGTAGTGGAGCTCATCCCATCACGGCCCGATGACAAGAGACCATGTGTGAATGTGCGTGAGTGTGTGTGTGTGTGAGAGCTTGTGTGCCTTTGAGAGCCTATGTGTCACATATAGGCTCTCACAGCCATGTACACACACAATTTATCTGTGAGGGAGCCTGTGTATGTTAGAGAGATGGAGTGTGTGAGAGAATGAATATGTAATTGTGCATGTGTGTGAAAGAAGATAAAATATGTACAGCCCTACCTCCCCCAATCCACGACAATATCAGAGTGACTGGAAATCAGATCCCAGGTATTGAGAGAGCAGATTTTTTAATCCTTATTAGTTTTAATTATTGGGTGTAATTTGATGAGACTGCTCTTTTGAAATATTTGGGGGGGGGGGGGGAATAGAACATTTTTTAATTACTGGATTTTTTATTCAGCAAATGTTTCAAAATATTTCATTGGTGTTTGGGAAATTTTCGATATTCTATTCATTAACTGGTTTGAAATATTCTTTTTATGAATATGATTTTACTATTATGAATGATGTTTTATATTTCTTGATTTTATTATTTTATGCTTTTATGAAGAATGGTATTGTTTCTGTTTTTCCATTGTTACTCTGCATATAGGGCTGGCTTGTTGGGGGTTACAGTTCAGTTCTTCTCAGCACATTTCTGTTTATACTTTCTGATCTCTTTATTCTGTATTGGGTCAGGGTCTCTCGGTGTTCTGCATATAGGACAGAGGTGAGGTATTTTGCTAGCATGTAATTTCTGTGTAGGGATCTATAGCAGCCTGGGTTTCCTAATAAGAATTTTATTGGTGTTCTAGGGCCTGGTGTAATATGTACAGTGTTGCCTTTTCATAGATAAGGTTGTTAGGGTTGTTTTGGTATGGCTTTCTGAGGGCCAAGCCCACACCCAACATGCATTACAAAAAGTCTAATTCCATAGGAGTTCCAAGTGTCTTTTTTGCAGAGTTTTCTGGTTGGCACCACAGAAATGCATGTAAATATATGCATGTTGCAAGTGATATTTTTGCCTCAGCAGACTGTACTTTTGAATGTTCTTTTTCATGTAAAATTTGTTATAAGTGCATAACTTGTGTGTGTTTGTAAAGGGTGTGTATACGCAAGGCTCTAAGATTTGCCTAGGACACCTAATACCCTTCCCTATCCATGGGTTCCGGGGAAGGGTGTGCCAGTTTTTAAAAATATAGATTGCAGACAGAGCTGGGCTTTATCTGATGGGCCCGGGGAAGGCACCTAATGAATTGGGGTGGGGGTGGGGGGCAGTACAGTACTTTTTCCACACAAGGCTGCAAAAAAGCTAGCACCGGCCCCGTCTGGCAGGATCCTTCCCTCAGAGTCACTGAAAACGAGCAACTAAAAAGAACCAATGCCATAACTCTAAATCCTTCTTTAAAAGAAAGGAATATATTTTAATGCAATCTGGCAAATCAAAATGAAGCATTAATGTGAAGGGTAATTTCTAGGACTGTATTTTAAAGCAATGGTTTCTGGACATTAACCCCTACATGGAAAAATCACTGTAGACTATGAGAAGGTGGGCTATTTCTTCTCTTACAATAATACAGTGCCAAAAATAACCTACCAACCAAGAACTCCTGGATCGGGTTAAACGTGGCACATGTTGACGCGCAGTCACAGATCCACTGAATTATCTAAAGCAAAGAAAGTCAAAACAGCTTAAAATCTCATGCAATTTTCTTTTGTTCATTTTCTCCTTCCCCCCCCCCCCCCCCCCTCTACTGCCCCTCTCTGGCTGATGCAGGAACTCTCGTTGGCTGGAGACCTGCCCTCAGTGCCTCTCGCCAGACAGCAGGGGCCGTCATGGTAAAAAAAAAAAAAAAGCCATCAGCCCTCTCTTCCCCACCCTACCCCCAGGCTCGAGAACATCTATTTATATATCTCTTCCAACCCAGCCCCGCTGGATGAAGGATGAAGACTCAGATCCTTTACGCCACAAGGCTGGTCCCCAACGTTAAATGCTTTTATAGATTAAAAATCACAACACAAGGCATCCTCTTCATATTTCTTATACTTTATGCATAAATTTTAGCAACATTTTGTCTTAGCAAACTAAAACTCAAGTATGTTGAGGTACTGGAGTCTGGGTTCATTTCAGTACAGTGATGAGTAAGCCACCAGCTTTCTAAAGAGAAAAGTTACCGCATTATTTCCTTTAAGGATCTGACAGTATGTTCCTGTTTCTTAGTATCATCAAAATATTGCGTTTATAATTTATGGATCAATTTTCAAAACCGGGAGGAATAACTTTCAAACTGCGCGCAGCAGAATATACATGTGTATGTGTCCACACAGAGTTACTATAGTATTTTATAACATGCACATATGGTATAGGCTTGTTTTATAAAAATATGCATGCTCTACCTTGTGACATACATGCATATGTAGGCTTATGTGCGAATGCATGCAATGTACTGAAATCACGTATATCAATACATTGAACGTGCATGCATTACCCACATTTTAAAAACATACGTGGGTATATTTTACATGTGAAAATAAAGTAGGACTTACCCGCATAATTCCTGACTTACTCACATAAACTGGTGTATTTTATAGCATGTGCACGTTAATGAAATTACCAGTTTTACCAACAGGTACACCAGTTTGTCCAGTCTTTCTCCAGCTCATCAAGACCCTCCTGGTTCTTCAGCCTGAACCTCCCCACCCCCAAGCTATTCAGACTCATCACCCAGTCAGTACTACATAATAAACACATTTAATATCACTTATGCCAAATAATTAGCAGGTGTAAAAATACAGGAGTAGGTTGGAAAATGTGTATGCATAGTGTCTTTTTAAACAAGTTATGCTTATAACTGTTGGCCCCATGCAAGAACACCCCTAGCCTGCCCCTCACCCCTACACGGAAAATCACTGTAGACGATGAGATGTACATGTGCGTGCAAAAGTGAAAATATACATATATTTTGGCTTTTATAAAACATGGAATACGTGAGTAGCGGCTACTTATATATGTTCATTTTTACGCATGTAGTATTTTGAAAATTCACCTTTATGCTTTTAGGGATAAAATCTGCATGGCACATTTTACCCATGAACTTTGCCTCGATTTTCAGAGCAAAAGCACACATGTGTTTTCGCTCTGAAACTTGCCTCTGTGTCTGCATTTTCTGCGGGTAGTTTTTTGAAAAAAAAAAAGGAATACCCAAAGATTTGAAAATGCAAGCCACGTGATACACTGTTTTCCTCCTTTGCCACCCCCCACACACAAAAACACAGGGTTTCGTGGTCGCAGGCAGCTGAGGTGGCCCCAGCTTGTCTGCTGCCTTTTTGTTTTCCACCAGAGCAGTCAGGACAGTGCTGAAGTAAAACAGGAAGCTTGACCATCTGAGCTTCAAAAAGCAGGAACAGTGTAGCTGTGATTAACAGCCCGCAGAGGTCTGCAAAGCAGACAGCTCACACATGGCAAACTTTAAAAAAAAAACCCAAAAAACACCAATTCCAAGATAACTTTATAAGTTGTTATTGTGCAACGACAATGTGCACATATTTTTCCAGTTGCTACAATAAGTTAGAAAGGACATTTCGACGTGGAGTGCTTCTTTAGGGAAGAGGAATGCCGGCTCTGGTAGAAAGCACAAGTACAGTACTTGGAAGAAATGGAAGAAAACATGTTTATGCATGGAAGCATCTAGGATTTCATTAAAGCACTGAGAAATGTTAAAGTGTACTGTTTATTTGGGTTTCCTAACTGTGCTTTTACTTCTATTGCTGCAGCTTACCTTAAGCATTTGGAAAAGGCGTATCAAATCTGATTTAAAAAAAGAAAAAAAAAATCTTGCTATGACTCCCCCTAACTAAATCGTGTGCTGTCTTTATAAAACTGAACAAATACAAACTGGAGTGAAAAATGAACTGCATGCCCACCTGTGTTTCCCAGTGCATCGGATTCTCAAAGTGCAACAGTGCACAGTGCAAAGCTGCCAGCTTCTGGCAGTCCAGTTCACTGTCCCACAGGAGTTTTAACACAGACGACTGGTTTATGTTCACCGTAAACATGATTCCGGAGCAGCAATCCAACAGTGCCCCTTCTAGCAGGGCCTGTGTGCAGGGGCTGTGTTGCAGCACATCTAGTCTGGCCGCTTCACCTGAAAAGGGAAGAGACGGTGCAAGTCAATACCTCTCAGGAAGGGTAGAACCGCACACCCCTGCACCAGAGGCCTCGCTCTCCAAATGTGTTTTCCCGAGCAGAGAAATGGTGCCACCCTGTGGATAAACCTCTGAAACTGCACACAGGCAGTCAGTCTCCATACAGCAACATTACCTGGTTAAGATTTGTAAGGATGCTGGAAATGTCTAGCCTGCCACATGGAGAATCTCTTCCACAGCACCAGATTCAAACACAATCCAGGAGGGGGGAAAAAAAAACCAACCTCTGTGCCAAACTTGAGATAAGTGTGTAACTGCATCACAGGGCTAGACTTTTAGCACAATGCATGAAAAGGAAATGCAAGAGCTTTGAAGTTTCTTTGGACTAAAGGTCAAGCCACCAAGCTTCCTGAAAACTTGCCTTTCCACTTACATTCCAGCCTGTAATGCACCACTACAGGGGCAATAAATGCCAATAAAACCAAACAAAATTGTTCTAATCAGCCCCCTACAGTCATTTGAACACACATACCCCTTTAAAACCTAACTGAAGCACTGGATATAAGCCCCCTAGTGCTAATAAACTCTTATGATTGGACAGGACATGTTTATTACACCAGAACCACCATCTTTAGCATATGGCCTAAGGTCACAGAGTACTAAGTCACAGTAGTACCCAGAGTCTGGCGGCGTCATTTACTGCGTACTCATGCTACGTCCTTCAGGGACTGAACACTATCAATGCTGAGGCTGATGAATTTATCCACAGTGCCTTTATAAAAGAACCTCACCTCTCTTAATCCATGACATACCTCACAAGAATACAGGGTAAGCATAGATATCTATCCTGTATCAGTTGCAAAATATAACCTCCAAGTTGCTGTTTTTAAAATCTATTCCAACAATCCCCTCCATGATTTTCGCTCTTATCACCCACAGGAAGCAGGCACGTTAGCAAGTGTCCCAAGTTACCTCTCATTCACTGGATCTGATTGGTCTACGTCCTCACCAATGACATCACTGATGCTATATAAGCCAATTAGAACCCTTTCCTGGTGGAGTTATTTGTGCTGCTCTCAGGAATTCTGGGAGAATTAGAGGGCAACTGACTGAACAATTTTACACACAACAACTTAGTAGAAAAATGTTTAACTAATCCAATATTGCACAGTAGGGTACAGCTTTCTTTTCATTCATGAGCTAGCATTTCATGATCATTTTTGGCAATCCAAACATGGAGGTGAGTGAAAGATTTACTTTTCATCTTTCTGTCTGCATTGTTTTTAAAATAACTGAATTAGGCATGTAAATGGTGAGTAGTCAGAATTGAAACCTCAGTGGCTGGTGCTACTGCTCTTACATATCAAACTGCACATAATTCAATTCCTTTTTGTGTCTGTTACTGTGGGCCCAGGTTACCTGTGCATATTGTTGTGTTAGATACAGCATAACTCAGCCTGAGGCTCTCTCCAGGGTGGTTTCTCATATACCACAGGATGTTTTATAAAAAAGAGGCACAAAGGCGAGATGCAGTCTCACTCCAGGACAGAGGATAAAAGTGTGGGAACGCGTTGAATGTGGCTACTTGGGACCCCGTTTGGGCCTTCAATGTGGTTTGACAGTTGGGGTGACCAGCAAGGATTTAGGACAGTATTTGCACAGACACTGCGCCAATGTTGTAAATTCGGTTTTACTGTACCTGTCAGAAACAAGTGATAGCACATGAGGTCGGGGTGCTGTGTGTTGAGAAGGTGGAGAAAGTGACCGGGCAAATAAACGACTACATAGTAATCTGTTAAAAAAAAAAAAAAAAAGAGAAAATAAGTGGTGTGAATTTATCCACCCCCTTTTTAAAGACTAGGAGACCAGTAATACTTGGGTAGGGTAGGATTTGATGGATCGATGTAAGAACAGACTTGCATCTCTAGGTCACCGGCAGCAAATGCATTCCAGACTGAAAGCCATAACTATGTGACAGTCATTTGCTGGCCCTGTCTAAAGCGAGAGTTGGGTCTGACTCCAGTTCCACATCTTGTGCCACTAAAATCAGACATGGAACATGCAACATTGATGCCAGCCAGACTGAGACCAGATTTAGCAGGTGTTACCCAGCAGCAAAAAAAACCCCCAAAAAAAAAAACCACAAGCTGAATCATTCTACTACATTTAAAAATAAATACAAACTAACTTTAATTGAAAATTTAAACTGCATTTTTCCCTTTGGTGATGGACATAATCAGAAAAAAAAAATTGCCCTTTCCTTCAGGCCAGGATATATAGCTATGAGCAGGGGTAATTATTTCACAATAATGCCCATGGCAGCAGGCATCATCACAGAATATGATGGCAGACAAGGATCCATCTAGTCTGCCCGATTTCTCTCCTGGTGTCATGCCACAGACATCAGCCGTTCTCTGGCTTTTCACAACTAGGGATGCATTGTGCTTACCCTGGGCTCTCTCCAATTCCACCTGACAAGCGGCCGCCTAGGCAGGAAGACAGATCAAAGGCTGAATAGGCAATGGAAATCTACTTTAACCTTCTAAGGCCAGGCCAGGGTACATTAACAAGGCAGGCTGTAAGAGTGTCCAGTAAAGAACAGGTAGGGTGGTGAAAAGGGACTGCAGTCAGTTTCCACAGCTGGGAATTTGCAACTTTTCACGAGCAAGGGGAAATCTTGGAAGTCTATTTGAGGGCAAAACGCTTTTTTTTTTCACCAGGTTAAACTGTTTTGTTTTTTTAATTGCCCACCCTTGATGCAGCTAGAGCACTACGTCACTTTGCCCTCATTCAAAGGAAAAAAAAAAACATGCCCAGTTTGCATTTTCAAAATACGTTCCCCCCCCCCCCCCGACCCACCCATCTTGCACACACACAAAAAGCGGAAGGCACAAATACCACTGCTATTTTCTATCCACAGTAATAATCAAAGCAAAATCAGGCCCTGAATCTTGGTTTGATTATTGGAGCAAACCCCCTTAAAACCACTAGCCCTCTCCCCTTCAAAGACATTGGATATGAGGTCCATATTCAGGCACAATGTGGCTGAGCAAGTTAGCCAATAAAATATATCCAGTTAACTTGTCCAGGATATTCAGTTTCACAACCGCACCATTGAATATACCCAGCTATCTAATAGTTAGCCAGAATTTCATCCGGCTAACTGTAGACCTGCTTAACCTATCCGGCTAACTTAGGCTGAATATCAGCACTTATCTGGCTTACCGGGTCATTCATCAAAATGTGTTATGGCATTATCGCCAGCGTTAACCCCATAACGCATGCAACAGTTATGGTAGTGCATGGCGCGAATGCAAATTTTTTTGAAGGGGCGGGATTAGGGATGGATTACTGAAAATGAGGGGCTTTATCGCACTATGCGATAGTGTGCGTTACGTTATCTCACGCTTTTAATGCTGGAAATAACTACACCTTTTTTCGTGGCGTTAACCTGTGCGAAATGCCCAAAACGGCCGTAACGGAATTTGTGATAAAGCTTGCAAATTGCATTTCGGGCATTTTTGGACTTGGGAGAGAGAGAGCAAGCGAGCGCCTCTGGGATGGCACACACAGTAGTCACCTATTTATACTGCCATAGGAGGGCCGGCTAGTACCTCGAGGTGAGGTTTTCGTGATGGTGTAGGGTTTTGCGGCCAGTTTTACATACAGTGAGACGTACGAACAGCACAGTAGACCTCAAGGAATATTTGACATCATTTGGAGTGAGTAAGGTCACACAAAGATGAGATTTCTACAGTGTTCTCTCACCCTAGCATGATAGAACCCTGGTAGAGAGTGCATCAAGCTAGGGTGAGAGAACACTGTAGAAATCTCATCTGTGTGTGACCTCACTCACTCCAAATGATGTCACATCTTCCCTGAGGTCTACTGTGCTGTTAGACGTCTCACTCGGCATATAAAACTGGCTCCAAAATCCTACACCACCACTAAAACCTCACCTCGAATTACTAGCTAGCCCTCCTATAGGGAAATAAATAGTTCACTACTATGAAGGCCTTATAAAGAGAGTCTCTCTCATGCCTGTCTGGTGTGAAAATGTTACCGCTACATGCAGTAAACTACCTATGCGAAGTGCAAAGATAGCGCACCATGCGTTAATTCTAAAATTATCATAAGCATACCACTTTTTCATATTGCAGGCGTTATCCATGTGAAATACAGCATTTTGCTAAATCCAGGGGTAAATTAGCTGAATAAGAAGCTCTGCCCTGGAATGTCCCCATCCCAACACACACAGACCTAGAGTTATCAAACTGCTCTAAATATTGCGAAAATAGCACCCGAGATTAGGGCTGCAGTTTTTTTTTTTAATGTTTTGTCGAAAGGAATGCAGAATCGCGTGTCATCTGCACATAGGAAGAAGTTGATTCCTAGATTTGCTAGTTATGCTCATATAAGCAGCAAATAGATGTTGAATAGAGTGGTGAGAATGCTGAGCCTTGGGGGATGCCTATATCGATCGGGAAGGTGTCTGAAATTTGGTTACCTAGTTTGACTTGGAATGTCCTATCTTTTAGGAAGAAAGAAAACCATTTGTTAATATTTCTGTCTATTCCAGTTTCTCTCAACTGGTGCCATAGTAGGGTATGGTCAACTGTGTCTAATACTGTTGTTAAATCTATTAGTACCAGGATATATGATTCATTGTTGTCAAAGCCCTGTAGAATAGGGTTGGTTAAAGAAATGAGTAGGGTTTCTGTTGAGCAATTTTTTCTGAATCCAAATTGGTTTGGGAATAGTATATTGTTGTCTTCTAGGTGGTTCTCCAATTGTGAGAGAACTGCTTTTTCTAGGAATTTCACGATGAAAGGCAGGTTGAAGATTGATTGGTAGTTGTCCCAATCACTGATTCTGCCAGTTTTAATTTTCAAGAATTGGTAATCACAGTTGGTTTTGCCCAGTCAGGGACCAATCCTTCTGCAAGCGAATGGTTTATTATGGTTGTGAATATCTGGCTTATTACGCAGTTCACTTTTAAGGCACTTGCCGGGATAGGATCCAGTGGATGGGTCGCGGGCTTCATTTTAGTGATGATTTGGTTTATTTCTAGTTTAGATACTGCGTTGAATGAGTTCCATGTCACTTGACCAAATTTTTCTTCAGGTTCTTTTGTTGGTAGGCAGGGAGAGAACTGTGATTTAAGTATATCAATTTTGTATAACAATGAATTAGCATATTCACTGCATGAGTTCTTTGTAAAGTTGTAGTTATTTGAGGTGGAGGAGGATGGATCCTTGATAAGGTTTGTTTCAAAGAGTAGTTTTAAATTAAATATTACACCATTAATCTGTTTTGCATAGTATTCTTATTTTTGCTTTATTGATTTGTTCACTGTATTTTGTTAATAGGGATTTGTCATTTTCTAGGGATTCAATAGAATGGCTTTTCCTCCATTGCTTTTCAGATTTTCTCAGGGTCTGTTTAGCATGTCTTAGTTCTTTGCTATACCCAAGGTTTGTTTAGTTGTGTTGCCTTCATTCTGGAACATTTTTTTTCTGGATTGGGCATAGGGTATCCACTGTTTCATTGATGATTTTATCCCAGGATTCAAAAGATGAGGCGGCATTATTGTGATCAAACTCTGCTATTTTATTTTTAATAAATTCAAGTGTTTCAGGTTCTATCTTTTTTCGGTACGTGAAGGATTGATAATTATGTGCATTTGTTTGTTGTGTGGTAAGGAGAGTTACTTCAGCCTTTATTAGCTGGTGATCAGAGTAGGGTAATATTTTGTGAGAAGAATTGATTACACAGTTATTTTGACTGGCAAAAATTAGGTCAAGGATGTGTTCTGCTTTATGGGTGGAGTTGGTTACAAATTGTGTTCACCTCATGGCTTCCATAGTATCTAGAAAGATTTCACATGCTGTAGATTTTGGTCTGCTGTCCACATGAAGGTTAAAGTCTCCTATGATTAGGGTTGATTCTGGAGCCGGAACGCTTTAGTGAAGATTTCAATTACAGGTGAGCAGTCTTTTTGGAGTGTTCCAGGAGGGCTATCGATCAGACCAATATTTAGAAGTGGAGATTTTAGTAATGCAACTTAGTGGGGCAGGTTTATCTCAACTTTGTATGGTTTAAGTTCTTTTTTGCAGATTATTAAGAGACTCCCATCTTTTCGTTTGTGTCTGGGGAAGTGAAAGATATAGTTGGGGTGATCAATTTGGTTTAGGAGGACATTATTACAGTCTTTCAGCCATCTTTTGGTAATACAGAAGATAGTGGGATTAAGTTCATCTGGCAGGTCATTTATCAGTGGGTTTGGGGGTTTTTTTTTTTTATAGCGATTGAACATTTAATAAAAGTAGAGTGATCATTAGGCAGGAAGAGGAAACAGGAGAATTGTTCTTGGAGAAGAAGTCCATTAACGGCTATTAATCAAGTTTACTTAGGGAATAGCCACTGCTATTAATTGCAGCAGTAGCATGGGATCTTCTTAGTTTTTGGGTAATTGCCAGGTTCTTGTGACCTGGTTTGGCCTCTGTTGGAAACAGGATGCTGGGCTTGATGGACCCTTGGTTTGACCCAGCATGGCAATTTCTTATGTTCTTATGTTATTTATCTTGGGATAGATCAGGTTTTGCTCTTCTCTCTGCTTGTGTTTTGAAGTTCTCTGTTGATTTCAGTGGTTTCCTCATCCCGTGATTGTTTCAGTGGGGTGAACCGGCTCCATTTTGTGATGTGCTTGGTTGTGGCTGCGATTAGAATTTACTTGCTTCAGGCGTCACTTCAGGCACGCATGAAGGGGCAAGCTCCTTTACCACGCCAGTCAGAGCAAGCACCTTTGGCGTTGCAGCCGATTGTTTGAGGACGCCGAAGGTGGTGGACTGGCTCAGGGAGGGGCTGATGGTCTAGCGCCAGCACCCACCTGAGCGGCTTCCTGACTCTGTGAGGGGAGGGGTGAAGTGCCTTCGGCACACTCCCACACTGCTCTCTGGTGCCGATGGCCGTGCTGCCCACTCTCCTATCCAGCTGCGTTGCAGCTGCTCACTTGAGGATGCTACTCTACTCTATCACATGCCCAAACTCCTCCCACTCGAATACTAATTTTAAATTTGCATATGCATTTTGTGATGCAGTATTTATGGCACGCATTATGGCGTTATCACGCACGTTAGGGCCCTAACAAAATTTGATAAATGACCCTGTTAGCCAGATAATTCTGCTAAGTGGCAGCCATTAAACACAGACAAATATTGAAACAGCAGCACTTAGCCGGTGTATAAATATACTTATAAATATATTTCCACAAAATTAAAACCAGTGGTAGGAGTTTAAACACTCCAACTGAATAATTTGAGTATTCTATGACAGCTGGTATCAAAAGGGTTCACATAAGATGCTGCTGCAGTTGTGAGGGATGCGCAAAAGTCCCAGTTCCTGGGGGGAGGGGCCAGCAGTTATCCAATAAAGAAGTGAACCACTTACCAAGATTTGCAAATAGAACATCCCTGTTATGTCCGGACAGGGGCCCTGTTATTGCAACTGCAAATGTTTTGCTGCATCCTGAGAAAGCACAAGACACACCCTTGTATTTTTGTCTACTGCACAAGCATACAGTGAAAAGCTTTAAACATTTTTTTTAAAAGTGCGCTACGGAACAAAGACACATTTCGAGTTCCACCCAGAAAATATAAAGGGTCCAATACATTGCTTGGATGAAATAAAATAAACTGGATTAACAAGAATAACATTGATTTAAAATATTCACAAGATGGAACTGAAATGACATCCACAACACCGTTACCCTGCAATGATGCTACGTTCACTAATAGCCTCTCTAAAATAGTAAAAGATATACCACCTATTTTATTACATTTATAGGCCGCTAATACAGAGGCCCACAGCGACTGACAAATAAACAAACAAACACACACAGTAAAACATGGAACACAGACGTACGGATAAAAACTTAACAAAAACAGTAAAAATTAAAAAATTAAAACTAGATAAAAACTTAAGACAATATCTTTACACACAATATAGGTAGCAGTATAACAGGAACATCAGTTGGCTAAAAATTAGGATAGGTTAAACACATGCTGAAATAAATAAATATTTAATTTTGTAACTATCCATTTGAGAAAAGAACCACCTCTCTCATCTCACTGCTCATTTAGAAACAGGCCGATGCAGTATAGTGTGCTCTGCCGAGGGCACTGTTTAACCGGTGGTTGGATGCATGTTTTGGATGCATGATGATGAGGCTATTAGCTATTCTCCCCCAATTAAAAAAATGTGCACATTTTAACCTGCAAAAATTAACGCCTGCCCGGAGCAGGTGTTAATTATTGAGGAGCCCAAATAAACGCCAGAAAAGCAGAAAATACTGCTTTTCTGTTCCTTCTTTTGGTTCCTCTGAATTAATATTGGTGCGATATTAAGTCGGAGGACCCGAAATAGGAGAATTAAAAAAAAAAAAAAAAAAAAAAAGGAGAAACGTGTGTCGGCAGTCAGGTTAGGAAAAGGGATGCTTAATTAACGAACATCCATTCTCCTAACCTGTGGCTGTGCACAGGTTAGGGAAACAGACGCTCATAAACCTGAGAGTCTATTTTCCTAACTGGCTGACAGTCACCTCTCCCAGGCACCCGCTGCCAAGGAGGTGCTAGGGGCGCACAATTTCCCCTAGCACCTAGTTTTTACCACGGCACTCGATTTAAATATTAAATCAGGCACCCAGAAGAGGTGGACTGACACGCGTTAAGGGAGCAGGCGCTCAATTATGAGCACCTGTTTAACGCGTGCCGATATTGCATCTGCCTGACAGTGATGCATAGCCCAGAAAGGTTGTCCACTCTTACAAACATGTCCCCAGCACAGTGTTGTCATTAGTACACAGGACCTGCATTAAACATCTTCCATTGTATCTATCATTAATATCTTCCAGGTTGTCTTTTTTAATTTTTTTTTTTTTTTTGCGGGGGGGGGGGGGGGGGGGGGGGGGGGTGTGCATGGATTTTGCCAGGCAGCCTCCTACTTGCTCATTCACAGCTTGTCCCAAACCCTACTCACTGCCATTGACAGAATGGGGGACAAGATGTAGAAGCACTGGGCTTTCCATTGTAGCTCCCTGATATTCTTCATTCACTCTCTCCCCCCTGAATCTAAGCCAGCCACTGTAGTGTCTATCCTTCAGCCGAGTGGCATGGAGCGCAAATTTCCCTCCAAAACCTGGTACAAGTGCATCCTGGAACCAGCCAGCAGATGTCAGGGTTAAGAAAAGGCTAGTACTTCCTTCCTCCTTCCATCCACTCCTTCACATTGGACAGTTCCCCGAAGAGGTGGTGATGGAATTTCCACCACTTATCCAGAGCCCAGTTTATCTTTTCCATTCGTTTTATGGCTGACAAATTGCTCAATTTTTTTTTTTTTTTTTTTTAAAGAAAGGCCACTAAAGCTGACCTGTTCCACCTTATGCAGTTCATCGGGTTGATTTTTTAACGAACGACTTGTATACAAAAAGCTAACATTTTCAGGTTCTTTTTAAGAACATTTGGAAATATTTAACAAAGACTAAACCACATTTTGTGTGCAGATTAAAATGTCAGGTGACCAGAAGAAAGGCATGCTCGTACCTCTGTGTAAGAAAGCCACGGAGTACTTGACCTCAGCAGCGTCAGAAGGTCCGCTGTAACACAGACACAGACCTCCTGCAAAAAATGAAGAAAAGATAGTGGGAGGTTTGCCAACAAATAAAACTTGGTTCCCCAAATATGAAAATTCCACCAGACCAGACACAGAAGTGAGAAGACTTTACCTCTCCCACATGAGGAGGATATTCCTCCTCTGAAAGTATCATCCCCTCCCAACCAAGCACTGCTATGCCATACACTTCAAAAAACAGCATCCCCTACCCCCCCCCCCACTCCAATGTACCAAAAGTCACAAAAACCATCGCTCGCCACTGGCTCAGAAGCTCGAGTTGTACGGAAGACTCAGTATCAGACAGACAATCTCAACCCACTGTTGTAGATTCGTCTGCTGTACCACAGTGTCTGTCCACGAAGTTTCATCTCTTCCATACCTTCTTTGCTTGCAAAAACATGTACATTCGGGGATCGGTCTTGATAGGTATCAACTCCAAAATTCACAAGCCTGATTGCAAAGAGAAATAACATTTTCAAATAGAAAATTAAACAGATCCCCTTAGGTTCTTTTGCTCTATTTATTTTAAATTCCAAGAATACATCTGCTTAGGGAAATTGTGTGTAAAGTTACAATAGCATAAGCCAGATTAAAAATAATGAGCGAGGCAGTTTTCTTGATTTCATCACCCAAACATTCACCATTTAGCAAGGGGTGGTGCATTCAGCATCCCGAGAGAGTTAGAAAACCCCGACTGTGGGAAAGGAAAGGAGAATGCCCTAACTTTCAACATTCACACAGGGAGGATAACTGATAAAAACTATCCCTCAGCTTCTCAGTCATCCAAGGAGACAGGCAGCGTTCCTTCGTGAGCTAGGTCATCACACAGTGTTGACAAGATTCAATAGCATTTTAAATTCTGAGATTTAACTAAACCACAAAAGCAAATCTACCCTCTGGGGAAAAAAAAAAAAAGTCTCAATTTTCAGCTGCCCCAAAACTTGTCACGGCACCTGGATCATCTTTCTAACGGACTGGTTAGGAATCTCCAGGACACCAGGAACAGAACAGTGACTCTCTGATGATTTGGGTTTAGTAAAGAGAAAATAAAAAGAATTCTGATGAATTACAAAACTGGCAGCAGCAAGACGTTTCGAAACGGACTTCTGAAAGTACACCAGACACACCTCTGAAAAAAAGTTAGTAAAATATTTCCCACACAGTGGCCCTGCTTTTTTACTCTTCTATAATACACATACAGCACTGAACAAATTATATTGTCGCAGGAAAGCGGATCTGAATGAACGCCCCAAACCCTTCCAGTTTTATTGTCCATCTCAAAGCTGCCAAGTCAGCCCAAGCAATTTACCTTAATCCTGTGTCAGCCAACGCAAGGTCAAGGGGCACTTCCAGCTGTTAAAAAAAAGAAAAAAAAAAATTTTTTTTGTGTACATCCAGATTTGTAAGCTCACACTGTGTGAACGAGAAAGTCACATGCCACCAGGTCTGCTAAACCTAAGGAGGGACAACTGTCAAAGCCACTTACCCAGGTAAAGAGGTCTGGTTGAAAAATGACCTTACTCTATCCAGTTAAAAGCATGATCCTGGCTTCCATAGCAAATGCACTTTCAGCCAGGTTGTAAAGCAAGGCTCCCGGGGATATGTATAGGTCGTAGAGGGAATGTGGCTGAAGAAAATGAGTGTGCAAAAGATTACACTTTCAAAAACGTACACGAGCTATTTTACTACTGATCAGCCATGCCCCATAAATAGCAGGTAAAAAAATACAGGGATGCTTTAACTAGAACCACCAACTTTTTTTTACACTCTAGAACCACTGCTGGTGGCAGTTATGGAGTTTTAGTTATGGAGCCTAAAACACTGCTGTTTTAGGCTCCATAACTCTGGAAAAAAAAACAAACCCTAATGTTTTTGGTGCATAAATTGATGCTATTTAATAAGTACAGACAAGAATTCTGCATTTTATATATTTATTTCAATGTTTTGGTGGTACAATCTATGACAACAGTAGTTTCTTTCCTGTTACTATTATATGATTTACCATAAAGGAAATTATAGTAGATCTTTGATTTGTTGATAGTAAATGTTTTAAATTTAACAAAAAATTAGATAATAACCAAAAATCTTTAAACAAAAATGAAAACATTCACTGTGCATGTATAGTAAAATCTAAAAATAAAAGTACTAAAATACTGCACCCTAAACCAACACCAGCATTTTTTTTATCCTAAAATATTTAGGCTCCTAAGTGAAAGAAAACTAATTTTTATGGTGAATGAATTGATCCTCTGTTAGACACAAGTATCCAAGTGCAGACTGAAGTCAAAGCACCTCAAGAGATGAACCAGGATGAATAGAAATTAAGAAACTTCACCGGCACAAAATCATGCCGCCGGGGGTTCTAGGGTGTACGACATGTGGAGCAAAAACTGAAGGGGATGGGGGGGGTAAAAATTTCAGGAATCAAAAGGTATTCATAAGAGATATGAAGGTCACAGAATTGCAACCGCTGCAATCAAGCACACGGATTGTGCAAGCCTTTAAAATAGTCAACAAAAAAAAAAACAAAAACCGTGGCAGCGGTTCCAGCACATGTCCCTTACACAATTTAATTTTGGAAATTTAACTAATCTGGGTAATTTCTCTTTGGAAATTAGCTACAAAATTTTCATGTTCAAAGTGAATGTGTACTTTGCATCTACACGGGCTACTGAAAATTACTGCGACCTTCGCACAACCCTAAAATCCATTCAACTGACTTTACAGAAAGAAAATGAGATGGGATGTGAAGAAAGGAGGGGAGGGAGGGTTTAACTGGATGAGGGGATTAGACTGGGGCTGTGTTATTAGGCGGGAATAGAGGGTAGGCTAGTGTGTTTGGGACATTAGTGGATGGGAAGTCCCAAACTCAGGGCTCTTGGGTTTGGGGGCACATAAAAACTTGGGAATCTTGGGCCAAGGGGCCCTGTTTTTGTCTCTCTTGGGCCAAGATGGCACAGGCTGGGAGGCTTTCAGTTCTGCATGTCTCTAGTATGGGCTCTTGGGGCCCTAACTCAGGAGTCCTGGCTCCAGAATCCCAAACTACATCTCTTAATTTTATGATTAGGTGTGTGCTGCAGTAAAAGAAAACAAAAAAAAAAAAAAAACCACAACACAAAAAACAGTAGTAAGGATAATTTTATTACTAATTTTTACTTTGGTAATTAGTTTTACTCTTGCATTAAAACAAAATTAACGATCATTTTATCTCAATTTACTTCTAAAGTTGAGCAAACATTTTAACTATTGTAGGCTATGCTTCTCATTATCTAATTAAATAGTAGTACAGTAAAAACGAGGCAGTTAAAAAAAAAATCTCAGCACTAAATTGGCAGAGATTTTTTTTAATCAGTTTTATTACAATAGTCCCTGTATTTGTAAAAAAAAAAAAAAAAAAATTCTGTTTGAAAACAATAAAAATTTAAAATAAAAAAAAATGCTCATCTCCTGGCCATTACGAAGGTAATCTTATAACAACCCACGTATATTTTGAATCAAATTTTGTGAAAGGATAACATAGCAACATAGAAATGACGGCAGAAAAAGACCAAAATGGTCCAGTCTGCCCAGCAAGCCTCCTAAGGCAGCAAATGTCGCTCTACACAGGTTACCCCCACGTTTCTGTTAAGGAAATCCCTGGAAGACTTTGTACCACGAATAGAGTGCTATGGATCAGAACACACTCCAATGATTGATGAGTATGAATCAATATATTGCATATAATTTAAGTACAAAGACTTTACACAAAGGCATAACACTATCACCATAGCTTCCCTTCATTCCTGAGACTTCCTGGTACCAATGAGCTGATAGAGTGTCAAAATAACATTTGCTGGGAAGATCAAAGGCTAAGATATCTGGTGTCTCTTAACACCTGGGAAGATCAAATGCTAAGGACTAGTACCAATAAGCTGATAATCAGTTAAAATATTTGGTATCTTTTACCAAACGGGAGATCAAAAGACTAGTATTGAAATGCCTTCCTGGATAAAGTGCAAACTGAAACACCTAACTTGCAGAGGGATATGTAAGCATAGCATTTGCTATTTTAGTTGGATGAGCTGAAAGGACCAGATAGCGTGTCTTTTTAGGATCCCCGAGCTCGTAAAGTCTTCCAGGTTTCTATGAACACTGGCATATATACAAGGAGGACATGTAAGTGAGGTGTTCTTTGTTATTCTTTGATTAATATTCTATCTTTATTTCTGTCTCCTAGTTACCTATATTGATTTATATACAGCTTACTGTGATATTGTATTCAATGTTGATATTACTTTGCTGATTTATTATCCATATATTTACAACATTTAGTAAACTAAATGTTGCTTTACCAGATTGTGTGTAGAGTGTTCTATGGCATAATATAAAATATACCCCCATACAGCCACTGCGCACAAATGTGCACCTATACATATTTTTAAAGGGACGTACATATTTTCCATCTGAAAATAATCCCAGCAAAACAATCCACACACACTTACGCCTGCTAATTTGCATGCAGATATTTTCAAGAAAATTTAGGTGTAAACTTTTGAAAATGTAAAGTATGTATATATGTGCAAACCTGCTCCCCAACTCCACCCACTGGGAATGCCTCTGCTCACTACAGGTAAACTTACATGTACATAACATAAGAAATGCCATACTGGGTCAGACCAAAGGTCCATCAAGCCCAGCATCCTGTTTCCAACAGTGGCCAATCCAAGTCACAAGTACCCAAACATTAAATAAATCTGAAGCTATCATTGCTTATTAATTAATAGCAGTTTATGGATTTTTCTCCTAGGAACTTATACAGACCTTTTTTTAAACCCAGTTACACTAACTGCCATAACCACATCCTCTGGCAATGAATTCCAGAGCTTAACTATATGCCGTGTGAAAAAGCTTTCTTCGATTTGTTTTAAATTTCATGGATTTGTTGCTAATTTCATGGAGTGCCCCCTACTCCTATTATCGGAGAGAGTAAATTACCGATTTACATTAACTTGTTCAAGTCCTTTCATGATTTTGTAGACCTCTATCATAACCCTCTTCAGTCGTTTCTTCTCCAAACTGAACAGCCCTAATTTCCGTAGCCTTTCCTCATAGGGCAGCCGTTCCATGCCCCTTATTTTGGTTACCCTTCTCTGCACTTTCTCCAGTGCAACTATATCTTTTTTGAGATACAGCAACCAGAACTGCACACAGTATTCAAGATGCAGTCTCACCATGAAGCGATACAGAGGCATTATGACATCCTCTGTTTTATTTGCCATTCCCTTCCTAATATTGTTTGCTTTTTTGATTACCACAGTACACTGAATTGACAATTTCAATATATTACTCACTATTATGCCTAGATCTCTTTCCTGGGTGGTAACTCCTAAGATAGAACCTAACATTGTGTAAATATAGCAAGGGTTATTTTTCTCTTATATGTGTCACTTTGCACTTGTCCACATTAAATTTCATCTGCCATTTGGAAGCCCAATCTTCCAGTCTCACAAGATCCTCCTGCAATTTATCACAATCTGCTTGAGATTTAACTACTCTGCATAATTTTGTGTCATCCGCAAATTTGATCACCTCACTCATCGTAACCCTTTCCAGATCATTTATAAATATATTAAAAAGCACCATTACAAGTACAGATCATACAGGCCATGCACGTGGCAAGCTCACTTGCATATCAGATAAGCAATTTTATAACAGCCCACTTCCAAGAGTAAAGCACTGTTTTTACCTGTGGTGATGCCTTTGTATTTTTGAGCTATGCGAATCTCTCTCTCATATCCCCCCTATCATATCCAAAGAAGATATATTTAGGTTTCTAAGACCTAGCTGATAGGGCTAATGATGCAGACCCTGCCTTTAAGAAGATAAGATATGCCATGCTGGGTCACACCAGCATAAGTCCCTGACAGTGCCAGCACCTGGCAGATACTAATAGGAAAGTCCATTCCATTCTTCTCACTCCCAGGAAGTAAGCAGTAGAAACATCAAAGTCTCTCTGGCTAATAGTTATTTATAGCCTGACCCCCTCAACCTGGTCCAGACTTCTTTTTAAATTCAGCTGCACATTCTCTGCCATCAAGTTACATAGCTTAATTGTGCATTGAAGTAAAAAAATACTTCCTTAAATTTGTTTTAAATCTGCCACCAATTAGTTTAATGAAGTGTCCCTTAGCTCTAGTTTTATCTGATAAGAGGAAATCAACTGTACCTTATTTACTTGATCCACACTACACAATTTTATGTCCGTGTCACTCTGGAGATGTGGTCTCCATAATTGGACACAATACTGAAAATGAGTTTGAACCAATCATCTGTACAGAGTTATCACGTCCTTTTTTCTTATTGGTTAAACCTTTTTCCCTTGGTACTCTAGCAACCCACTGCTTTAATTACACTGGTTGGATGCCCAGAGGTCAGAGAACAAATCATCCCCAGAATCTCTCTGTTGCAGGAATCAGTACTTCAGTTCCATCACTGTCTCCTTCCCAGGGTTTCTGTATCCCAAATGCATAGCTGCCCTCTTTTGGTGCAAAAATATTACCTACCACACTCTTGTCTACTAAAGGTTATTTATTTTTAATTAATGTATCAAGGCCATTCATTAATGCAGAATTCATCTAGAACATCTGTATTTGGAGGGTGCAAGAAAATTTAAAGCAAATTCTCATCTCAGATCACTTTTCTAACAATCAAACAGACCCAAATAATTTTTTTTAAATTACTGTATTTCTAGTACTGTAGCATGAACTCGCATTTACTTTCTAGGGCTTTCTATCAGGTTTCACTTTTATTTTTTTATGGGATTTTGCCACTTGAAGATCACACTAAGGTATTAGAGCTGTTCTTCCTGGAGGGAAATGACAGAAGTAAGGCAAAGCTGCTCTGTACTAATCAGTTGGAGCACAATTTTCAAAAAATGTTATTTACCTGGGTGAAAAGACTGTCTGGAAATTGCCCACCCTTAACCCAGATGAAAAAATATTCACGGGGTTCCACAGCACACATACTTTTAGCCTGTTTAAGAGGGGGATGGGGAGTGTTTTGAGTGGGGTTAGGAAACAGTACACTGCAATTTTCAAACACACATATGCCTTTTATTTCCCTACCAAAATGTAGCCTGTACAAAAAAAAAAAAAATCAGGTGCAAAGTCTGTAGGCAATTTTCAAAAGGGAAAAATATACCTCCTGAATTTTCCCTTTGAAAATCTGTGCAAAGTCCATGGGTAAAAAATATCCATGGATTCTGCACCAGCCTGGGCTATTTTGAAAACTGCCCCCATTAGATTTACTAAAATCTCATGCACAGCACTTACCAACTCTTTAAAATTTTGATCAGGATAAAACTGGATACACTTTAACAGAGGCTTTGAATCCTGAAATTGGAGGAGAAAGAGACAAAAAAATAAAACAATTGATTAAAACTGAGCTAAAAGCATTCTAGCCTACCGACACCCAGAGAATACCCTCTGTACAGAAGTCACAGCTGGTTCTGCTATACAGACGTTTTTGAACATTAATAAGAATGCATTATGAAATACAACTACTATAGCAAAGGAAAGGATCAAACATACAGGTCTTTCTGTAAAGTACATAGGGTAATGGTGATTGTTCTGCCTCCGCAATGTATGTATATACAGTACATTATGCTGCTTCCCTGTCTTATCTTACAATTGCACAGCTTAGATTCTCTGCATGTTGTTGAGCTTTCCTTATTAGTTATTGATTGGATCTGTTCCTCTGCCTATATTCTCTTGCTTATTCCTCTTGGTCTTTTCCTCCTTGAAATCCCTGGGAGACCTTACCTCCTGCTGAAATTTCAATATGGAACTGGCTCTTGACAAGCTTGCAACTTTCCTGAATCCTCTGCAGGCTCTTGGAAGCATCACTTTTTACCTTCTCTCTCAACTATTTCCCTCCGACTGCTGGTTTCTGCAATTCACTGGTAGCTAGAGTTTCCTCTACAGCTACAGTCATCTGCCTTTCACTGAGCTCTCAGAGTTTCTCATCACAGCTGTCTATTGTCTGTGTAGCTATCTTCAATACCATACCATTTGAGTAAGTGTCAAATTATCATTTAATAAATGTTTTGGAATTAAGATCAGAATTCTGAGTTTGGGAAGCAAAAAAAAAAAAGGAAGAGGTATAACATTCTGTATAGGCTCTCAGATAGTACATTGGGAGCTGAGGAAAGAATGATCTATCTTGAAGAAATATGTTTACCTTCTAAGTGAATATTGGTTTCATTTTATTCATCATTTTTATTTAAACACCTTCCTCCTCTCCCTCCCCAAACATGGATACCTAGCTGGCTCAGGAGCTGGTAAGGAAGCCTCCTCTCAGACTAAACCTTTCAGTGTCCTGTTTCCACCAACAGTGGCTACTATTACCTTCCCTCCCCAGATCTCAAAGTGCATCATCTCCAGAAAATGCAACCCAAACCTGGTAGACAAGACACTATCAAACCATGAAAATCTCCCTTTATCATTAAGATCATTTCACTTCTGAGATGAGTTTTTGACAGGTCCACCTAGTTAGCCATTTCCCCTGTTGGAGGATCTACATAAAGTGAAGTGCTTCAGTGTAGACTCTCGTCAGAAGCTCATGTAGGCAAAGACTAGGTGGGCAGCAAGTCTCCGCTGCAGAAATGGCAAGGAGACCAAGAGAGGAGAAAATGACTTACTGCATAACCCATCAGCTTTCACATTTAGACTGCACAAAGCTTCATCCCATCCAAGCAATTTGTCAGCCAGAGAGAGAAAAGGGGGGGGGGGGGGGGGGGGAAAAGAGAGAGAAGGTAAGAACTGATGGAGCCAGACCATTGGCTATCAAATTCCTCCCTCTGAACGGGGCAAAACCAATCGAAGGCCACAGGTTCATCCCTACTAGATGGTTAAGGTGCAAAGTTTGCACCTTAACCATCTGCAAGTGAATGACTGCAGGTGGCACACTGTATTAAGTACCACTGATACAGTAAATCTTTTCTTCTCAGTCTCCATCTGCTGGTTGGGGAGAAAAAAAAAAAGTCAGGACCGATCTGGAGGATAAGGAATTGGTAACAGAAAACTTCATGATTGTGTTGTAAGGACAAACCAGTCACCCTAAAAGGAATATGCAAACTGAACCAAACTGAGTGAAGACCTAACACAAGATAGAAGTTGAGCCAAGTGTTGGCCCTTGCAGTTTTAATGTGAATGCCAGTGAAAACTGCACTGAAAAGAATAAACCTGCTATTTTTCATATAAAACAATTTGCCATCACCGTAAAATATAGCTGGACACAACCTTGTTGAGCCTTGACAAACTTTGTATCCAGTCATAAGGCGCAACCCAGTTCACCAAATGTCCTTTAGTTCAGGTGAGAATCTACTTATACGTACCAGTTAAAAAAGTCGCATCAGAAATCCACCAATCCTATGCCAGTGAACTGCGGCAATATCCCATTAATATCAACTTTTGGATCCTATGCATATGTATGAAGTCCTGTTGAGAAGAAGCCTTAAAGGGTGGCTGAATAACCAAGAAAAAAAAAACCCTATCTTTTTTTTACTTTAGACTTCAAATCTTCTTTAATTTATGATTTTGCAACATGGGAAACTTTTAATGAAGTTCTGGTGAAGACCAGAACTGTGAAGGACTTCAAAGGGGCGTGGGATAAACACTGTGGATCCATAAAGTCAAGAGGCCGCCAATGAAGAGTGGGTGACTTGCCAGAATGATGGCTACTGCCTGGAGACAATACCCTTATTCAATAAACATACACATGCTTACTGTGACTCCAACATCGCTCTAAGCTTCAACAGCAAGAGGAAATGTGGAAAAAAGGATTTGCACTCACAAAGAGGGGAGTAGCTGGCTTGTTACGGCGGTTACTACCCCAAACCAAATAAGCCTGATACTTCACTTTCGATGCATATCCAGCATGGCTCTCTGCTTCAACGGCATGGGAGAAAAAAATCTGATACTTCACGCATATCCAGCATAGCTCCCTGCTTCAACGGCAGGGGAGAAGAAAACCAACCAATAAGGGCTGTATAACATAGTCTGGGTAAAACAAATAAGCATGGGTGTAGCTTGCTTATTGCGGCGGTTACTACCCCTACTACCCCTAACTAATCAAGCTAGATATTTCACTTGGATGTAGCTCCATCACTGCTCTCTACATTAATGGTGGGGGTGGAAGGGAAATAGAACCAAGAGCTAAGAGAAACAGATAAGTATGAGAGAAAAAATGTGTGAAGCTTGCTGGGCAGACTGGATGGGCCGTTTGGTCTTCTTCTGCCGTCATTTCTATGTTTCTAAGCTCAAGCCTAAGCTACCAATCAGCCTTATCCTGCTCCATGAACTTTGGAATACCCGCCTAATCCATTTGCACAAACCTTTGCAAGCCAAGACAATCTTAGCTGCTGCCTGCAGAAAACTTACAGAACTTCTGTAAGCACTCTGGGTCCACCACCCTGGGACTGTGGTGTTAACCTGTCACTTTTCAGCCACGAGCTCAAGTGGCTGCCTCCATGCCAGAGATAGGACTCTGATCTGATTCTCCAGGGACTACATGATTGTAGCAAAGAGAGAGAGAGCCTGAGACTGTCCCTGAGATGTCTTTGAGCACTCCTAATCAGCGTAAGATTAATTGACTAAATTACTACCTTAAGTTGGGTAATTAACTGGCAATCCATTTGTCATGAGCAAGTTAATTTTGGGCTAGACGCAGTTGATTTTCATAACCTTTGCAACAAGTGTAAGAACATAAGAACATGCCATACTGGGTCAGACCAAGGGCTCCTTCAAGGCCAGCACCCTGTTTCCAACAGTGGCCAATCCAGGCCATAAGAACCTGGCAAGTACCCAAAAACTAAGTCTAATCCATGTTACCATTGCTAATGGCAGTGGCTATTCTCTAAGTCAATTTGATTAACAGCAGGTAATGGACTTCTCCTCCAAGAACTTATCTAAACCCAGCTACATTAACTGCACTAACCATATCCCCTGGCAACAAATTCCAGAGTTTAATTGTGCGTTGAGTGAAAAAGAACTTTCTCTGATTAGTTTTAAATGTGTTACATGCTAACTTAATGGAGTGCCCCCTAATCCTTCTATTATCTGAAAGAGTAAATAACTGATTCACATTTACCCATTCTAGACCTCTCATGATTTTAAACATCTCTATCATATCCCCCCCTCAGCCGTCTCTTCTCCAAGCTGAACAGCCCTAAACTCTTTAGTCTTTCCTCATAGGAGAGCTGTTCTATCCCCTTTATCATTTTGGTCACCCTTCTCTGTACCTTCTCCATCACAACTATATCTTTTTTGAGACGCGGCGACCAGAATTGTACACAGTATTCAAGATGCAGTCTCACCATGGAGCGATACAGAGGCATTAAGACATTCTCTGTTTTATTCATCATTCCTTCCTAATATTGTTTGCTTTTTTGACTGCTGCAGTACACTGAGTTGACTGTTTTTCCTGGGTGGTAGCTCCTAATATGGAACCTAACATCATGTAACTATAGAACGGGTTATTTTTCCCTATATGCATCACCTTGCACTTATCCACATTAAATTTCATCTGCCATTTGGATGCCCAATTTTACAGTCTCACAAGGTCCTCCTGCAATTTATCACAATCCACTTGTGATTGAACTACTCTGAATCATTTTGTATCATCTGCAAATTAGGTTACCTTCCTTTCCAGATCATTTATAAATATATTGAAAAGTACATGTGATTTATTCTGTTAAACTACAAACTTAAAAAACAATATCTACCATATATAAAACCACTGTACATTTTATGCTGCTACAATAAAAATTATCTGCCTCAAGAAAGGTGTAGACATTCTGCTCTCTTTACATGAACTTAGACTGTATTTTATCTTATTTAAACATGTCAGATAACCATGTAGAACTCATTCCTTATAGTCTCCTGCAGTGCATGATAAATAGCCATTGCATGTATCTTGCAGAGGCTCAAGTTCTCAGCAAACACTTGTACGGCTCATGCAGGTCTCTTGGTGGTGTACGCTCACACTGTACACTTAAGCACTGCCACCGGTGCCCATCTCAATCCTAATGGTTCTACTGAGAAAATCACTGGTGATAAGAATAAATCAGCATAATCTAGTGTCCACAAAAATTGAATTCCAAACATTAAAGCAACCCTCTCATAATTAAAGTCACTTTGCTTAAACTCTGCCTTTAAACTACCCATACAACATAATTTCAAGGACATGATGGCTTTTAAGTTGAGACTGTTAATGAAAATTGGCTTTCTGCTGGAATTGATAATGGATTTTGAAACTCAAGCTTTGATCTTTTTCTCAGTGGCATCCACCAACTAATCAAATATAGGACAATATCACAAAGAAAGAATACAGCAGTAAAATCGTATGAACATTGCTGAGACATTCACATTATATTTTAATGACAAGACTGCAACTGTGAAAAATAGTATTCTGAACACAGTCACTGATAGCCTTGACAATTTAATTTCTAATAGCCCAATTTATGAACATTTTGAACCAGTTTCTGAATCAGACACCATACATATTATCAATAATATGAACTCTTCCTTCAATCTTCTTAACCCTTGCCCTACAGCACTCCTGAAAATGCTTAAGTCTGATACTTCTCTCATCTCCAATTTCATCAACTCCTCTCTAAAATATGGCTCCCTTCCTGATTCCTTGAAATAGGCATCAGTCCACCTTATAATTAAAAAAAAGCTTCTGCCGACCCAACTCTTTTTTTCTAGTTACCGGCCCATTTCTTCTTTACCTTTCATGGCAAAAATGTTAGAAACAGTTCTTCACCAGCTTAGTGACTTTGACTCAAACAACATACTTTATCAATACCAATTTGGTTTTAGAAAGCACCACAGCACTGAACTACTTTTACTTTCAAGCTTCGACATGGTGAGACGGGGCATTGATCGGGGTACAGCTTCTCTTGATATTTCTTCTGCATTAAACACAATAGATCACCAAATTCTTCTTTCTAGACTGCGCTATTCAGTTCTGTTCTATCCTGGTTCACCTCATACCTTTCTAAAAGGGCCCAACAAGTCCATATTCATTCCCATTCCTCCTCTTTGGCTTCCCTTGGTTCTGGTGTCCTCCAGGGTTCTGCGCTCTCAGCAGCCCTGTTCAATATTTACCTAATACTTTTATGCAGGGTCCTAGCCAACTTAGGGTCCATTACAAATTTTATGCTAATGACAGAGTTCTTTTTTCCCCCCTCAAAAAAACATCGGCTCAGACAGAATTATTTCTTTTTTCTTGTCTCAACTATTCAAGGATGGCTTAATCAAAATAAATTAGAACAATATCTCAAAAAACGGAAAATATCTTATCACACTTCCAAATCCCAAATACTCCAACTAACTTCCAATTTGATAATCAGACCATTATTTTCTCCCAAAATGTCCATAACCTCGGAGTCATCATTGATTCTGCCCATTCCATGCCTGATCAGGTCAGAATGATCACTCAATTCTCCTTTTACAAATTAAGACTTCTTCGCCATCAGAAACCACTCTACCACAGTTGATTTTCGTTGTTCTATAATACTTATTTTCTAGTACAGAGACAGACTACTGTAACTTTCTCTTCATTGGCCTCCTCACAGGAATCTCAACACATAATCACAGCACCCCTGTGCTTGAATCCATCCTTTGGTTCCCAATATCATACCGTATCCAGTACTAATTGGCATGATCATACACTCTTCCATTCATAATATTCACTTCTCCCTGGATCTCATCTGTATTAAAAATTCATGCCCCCGCTAGATCATTAAGATCTTCAAATCAAACCCTCCAAGATGTTCCTTCCCAAAAATAGTCCATCTTGACAAAACAAGAGAACGTGCATTTTTTTTTCAGCAGGCCCTCTTCTCTGGAATACCTTACCAAAACAACTGAGGAACCTCCATGAAAGAAATTTCTTTAAAAAAGCCCTAAAAAAATATCTATTCAAAAAAACAATGTTGAATCAGGCTAGCAACATATAGTCTCCCTTGCCTCTTTCACCCTTAGCTTCATCCAGTATAAGTATCACTTTGCTGACAGAGTTACAAACTTGTATTATATTCCTAACACACTATGTTTTATTGTAATGTTGCTTTTTAACTGTTACTTAGTGTGTTTTATTGTACCCTGCCCTGAACATAGGAAGAGCAGGTTAAACATGTTTTAAAATAAATAATAAATAAAATAAATACCTCTAACATTTCCATCCAACCGGGCCAGACTAAGACAGAGAAATGAAATGGCCATGTATATATGCAGAGAAAACCTTGAGAACATAAGAAATGTCGTACTGGGTTAGACCAATTCTCCACTGAGCCCAGTAATCTGTCTCTGACAGTGGCCAATCTGGGTCATTAGAAAGTACCCAAAAAATCCTAATGGAGAGATTCCTTCCCTGTCGCTCACTTGCAGAAGTAAGGGCAGCAATCTCTTAACTTTGACTAATTGTTATGGACCTCTTCCTACAGAAACTTGTTAAAACCTTTTTTAAACCCATCCATATTACATAAGAACAAAAGATTTTCCATAGTGGGTCAGACCAAGGGTCCATCAAGCCCAGTATCCTGTCTCCAACAGTGGCCAATCCAAGTCACAAGTACCTGGCAAGTACCCAAACATTAAACAGATCCCATGCTACGAATGCCAGCAACAAGCAGTGGCTATTCCCTATTGATTAATAGAAGTTTATGGACTTCTCCTCCAGGAACTTATCCAAACTTTTTTTTTTTTAAACCTGGCTACTCTAACTGCCTTAACCACATCCTCTGGCAACAAATTCCAGAGCTTAATTGTGCACTGAGTGAAAAACAAATGTTCTCCAATTTATTTTAAATGAGCTATTTGCTAACTTCATGTGGTGCCCCCCTATTCCTTATATTATCCAAAAGAGTAAATAATCATTTCTTATTAATTAGTCTTCAAAACATCCTCAAGCAACAAACACCACAGCTTAATTGTACATTGGCTGAAAAAAAGCAAAAATTTCTTAAATGTGTTTTAAATTTGCTACCAGTAAGTTTCACAGAGTCTTGTAGTCCTAGAGCTACATGAAAGAGTGAATAACCATTCCAAGGAGTGAAGTACAATGATTTCAATATTTTTGTTGCTTCGTTATTTATTTATTCGTTTTTATATACCGACGTTCAATATGGCATATCACATCGGTTTACATATGAACTCATGGAATAATAGGACAACAGTATCCTGTTATTCTTACATAGTAACAACAAACCTTAATTGACAAAATGAAACTTATGTTGGTATACATTTAAACATTTTAACTTGATTTAACTAATTGGAGTTTTGTATGAATTTCGTAGGGTGGTTGATGAGGGGTTGAGGGCGTTAAGGAGATTGGAGGGGGGGGGGAAGGGCAGGGAGGGTGAAGAGTGGTCAGGAGGTGTCATAAGTGTGCAGGCTGGAAGGCTTTCTGGTATAACCAAGTTTTTATGTTAAAGGAACATCTTGCTTTAGAATTTCAACAAGTCGATGGGAATCGCAAAGTTAAGGAAAATGCAACATCTACCAGTAATCTGAAATCTGATACGCTCATTTAAGATACCTTTGAGAAACATTTTATTTGCTACAGCTTCCAGTTTTCAATGTTAAAATCAAAGGGCTTTCTCCACTAAGGGTTTTCATAGTATTAAGAAAATGATTAAAAAATAGGTGTATTTCTGACTAATGGTCTTGCTAAAAGTAATCAAATGAGGCTTTTTTGTCCATGATTTGGCATCTGAAGTTGTCTCTTCTTAAAACAAACATTTTTTGAGGGGGTTTGTTGGATATTCAGATTGCATTTGGGTGCTCTTATTGTTCTTTGGTTCCCAAGCCTGATAAGGTCTTCCTGTAACTCCTCACAGTTTACTCATGTTTTAACTACTTTGAATAATTTTGGTCATCACACTCATTGCTCCCTTTACCAGATCATTTATGAATAAGTAAAACATTTGTCCCAATATGGATCAGTAACGCATGCCACTTTTTACCACTCTCCACTGGGAAAATGACTATGTACTCCTACTCTTTGTTTCCTAGCCTTTAACTAGGCTCCATTCCACAAAAGGACCTTGCCAGTTATTCAATGACTTTTTAAATTTCCTCAGGTATTTCTCATGAGGGACTTTGTCAAATGCCTTCTTGAAATCCAGACAAACTATATTGACCTAAGCTGTGATGGGAATTTATAAGCCAGGCATATAAGGGCCATCCAGATTGTTTGGTGGCAGCACCGTGCAGAAGATCCTTGAGATAGGTTTTCTGCTCCTCATGTTGATTGGGGATGCTCTGGAGGCAGTGCTTACAGCTCCTGAGGGAAGGGAGACATGGTCATCGCTGAAAGACAACATCTAGTGGTTGGATTCAGGGCCCATGATTGCAGGTTCCAGAAGGGACACTAGTGCATGCCATCCAGCCAAGGATTGAAATTGCAAGGACTAGACTAGGTATATTTGGTGGTGGGGGGTAGGGTTGGGTTGGGGGGGGTTGAAGGTATAAAATAGGGAAAACTGCCCAGGTGATTGCCTATGAGGGCTCATGGTGCCAGATCCCAGCCCAATTGGAAGCTCAAAAGCAACAGGAGTAAACCGCTGGATCAAAATAAAAAGGGTATAGAGAAACATTTATGCTGGAAATCCATAAAACAAAGATGACGATGTCTTAAAAGTCATGTTAATAACTACAGACTTAGTAGTTTAGCTGTAAATTAGCACATTATTTCTGTACAGTGAGAAGAGAAAGGATAACATGAGCTATGTGGGGGATTTTTCACCTTTGAAATAATATAGAATAGTCTTTGTCCCAATATATCCCATTGTGCCCAAATGAAATCTTCGGCCACTCTGTCTTTTGGGAGCTGACCGCAGTGCTGAAGTAGCTGAAAAAGAGAAAGAGCAGGACACAAACTTTGTATAGTGATGGAGGGCATCAGCTGCTAACTTTACAAAAAAAAAAAAAGAGGCAAGTAAAGCCACCACCCAGCCTCTGAAAAAGCATGAGATTACTCTGGAGGGGGGGGGGGGGGGCGGGGAAGAGACCCTTTTTACTTTCCCCATGAGCAGCAGACCAGCAGGGATGTGATAGCTCAGGGTTTTCTGGAGGTTTCATCAGGGGAGGTTAGCTGCGGTTGAGAAGCCTGATGTTATTCAGTTCAATTTCACCAACCCTCAGGAAAAGTAACAATTTTTTTTTTTTTTTAATTCTTACCACTCCGCATCCTTCTTCAGTGACATCACTGATGTGAAATTGTTCAATGTCTTTAAAAAATGAAATATACAGACATATGAGTTTCTTTTTAAATATGGTTATATAACTAAGTAGAGTGGCATTAGGGGAATACCCAAACAGCATTACAAAATCAATAACAGAATTTGTTAATACACAGAGTGCAAGAGGCTTTTAAGCCAATCAAATTGCTCCAAACGCTGGCATATGCGATAAAAAAGTTTAACACAAGGCAACAGGAAAGACAGACAGTGTCTCTCTCATGAACGATACCTTTACCTTATATCCAAGGCCTTAATTAGGCATTTTATCTCTGGGGGTAGACATCCACATGTGTGTCCCCCTGTACCCAACCCTTATCCCCAGTTTTTTCTTCACACTCTCCCCTCTTCCCCCTCCAACCTGGACGATAGAAGGACACAGTGGCACTCCTTCTGGCTTTTCCACCCACTGCCAGGCCACACTTGCATTTCAGTCATTTTTCCTCCACCAAAAGGCTTTGCGTCCTGGGTGGCTGCTCCTCTAACCCACCTCTAGTTACAGTTCGTAAATGCTTGTAACACTGCCCCCCCTTTTCCCCCTCCCCCCAGTGCTGCCATGCACAGGTGGATCTTTCAGCTGTAGGAGGTGAGTGAGCTGGCCCCTCTGGCAAATTTAAAAAAAAAATACTCTTTTCATAAAACTCCAAATAATTTAATACACAACTTTCAAGAGGTACATTTTATTCTATAAGAATGTTAACTTATCTTGAGAAATTCTGGACTGACAGAATAACTTGCTTTTCTTGACTCACGGTCCTCTCACCCAAGGTAGATTTGTAATCCGATAATAAGAGGTTCTGTCCCACAACATATGTTCACCTGCGTAACAGTCACAGTATGTCCTCACTTGCATGGAACCCATGACGATGCTTTCGGATGCAACTCTACAGGCTGGGGGTGGGGACACTCGGTTTAGCACAATACAAGGCCGCAACAGGAAAGCCTGGGATAGGAAACAAGGGGAACCTAGACCTAGGAAGGCAAACTGAGAAATCCTCAAATGCCATAAAGCAACTCTGGTTTTCAAGGTATCTGCAAACAAGGGGCAACGAGATTTATCCAACATAAAAACAGACTTAGTGTTTCGGTAATCCTGATAAACCAGGCATGCCTGTCACGTTCGAGAGCTGTAGTTCAACATCTATGGCTTAGAACAATGACACCGCAGAAAAGGAGAAGGAAGCAAAGAGCCCAGCCAGCATTCCATGCACAGGCCACGCTTAAAAACAAAAGCTCTTTTTATAATTGTGCCGGGCTTCATTAAGATGAATAGGAGCCCTCGCAGAACCTCGGGGGAGGAACTGCTATGACAGATGTGCAGTTCACTTCCTATGAAGAGGTATTCATAAGATATGACAGAGAGAAGTGCAGAAGGGTTTGAAACTCCAAGACAACAACCCAGGCATAATTTATTGGGGTTTTTTTTGTTTTTTTTTTAATAAAGTCAGATTGAGAAAAGAAAGAAGGAATAAAACCGAGTATTCTGGGTGGAGCTCCAGGAATGGAAGGGACCAGGGCTCCATCCCCAACGAACGCACTCCAAGGCTTAGTAAAGGCAGGGCCAGGGAAGAGGCCATGGACAACCAAAAGAGAGGCCTAGAGAACGAAGGAGCAGACGACCCCGTAAATCAGATACGTTGGCGGCAGCAGAAGACAAGTTGAGCCAGACCGCTAACTAGGAGGCAGTCACACCAACGTGAAGGGTCAGCCGGTAAAGCAGAGTCCAAAAGGGCTCCTAAGAGCTGCCGGAGGCCTACCCAGCCGCTGAGGCGTCTTCATGTTTCCAGACATTCATCCGCAGTGAGAAAGCCAACCTACCAACTAAGGGACAAGTTAAAACATGCTTACCCAAAACACAAGCAGCTTTTGAAAATACCTCCGCCCCCCAGAGATGAGTAAAATTCCGTGCACTGTGACAGTGCATGTACTTTTAGCCATGGCAAAAAAAAAAAAAATGGACAGGACTGGGGAGCAGGCTGACTACAAGACAGTCTCTCCCACGTGTGTGGAATATGCTTCAGATCTAAAAGAAAAGGGTCCCTGACTAACACATTACTATCAGATCATAACTTTAAGGAGCTCTGTCCCTCTAACCCTATTCTTCAGCATCAGCAGCTTCTCTCTGGAATTCAGGATATAAAACAAATACAGGTGCTCAGGGAGTTGGTTATCCAAAAAATATAAAAAAAGTGGTTAAAGCTAGTGCTTACCTTGTTATACATGGGACAAACACTATTTCACAGACTCTCGATTTGAGAGTTACACTTAATAAGAATTCTGAACAGGATAAAGGATGTACAGTTGTCCAAATTCAAATTTTTTTTTAAGTTTGCCATGTGTCCGGTATAAGTAAGCATCACCTGCTTCCTGTTTGTGGATTCTTTTCCTTCCGTTTTAGACTATAGACACAATGCAAGAGATGATTTAGGCCAACTCAGAACTTAGGGCTGAGTAAATATGAAAACCTGAACACAAACTGTACTGAGAAACTTCGAAGCAACATTCAAATCAAGGCTTACAAAACAGTTTAACGAAGGGTAACCAAATTGACTCTTAAACAGTAGCAGTTCCATTCACCAGAAAAAGTCTCTCCTGGACGTTGGAAATGTTTTATTCTTTCCAAAAAGGAGAATTCAATACAATTGTTCTTTACAGTGCCAGCTTTTGCTTCATTAATATTATTTGTCTGGTTAACTTTTAGAGTTAGCCGGACAAAAGCTAAGATCTGAATATTTCCCCTTGCCGAGCAGATAAATTGTGTGTGCATAACAAACGCACACAAAGTTTATCCAGATAAAAAGAGCTGGTGCTGGAACCATTCTAGGACGGAGCTAAACCTTAGCCGATGAGCACTGTCCAGTGAAAGTTAAACACGCAAGCCTGATTGGAAAAAAAAACAAAAAAACACAGCTGTCCTAAAAGTTATCCAGAAAAAGTTATGCTCATAACTTTATCCAGCAGCAGACTTATGAGTGTAAGTTCTGCTGAATATCCTGATAAAGTCACATGCACCACTTTACCAAGATAAACTTACCCACTCGCCGACTGATCTCATAGAATGTAACGGGACATAAGGACCTTAGGGACCATCAAGTTTGCCCACTTTACTTCCTGGTATAATGCCGTAGATGCCAGCTGATCTTGGGCTGTCCACTCACTTCTTCACAAACAGGGATCCTCTGTATTTATCCCATACATTTAGGTATTTCCCAACTAAAAATAAGTTATTTGGAGGTAAACCTTTGCTTCATTCTAAATAAGTGGCAATATTTTACCAAGCATGCAAAACGCAACTCGTTTCTTACTGCAGGAATTATTCTGCAAAAAAACTTTAACCAATCTAGGCCTCCTACAGAGCGAAAAAAAAAAAAGTTGGAAAATTGTATACTTCACACTTACAGGGCAAGACGATAGCATGTATCTCCCGCCCCTGTTGGCAGACTCAAGCAAGTCATCCTGATCCAGCAGCTGCTGCAGCTCCACATCCACAACACACCAGCGCAAATCCAAACCCACTCAGTTGTGTAACTGGTTCCCCACCTCCACTGCCACCAATCCTTGTCTGCTGCCTGCTCTTACTACTGCTGCCTATGGGTTGGGACAGTGTGAGCCCCCTCCATCTCCCAGGTGTTCTGGTGGGCAATGAAATGACGGATGAGGAAGTAGCCCCCGCCCGCCCCAGTCCCACACTGGGCCTAGAAAGCGATGGGGGGCAAGAGCAGGTGATAGCAGCCAAGGAGGAATGGCAGCAACAGCAGCAGTAGGGAGTCCGTGCACAGTCAGGTGGGTTTATAGAAATGACGGTAGAAGACCAAACGGCCCATCCAGTCTGCCCAGCAAGCTTTCACACTTATTTTTCTCATACTTATCTGTTACTCTGACAGCTGAGGTCAGGGCCCTTATTAGTAACTTTTTGGTTCTAATTTCCTTCCACCCCCACCACTGACGTAGAGAGCAGTGCTGGAGCTGCATCAATGTGAAGTATCAAGCCTAATTGGTTAGGGGTAGTAACCGCCGCAATAAGCAAGCTACTCCCATGCTTATTTGTTTATCCAGACTATGCAATTCAGTCCTTGCTGGTTGTTGTCTGACTGTAAATCCTCTTATCTTCATTCCCCCCCTGCCACTGAAGCAGAGAGCTACGCTGGATATGCATTGGAAGTGAAGTATCAGGCTTATTTGGTTTGGGGTAGTAACCGCCGCAACAAGCAAGCTACTCCCACGCTTATTTGTGAATGCAAATCCTATTTCCCCACATTTCTTCTTGCTGTTGAAGCACAGAGCAATGTTGGAGTCGCATTAACCGTGTGCATGTTTATTGACTAAGGGTATCAATCACCAGGGAGTAGCCGACATTCCCGCAAGCCACCCCCATGCCTCTTCATTCACATCCTCTAGACTTTATGGATTCACAGTGTTTATCCCACGCCCCTTTGAAATCCTTTCCAAAGAGACTCAGTCAGGCACAACTGCTACAGACATGGAGGAGGGGGGAGTTAAGAGGGGGTGGGAGGGGGTTCAGGGGACACACTCTCTCCTCCTTGCACCCCCTATTCCACGGTCTCTCCCCTTCTCCCACCTTGGTGACTATGAAAAAGAAAACACTGTCAGAGCCAGCCTCAATTGCCATCTCAGCCTGACAAAATTAATTAACTAATCGCTACTTCGCATGGGGAAAATTGTCAGGGAAATTTACGTGCACACTTTTCAAAATGAAAGAAAAGCATTGCATATAAAATGCAAACCCTGCCCAAAAATTCTCCCCTCGGTAATGCCTCTCCCCAATGTCCTTAAAATTACGCATGCACATATTGGCCAAGCAGGATCATTTCCGCAGGTAAAGCAGTGTTTTAACTGCAGGAAGTGCCTTTGAAAATTACCCTCCCTATGCACAGCGATACATTTCCTAGAGCCCACTATTTCTGGAGATACTCACATCTGTCCTCTGAAATTAATAAGAGGCGACTTTGTGGAAACTGAACCATCTCAGCTGGGTACAAAAACTGTAGTTTGAAAAAAATAATAATAAAATGTATAAGTAGTGATCCTCAGTTACAACATTGACAAGCACAGATTAGTGCTGATATTTTAAAAGGGAAGATTTTACAACTGCTCTGTCATGTAATCATCTGAAACAAATACTAATTATCCATATTTTTTTCATGGCAGCATTCATTTTTCTAAATCTTTTTTTTCACTACTGTCATCTTACAACTAATTCATTATCTTATACCTAAAACCTTAAACAGCTTAAAGCCATCAGTCATTCTTTTGCTGAATGTCAGAATGACATGTGGTTTTGACCTATATAGTCCTTGATGGTTCAGTACACTCCTAATACACTCACTGGAGGAAAATATGGAAGAGTGGGGGTGATAGAAACATTCAAATATTCAGCAGGCTTCAAAAAGATTTACAGAAAAACGAAATGTTCCATAGATAAGTCATTTCCAGCACAAGGAATCAGGATATGAAACAAGTTAAAGCTAACAGTCACATTTTCAGCTTGGACATACTGCAGGACCACATTGACCAAATATATCTCTTGCATCTTAAAAATCATAAATACACTTTATAGATTAATACGTAAAACCGAAGATACAAAAGCCTATAGTATTCACCAACCTAATCAGATAAAACCAATACAAGTGGTATAAAAATACATTTATAGGTTTATTTAAACATCCACTACCAAAAAAATATTTTCTAATTATGCATCAAAATATGATATAACAAATGTCCAATTTCATTCACTCATACTAGTGTCCTAATTAGAGGTCCTAGGTAGTTTTCAAAGTGCAAATCAGCTAACCATGAACAAATAGATATTCTTCCCCAGGGTTATTTAACGCCTTCTTCAGTGTATACCCAGGCTCAGGGTATCCTGTAAGAGCTGCCAAACTTCAAGAATTGGCAGAACGGTGCCCTGGGTCCAGATGTACCCTGATGATAGCTTAAATGATTTCAGGGAAGTATATCTTTTTGCTCTCAGTTGATTTGCACAGTGACTCTTTGGGATGAATTTTCAAAGAGTTGCATGCATAAAAATGACCATATAGGCATGTAAGTAGCATCTGAGGTACATGCTATTTTATAAATATCAAACATACACATGTATTTTTGCTTTCACACACACACATATGAGTGTATAAAAGGGAGTGGTCTAGGGTCATTCGGTGCTGGGTCCACATTTATGCATGAAAGTTGCTATTTTAAAAGATACACATGTAGATTTGTCAACTTACTCGCATAATTTTTACGCCTGATAATTATTTTACATAAAATATGCATGTGACTAGTTTTAAAAAGAAAGGAAAAGTACATGCCTTCAACGCACTGAAATACTCCCTTTCATTGCACTGAATATATGTGAGCGTAAACATACATATGCGGGTATATTGCGGGATAGAGATATGCGTATCTTATAATACACTTGTATCTGATACATGGGGATTATAAAATACTATCGTAAATCCACACGCAGCCATATATGTGCACGTATGCCACCAAGCACACAGTCATTTGAAAGTCATCCTCTAATAATTAAAATAAAAAAACCCTTAAGTAAGAAAAAAGTTATTAGGACCTATGATTAGGCCACTGGTATGAGTGAATGAAATGAGACACTATTTTTTATGAGGGCTTACATATTATATATTCGGATGCCACATATATTTATAAAAAAAAATATTTATTTTTTTGCCACATATGTTAACTTTAATATGTAAAAACATCACATTTACGTTTGCAAGTTATCAATGCATCACTAAAAACAAAGGTTTTGCGGTATTTCATTTTAAGAATCTCTTATGAAGACTTTCCACAGTAATGTCAACATGAGTTAATGTATTTGTTATAAGTGGAAGTTAAAGATTAAGAAAGTGACTTTTCTTTTTATCATTTTTCATGTTTTCCTTTGCTGAGGATGAGAAAGCCAACCTTCTTCTGCTTTTAAGAAGATATCCATCACTCTTACGCCTTGCCCAGCCATAAGAGAATGTAGGGGGATGGGTAAAGGGGGATCTTGTTACCTGTACTCGGACGCAGCTGTCCACGGCCTTCAGCACTTTCACATTGTTAAAAGGATGAATTTCAATCAATAAGGTCAAACATCTGGACACTGCCAAACAGAAAGGGAGATCGTTGCATGCAATAATGTAACATCTGTGGCATTTTTGTTTTTTGCATTATATATATTTTTTCTTTTAACAAACAGATATTTTTTGAGCAAACATTCAGCCAATCAAGGTAATATTTGTACCAAAGCCCCTTCTATTAGGCCAATTCTGAATTCTCAGGTGTATAAGCATCCCCTGGAGTTACTTCTGTTAGTAGGGATTGTAGTTTCTATCCCTGGCGGTCCCTAAGGGTAGAGTATAAACAGCTGCTTGATAAGGTGGTGGGTTGCATGGAACAACCTCCCACAAAATCAGCAGGAACAAAAAGTGGTGGAAGTCTTAAAAAAAAAAAAAGGCCTGGGACAGAAACAGAGGATTCTGAATAGT
The DNA here is from genome assembly GCF_901001135.1 of Rhinatrema bivittatum. Taxonomy (NCBI): domain Eukaryota; kingdom Metazoa; phylum Chordata; class Amphibia; order Gymnophiona; family Rhinatrematidae; genus Rhinatrema; species Rhinatrema bivittatum. The sequence continues at coordinate 40,850,660 of NC_042623.1, read as the reverse complement.
AAGGGAGATAGGAAGGGGAGCAAACTAAAAACCCAACATCACATAGTATCTGCAGTACACCAGGGAAATGGGCAGACTGGATAGGCCTTGTGGTATTCACCTGTCTGTAATTTCTAATTTTCTTTTTATTATTAGGTAACTTGGCAGTTTCCTTTGGCTCTTTTTGGGCAATACTCCCAATTACCTGGGGAGGGTGAATTTTTTTTTAACCACCACCCTCCTAGGCCAACCACTGTGTAAAAAAAAAAAAACAAACCCACCACACAACAGTCCTCATAGTAAGGAACCCCAGCCAATGCTCCCCTCCAGAACCCAGTAGACATACACCGGGACTAATCCGTTCTTACTGTCACACAATGGCTGGAATTTCTCCCTCCCCCACCTAACAAGGGAAATAAAACACACTCCCTCCCTCCACAGTATCCCCAACCCCAGCTACCCTGAGCAGCAGAAGCTGGGCTGGAGAATATCACTCAGAACTCCCACACGATACTGAATAACAACAATAAAAATCACCTGGGCCCAATTTACTGAAATAAAACATGTTTTTTAAAAAGTCCCGTCCCCCCCCTCCCAACAGCCACAAAACTGAAGAAAGCTCCAGCTAGGCTTACAGATGACACCTAATCCACATCAATATTGACAGGAAGTTCCAGTTCTGATTTTGTCTCATTGTTTCTATAGAGAGTTTTCATCCTGCCTTTCTTACTATAATTGGAACAATAAAGTCCATAGATGCAATGCAGCAAAACCAGAACTGGGTCAGGTGGCAACCCTAAGTAGATCAGGATCACCACTCTTCCCTCACGTAATCCTTGCATGCTTATCTAAGAAGCAGTCCCATGCATTTGTTAAAGTCTTTGAGCTCAGCCACTACGCCAAGAGGTGGCCAATTCTGTTCCTCGAGATCCACCAAAAGGCCTGTTTTTCAGGATATCCAAAATGCATATGCATGAGATTGGAGACAGTGCATACAAACCTCTCTCATGCATATGCATTGTGGATATCCTGAAAGCCAGGCTTGTTTGTGCCTCTCGAGGACCAAAGTTGGCCACCCTTGCAGTAGACAATGTCTTATTTTAAAATAGTGCAAAGTATACTACAGTACCTGGCCTGAGGGGCTCATTCACACCTTCTCCCTTTGCTGACTGGAAATAGCTAACAGCTAAAAAAGAAAGGAAAATATGCACCTAAAGTTCAGCTCGCCTCTCACAGTTGCTTAGCACAGATTAAACTAATTTAAAATATTAAAAGTTATTTTGAATGACACCTACAAAAATACAATTGTTTATCACTTTGTCTAGATTAGAATATGGGAAGGGCAATTTTCATAAACAGCCTGTGTAATATACCTGCACATTTTAACCCAAATTTTCAAAAGCTTATTTCGCACACATCTGCTTTGAAAATGTGCGGATTTTGACGATTCGGCAGGGTTTGACAACCTGACAGAACTCTCTCATAATGCAAACAAACACTGAAAATAACATCAATGCAATACAAAAAGCGCCAAATATCATCCACCTCCTCCCTCTCTCTAATTCTAAAAATAAAAAAACCCACTTGCTTTTTAGATGCATTTAGATTACGCATATATAAGGAGTAAAGAAATGTTTTGCTTTTTCGATTAAACATTTCATTAAAACGTAAACTGAGTCAGTCTCATTGTTGCTGAGTTCCAACAACACACTCTGTTGTAGTTGGTTTTCCTTTTTCTCTATGCAAAGTTTGCAGCCATGTAAAACCTTGAAGAACCCTAAAGAAGTTTATTGTTGAAGGTTTCTCTCGTTTCCACTGAGTCCTCTCTCTTATGATGAGAGCTAGCTAGTTCGGACGAGGTGGTTATGTAAACATGAGCAATATCACATACACTGGCTCCTTTAGGGAATAATTTTGAAAAAAGCTTTCACACACGGAAGTAAGCGATTTGAAAACAACCTCAGGGAGCTATACACGTGAAAGTACGCGCGGAAGCGATTTTGCGCATCCTGCAAAGAAATGGTTATGGAGGGAGGGGGCAGTGGAGCTGGGGCAGGGAAATCATTTACACGGACACTTCCAAATAAATAGTTCTGAAAGCATGTGCGGGAATGTTCGTGTGGACATTTATACCTGCTCTCCAGCACACGTACAGCAAACGTGCACGCCTATGCCACGCTAAAGGTATGTGTGGGTCTAACTAATCGTTAAAGCTGACTTACATGCGCAAGTCCACTTCGAAAAAAGGGTGAAGTCCGAATGTACTTTTATACACGGGCTGTTATAAAAATGTCCCCTCCCTGTCTCATTTCATTTTGTGGGGTTTCTGAAGGGAAATGATGCAAAGCGAAAATTAAACCAAAAACGTTTGTATGCCATTTTCACCGAGCTCATTCTCTTCACAGTAGAGAGCCGCAGACGTCGGGGCATGACTTCCCACAGAGGCTTACATGATACTTCTAATCTTCTCTCTTCTACCACGGAATATAAACAAAGCAAAACTTACCCAGCAGTGTCCTTTCATGGTTTATCGAACAGCTGATTATTTGCAGGTCTTTCTCAAACGTATACAAGACCTACATGGACAAAACATTTTTTTTTTAACATAAGAACCTAAGAGGAACATATTGAAACGGTCTGCCAGCTAAGCTCGGGACTTACATGGACAACTTGTGGGATTTAGAAATCCCGCCACCCTGACCACTTCCAATTTATCTGGGTGGGTCGGTAACTTTCAAACCGGTGCACGGGCGCATGCATCGGCCCGCGCCCAGGAACGGGGGCCTATTTTATTATTGCACGTGTATATGCGCACGTGTTATAAAGCCTAGTCGCAATCACGTATGCACCAAATTTTAAGTGGGTGTGCATCAATGCCGTTTCTACCACGTGTATCGGGAATTTTAAAAGGGGCGTGTGACCACACTATTCCCAGTTTTACCAATTAAGAAACATATCTTCCCAATTCCCCTAGTTTAAAAGCTTTCACTCCCCCCCCCCCCCCCAAATTATTCCCAACCCTTAAAACCCCACAGATCTGCCTATTTTTTTTCTCTTTATATTTTTTTTGACTTGCACAACATTCATAGCAGAAGTAAAGTTAAGCGGCAGGGGGGCCTCGGCATGCGCCAGATCGCTTCAGTATTTATGCTCGCATCTCAGGTTCACACCCCAAAATACCCAAGCCATGCTTTGAAAACTTCCGAGATGGGCCACACAGCAGGAGATAGGCACTTTATCTCAGTAGCTTTTAAAATCCGCTTGGCGCCTGCGAGCCAGACATATTCGTGCATCCTCTAATTAATGCGTGTCGGGCTTTTAAAATTCATCTTTAAGTGTTTAGACGGCTAAAATTTACCTGGATAAATCAGATGTGTTCCGGGGTGGAGTGGAGCTCAGTTATCTGGATAACGCACAGAGACATTCAGCACTATTTGGCTAAGCTATCTGGATAACTTTAGTCATAATCAAAGGACCGGCCTACATTTAGTCGGCTAAGCTTACTTTGGATTTATAACCAGGTATTCTCAGCAGCACACAAATTTCCAGTTTAACCTGACTAGGTAAGTTTTTCCTGTTCAATATGGATCTCTAAGTGATTGATAACAGCGCTTTTTTTTGTTGTTGTTTTTATATAAACGTTCTGCATTTCTTTTCCAGTTCAACTATTTCCTTTAAAAAAAAAAATTCCTCAATCCTATCCATTTCTTTTCCTTCTAAGCGGCATATAACAGCTCCTGAGGCACCTTGTGGCTTTTCAAAACTCCTATAACCTAACTCAAACTTGCTAGGACAAAGCAGAACCCCTGCAGACAAGGGATCTACATGCCAGAAAAAGCTCAATGACGACAAACTACCTTGCCCAACTCACCTTGCTCCAGAAAGTTAAGAATCTCTGAAATGAAGATGCAAGTCGGACTAGAATGTTTGAATCAGGCTATTTGAAAAACAGTTCACACGAAAAGCATGAAGGAGAACGAATTTAGCTCAGAAACGTTCACGAAAATAAGGACAATATTATCTTATTGTCCTTATTTTCATGGTAACCATAACTGGTTTGCTCTTTTCTATCTACATTTGTATGACTCAGCCAGGCTAGCTTTCGGCATGAAATGGAGCATTCTGACAGTACAGGGATGCAAAGGAGTTGAGAGATTGTAGAGGAGACTTGGCTATTTTTCCTCTTTTTGTAAGGGTTTCGAAATCCAAATACTGTGATTTTTGCACCACTCTCTAGTGGAGACCAAAGGGGCTTATGCAATAAAACTTTGCACTAAAAGAGGTTTTAGCATGCAACTTGGTAAAAAAAAAAGTTACATGCATATTAAAACCTCACTTACCATGCTATATGATACATTTTACCAAGGGCAAGTTAAAACTTTCCCTCAATAGCCTGGCCTCTGTTCTAAAGATTTGTAAATGCCCATACCAGCTGATGTACAAACCAGCCCTGAGCAAAAAAGGCTGGTTAACAGGGGAGGAGGGAATTTCCCTCACTTACTCCCCCATAAACACTGTCCTAACCCCCCCACCTGTAGAGTAAAAGCTAGATTTTTGGGTGAGAGGCAACTCTCCTCTCTCCAGCAGAATCGCCATGTTTTTCTTGGCTTATGTTATATTGCTTATATAAAAAAACTCTTGTTCCTATACAGACTCGCTTTTGTTTGATGTATTTTCCTCCTCCTGTTACCTGTAAACCGATGTGATGTTCCTCGAACGTCGGTATAAAAAAAAAAAAAAAAAAAGCTTCAAATAAATAAAATCTTAATCAGGCCCACTGCTGGAAGGGGTAGGAAATGGGACCTTTCCTATGGAGAGGAAGGGAGCCATTGGGGCATACAGATGCCCCTTGATCTGGGATCCAGGGGGGGGAGAACGATGTTATTGAGGGGGTCATGCTCCTGCCATTCAGGTGAGGGGAGGAGATTAGGAGCGAGGAGGAATCCCCCCTATTAAATGGCCCGTTTTCTTCACGTCAATTTGCATGGGGCAGTTGAAAACTTTTCAGGGCCAAGTCATAAGTGAAGATATTAAAGAAACATAAACAAGGTAACTGCATGTTTATTTAAAAAAAAAAAAACCCACTTAGCATGAAAGTGTCAATATGGACGAAATATAAATGTTTTACATAAATAAAGGAAGCATACGAGATGAAAACCCGAACAGCAACACACAAATGGTGCTTGAACTTAAAGAAGGGAAGGAAGGTTTCAAGGTAAAGAACGCATGCTGTGTGCAAAGAAGAGCAAGAGACAGACTCTCAAAGGCCACCATTGTAAAAAGGTATCCGTGGAGTATTCTCCCCGCCTCTCTAATTGTTAGGTGCTACGCTGGAAAGCATTTGCAGAGGAAAGACACTATCGCTATTATCCAAAAACTAAGTAAACTGGAAAGTCAAAAAATTGTCAGCATCATCCTATTACTCTTACCTCATTTTGTTTAGCTTCAAGGTCATATAATCCAATATGGGTGTATCCCTGAATTCCCTGAAAAATCAGAGGCATCGGCAAATTTACTCTGAATGTATGCAGATATTTTTCTTTTCACTTCCAATGGAGGCATCAAAACAATCCTAGGCCTTCCTTCCATACCCAAGATCACAAAATGTCTCAAGCTCAACTTCTGATATCATAGTTAGAGCTGGTTGCATAGCACAGTAAATGCTTGCACATGTTAAGTCTTGCAGTTTAAAAAAAAATAAATAAATTTACAATCTGCCTCAGTTCTTGACATGTTAATAAATCTGCCTACACAATTGCAAAATGGGCTAGACATTTCCTGACTCTACCTGCCTTCTCTCTCCCTTAACAAATCTCCGGCCAGAAGAGAAAGGACATGGCTCTGCAAAACTGATGAACCCACATCTATCAATGGCATTTTTTTCTAGGCTACTTAAGTCGCATATGAGTGGACACTCAAATCCACATACCAGCTTGGAAGCACTATAAAAACATACAGGAACATTTTTTTTTAAACACACCAGATCTTATACAGCTCATAACTAATTGCACTATAAAGGATGGCAAATGGTCAATTCCGTGAAATGCAATCAATGTCATTTTAAAATTAAAGCAAGGGAAAACAATTTTGAACATGACTGTACACCACTTTGGACAGCCTGAAAAGATGATTTAATTTTTTTTTTAAATATTCAGTCTCTTTTGTAGAAGAATACTGCAGTTATACCAGACTGAAAAACAAGGAATTGTGTGTTTCTTCTATCAGGAATAACATTCTTGTTAGTCCAATACTGTAACCTCCAAAGATTCTTAATATTCTTAATATTTTTTAGGAACTTTAATGTAATATATTTTAAGTACTATAGTATTATGATTTTATTTTAACATTTTTTTTCTGTGCTTCATCTTTTTATTAATGTTAGCTTTTATTAATTTAATGTATTTTCTCTGTCAATACGATTGTACACCGTTGTGAAGGCCTTGCCGATGTGACGGTATAGAAAAACAATAAAACTATAAACTGCCACACTGCTATGTTGGAAATGTGTTTCATGTCACTGTGCTGGACTGTACTGAATTTGCTTGCAATGAACTATTTTGAGCTACAAGGACTTCTGTACTGCTCTGAATACTTACTTGCTTCCTGTTTCGGTGTGAGTTGAACTGCTGATTGCTTACAGCTCTGTTTTATATTGTTCTTGCTGTTTTACTGTTCTTGCAAAGAAAAGACCTCCCTGTCTTGCTTTTCTTTAGAAGGCATTCTCTTATCTAAACTCTGCTGTACCACAAAGCTCTAATATATCCCCAGCTGCAGCCATAGAGCATGACTACTTATGCGATATTTCTCCTTATCAAGGACAGTTTTTGCCATCTCTCTCATTTGTACTCTACTATCTTGGGCAGATAAGCATTCAAAATCCCTCACTTAATTCCTACTCAACACCCTTCCCATGTCTAACCATAAAGCTTTGTAATAAGCTAAACAGTTAGCAATACTAGGATTTCTATTTATTACTGTACTTTCAAGCCTTCCAGACAGATCCAGCTCGTAGTTCAATTCTACCACTGCACCTCAATCTAAATAGCTACCCATAGTATTGTGGATATTGCCTAAACATCCTAGCCGCCTAGGTCCCCTGCTAGATAGGCCCAGCTACGTAACCGCCTGTGTTTCTGCAGCATCTTCCAGTTATTTCTGTACCTGCAGCATGCCAGACAGATAACAGCTACTAGTTAATGCTATCATTAAATAAATAATTGCACTGTAACCTGCCAGACCGTCCCAGCCAAATGGTTACCTCTGTTTCCCCTAGAACTTCTAATGCATTTTACCCACTTTGCCATTCATTCCGGAAGCTCCAATACTAGTCATTGAATCATTCGAGAAGTGTATTTTAAATATTTAAATACGTGTCGCTAGGTTTTCCTTCCACTATTCACTTTTTTGCAATTAAGGATCCCCTGGGCTAATCCCATGCCTGCATAAATTCTGTTACCATTTTAGTCTCCACCATTCACTTTGAGAGGGTGCTCCACCACCCTTTCCGTGAAAAAAAAAAAAAAAATTCTTGACATTGCTCCTGACTGTAGCCTAGAGTTTCACTTCATGACCCCTTGTTCCAGGACTTCTTCTCCGATGAAAAAAATATTTACTTCAACCCTACTCCTCAATGCCTTCTAACAAGCTTTCCAACTGCTCAGTTTTGGAAACGTGCCCCTTTATTACTGAATGAAATCTGAATCTTTTATTCCTTTGCTGTAAAAAGGTATATAGTGCTCGAAATGCAGCAAGATGCTGTATATGTAAAATAGCATTTAAAAAAAAAAAAGTTACATGCCCAAAGAAATGACAGACAATATAAATTCCAGTCCCGGACAGCCTGTACTGGAGTAGGCTGGATACTCCTACAGGATTCTGCTGGAGCTGTTCCAGGCTGTTGCATCAGACTATCCCAGGTGCAGAGGAGGGCCCAGTAACAAAGTGGGAAGAACGGACGCACTCAGAAGTGGGAGATCTGGGTCCGACTTTTAGCTCAGGCTCACTCTCCTCCAGCTACTTAGAGCTGGCAGTGCTTCAGAAGCAGGTACTTGATTTCTTAGGCACAGGGATTTCCAGTAAAACTGGTCTATGAGTGAACACGGAAAACAAGATGACAAAGAAATAGTACCCAAAGCACTCACCCATGGCGGCGCCCCCCCCCCCCCCCCAATCAAAGATATTAATTCATGACTTGTTAGGTCCTTCTACAAGCATTAATATTGCAAGAGACAACCTACAATGGTCTAGACAGGTGACAACAAGTGGAGCTAAAGACAGACACCTGATAAAGTTAATAAGTTTTAAGATTATAGGGAATAATAAAGAATTAAAACACAATGATCACTAATTCTAACTGAAATCCAGAAAAACTATTTTATTTTTTTATTCATATTTTTTCTGAACCCCCTATATACATAAAATTGAAAATCACAGGTGATCAGTGCAAACATATAACAAACTTACCTTCCATGTGTAAAGAACTGTCCTGCTTCGTTCAACATTTATTATGTGTAGTGTTTCCGAAATCTTCTCAAACACATCTGAAATAATGCATTAAAAGTACAGGAGTAAATGTAAATGAATGGAAGACGACACCATCCAACTGTAACAATATAGGAGGTAGGGAAGGAGGGAAGGAATGGGAGGGGGATAAAAGATGGGGAAGGTGAGGGAGAAAGATGACAGTGGAGGATGAGAAGAAAAAAAGGAAGGGAGATGAGAAGGGACTGGAAGGTAGAAGAAAAGGCACAGCCTTGGGATTGGGAAGGTGAGAGGGATACAGGGATTTTGAGACCGGGAGCACAGAAGGTGGGGTGGGTGGAGAGATGGTATGAAGTGCCTGGAGTGGCTGGGGAGAGGTTGAGAGGTCATGAAAAGTATCAGGCCTGTGAAGGGGGAGGGGGGGGGGGAAGAAAAAAAAATGGGGACTGGCGTGGGGATGAGAGGCAGAGGAAGGTTGATGAGGAATGGGGAAGGAGTGAATACAGAGGGTGGAAATGGGGTGAGAGATGCAAAGCTAGTAGGTAGGAGAGGAGAGACTGAAGAATGAGAAAGAGGAAAAGGAGAGATGAAATCTAGCTAGGAGTGGACAGAGTTGCAAAATGGAGAAAAAAAATAAAAGGAATAGATCAATGTCAGAGCCAGATAAAGGAATGAAGGGTAGAAGACAGGAGAAAAGAAAATGGAAAGGACTTAGAAGACCAAGAAGAGGAAAGTAAAAAAAAATCTAGACCACTTTGATTAGAAAAAAAAATTACCAAAAGGTAGAAAAAAAAAAAAAAGGATTTCATTTTCAGTTTTTAGAGACTGGAATGTGTCAAATCTGGGATTATACATTTCTTATCTTTGTATGTTGATCAGTATAGGTGGAAACGTTTCTTTTTCTCAGTGCTGCACTAAACACTTTTTTTGTCTGCATGTTTTTATTTCTAATTTTTTTTTTTTTTTTTTTTATAATTAAAGGTTTTTTATTGAAACAAAATAACAGGTCATATAAACCATACAATGTACAATCAGAACAACATGTCAGAACCAGGTAGTACGACTTCGTACAAATGGAATCTGCCAATATAAGTAAGCAGCAATAGAAAACATAACATACTGCGTAAGAATGGTTTATAACCTGGCAATTATACCATTGCTTTGGTTTTGAAATACACAATCTCCCCCGCCCCTCCCACCCCACAAGCCTCAAAATACACTACATGTAAGGAGGTAATCAGATAGTACCAATCTAAAGAACTGAGAGTCACACAATAGCAAGAGAATAGTGTAAGTAATGGGTCACGGTAAACCCTGGATACCAGGGCTCATGGAAGAAAGCCACAGTTGATATGGGCGCCAAATCAAGTCGAAGCGAGAAACTCTTTTATGCTTATAAGCTGTAATTTTTGATAAAAAAATTTTGTGCACCTTTCGTTGAACGTCTACTTTTGTAGGGACATTGGGGGATTTCCACATACGGGCAATTTCACAACGGCTGGCGGTTAGAATAAAATGTGCCAGTCTTATGATCCTCCGAGAGCCCTGGTAACTTTATGCCCAGTAATGCCTGCGCTGGAGTGGATGAGGGCAACCCCGGGAACAAATCGCTCATCCAATGGAAAACATCACCCCAGAGCACCTGCAACTTGGGACAATCCCACCACATATGGTAATAACTACCTATTTGCATACAGGACCGCCAGCAGTTATCTGGGTAGTGAGGTGCAAATTTGTGTAATTGAGAGGGAGTCATATACCACCGGTAAAGTACCTTGTAAGTGTTCTCAATAAGCGAGGCTGCTATGTGACCTCTACCCATGGTTTGAAAGATAGATTGCCAGACCCAGGGAGCCCAGTCCACCTGAAGATCGTGTTCCCATAGTAGCTGAAAATTATAGTTAGGTGCTGTCTGGGGCAATAGCAATTGATATAGCTGCGACATAACCTTTGAGCAACCATTAGCCTTCTCACACAACTTTTCAAAGTCGGATTTCCCTAAGTTAAAGTGTAACGCTAGCAGACTGGTCTGCGCAAAATGGGTTAATTGTAGGTATGGGTATAAAGCCGAATCAGGCAGGGAGTAGGCCCGCTGAAGATCCGTAAAAGGACACATTGCCGTTGGACCCTAGACATGCCTCCAATGTCGGATACCCCTTCTCCTCCAGGTTAAGAAAGCAGAACTCTCAAAGCCAGGGTGGAAGGCCTTATTGGCAAATAAGCTAGTGCAGGCGTGGTATTCCCTACTGCCCACCAAGGCTGATCCATGTCGTTGCCATAACTGTAATAACATTTGTGTGTGTGTGAGGGGGGGGGGAGGGGGTACCAATGCTGGGTCTACTAACCAAGTGTTCCTGGGTTGCCAAATAAGGCTGTGAATAGGCACATTTCCCAAGAGCTCCTGAGCAAGGAGCACCCACGATTTTGGTCGTATGCAAGTCCACTAACTTTTTAAACGGGGCAGCTCTAAAATAACGAGGGAGATCCGGTATGCCGAGTCCCCCTCTTAATTTGGGTTGGGTAAGCACTTTTTTGGCAACCCTGGGTCTTCTGCCTGCCCAAATAAAAGACATACAGCTCCTTTGCCACTGCTGTAGAAGTGAGGGAGGGACCGAAATTGGAAGGGTTTGGAACAGATATAAGAGTTTTGGCAAGATATTCATTTTAAAAGACGGCCATTCTGCCCAGCCAAGATATGTGGTAATGGCTCCAGTCTTCCATATCCTTAGCAATCTTTTTCCATAAAAGGTGTATAATTTATGGCAAGGAGATCCTGAGTGGCACTAAGCTGAATCCCTAAATATTTAATCTGTGATGTGGCCCATTTAAATGGAAACAGCCCCTGCAGGCAACGGACCAACCGGGGCGGAATATTGATGTTTAGTATCTTGGATTTGTCCCAATTAACCCTGAAACCAGAGACTCCGCTAAAGGTTGTCATTTCATCCATCAGCCCCTCCAGTGAGCCTTCCGGGTCAGTAAGAGTAAGTAAGATATCGTCAACGTACAGGGAGATTCTTATGGAGTGTCACCGATCTCTAGTCCAGTAATATTGGCGTTACTGCGGACGTTAATGGCAAAGGGTTCAAGAAAAAGTGCAAAAAGAATAGCGGGGATAATGGGCAGCCCTGCCTAGTCCCTCTACCCACCTCAAAAGTGGAGGAATAGTCACCATTAATCTTCAGGCAGGCTCTAGGAGAACTATACAGCTGACGTAACCAGTCCAAAAAGGGGGCACCAAAACCCATTCCTCCCATAGTCTGAAAAAGAAACGGCCAATGTACCATATCTAACGCCTTTTCCGCATCGATGGACAAGGTTAGGGAAGGGGTGTTACGTTTTTGTGCAAGCCAAATAGTGTCCAGGATTCTGTGGACATTGTCAGCTGTAGTTCGCCCAGGAGTAAACCCCGCCTGATCAGTATGCACCAACTGAGCAATAAAACAATTCAATCGGTTGGTCAGGATTTTTGCCAGCAGCTTAACATCAAGATTCAAAAGGGAAATGGGTCTATACGAGCCACATGCAGATGGGTCTCGCCCAGGCTTTACCAAGAGCGTAATCCCAGCTGTATTAGCTTGAGCAGATAAAGTGGCCCCCATGCGTAAGGAATTGAAAAACTTTAATAGGACAGGTGTAAGTGCTGTGGCAAATTTCTTGTAAAATCTCGGGGTATATCCATAGAGTCCCAGAGATTTACCAGGTTTGAGAGATTTGATAGCTTCCTGCAGTTCTAGGGCCTTTATGTCCTTATCCAGAAATTGCCGCTGAGCGGCTGTTCTATTTCTAATTTGAAGTCTGTGAGGATTAATCTATGTTCCAGATGTGACCAAGGTGAGAGATTCAGCTGGTGTGTAGGGATATATAGCAGTCTGACTTGTTTTCTTTCTTCAATGGTGGTGGTGGGGGGGGGGGGGGGGGTCAGTTGGTGTTCTCTAGGCCCAGTATAGTATTCGCTTTGCTGGGGGAATTTCTGTGCATACGGAGCGTGTGTTGGGGAAGAAATGGAAGCGCAGGGTTTATACTGAGATTCAGACTTCGCTCCCATACAGAACTGGTTGAATGATGCTATCAATTTTAATGGAAGTTTTCCTGGCTGGCTGAAACTGGCCAGAGGTTTCTTTATTGCATAAAAAGGCCCTTGGAGATTTTCCTTTTAGTGCCTTTTCATAGCCAATTTAAGAGAACGAAGTTATGCTGTGAAAGGGTGGGTGCGATATGTAGAAATATAACTTTGGCTTGCTACCCTCCCTTATCTAAGCTTGTCCTCCTCATATTGCCCCTGCCCCCTCCACACAAAACAGTTTCTGTCTAGTGACACCACTGTAACAAGGTTGGGACCAGCATGCTACAACTCCCCAGGAACCAACTGGGTTGATGCCTGTAGGCCGGCGGTGGCTTGGTTTAGTTTTAAAATTTGGTTTATTCTCTTAAAAAAAGGACCACCTTTCCATCATAAATCAAAGTAACAAGCTCACATCCAGCAAGGTGACGGTGAGAAAATGGAGGGGCAGCTGAAGATAGCGACAACACAAGCAATGCAATAGCGAGTTGCTACCAGCGGCAGCGGGCTATAAATTCCAGAAACCAAGACTAGGACAATGCTGGTAGGTGGGCGTTAACTGGAGAGTACCCAGCAAAGACGCAGCCACCTGGCCAGCCTTGTTTAGTTTTGGTAGCAGTTCAGGTTATTTAAAAAAAAAAAAAAAAAACAAACTTGGCGGTAAGGCACTCGTGGCGGGAGGGAGCCTGGCTTTTGGATTAAGAATGGGAAGTCGTCTGCTCATCTGCCCAGGACACAGGAAACTAAAGAGCAAGATAACGGAAAACCAGTTTAGATAAGAGCCCTGTTCTACAAATCGGTCAAGCTTCTGAGGCTGGAAGCTGGGATACATCCTTGAGATGTGGATGGGAATAAAGTGGGTAGAAGGAATGGGCCATCGTTTTACTGTGTTAGTATATTTATTTATTATGTACTCTCTAGGCCAGAAATGCACGTTTTTAATATTTTGTAAAACTGAAAACTTAATCCAATCAACAGCCAAGAACATATGTTTTTTTCTATCCAGCGTCTTTGCAGAGTCCCTGCACCTGCTAATCTTCTCAGAAATGATTAAAGATGCTACAAAGATAAATACGAATTGTTGTGTGTATAACATTCCGTGTCCTCGCCGAACCATGCTTTTGCATTTGGGATACCGTAAAACAAAGCAGGTATTCTACTTCAAGAGCTGCTTTGCATTGGCCGCCCACAGTGGAAAAATAAAACTATGGGGCCTGAATCAAATTATTTGCATGACAAATGTGTGATTATGTGTCTGAACAATGCTGGCCAGAAATAGCCCAACTGTCCAATCAGACAGCCCTGGATTTGCCTAGCTCTGGAGGCTATTGGTCAGATACATGCCTGAAAAAGTACAAATTTGACCTCTAGAATTAACAGCAACCAGCAATAGTGCAAGCAGCTTTCTCCTAAATGTTGAAGAGCACAGTAACACCACACTCATAGGAAAACACAATATTGAGACAGGAAACTAGAGAGAGCATATGCTGTGGCAGGAACTAAAAAAAAGGTACCAGTTTCCCCACTTCAGGATGTTTGGAATCATTATTTTCCTTATACAAAGAATGTAAAACTTAATTTTTCTATTTAAACAACTACAGCATCACCAGTTCTGTGTACTCAAATGCATTTTTGTTACATTCATTTCCTCCTTGCGCAAACACAACTTGCCTTTGTTTGCTCTTCTTGAAAATAAAGATTTAAAGACAGGGTTATTTTGCTATAAAAAAAATATTACAACTTGAGACACGTTAACATCCATCTACTTCTGTCATGTGTTGCTGCCAACTTATTGTTTGCCAGCCAGGTACTGAGAGACTGCAGTCCATCTGCATACTCCCAGTCACCTCAGTGGTCAACTCTGGAAGTCACCACAACACATTTGGGCCTGAGCTGCTCCCAACCCTGTACTCATCGAGTATCTGGCCAAGTAGTCAGGAGGTTGCAGGCCATCTGCATACTTCTCCCAGCTCCCTCCGTGGGTGCCTGCACAAGTCTTCATAATCAGTCTAGGGCCTGAACTCTCACCCCGTGCTCCTTGAGCAGCTACCCAGGTAGTAGGAAGGTTATGACCTATGTGCAAATTTCTCTCAGTTGCTCAGTGACTCTGGTGGTCACAACTCACCCAGGACTTGAACTGCTTTCCCCCCCGCCCATCCCATGCTCCTCGAGCACAGGACCGGCGTAACCCACTGTGCAAGCTGTGCACTTGCACAGGGCGGCGGCCTCAGGGCTGCCACCAAGTTGAGTCAGCTGCTAGCACTGCCAAGAAGAGGAGGAACCACAGGCTACACAGCGGTGAAGAGGAGGGAGTTACGGGGCCACGTGGCGGTTCCCAACCTGCCACACAGTGAAGATGCGGCGGAGGGCCGCGTGGCAAGAAGAGGAGGAGCCTCAGCACCACGCAGTGAAGAAGAGCCCTTGGGCCACGCAGCAAAGATGAGAGATTTCCAGTGCCGCAGAGAAGCCTTAGCGCAGCACAGTGAACAAGAGAAGCCCTAGGGCCACGTCGCAGTTCCCAACCTGCTGTGCGGTGAAGAAGAGTCCTTGGGCCACGTGGCAGTTCCCAACCTGCAGTATAGCGAAGAGGAGAAGGAGGAGCCATAAGGCCGCGCAGCAGCAAAGAGTTGCAGAACTGCAAAATCACGATGAGCTGCAGGACCACGTGCTAGGCGGCCAGAAGGGAAAAATAAGCCACTAAGCAGCTCCAAACTTGCCCCGCCAAAGAAGTGGAGGACCAGGGCTTCTGGGAGAGACCTTGGTGTATGTATGAGCAGGAGGAAACCTGTGTGTGCCTAAGCTTGTGTGTGTGTGTGACTGGGCATGTGCATGCGAGAGCAAGCATATGTGTGAAAGAAGGAGCAGGTGTGTGAAAAAGAGCACTGAGAGATGCAAGCTCTCGGGATGATGGAAAATAAGAGGTCTAAATAGTAGTAAGTTCTTTTTGAGCAGTAAATTCTTCAGTTTATATCAGGAAAGGTTGAGGTATTGAAGATTAGAGTGTTCTCTTCTTGGTGTCTGAGCATGTATATGAGAAAGAAAGGGATCTTGTGTGTTTATATATGTGTATGTAAAAGGGAACGTGTGTGTGTGTGCGAGCATCTGTGAGCTTGTGTGAATGAGGAAGCAATTGCATGTGATCATGTGTACGTAAGAGGGAACATGTGCACATATGAGGGGGAGAGCATATATGTATGTATGGGTATTTATAGATATATATCTATGAGAGAGGAGAAAGTTTATGCATCCCTCTCTCACTAATCCACAACAATCACAGAGTGACTGGAAATCAAAGGTTTACAGGTAAGGAGAATGAATTATTTTATCCTTAGTTTTAATTTTTGGATGTTGTTTTGAAATATTTTATTAGTGTTTGACAAATTTAAAAACAAATCATTTGAGTTCTTAATTATTGGATCTTCCATTCACCAGCTATTTAGAAATGAGGCAACAAAAATCACATTCATCCTCTCGCGCCTTGAGGGGAAGGCCCTGGCATGAGCTTCCCCACTCTGGGAGATTTCCGACACCATCCTTCACCAGCTCCCTCAGTTCACCTCCGCCTTCCGACATAGGCCGACAGGCAGTCGCTGGTCACCACTTACTCTACTTGCTCGCTGAATATACAGTGGAGTTTAGAACTCTAGCTACTGACAGGTCGATCCTGTAAGGCCACGGTAATAACAGTGCGGCAGTGTCAGGCGCACCCTTCCTCCCCGCACGCACAGTTCTCTTCACTAACTCCCCGATACTCTCCTCTAATCGCATGCAAATGCATGCCGCGGCTTTAAAGCGGTAGGGAAGGGTTATGCCCGCGTAACCCATTTTACTGTATAGGCGCTTAATACAGCGCCTATACAGTAACCAGGGTGCGCTGGTACCTGTCATTTCAAATGACATTTGAAATGACAGGCACCATGAAGTGAAAAAAAAAAAATACCAAAATATGTAAAAACCTGAGTGTTCAAAAAAAAATAAAAATTTTTAAATACCTGTCGGAGGGCCGCGTGGGTACAGGCGGCAGCGGCGGGAGCCGGGTGGTCGCGTGTTAAATCTAGGCCGCGGGCGGGTGGGCGCCTGTTCCAGGCGGCGGCGGCGGGACACGCGTTAGTTCGAGACGGTCGGTGGGCGGCGGGTGGTCGCGTGTTAAATCTAGGCCGGGTCGCACAGGCGCGCATTCATTCATCCAGGCGGAGGAGCCGGCGGCGAAAGCCGCCGGCTCCGCCTGAATGAATGCGCGCCTGTGCGACCCCTGCGATTCGGCGCTCAAGGCAGTCACAGCATTCATTCACTGCCGGTGGGGGGCTGCCGGGGCTGCCCCCACCGGCAGTGAATGAATGCGACCCCTGCGATTCGGCGCTCAAGGCAGTCACATGCCGTGACGTCACGGCATGTGACTGCCTTGAGCGCCGAATCGCAGGGGTCGCACAGGCGCGCATTCATTCACTGCCGGTGGGGGCTGCGAGGCAGCCCCCACCAGCAGTGAATGAATGCTGTGACTGCCTTGAGCGCCGAATCGCAGGGGTCGCACAGGCGCGCATTCATTCAGGCGGAGCCGGCTGCTTTCGCCGCCGGCTCCTCCGCCTGGATGAATGAATGCGCGCCTGTGCGACCCGGCCTAGATTTAACACGCGACCACCCGCCGCCCACCGACCGTCTCAAACTAACGCGTGTCCCCCCGCCGCCGCCTGGAACAGGCGCCCACCCGCCCGCGGCCTAGATTTAACACGCGACCACCCGGCTCCCGCCGCTGCCGCCTGTACCCACGCGGCCCTCCGACAGGTATTTAAAAATTTTTATTTTTTTTTCTGACAAGTTTTATGTGTCCCACATCATTACATTTTCTCGATCATCTCTGTATCGCTTTTTTTTTTTTTATTGTGTTTTATTGTTTTTGAGTGTCTTAAGCGGTGTCGATGGATTTGTTACTAGACTCACAGTCCTAACTCCTACTAGGGGGAGGCGGTAAACTAACACGTTACGGCCGCGGCAAAACAGTGCGTTACTAATGAGATAACCTGAGCGTGCGTTACGGTATCGGAGGGGGAATAGCTAATTCCTTCATTATACAGCTAATTCGTTCATTTACATGCCGGGTGGGGAAGGGTTACGCGTCTGTTTTAAGAAGCGCTACGGACGCGCGAAACTGGAGACTGTATCGCTGGTTTGCCTTACGCGTCCGAATTGTGCGCAGCGAGCTCGTTACAGACGAGAAATCTTCAAATGAATGTTACTGTATCGAGCTGTGAGTTAGGTTGGCAAGAAGACTACTTGCAGGCACTCTACCTCAAGGGACTGTCTCCTGCCCTTAAGGATGAACTGGCCGCCCGCAAGATCCCCGTATCTCTGGAAGACCTGATCTCCCTGGTTGGTAGAATAGGTTACTGCCTTAGACAATGACATCAGGAGGTAAGGGTCCTACGACCTCCTGCCCTATGATCACCCCTGGAGTCAGGCAGCCGCGGTTGAATGACTCAGACATGAAAGAGGTAGCATAGGAGTCAACGTGATGAAAAAAAAATTCCCAAAAAGAAGAAGTGGGTAACTGATGAATGACAAATGGACTGAAAGAGGAATCCAGGGGATGCTAGAATAGAGAATTAGACTCAAATTCAAGAAACCTTTTTGGCATGGCAATTTGTACACGTATTGCTAAAGTAATACACAAAGCACTGAAAGAAATGAAGGGGTGGCCCCTCCCTCTTCGATGTCATCATCGAGGGCTTTCCTCTAAATGCCTGCCGCAATGCCAGAAGTTTCACTCGCGCTGTCTCAACTGTTGCATTGTCTGCCCCTGCTGCCTGACTCCCAGAAGCCAACTACCCTGGACATTGCTTTTTCTTGTTTCTCTTAGGTTGGTGGGGGTCCCCTGTTTGCAACCATTGACGCTTGCCCCTCCCCCTTCAATGACATCACCGGGGTCTTTCCTCTAAAGACCCGCCACTCCTTTGAGCATCCTTGTGCCTTACGACCATGTTATCTTTAATCTTGGACATTTTGGGGATTTTATTCTTCCTCAGGGAACGTGCTTGTACTTGTCCACCTGGAAATTTGTCTGTTTGAAATTTTGGGATTTGTCTGTTCTTAAATTTACTAAGTGGTCTTGTCTGTTGTTTTTATTCCTCTTTCAGCTTGTACTATCAGCTCCCTCAGTAAACCTTGTTAAATCGTGCCTTCCACATGGTGATGCCATTCCAGTGATTTCTGGAATGGGCTGTTATGGTTCATTACATCGGTTCAGACCTACCTTTAATAAAAGGGTGTGGCAAGGCACTCATTATCCCTGTCGCTTGCAAGTCAAATGGCTACAAGCCACCAGAGTTCCTAGCCAACAACTCTGTCCTGCTAGTAAATGGTTAAGCGATTTGTAAGATAATTCCAGTTGCAGTAGGCTTGTTCAAGGACATTGGCCCAGACCTGTTGTACATTACTGAATCATGGTGGTTAGCCTCAGACACTATTCTGTTAAACCACGCTTTAAGAGGAGAGGTGGAGGTCTGCTTATTGTGGCCAAACTTTCTCTGCCACTTACGTTAGTTCATTCTGAGGATATTTCTCCATTAGAATTTGTTTATTTATCGTTGTCTCTTAAATGGAGTATCGGCCTGGTATGCTTACCTCCAGGCTGCCTGGCCAATAGTCTCATCACTCACCGACTTATTGCTCTCTGTTAAGGCTGATATAAAACATGTAATCATCTTAGGGGACTTCAATGTACATGCGGATGTCTATCCCCCATCCTTTATCTGCTCAGATTTTCTTTCAATTATGCAGGCTATAGGATGGGCTCAGCTGATTAATATCCCCTCTCATAAAAAGGGCCATACCTTGGAATTAATTTTTTTTGTTTCTAGTCGTTGGGTGTCTCCACAGTCTTGCATATTTCTTGTCAAGAGGTCCCTTGATCAGATCACTTTATCTCCTGTTCCCTTCAGAACTCAGCCCTGCTCTTTCACATGCCCTCTCCCATACAAATTGTTAAGGAGGCGAGCACTCATTGATCCCGAGAATTTGCGCTCTTCATGGCTCCCCCACCAATCCAGTCCTTCACCTGGTGATGTTGTTAGCCTAACCAATCATTAACAGGATTTGTTACACACAGCATTAGATAGGTTGGCTCCCATGAAATCTCTAGTGGTTCACCATAACAAAACCTGTATTTGGTACTCTCACTCCCTGAGGAACATGAAACAAGTTTGTCAGATGATTGAGTGACAATGGTGGAAAAATAAATCAGACTAATTACAATTCTTATCGTTCTCAGTTAGGAGCTTACAAGGACACTTTAGATCAAGCCAAGCATACTTGGTTCTCGTCCAAGATCGCCAAATCTGCTTCACCCCCACGTGAGTTCTGTATCGACCACTCCTTGGGTACTCCTCTTTTAGATAGTTCTCATTCCCACATAGTCTACGTGGGAAACTTTTGTATCTTTCCTCTCCACAACAATCTCTCAGATGGATACCTTTTTATCTTCAATTTCTAGTAGTACTGTCACAGTTTCATTTTTATCAGCATCATGGGGTGAGTTTGCACCTACTTCCTCTTTGGAGATGTCTTCCATTCTTAACCATATGAAGGATAGCTTTTGTAGCTTTAATTCATGCTTGACTTAACACAGATATCATTATTGTTACTTTAATGTTATTAACGCTATTACTCATCCTCCACCTCTATTCTTGTTTGTGACTCTCCCCAGAGTTGTTTCTCCAGGTTAAACTCCCCTGTTTATTGTAATTCCATCTAAAGTTATATGTAAACCAACGCGATATGATTTTCATGAACATCGGTATAAAAAACCTCTTAAATAAATAAATAAACAAACTGACTGCACTGCTTAAAATGTTACTGTCCGATGTGCACCAAATTACCTGTAATCTAGTAAATGCCTCTCTTTCAGAAGGCATAATCCTAACTTGAAAACAGCTATAATGCGTCTGCTGTTTAAAAAAAAAGAGACTCTGGAAGCCACGGACCCAGGGAATTACTGTTCCATTTCTTCGCTCCCAGTACTGGCAAAACACTACTGAAATATTTACCCTTACTCAGCATCAAGAGAGTTTCTTGATTCCAACTATTGCCTGTACAATGTTCAGCTTGGATTCAGTCCATGCCACAGCAGGAATCTCTTTTGTTCTTGACTGACAGAATTGATCTTAGTTTTGACTCTGGAGCACAACAACTCTTGGTTCTTCATGATATATCTTCTGCCTTTGATACTCTTAATCATAATCTCCTACTTAGTCTCTTAGTTCTTCTCTTTCTTTCAAACCATTCTTACTATGTAATGATGATTCGTCATCTAATCTGTTTCTATTATTGTCAGATGATACTCAAGTTTCCTCATAGTCTCCAATCTTGTACAACATTTATCTTGCCCCACTCTGTTATTCTTTCTAGACTGGGGGTTTTGTTTAAAATATATGCAATAACATACAGTTTCTTTTACCTATTACCTCCTATCACTGGGGCATTCTAGAAACTTAACAGTTTGTCTGACAGAGATCAAGTAGTGGTTACTGTCTCGTGTTGCTCATTCTAACATCAATGGGAATTTTTTTGTTTGAAGGACATTTCATCCCAATCTGGGGGTTGCAGTCGATTCCACTTTGTCCCTGTGATCCCAAAATTAATTCTGTGGTACAATCAACTTACTACAAACACCATATATTGTGGCCTTTAAACCCAATTTTATGTCATCAGGATTTTCATATTGTAACTCAGACTTATCCACTTTGGTTTATTGCAACATTCTGTTTCTAAGGTTGCCCTCTTCTCATCTTCATGCTTTGCAACTTATCCAAAAAGCTCCTCCGCTTCTCTCTGCATGATCACATCTCCCCCTGTTTTGGAAAATCTGCATTGGCTCCCCTTGGTTTGGACACTAAAGTTCAAAGTGTTCACAATGGTTTTTAAATCTATTCATTGGCTTGAGCTTTCTAGTATTGAATACTCCATATATGGCCATTTCCTCTCTCATCCTTTACACTTCTCTTCTCCGCATCTATTGGAAATTCCTTCCATTAAGCAATCTAAAAAAACAGATCAATTCCATCCTCAAAGAAGGTTTTTTCAAGCTCAGTGTTATAAAGAAACTTAGACCCCTCCTCCACTATCATGACTTCCGCACTGTCATCCAAGCTACTCTTTCTTCAAAGCTAGACTACTGTAATGCCCTCTTCCTCGGACTACCCTCCTCCACCACGAAACCCCTACAAATGTTCCAAAATGCCATCGCCAGGATTATTGCTAACTCACGGAAATCTGACCACATCACTCCTATACTCAAAGACCTCCACTGGATCCCCATAACATCCCGCATCCTCTTTAAAACTTTAACCATAATTCACAAATCCATCTACTCCTACAACTCTAACTGGCTTGATGAACCCTTTTGCCCATACGCTCTGACCGACCCACGCAGTCTGTCAAAGGGACCCTATCAATACCTCCCATCAAAAAAGCCCATCTCTCCGCCACAAGGGTCCACGCACTCTCCATTGCAGGCCCCAAACAATGGAATTCCCTCCCGACTACACTCAGACTTGAGCCATGCTACTCTAAGTTCAGAAAAAAAACTAAAGACCTGGCTCTTCCGACAGGCATACCCAGAATAATTGTCTCCATCTACCATCACTCCTTTCAACCCTCATGAACAATCCTCACATAGGCGACACTTAAATTGTATATTGTTTATAGTCTCTTGTAACTATATTGTATATAGTCCCTTGTAATTAACCCATCTGTTACCGTTCAAAGTTGATGTTTCTTCTTCTTCAATACTTTCTGCACTATGTATTTACTCTCTCCCCCTTCCCCACCCTGTTAATTGTATTTTCAGTCTTTTAGTTACAATGTAAACCGGTATGATGTTTGCATACTAATACCGGTATATAAAAGTTTTAAATAAAATAAAATAAGTTCGTTTGGCTACTCTATGCAAAAAGATATTTTGCATAGTTGGTCCTATCCTCTGGAATGATTTGCCCATGACAATAAGGTGCAAGGGTGATCTCATTCAATTTAGGAAGCTACTTAAGGCTTATCTTATCAGCTAAGCTTTTCCTGCCCTATAAAAGGTTCTTGTTTCAAAAAAAAAAAAAAAAAAAGACAGTAGATACTGGCCTACATACTTTGCAGGCTTAATTTGTTATTTAATGTAGTTGGGTATGTATTCTGACTTGTGCTGTTTATTATTTTATGCTCAACAGATTTCATTGTGTGCGTATATTGTAAGCTGCCAACATCTTATTACACAAAAAGAGCCCAATACACAGCAAAAACGAAGAAGTCTAGTGTAACAAAACACATATTGCCCAAAAAAATAAATTTCTAAATATTGTTTATGAAAAAATTTGGGACCATCATACTACCCTTTTTCGTCTCTTAGAATATCTTTCATGGCTATAACGTATTGTCATCTATTGAATTTTCATGTAAATCAACTTTTGTGGTTTACTGCATTGTATGCCCATGTAATGTGATATATGTGGGGAAGACACAACGATCATTTAAAATCAGGATGACAGAACACAAGTCGCGATTGAAGACAAAAAAGGAGGAAGCTACCTCTTGTGGATCACTTTCTCAAAAACAATCATGGTTTTTTGGATTGCAACAATTTTGGAGAAAGTGGAGGCTAATTGGAGAGAGGTGGTGATAGAGCTCTACAGTTAATCTAACAAGAACAAAAATGGATTTACATACTACATACTGTAATCACATCGGGTCTTAATAAGGAAATAGAATGGGTGGTCTTTAAGTAAACAAGTAAATTATACTTGCATAAGTACGCAATGTACATGGGTCTGCATATGATCACATGAATGGGTTAAAAGCCTAATCACTTTAGCGTTCTTTTGGTTCAGCGTCTCTGAATTCAGCGCGATAACACCTATGAAATAGAATCTCTTTGAAACTTGAAGTTCTTCTCTACTCCCCATTCATTTTGTTTAAAATGGCATTATAAGACTAATATTTGTTATTTTTACAGAAAATTTATTTATTTAAACATTTTTATATACCGGCATTTGTTGTGGACATCATGTCAGTTTACAGTAAACAGGTTAAGTTTGGAAATTACATTTTAACAGGGAGATTTACAACTGGGAGAGGGGGGACCAAAGAATTCAATGTAGAAAATTTGCTGTTCAGCCCCTGGGGCAGCTCCTGCGAAACATGATATTGTGTTGGGCTTGAAAAGATTACAAATCTATGCAACAACAAAATAAGGGGAAGTAATTGATTTTTTCACTCTCTCACTACTTGGGGTTTAATAATTTAGAAAAGCATTTTTATTTATAAAAAAATAGTATGGGCCGATGATTAAATGTAACCTTGTCAATTTATTGATGGAACATAGCTCATGTTCTACGAGACAAAAAAGGGTAGTATGATAGTCCCAAATTTCTAAATATTGTTTATGAAAAAAATCTTTATTTTTAGGGCAACATTTGTTAATTGGCAGAATATAAATATTTTAAATGAAGTTCAGAAGAGAAATACAAAAAGACAGACAATTACAGGATTCCAGTGTTCTGCTCCATTTACAGACACAATGCTGAAGCAGAGGAAGTGAATAAATGTAATTCAAAAGAAACAAATTAAAGCAAATACATTTATAATGGATAAATGTCCATTTATCCTCTTCAAATAAACAGACAATGTATTAATGTTTTGCAAAGTGGTGGACAAAATATTTTCCTTCCACGTCTACTTTGCTAGAAAACTTAAGAAAAAGTCACACCCTTTATCAACTATAGCTATTGTTATCAAGCAGAACTTCATTAAGGTGGGCCCACTCCCCCCCAGTCATTTTCCCCTTTTCTACCTAGCAAAAAATATTTTAAGATAGGTTCCTGTACATGGCTTTGCTGGAAGCAGGTGATTAAATTTGTTTTGTTTTTTAATTTCAATCAACACAAGACGCAATCTCAGGCAGAATTAAGTTCTTCAAGTGGCCGCAAGTGACTTCATTATGTCACAAGAGGAAAAAACACCGCCGCCCAAAGCAGCGCCGGGCAGTTACTTCATTTCCAGCCTGGTTTTAAATCAAGGCACTATTCACACTTACCAGTGGCATTTAACACTTAGGCGAGTTTCATTAGCATTTACCTTCCAGCAAGGTCTCGGATCCCTGCACAAGATGCCACGGACTCGCTAGAGGCACCATCCCCTGGAGAGTGCTCTGGACTGCAATATTTGCTTATGAAATTCAATTATTGATAAAGTAATCTGAGACCTATCTATGGTCACTGAGCTCACACTCTTTATAGCCAGGAGGCACCTAGAAGAATACATTACATAAAAACGCTTTTGTATTAATTCTACAACCGTTTAGTCTCGATACAGAGAGGTTTCACGATCACTGAAGCTTTTAAAGTACAGAATGAGAGGGGGGGGGAAATCCCCCTAAACTTGTCCACTCTCTTGAGCTCCAGTTCCCAATTCATGGTCCGGCATGTATGGGGATATCTTACCGTTTCCCTCGGGCGGTCGGAGCCAGGGCAGCACGTCTCTCCGGAGGTCAAAGGCGGCGTGGAACCGCAGCACCATCACAGTCTTCCCGGGCCGAAGCCCTCGCGCCAGCCCCTGCCCAGAAGCGAAAGCAAAACCCGCGTCCCGCTCCGGAGCTTTCGCTTGCTTGCTGCTTGCCAGGGAGGCTATCGGTGCCGCGCGCGGCTCGGGCGTGCGTCAGCGCTGCTCCCGATTGGTTCCTGGCGGTGTCACTCAGCGGCCGCCGCCGCCGCCGCCGCCGCCGCACACCTGCCACGGGCCCCAAGCGCGTTCGGTCCTGCACAGCAACGGAGACGGTCCAAGCCAGGGCTGGGGGCCAAGTCGTGCAGGGCGCGTGCTGTGCTCCTTCATTTGCTTATTGACGTATTACCCCTCTCTACCTTATTTATCTTTTTGAAAGCACTTTCTGTTTTATCTTCTAGAGCGGGAGTGCAGTGCTTGCAAATCTTTCATGTATATTTAAACATGCTTAACCTTTAATAAGCAAAAGTGTGTCAATGAAAAGATGAAAAACTGTACGCCGTGGTTCAACTGCCAGTAAACCATTTGTGAAACCCGTCTGGAG
Organism: Rhinatrema bivittatum; assembly: GCF_901001135.1. Taxonomy (NCBI): domain Eukaryota; kingdom Metazoa; phylum Chordata; class Amphibia; order Gymnophiona; family Rhinatrematidae; genus Rhinatrema; species Rhinatrema bivittatum. Next base: position 40,825,056 of record NC_042623.1, on the reverse strand, counting down.
AAGCGCGGGGAGAGGAGTATACAACCACTGAAATGAACTGCAATGGGAAGAGGCAGTGTAAAATGAGCTGGCAGGCTCGGTAGGGCCGCTTCTACCTTTTTGGCTGCCCTGTGCGAACAATTGCTGTGCTGCCTCCCCCCTGTCACCCAGTTTATTCATCTCCCTCCAGTAATATAAATCTGGTATTTCTCTCTACCCAGGTCAGTTGCAACCCATGGCCAGTGCAAGGGTATTACATGTTCTAGACTAACTTTAAAGCGCACCCCCCCCCCCCCCCCCAAGCCCTCTACACACACACTTACAAATTATGCATTTATAATAACAGATTTTACATTACAAAGAACATTTAGAGCAGTCTTCTAAGGTAAAAAATATCACTACAGCAACCTGTATATTATGTTTACACGCACTGCTGTGGCACCAACCAGAAAACCCTACAAAAATATCCATATGGTATTAGGCCTAGTGTAACCTGTTGGATGTGGCCTTGACCCTCAGAAAGCCATGAGTGAACAAATACAATATAGTATCGCAAGGTGGCCTCCAGCCCACTTTGGCTGCTGATGGGATGGGATGGGGGCCACCAGGCAGCCCACAGCCTCACTACCTCGACTCTTACCCTCACTACCTCAGCCCTTCCTCCCGTTTCCCACACGACCTTGATTCTTCCCCTCCCCCCTTCTCTCCCTGCAGAGAATCTTCCCTACCTCCCTCTAGATATTCCCCCCCCCCCTCTTCTCACACTACTTCAGTTCTTCTCCCATCCTTGTCTCAAGAGATTCTTCTTCTTCTTCTCACCCCTTAGTGAGTCACTATCATAGCTTTTTCCCCATTCTCACTCTCTTTCCTCATTATCTTAGTTTTTCCCCCTCCCTTCCTCTAGAGGCTTTTCTCACTCTCTCCTTCACCTGCACTTTCCTCCCCTCTTCTCACCCTTTCCTATGCTTTCCCCACTTTCTTCCTTCTCCCACCTTCTTACCCAGTCACTGCCCATCTCTTTCCCCTTCCCAGGCTCTTCCTCCTGGACAAAATGGAGCAGAGGCTGCAGGGCTGCCTGGCAGCAGAATCCAACCCTTAATTCTCCTGTCTGGCTCCACTTACTTCAATCTTCACCCACGTTTATTAAGTCGGTTGTAATTCCGACTTTGTTGATTGTTGTTTATTTATTTATTATTTGTAATAATAATGTTAATTTTAATCCTTTAATATGTAAACCGACGTGATATGTACCAGTACATGAACATCGGTATATAAAAGCTTTTAAATAAATAAAATAAATAATAACCTGCCAGTGGCCTTAGTGGAGCATAGAAGAGCCTAAGGGAGGCTTGCCTGCTTAGATTAAGGATCAGATTGGTCAAGGATAACTCTAACCCCTGCCCAGTCCGATGTAGCAACACATGGATCCCCCGCACAAGCCAGCAGCAACAGCGTTTCAGTGACGTCAACTCCTGCTGCCGCAGGGCCAGTCTCACAAGAGGAGCAGCGAGATTTTGCAGCTCCTACCATAAGACTGGCCCCACAACAGTAGAAGACAGCTTCAATGAAACGCTGCTGCTGCCGGCTCGTGCGAGGGATCCTTGAGTTGCTGCATCGGATTGGGCCGGGGTTTGGGTTACCCTTGCCCAATCCGATTCCTAAATCTGAGCAGGCAAGCCTCCCTTAGGCTCTTCTATGCCGCAGGTGGCCCAGAGCCTTTCCTCAACTTTGGGCGCTGGCAGAGAGGATTCTGCCAGGCCCGCTGCCTCCACTCCATTGTGTACACTGGTGTCTCTAGTCCACCGCCCCCTTAGAGCCACTGCCCTTCGCAAGTGCACAGCTTGCACAGTGGATTGTGCCGCCCATGAGCATAAGAAAGTCACAACAGGCTGAACACTTGATAGAACCCCTACCATGATCACATGTCTGTGGTAGAGGCATGCATGAGTCAAGTTGTGGATTTGCATATAACAACCTCCTTATTGCTGAATTACTGTCAAATATCACTTCACAAACAAAAAGTGGCATAATCCTAAACTGCAGAGCTTGGACTAAGAGAAATTTGTGTTGGAAATGTATTGATAGAGAGTTTTGTCAAAAAGATAATCCTCAACCTGACTGACAACGAGAGGTCAAAAACCTTTGGCACTTGGTTTCCAAAGCAATAGGACTTTGAAGCTAGCATATGCATTACTTAGTCTGTGCTTAGAACTGTATTTATAATGGTATTACAGGGTTTTTATCCTATTTTCTATTAGTTGAGGAAGAGGTGTGGTTACTGAGTGATCTGTCTTTTTGGTGTTTTAATACATAAAATGTTGTTTTACGTTTTTCAGAACTTTGTGAAAAGGTTAAAAGAACAGTTGGGGGTGGCTTATAGGTTGGCTCTGGAATCTGTCTGCAAACTGAGCCAGAGAAACAAATACTGATATGACCAGATGGTGAGATAGAATGACTTGATGGCAGAAGATGGAGAACTGAGGACTCTCTGAGAAAAACAAGATTGCTAAGAGGTGGAGATCTACACTGCATGCTGTTGAAGAAAAATTGAACAATCTGCCTGTTTACCAAATAAGACCAGAGTGGGGAGAAGGGCCAGTAAAAACTGTACACATGAACTACCTCCTGTCCACTGGGCAGTTGGTGTTTCCCCTAGAACAACCCCAAGTTGTAGTCAATCCACCATCAGCCCAAGCCCCAAAACAGGGGAACAATAAGGCCTGAGATCTGACCACATTGGGAGTCTGAAAGTAGCATAGGACAGGAACTGGTAGAAACCCCTGGGTATACACTGGAAAAAAGACAGACTGGGTATGATAGTGAGGATTCTGAAGAAGAGTGTGGTGGGAGGGAAGGGAATATGAGGTTTGCCTGTGAGCTATGGTGGAGAGATTTTATTCCTGTCAGATATGTGCCTGTACTTGGTAGAACAGCTTCCTGAGATAGAGACTGTTGAGAACGGCCTCAAAACACCTTGCATTCTGTTGTGTTCTGGTGGTTTAGTGTGCCCATGGGCCTCAGCCCGACCCCAACCTTCAGGACCGAGCCAAGGGTTGACGGTGGCTCCGCATGGATTTATTTTATTTATTTATTTATTTAGGTTTTTTCTATACCGGCATTCATGAACAGATCACATCATGCCGGTTTACATTCGAACAGGGGGGTGCATATAACAATAAAACTATAAACTTGTGCATCAGGGTTGCAGTTACAATGAACAAGGTAATAGAACTGGGAGAAGAAGAGAAAAGCAGTATAGGTTAACATAAGTTAATTATATACAGTGCCAGGAGGCTACATTGTTTGGGAGGAGCTGGAACGTTGGTAAGCAGGGTTCTTGGCGTAGATTCGTGGGGATGGAGTTCCAGAGTGAGGGCCCTGCAGTCGAGAAAGCCCGGTCTCTTGAAGTCGTGTGCCGGGTGGATTTAGTGTTCGGTACTTGGAGGGATCCTCTGTAGGCTTCTCTGGTTGGTCTGTGAGAGACATGTAGGCTGAAAGGATGTTGAAGGTCCAGGGCTGTAAGGTGATGGATGGACTTGTATATGATGGTGATGGACTTGTAGATGATTCTAAAGTGAATGGGGAGCCAGTGAAGATTTTTTAATATCGGTGATATGTGGTCTCTTCTTTTGGTATTTGTGAGAATTCTTGCAGCTGTATTTTGTACCATCTGAAGGGGTTTGGTGTATGAAGATGGAAGGCCCAGAAGAATGGCATTGCAGTAATCTAATTTTGCGAAGATTATTGCTTGTAGTATAGTTCTGAAGTCCTGAAAGTGGAAGAGTGGTTTTATCCTTTTCAACACTTGGAGTTTGTGAAAGCAGTCCTTAGTTGTGCGGTTTACAAAAGCTTTCAGGTTCATATTATTGGATGACAGTCTACCCTCTGCCAGGCCGGCAAGCTCCCATGGCCAAACATCCGAGGATGTTGGAAGGTGAATGGTCCCAGCCCCAACCATTCCGGGCCCTTTTGGACCTGCTGCGAGCAGCATGGAGCAGCAGGCCTGGCCTGAGGTTGAGGGCAGACGAGCCTGGATATGAAGACATGACTGTGGATTGATGCGACGGCATCCAGACGAAGACACATGACTGATGCGACGGCATCCAGGGACGAAGACACATGACTGATGCGACGGGATCACGAGGCACGAAGACTAGGGGTTGATGCAACGGCATCCATGGCGAGGACACAAGGCTGATGCAACGGCATCCATGACGTAGACACTTGGGATCGATGCGGACGGCATCCAGACGAGACTCTTGACATCCACAAAGGCAACACGAGGCATGGACATTGGTACTGTCTCTCAGGGCGCCCTACTCAGGCCACCCGCGGGACTGAGTCGCGGACCACCCTGTCCGTTACGTGCCCAACACAGCCCTTGCAGACCGGTCACGGACCACGACGGGAGCGGGACAACACAGGAACACACATCAGGACTAGACGGCTCAGGAGCACAGGACAACCGTCCACCGGCAGGCAGTCCACCCAGGAGTACTGCATCTGAGGGACCCCCGGCCTACCAGTACCAGAAGGCTCAAGAGCGAAGACGAGGCATGGCGTAGGAAGGAACATCAAGGAAGGCAGGAACACCAGGACTTAGAGGATGAAGACACCTGGACGAGGACCTCAGGCACGAAGACATGACATGGAAGAACAAGAAGACATCATGATGAGGAGCTCCACGAGAAGAAGACCTTACACGGACTCTGGCAGGCAGGCGCCTCCAGAGTGAAGAGACGACGACGATGCAAGGCCAGGAACCACTGACGGAGCAGCCCTTTATAGGGCTGAGCAGGAAACAGTCATCAAGGTGGGGCTCAGACACTTCCTGTGTCTGGCCCTTTAAATGCTGAAGAAAGACGCGGCCGCGCGCCTAGGAGAGTGCAGGAGCTGTGCAGGACCGCGGACAGCGGCCTGCACTGATGTAGTAGCGTAGGAGCATCAGACGAAGCAGGGCTGGCCTGGAACGCAGGCCCAGCATGAGCAGCGGCTCCAGCCGCTGCCGGAGGCCCCGGGGGCGGCTCCAGCCCGGGGCTTTTGCGGCCTCCAGCCGTGAAGATGGCAAACAGCATCGGGGCGGTCCCAGCCCTGAGGGAAGCTGCGGCTCCGACCGTGGAGCCGAAGATGAAGCAGGGCGGCCTCCTGGCCGCGTGGGCAGGCCAACAGCGGCATCCTGCCGCGTCGGCGAAAAGAGCTGCGGTGAGTCAGTGAGCCTGCTCGCGGGGAACACCTGCGGGCAGCGTTCATAACAGAGACCTGGGAGTGTGAAGCTCAGCAAGGCACCCAGAATAATGAATATCACCCCCAGAGAGAATCAGAAGCCACAAAGCTGAAAAATTGGCTTCACCACCCCAAGAGCCCAGAAGGATGGGCAGGACCGCGAAGTCCAAATTAAGAATGATATATGATAGCCGGCCCTCCTAACAGTAGCACACAAGTAGGTGACTGCCTATTATCCAAAAAGGATGAAGAAATGTCTTAAGACTTTAGTCTAAGGGGGAAGAACATGCAAACAAGTGGCATCTTGTGAAGGATAACAGGAAATTTAAGTGGGCAAGACTGAACCCCCTCCCCTCCTGGGAGGAGAGAAAAGAGAGACCACGCTACCATTGAAATTAAAAGCAATAGGAAGAGGTGAGCTATCAGCCTAGGAAAGACACAACAAGGCTGAAAATTTGATGGCACCCCTTACCTTGAAGGCGATGAAAACCCTATTGTAGAGGCATGAGTCCGTTTCAGGTTGAGGATTTGCATATGACAAATCCCTTGGCCTTACTGCTGAATTATAGTTAAATATCACTTCAAAAACAAATATTGTCAAAATCCTAAATTGTAGAGTGTTGACTAAAAGAGGAATTTCTGTTCAAAATGAATTGATAGATAACCTTATCAAACAGATGGATCCTTACCCTGACTGGGAATGGGTGGTCAAACACCTTAGGCATCTGGTTTTCAACATACAGAAAAAAAAAAAAAAAAAGCCAAGCAGGATGGGAAAGTTTGTATTTTGGGTCTTCCTGTATTTTAAAAGAAGTTGGGTTTTTTTTTAACTGGATAAAGGTTTATTTATAAGCTATAGACGTGGTTAAGTAGAAATCAATGAGAGCTATACTCATTATGGAATGGGTAAGTTATGAGCTTAGTTGTGCTATTGTCTCCTCTATCTAGGACTTTGGCAGTATGGAAGCTTGCTCCAAGAAAAAGATAGAGTGGCTGATTGGGAGGTAGAGTTTGGTCTGCCAGGAGGGCATGGACCCAAGAGCAGAGGAGACAAAACACAATGGATTCCTCCCCACCTTATGACTGGCAGTACCCACCAGACCAGTTGTATTTCTTCATATGAGTGAGACTTGGGTTATCATGGGAAGGGGAAAAGGGGAAGGATGATTCTGATGGATCAAAGGGAATGCAAGAGATTCTCTCTTTTCTATATCGAGATACCTTGTAGAGACTAACTCCCCCAAGTAGCTAAATGTATTGCTGCTAGAATTTTGGTAGAAGTCAAAGCAACTGATCGCATAAAGCCAATATTACATAAATTGCACTGACTCCCAGTCAAAAACAGGCTAAAATTCAAAACTCTTTGCCTTGTTTACAAGCACATGAATAAACAGACCCAACTTCTCTTCTCCCACTAATGAATTCCGGTCATACCAAATGGTTCTTCTTTCTTCTCCTTCTCTGGCCTCTGCCAGATTGTTTTGTACAAGATTTCATGCTTTCACCCTTTCAGATCTGGATTTAGGCATAGACAACATAGGCAACTTCCTAAGGCACCAAATTTTGAAGGCATCAAATATCTAGACTAAAGAGGATCCTGCTTCTGCTTGCTTTAGGAACATATACTAGGGATGTGAATCGTGTGCCCAATCGTTTTAACGATCGGGTTCGGCTGGGAGGGGGGAAATCTGATCGTTACGAGATGTGAATTGGAATCGGTTCCGATTCCAATTCACATCACTAATTTTTTTTAGTGAGGCCCACGCCGATAAAAAAAACGCACCCGACCCTTTAAAATTACCCCCGTAGCCTCCCCCACTCTCCCGACCCCCCCCCAAAAAAACGTTTTACACATACCTGGTGGTCCAGGGGGGCCACAGGCAGCGATCTCCCGTTCCCATGCTATCAGCTGCGCTAAAAAAAATGGCACCGATGGCCCTTTGCCCTTACCATGTGACAGGGCAAAGGTAGCGCCGGCGCCATTTTGAATATTGGCAATACGGCCCGCATGCAGGAGATCGCTCCCGGACCCCCGCTGGACCCCCAGGGACTTTTGGCCAGCTTGGGGGGGTCCTCCTGACCCCCACAAGACTTGCCAAAAGTCCAGCGGGGGTCCGGGAGCGACCTCCTGCACTCCGGCCGTATTGCCAGTACTCAAAATGGCGCCGGCGCTACCTTTGCCCTCACTATGTCATAGGGGCTGACGGTCGGCCGACGGTCGGCCCCTATGACATAGTGAGCGCAGCTGATAGCGTGAGAACGGGAGATTGCTGCCCGCGGCCCCCCTGGACCACCAGGTATGTGTAAAAAGTTTTGGGGGGGTGTCGGGAGAGTGGGGGAGGCTAAGGGGGTAATTTTAAAGGGTCGGGTGGGTTTTGTTTTTTTTATCGGGCCATCGGCGCCATTTATATTAGTGGCAGCCAAAATGGCGCCGATGGCCCGAGAGCGGGAGATCATGCCGGGACCCCCCCCCCCACTGGACCACCAGGTAATTTAAAACATGTTGGGGGGGGGGTTCGGGAGGGTGGGGGATTTGTTTTAAAGGGTCGGGGTGGGTTTTAGGGTTGTTTTGGTGTGCCGGTTTTCCCGCCCTCCCCCGATTTACGATTTTTCACGATAAATCGGGGGAATTTCTATTGTATCGCGACTCTTAACGATTTTTGACGATTTAAAATATATCTGACGAATTTTTTAAATCGTCAAAAAACGATTCACATCCCTAACATATACCAGCAGAGCTTTAAAGGGATACTGTATTGGCATTGACTTCCAGAAGGACAAAGAATGATAAATATATTTATAAGGATAACTCTTGCTTCTGCCCCGACAAGACCAACAAGTCCTGCTTCTGCCCCGACGTGACCGAGTGATCACCATAGTTACTTAAACAGAACAAGCCAAGAATTAAATTTGTAACTATTCTCTGGGTGTCTGGCCCACACCCTAGGATAGAGCACTAGAATATTCTTTTGGCAACTGCATCGTTACGAATAAAGTTATATGAGTTGTTTGTTACTCTCTATAAAAGCGGAAGTCTAGGGGGTTTTTGTCAAAAGTCTCACCTGTGGGTGGACGCCCCGCGCAGGGACTTTCTCGATCGTGAGACTCCTGGCAAAAGCTGTCCTGGGGCTTCGCAGCCTGAGTGCAGCCTGGATGTAGGTATAAATTAGGGTCAGTGATGTATCTTTCTTAATCATTGTTACATTTGTTATACAATAATGACTGTATATCTCCATTTGGGAATCAATAAACAGTGACTTAATATTTAAAATTATAGGACTGCTGTGTGATTTAAAAATAGCAATACATTTTGGCTCAGTGAGCAGGGTATATCTTTAAATATGTCACTGTTTAAGAAGAGGAATAGTTCAAAGCAATCGGAAAGTGAAGGAGATGCTAATAATATACAAATAACAATTCCGGGCTGGGATGTAACACTTTATAATATTATGGCCAGCGAGTGATCGAAATGCTCAGGTCTGCCTGAGAATTGGGAATCCTGTTTAAAGGAGTGAGAGCCAGTGGACGTGGTGAGGTGTATACAAAACGTGGTAGTGGAAAAAGGAAAAGAGTCATTGAGTGTAGGACGCCAAGGATGGATTTTATTATCCACCTATCGAAAAATATATCAGGATAGGGATCGTCAACATCAGAAAATAGCTGAATTTGAACAGAAAATCTGTGACTTACGGAGTCAAAATGTTATGTTGCAATGTCAGAATAAATTACTTGCTGACAAAGTAGATACGTAGCAGACACTTGCGAAAAGGGCAGCTGTCCGGGTGGCACAATATATATATATAAAAAACGGAAGGGAAAAGTAAGTAAAAAGAAAGTGCGTTTGTGCATTGCAAAAGCGGGATTATCTTTTGATCCTGAAACATGGGATGGGGATATATGGGATTCATCCTGGTCTGATGGACCCATAGAAAGCAATGAGGAAGGAATGGGAATAGAGATAGAGGATAAGAAATTTAAAGCTAACCCAGTGGAACGGCACAGGTTGTTTCAGGTCTCTCAAGGGAATTTTCACAGGAGAGATATAGTGGAGGACTATATACAGAATGAGATTGTAGATTTAATGGAACAATTCCAGCAGCGATCAAATGAAGGTTTGTTAATTTGGGCAGTACGGAGATATGAGTTAGGGGCAGTGGCCATTAAATTGGACCCGGCTGATTGTAAAAAATTTGAGTTGGGAGCCGTATGTCCAGGGAGTTTTTAGGGATTTTAATGGATATCCTGCTTAAGGTAACAGACTGGCCAGAACTGCCACTACAATGATGGAATTAGCGGTTGATGGATGTAGTCAAAAATATCCTACTGAAGTCAACTGGCCAATGGTAGAAAGGTAATGGTATACTTTAAGGGAGTGCGTGCAACGTTTGAAGGAAGAGGGAATGAAAATTGCAATATTTGTAGGCACAGTAGATACTGTGCTCAGCGGAGTCCTAACTGCTAGTATATGGAATAGGATTATTAAAACTGCTCCTCCTGCTTATAAGTAGGGAATAATGACGCTGCTGATAAATGAAATAGGGAATCCTTTGCAAGAAGTTAGGATTTAAGTTAGTTGCTAATTGCTGCTTTAAGAAAACTGCCCCATGTTGACTAATAACTGGAATAAAAAGGCCCAAAGAGAAAAAAATGTAATTGTCAGCCCAGAGACAGAACAACTAAAAGCTGAGAACGGAGTGAGAGTGCAGAGTGAATTCCTGATAAGAAAGGTGCCAAGAAAGCTACAAGAACAAAAGTACTAAGTAAGCATAATATATGATATCTGAGAGGCACATGAAGGAAAATTACCAGCAAACGTAAGAGATAATAGAGGGGAGGGGGGAAGCATATGTGAGCCATGTTTAACAGTGTATAAAAGATTAAGGCAAATTTAAAACGATGAATAAACTGGCATTGCTCAGAAACAGTACATTCTGTTAGCTAGGCTCCGATTACTTTCTTAAGGAAACACAATCTTGACTTCCTTATAGTTTTCTCTATTTTAACTTTTGTATGCATGCATGAAATAAACAAGTGGAGGAGCCCTCTGGGGATAGGGAAATACTTACAGTACCTGAATGTAATCTGCTTTGAAATGCTGAAAAAAGTGTGAAAAGCAGAATAAATAAATTAAATTAAATCCTGTGTTACGAGCGCGGAGGCACGGTCGCTTCTGGCGGGAGATGTAAGCCCTTGGATCGCAACGCTACTCAGGGAGGAGCCCCGAGAATGCAGCGAGAGGTGAGCCGATGCAAGCACAGGCAGACAAGGATCAGAACAAGGCTGGAGCGAAGACAGAGAGACTGAAGGTCTGACCTTCTACTGGACATGCATGCCCCAAGAAGACCAGCAACCCAATGTTGGTCAATGAACAGTCCTCCGACCATTCCAAGCCCTTTCGGACCTGCCGCTGGGTAACTGCAATAGGCGGCAGGCTGGACAGTGGACGAGGGCAGACGGAGGTGTTGCAACATGGAAGACTCTTGGATGGAGAGATAGGTGAAGACTCTTGGACAAAGACATTTTGGACAAAGGTTCAGGAGCAAGCTACTGCAGACAAAAGTATACAGGAGCAAGATCAACTGCTGGGTTGAGACTGCGACGCAGCGCGCCCTACACAGCCCACCCGCGGGGCTGGTCGCGGACCACGCTGGGCTTGAAGCAGGCTCTAGACGAGATGTGGAGTAGATGAGACTGGAACATGGCGAAGATCCCGAAGAGATCTGCACCGGGGCACGCCCTACACAGCTGCCCATGGCTGGTCGCGTACCATGCTTAAGCGGGGCAGGTTCAAACAGAGTCTTAGACATGGACGGATGCAAATGCAAGGAACTCCGAAGACCGGGAAAGGACTCAAACTCAGGATACAGATATAGGATTCTCAGACAACTCAGGATTCAAGAGACAGAATACAAGCAGAAGTCTTCTGGAGGCTTGCACTGCGGAGGAGAAGATGGCCTTGTGCCATGAGGCGCCCTACACAGCCCGCCCGTGGGCTGGTCACGGATCATGACAATGGCACGCCAGGAAAGTGGACATTGAGGGACCAAGGAGCTGGAGGCAGAGGTGAAGACAAAGGCATCAGGAAGGAACATCAAACATCAGGAACATGAAGACAACTGGAGGTACGGACGAAGGAACATCGGACACCAGGAACATGAAGATGGAGCCGTCAAAGCAGGAGAAGACCACGGAGGACCTGGACCGAAGATGAGGACACAGACGACTGTGAGACTCGATCCGAAGGCCCTGAATGAAGGCAGGCAGGGCCCTTTTATAGAGCTGAAGCAGGAAACTGGGTGGAGCTGGCTTCTGGTGGGTCCGCAAGCACTTCCTGTCGCTGGCCCTTTAAAGATAGGGAAGAGGTGCGCGCCGGCGCCTAAAGGAAGGCAGGAAGCAGAAACAGCACCACGGAGAGCGGCGACCTTCCGCACAGGAAGCAGACAAGGAGCAGGCCTCTGCGCAGGCCCTGACTGGAGGAGACGGCTTCCCTGCCGCACGGAGAGGATCCGGGGTGGCTCCATGCTGCAAAGAACAGCGGCCTCCAGACCACTGAGACGACCAAGACGTCAGTGGCCCTGCCACAAAGGTGGGACAGCGACGCAGCCTCCAGGCACGGGGAGCTGTTTGGTGCGGCCTTCAGGCCGCATGAAGATTGTGTCGGCGGCAGCCTGCCGTGGAGGTTCCCGGCATGGGCGCCGGCAGCAGCGGCACTAGACCGCATGGGCGGAGTCCAGAGACATCAGAGCTTCGGCAGTGTCGGAGATTCGGTGGCAGCAGCGGTGGCCTCCTGGCCGCTTAGGTGGTCAGCAGCACAGCAGTCCAGGCCGTGACTGCCGCAGGACGGTTCCAGCGTTGGCGGCAACTCGAAGCAAGGTGAGAGGCCTGCTCGCAGAGAGTAGATCCGCAGGTGCTGCCTGCCTCGCCCGGAGAACCTTCCTGAACTGTTACCTCCCTGAGGTCTCTAGAGCTTCCAGTTCGGGTCTAGTCTATCCATTCTGCATCAGCCGCGCACCCTTGCTCATGGTGGGCACACCACTCCTCTACCTCTCCAGGAGACCACCTGAGGCCCACCTAAGTCCAGGTGGTCTGGGTACCCAAGGGCTCAACGAAACCATGGACTGTTATTGGTGAAGCTCCAGTTAGCCTCTGTCTCATTGTGTGCTCCGCCTCCTGGTGGCAGGCACTCTCTGGGTCTGACCAGAGGACCGTACTAATCCTGCACCAGGCCAAGGGTCCACCTCCAGCGCAACAGGTTGCCAAAGCCATGGACTATGCGGAGTCTCCTGCCTTGCAGGCCATTCCTGGTCTGATCACTCGTGTCAGAGAGCAACAATGGATCATGGAAGCGTTGGCTTCTTCTGTGGAGAAAATACGTTCTCAATTGGAGGAATCTGTCATGGTCAACCCAGTGGGCCTTGCCCACACCTTGCTCTCACAGGCACCGCTGGCCCTCCCAGCTCCACCCTGTTTTAATGGGGATCTGCGCCTTTGTCGAGGCTTCATAAATCAATGTTATATGCAGTTCTCACTGCAACCCTAGCTGTTTCCTGATGAGGCAACAAAAATCACATTCATCCTCTCACGCCTTGAGGGGAAGGCCCTGGCATGGGCTTCCCCACTCTGGGAGCGTTCTGACACCATCCTTCACCAGCTCCCTCACTTCACCTCCGCCTTCCGACATAGGCCGACAGGCAGTCGCTGGTCACCACTTACTTCACTTGCTCGCTGAATATACAGTGGAGTTTAGAACTCTAGCTACTGAGTTAGGTTGGCAAGAAGACTATTTGCGGGCATTCTACCTCAAGGGACTGTCTCCTGCCCTTAAGGATGAACTGGCTGCCCGCAAGATTGCCGTATCTCTGGAAGACCTGATCTCCCTGGTTGGTAGAATAGGCTACTGCCTTCGACAATGACATCAGGAGGTAAGGGTCCTACGACCTCCTGCCCTACGATCACCCCGTTCGGCGAGTCCTCAGTTGAAGGCCTTACGAGTGGCTCCTCAGTCTCCTGAAGAGCCTATGCAAATCAACAGCGGCTGCCTGACTCCAGAGGAACGTCTCTGACGCAGAAAAGCAGGTCTTTGCTTATATTGCGTCGGTCCCGGACACCTTCTTCAGATTTGCCTGTTCGTCCGGGAAACTCCAAAGCCTGAGCCTGGTGGGGGTCCCGAGCTTGGACGCTACTGTTTCTGGCCCTCAACTGTTGCTCCCTATCTCCTTCCTTAGGGAGTCACGTTCATTCGCTACTACCACCCTCGTGGACACTGGGGCAAGTGGAAATTTTATTATGGACGATATTGTCAAGCTTCTCCAGATACCAGTCCAATCGCTGGAGGTACCACTCCGTATTGCCTCGATCCAGGGAGAGCATCTCCCCAGTCGTATCACTCACCGTACCATGACCATTCGCCTCACCGTTGGGACCCTCCATGATGAGGATATCTCCCTCCTGATCTTGAAACGATCCACGCACCCCGTAGTCCTTGGACTTCCCTGGCTCCAGTTACATACACCCCACTTTGACTGGCAATCTCTGCAACTAACTCAGTGGGGCCCTCGATGTCAAACCCACTGTTTACGGCAAGCGTCTCCATCTATGACCGTTCTAAACTCTACAACCCTTCCTGGGTTACCTGCCCCATACTCTGAATTCAAAGATGTGTTCTCCAAACAAAATGCTGACATCTTGCCTCGACTCTGAGAGTTTAACTGCCCCATAGAATTTCTACCTGGAACCATGCCTCCCAAGGGCAGAACCTATCCCCTTTCACTCTCTGAAACCCAAGCAATGTCAACATACATTAAGGAAAATTTGGCTAAAGTATTCATATCACCCTCTAATTCCCCAGCAGGAGCCGGGTTCTTCTTCTTCGTAAAGAAGAAGGATGGCAGTTTAAGACCCTGCATAGACTACAGAGGGTTGAACGCAGTAACTCGTAAGAACCCAACTCGTAAGAACCCCACTGCACTTATTAGTGAACTATTCGATTGCCTGCAGGGTGCACAAATCTTTACAAAATTGGATCTCCGAGGGTTGTATAACCTAGTACGGATTCAACCGGAAGACACCTGAAAAACTGCCTTCAACACGAGATGGCCACTAGAAGTACGTAGTAATGCCCTTTGGACTTTGCAAAGCCCCTGCAGTCTTTCAGCGGCTAATGAACGAGATCTTCCGGGACCTTTTATACTCATTTGTTGTAGTATATCTGGATGATGTACTAATATTCTCCAAAGACCTGAAGTCTCATCGTTCCCACATTCAAACAGTCCTCCAACACCTCAGAGACCATCATCTCTATGCGAAATTAGAGAAGGGCATTTTTGAACAACCCAGTCTTCCATTCTTAGACTACATCATTTCCAACCGTGGCTTCACCATGGACCCCGACAAACTCCAGGGTATTCGAGATTGGCTCACCTCGCGCTGCCCTCAACCAGTGCCGGCCTCGCCGCTGCTGCTAGCTCCCGGCATCCCCAAAGCTCACCGCAGCCTGCCTCATCTTCCTCCTCGCTCCAGGCCTCACAGTGGAGCTCCCACCGGGACTCCACATCTTTGGCCGTCTTGGCCCCACCCCTAGGCGCGCGTGCGGCCGACGTCTCTGTATTTAAAGAGCCGAGCACGGGAAACCCGAACAAGACACAAAGTGATGACATCACCGCTTTACCCTATTTAAAGCAAGGCCCTGTCCCCAGGACCTCACCTTGGCAATCGGGTCGACACCGTTGGTGTACTAGTTTGCATTCTTGTGTTCCAGTGTTCTCTTGTTCCAGTGTCTTTGTTCCCAGTGTCTCCGTATGTTCCTGTATCCTTCTCAGGGAGTACCTCTTCGGACTGACCTCTGGTACTGACCTCTGCCTGCCTGACCATTCTCCTGTCTGCCACCTGGAACTGACCACTGCATGCCTGACCATTCTCTTGTCTGCCCCCTGGAACTGACCACTGCCTGCCTGACCATTCTCTTGTCTGCCGCCTAGAACCGACCCTCGCTTGCCTTGACTACGCTTGAACTGACTCTGGTATTGACCCCTGCTATGGCTGACTACTCCTGGACTGATACTCTGGCTGTGACCCTTGCGCTTCACTCGGACACTCTCTTCTGACCTACTGTGACTACCAGACCAGCCTGCTTGGAAACTAACCGCGGCTTCCACGTGACTAGATCCGCAGGTGCTGCCTGCCTCGCCCGGAGAACCTTCCTGAACTGTTCCCTCCCTGAGGTCTCCGGAGCTTCCAGTTCGGGTCTTGTCCATCCACTCTCCATCAGCCACGCACCCTTGCTCGTGGTGGGCACACCCCTCCGCTACCTCTCCGGGAGACCACCTGAGGGCCACTTAAATCCAGGCGGTCTGGGTACCCAAGGGCTCAACCTGCGGAAACCCCGGACTGTTATTGGTGAAGCTCCAGTTAGCCTCTGTCTCCTTGTGTTCTCTGCCTCCTGGTGCAGGCGCTCTCTGGGTCCAACCAGAGGGCCATACCAATCCTGCACCAGGCCAAGGGTCCACCTCCAGCGCAACAACTAACTTCCCAAAGTACTGATTAAGGACTTTAAGTTATACCCCACTGGGTTCCAAATGCTATTCTAACTATAAATTTCATTCCATCTGTTAAGCTGTTCCCACAGTAATTGTCTAATTTATATTTGTTGGAATCTGCCTTGAGGCCATTCTTGGTAAAAGGTGGAATTTCACGTCTATAAATAAACAAATCTTGCAGAAATGTATATAGTCATGTAGTCTAATCATAATTTATTTATTTATTTATTTAGATTTTTTTCTATACCGGCATTCGTGATAACATCACATCAAGCCGGTTTACAGTAAACAATGGGGTAATAACCGGAACATAGAACAAAATATGTAATATACATATTATAAATACATATTATAAATACAGTTACAATAAACAATAAAAAATAATGAACTTGCACAAACTTGTAAATGCTGCCAGCCCTGTTTACAGTCCCATATGTTTTTCAGGTTTTCTTGGGGTGAAGGGAGGGAAATCCACCTACTAACACCTCTTTCTCCGGTGGAGGCACCAGGTGCCAAGTACACAGAGATAAAAAGGAGCCTACCCAAGGGGAGTTCCTGCCAAGTCGGTTCCGGACCCAGAAATCTCCCCACGAGGTATGAGGCCATTACATTCATTTGTAGTTAATAAGCAATGGTGATTTTCTGCCAGGTCATGTCAGGTCACAGATCATAAACTCAGATTTGTCAATGAAACAACACATTTCTTCCTTAATAAAAAAAATCCTTCTATAAGCTACAGCTCTTAAAACGTCTTCGTCCCTTTCTCTTTTACCAAGATTTCCGAACTATTCACCAATCTTTAATCTTTTCTGGCTTAGACTATTGTAATGCCCTCTATCTAGGACTTCCCAATTCTATAATTCATCCCTTACAAATCATTCAAAACAGTGCAGTATTTTATCAGGTACTCCCGTTCGAAAACATATTACACCCATTCTTCAATCTCTTCATTGGTTACCCATAAAATATAGAATAAAATACAAAGTTCTGACTATCATTCATGGTTTAATAAATAATTCATCTTCCACATGGCTCTGTTCACTACTTCGCATTTATAAACCAGTACGACATTTAAGATCTCTAACTCAAAATTTACTAGATATTCCTTCCCCACGACAGGCTAGGCTAGACATCACCAGAAAAAGGGCCTTCTCAGTAGCAGGATCCTCTCTCTGGAACTCTATACCCAATCCACTTCGTCTATTATCCAACTCTCAACAATTTAAAAAATCATTAAAAACATACTTATTTCAAATAGCATTCAACATCCCTTCACACTCCAACCAACAACACTCTATCACCTAATATCTTCCCCTGCTTCCACAACTTTATTTTATTTCTCTTTCATCGCAAACTCCTTTCCTATCCCTTTTTCCCTTCCATGATTATAAAATGAATTACGGCTCGACTCCATTATTAGTTAGACTTTTGTTAATATTAGTACCTCTTTTAGGTATATACCAGTTTTTGTATTTTAATATTATTTTAATTATTATTTTACTTTAATTTTATTTTATTTTTACTCTGTAAACCGTTTTGACAAAAAAATCCCTATTTTGAAAAGCGGTATATAAATACTTTAAAATAAATAAATAAATACAACTTTTTTGAATTTGCTTCCTTTTGCTCATTGCAGCTGGAGTTCAAATTGTGTGTGTGTGTGGGGGGGGGGGGGGCACCTCTGGCCTGGACCTGGTTCCTCTTTTTATTATTTAGAAAATTTTTACTGGATATAAAACTGTGAGTCTTCCTCTTGTTGCGGAGTCTGTGCTGATGTTAAGAGTTCATCTTTCTCTGATGCTATGTTTGGCAACTTCGCAATCTTCTTGTCTATGGGATTGTCCTTTCTGCAAGCTCTTACCAAGTGGAAGCTATACCCTAAGTTTTCCCTTTGGAGAAGTGGAACCAATAAAAGCACAGTTCCCTATTATCTTTTTTTGCAAACCTGACAACCTTTCCAAGATCCAGGTCTTGTCATTGAACCCTGTGGTGATGGTCATTGTTTGCCTTCTGCCTCCTTCTTCCACAGTTTTTCCATTTAGTCAGTGCCTCCACCATCTGCCTTCTGTGGAAGCTGGGATGGGACCCTTGGCAGAGGTGTTTGGAAATAGTGGACCTTTAGCCATTCAACTTGTTAGGGTAGTGGACCCTTGGGCTGGCTGAGACTGAAGGTGTTGCACTGTGGGGGCTCACAGTGGGCATTGCAGCCGGGAGGCAGCACTGAAGAGGTGTTCCGAAGAAGGCTTCACCACTGGAAGCCCGAGGTCCCCCCAGGAGGAGCCCTTAGGGACCCAGGCCTCTTGGACTTAGGTGTGACCCTATGCGACCAAGGATCAGGGAAGCAGCCAAAGGGGTGGTCGACGGACGCAGCTGAGCCCAGGAGGCCAGAAGAGTCTTCAACCTTGGAAGCCCACGGTACCCCCCGGGAGGAGCCCGAGCTGCTGGGACTTAGGAGAATCCTCCGGGCAAGCGAAGAACCGGATACCTGTAGACGACAAGAGAACTGGAGCCGAAGACAATGGATGAAGCAGGGTCAGAAGTCAGAAGTCCGAAGCCAAAACCAGGGGCGGAAGCTGAAGTCGGAGTCAATGAACGAAGCAGGGTCAGAAGCCAGAAGTCTGAAGTCCGAAGCCAAAACCAGGGGCAGAAGCTGAAGTCAGAGTCAGTGAACGAAGCAGGGTCAGAAGTCCAAAGCCGAAGATAGACGGGAGTCCAGGAACAGCAACTAGCAACTCCGAAGAGCGAACCTCGTAGCAAGGCAGGGAAGGAGCCACACTGCAGGGTTTAAGTAGGCCTGCAGAGTCTGACGTCATCGGGAAGCAGTCCTTGTCGTTTCCTGCGCTGGCCCTTTTAATTTCCGAGCCCCTGTGCGCGTGCCTAGGGGGCAGGGCCAGATGAGGGATTGCCGGCGTCTCGCTCACGGAGGGAGCGCCGCAGCTGAGGCCAGGACAGGCCTTGTCAGCGTCGCGGCGGCCCGGGCCGGCCTCAAGGTGAGTGGAGGGCCCGGGGCCGTAACACAACTGGGCTGTATCTCTATTGGAGAGAGAAAATGTATTCCACTAGGACCCTCTGCGGATCAGCATTCTTTATCAATTCCATCTTCACTGTTTTTCACTGCTGCCTCCACAAACCCATTGCTCTGAGGGAGCTGCAATCTTTTTTGAAGGAGTTAATAAACATGTGGATAAAGGTGAACTGGTAGATGTAGTATACTTGGATTTTCAGAAGGCGTTTGACAAAGTTCCTCATGAGAGGCTTTTGCTTCCCTTTTGTTCAGAATAAACCAACCTTTTCAGTCACCTCTTTTGTGTCACAGTCACACAAAAGAGGTGACTGAAAAGGTTGGTTTATTCTGAACAAAAGGGAAGCAATAGCTCCAAGACACTCAAGGTCAGGACTCACAGTTACACAATACCGTTTTATAAAAAAATTTTTTTGTCAAAATGGTTTACAAAAAATAAAATTAAATGAAACAATCAAAAATAGAAATTAAATTTAAAAATATACATAAAATAGTCAATAGCTAGATAAAGTACTAGCATAAACAAAATCATATACTAAATAAAATATTGTTGCCATGGGACTTATTATTCCTGAGGAGAAGGGTAAGCGGAAAAAATGGGAGGGAGAAGGGGATATGAAAAAGTGGAGGTTTATTGAAATAGCTGGGGGGGGAGGATAGGGGAGGGAAAAGGGGAATATCATAGACAAGAATAAATTTAGTGGAAATGGTACTTGAAATGTAATGTATAGAAGCTATGAATGATTCTGTAAGTGTTACAGCTTGGCTGCAGTACAACCGCTTCACCACCAGGGGTCCCTCTAGTGCTGGCTCTCCTGACAGGCCCAGTCCATCTCCCCTGTCCACTCTATGTTCTGGGTTGGCCCTTATAACCCTGCCTAACAGTTTCCTCGGTGCTTCGGCATCGAGCTCTCCTGGGCTCCCTGCTCTAGCCTTGCGCGGCCTTCGGGCCTTTCCTTGCCTTGCCCTGCGCGGCCTTCGGGCCTTTCCTTGCCTTGCGCGGCCTTTGGGCCTTCTGACCTGCCTTGCTCTGCTTACGGTGTGTGGCCTACGGGCCTTCTGTGTGTGTGTGGCCTACGGGCCTTCTGACCTGCCTTGCCCCGCTTACGGTGTGTGGCCTACGGGCCTTCTGTGTGTGTGTGGCCTACAGGCCTTCTGACCTGCCTTGCCCCGCTTACGGTGTGTGGCCTACGGGCCTTCTGTGTGTGTGTGGCCTACAGGCCTTCTGACCTGCCTTGCCCCGCTTACGGTGTGTGGCCTATGGGCCTTCTGTGTATGTGTGGCCTACGGGCCCTCTGTGTGTGTGTGGCCTACGGGCCTTCTGACCTGCCTTGTCCTGCTTACTGTGCCCTGACCCAGCCTGAACCTAGACACTGCTATCTGCCGCCTGCCCTGACCCAGCCTGAACCTAGACACTGCTATCTGCCGCCTGCCCTGACCCAGCCTGAACCTAGACACTGCTATCTGCCGCCTGCCCTGACCCAGCCTGGACCTAGACACTGCTATCTGCCGCCTGCCCTGACCCAGCCTGAACCTAGACACTGCTATCTGCCACCTGCCCTGACCCAGACCCTGTACTAGCCATTCTTGTCTCTCTCAACCTGGAGCCACCCTTCTGGGTGGTGTTCACGACTCCTGACCGGAGCCCAGTCGTAACAGTAAGTGTACATTAGGTATTGGGTGTAGTCTGATTGGGTGGAATATTGAATGCGAGTTGGAAGAGGTAGGTTTTGAGTGATTTTTTAAAGTGAGAAGGATTTGATATTAATCATAGAGGATTTGGTAGTGAATTCCAAAGTATTGGTCCGGCTGCCGAGAAAGCTCTCTTTCTGGTAATGTCTAATCTGGCTTGTTTGGGTGAAGGAATATCTAAGAGATTTTGAGTAAGTGATCTTAAGTGTCTAGTAGGTTTGTAAATACGTAGTAGAGAACAGAGCCAGGTGGATGTAGGGTTATGAATTAGACCATGAATAATAGAAAGAATTTTACATTTTATCCTGAACTTTATGGGTAACCAATGTAAAGATTGCAAGGTGGGAGAAATGTGATTGCGTAGAGAGGTTCTGGTTAGTATCCGGGCTGCACTATTTTGAATCAATTGGAGAGGATAAAGTGAAGAGTCTGGTAATCCTAAGTAGAGGGCATTACAATAGTCTAGACCGGAGAAGATTAAAGATTGAAGAATGGTTCTGTAATCACGGTAAAAAAGTAATGGGCGGAGATGTTTTAGAAGTTGTAATTTATAAAAGGATTTTTTTGTAAGTGAAGAAATATGCTGTTTCAAAGATAATTCTGAATTTATAATTACTCCTAAGTTTGTAGCATAACATGTTATAGGAATAGTTGTATTATTAGTTATCAGATGCTATGGTGGGCCTATTGAAAAATCTGAGATGGAAGATAAATGTATAATTTCAGTTTTTGATGGGTTCAGTTTTAAACAATTATGGGAAAGCCAGGAATTAATGCTGGATAGATAGAGGGAGACCATGGATAGAGTAGCGGACCAAGATGTTTTATATGGAACAAAAAATTGGATATCATCTGCGTAGATTTTGAATTGTAGATTAAGAGAAGATAGAATATTGCATAAAGGAAGAAGATATATATTGAATAGTATGGGAGATAGTGATGAACCTTGAGGGACACCGGAATTAATGATGTATGGAGTGAAAAATTGCTGATTATAATTAACTTGCTGAGGACGATCAGAGAGGAATGATGAAAACCAGTTCAAGACTGTTCCTGTGATGCCTATAGTTTTAAGGCCTGAAATGAGAATCTGGTGATCAACTGTATCGAATGCTGCTGAAATATCTAAAAAGACTATGATGTAGTCTGTGTAGGAATCGAATGCACGGAAAAATGTATCAAATGAAGATAGGAGAAGTGTTTCTGTGGAATGTCCCTTTTTGAATCCGTGTTGATTAACGTGAAGAATGTTGTGTTCAAATAGAAAATCAGATAGTTGACGCAGTACTACGGATTCTATTAATTTGGCCAAGGAAGTGAGGGTGGCGATAGGTCTGTAATTATTAAGGTCGGATGTATCTTTTGCTTTTGATTTTAAAATTGGTAAGATGGAAGTCTTTTTCAGAGTATGTGGAAATTCTCCTATTTCTAAAGACTGGCTAACTAGGAGGCAAAGAAAAGAGCAGGCTTCATGTTTACATAGAAACATAGAAACATAGAAATGACGGCAGAAGAAGACCAAATGGCCCATCCAGTCTGCCCAGCAAGCTTCACACACTTTTTTCTCTCATACTTATCTGTTTCTCTTAGCTCTTGGTTCTATTTCCTTTCCACCCCCACCATTAATGTAGAAAGCAGTGATGGAGCTGCATCCAAGTGAATATCTAGCTGAACCAGGGGTCACGATTTGAAGCTCCAGGGAGGAAGATTCAGAACCAATGTTAGGAAGTATTTCTTCACAGAGAGGGTGGTGGATGCCTGGAATGCCCTTCCGGAGGATGTGGTGAAGACCAGAACTGTGAAGGACTTCAAAGGGGCGTGGGATAAACACTGTGGATCCATAAAGTCAAGAGGCCGCCAATGAAGAGTGGGTGACTCACCAGAATGATGGCTACTGCCTGGAGACAATACCCTTATTCAATAAACGTACACATGCTTACTGTGACTCCAACATCGTTCTAGCTTCAACAGCAAGAGGAAATGTGGAATAAAGGATCTGCACTCACAAAGGGGGGAGTAGCTGGCTTGTTACGGCGGTTCTAACAGAACTTTTTAATAGAAACACAGAAACATGATGGCAGAAATAGATCATACGGCCCATCCAGTCAGCCCATCAGTCAAATTAACTTAGCATTATAATTCTCAACACTTCCTTACAGATCCCCTATATTTATCCCATGCTTTCTTGAATTCAGATACTGTCTTTGTCTCCTCCAAGAACTTGTCCAATCCTTTTTTAAACACAGCTATACTAACTGCACTAACCACATCCTCTGGCAACAAATTCCAGAGTTTAATTGCGGGTTGAGTAAAAAAGAACTTTCTCCGATTAGTTTTAAATGTTGTGGTCCTGCCCGTGAGGAACACGGGCAGGCTCCTTACCTCTACGCAGCCAGTCGGGCCGCTGTCGCTGTCCTCTTCGCGGCGGGTGTGCCACCGTTGCCGGGCTCCTCCCCGGCTACCTCCAGCCCTGCGCGGCAGGGTCGGGCCGCCGGGAGCTCCTCCATGCAGCCAGGTCCTTTGTTGCTGCTCCTGCCTCTCCCCGACGAGCTCTGCCACTCCCGGGGTCTTCAGCCGGCAGGGAGGCCATCCCTGCCGGTGCCTGCTGCTGCTTGGGTCCTTGCCTGACAGGGAAGCTGTCCCTGCCGGTGCCTGCAGCCTTCTGCAGCCTCCCTGCTCGTCCTGCAGCCAGCCCTTCTTCTCTTCAGTCTTCCAGCTTCTGTCTTCGCGGCTGGGAGCCGCTCCTGCAGCCCTGCCACCTCTCCAGCTTCGGGGCAGGGCTGCTCCACTGCTTGCCTTGCTCCTTGGGCCTTCCATGTGGCTGAGGATGCCACCAGCTTCCAGCTCTCTCTTCTCTCCAGCTTCCTAAGGCACGGGTGCGCGCCTCTCGCCTGTTCAAGGGCCAGCCTGGTGTGGCCCCCTGCTAACCCCTCCCTGGGCATTGTCCTCTTCAGCCCTACAAAAGGGCTCAGCGTCCATTCCAGCTTTGCCTTCGTCCTTGTTCCAGCACTTCTTCAAGGTCCTGTGTTTCCTGTTCTTTGTTGGAGCTCTTCGTCTTGTCCAGATGTCTGCCTGCTATTCCAGTCCTGATGTCCGCCTGTTCGTGTTCCAAGTCTAAGGTCTGTCTCCTGATCCAGTATCCGTGTTCCAGTTCAGATGTTTCTCCTGATCCTGTTGTCCGTGTTCCTCTTCAGTTGTCCTGAACCCCTGGCAAGCCATGTCGTGGTCCGTGACCAGCCCCACGGGTGGGCTGAGTAGGGCGCTTCATGATGCCAGCTTTGTACCTCATTCCTGAATCTTCTGAAAACCTTGTACCTCATTCCTGAGTCTTCTGAAAGCCTGGTACCCCGCGGCAAGCCATTTACTCATCTTCCATCTACTACCCGCGGCAAGGCAGCCGGACCGATTTCCAGGTCACGCCCCCACGCTGACATCATCAAGGGGCGATGGTTGCATAAAAACGCGGCGAATTTGGAGGGGCTTCGTGCCTGGGCCTCTGACTGCTTTCCCACTTACCATCAGAGAGCTTTACTGATCTTACTGCTGGAAAGCCTGGACATTTACTCATCTTCCATCTACTACCCGCGGCAAGGCAGCAGGACCGATTTCTAGGTCACGCCCCCACGCTGACATCATCAAGGGGCGATGGCTGCATAAAAACGCGGCGAATTTGGAGGGGCTTCGTGCCTGGGCCTCTGACTGCTCTTCCACTTACCATCAGAGAGCTTTACTGATCTTACTGCTGGAAAGCCTGGACATTTACTCATCTTCCATCTACTACCCACGGCAAGGCAGCAGGACCGATTTCTAGGTCCCGCCCCCACGCTGACATCATCAAGGGGTGACGGCTGCATAAAAACGCGGCGAATTTGCAGGCACCGCGTGCCATGCGCCGCACGACAAAGGGGCGCGACAAAGGGGCCTGCCCCTTCGTTTCGCCCCCGTTTCACCTCTTTTTACCTATAGAAACATACTGAATTAGCTTACTCAATACCATATAGTAGTAATGGATATCCCCACAGTTCTCGGACAAGGAAAATATTGCAGCATGTATTCAATTATTACAAAACAAAAACTTCATATAAGAATTATCTTAACCAGACTTTAACCTCTATAAGATCTACTTTTTGCACTGCAGCAATGATCACCCTTTCTTTTATTCTATGCAATGTCCAATCTGTACGAAAAAAAGTCCCTATTCTACGTGACCTCATTCATGTTAACAAACCCGATTTTTTCCTAATTACGGAATCCTGGTTAACTACCTCAGATACAGTAAACAACTTAACTCCTACAGGCTATACCACCATATCAGAACCTAGAGCAAACCGTAGGGGTGGAGGTCTATTAGCTATTATTAAATCCTCCCTGAAACCAGTAAAAAAACAGATAGTATTCTCTAGCTCATTCGAAATACTTTTGATCTCTACTACAATATTAAATATAGGAATTATTTATTGTCCTCCTGGTTGTCTCAATTCAGAGCTCTCTAATTTTTTTTTAGAAACTATTGCTACATTTCCTATAGATTTAAATAAAACCATATTACTTGGCGATTTCAATTTACACATTTCCAGTCCTTCTGTAATCACAAATTCCTTCCTTGACTCCATGACTGGCCTTGGCTGGGAACAACTCATCAAGACCCCCACCCACATCAAAGGTCAAATACTAGACTTAGTATTTTTCAATCCTCTTCTTTACTTTCCAAATTGGAACAATTTTATGGCTGTCCCCATCCCTTGGTCAGACCACTATAGAATTCATTTCTCTTTCAATATAAATAATAGCATACACACATCTATAAAGAAACAACCGACAGTATATAAAAGGAAATTTATTATCGTAGACTCATTTGTAGAGATAGTTACACCCAATTTACCCACCACCATATCACCTAATATAGATGACACAGTAACATCTTGGAATTCTGCAATCACAACTACATTAGACACTATTGCTCCTTTTAAACAAATGCAACGAAACAACAATAAAAAGAAAATCAATGCTCCCTGGTACACAAAATCCTTACATACTTTTAAAACCCTCCTTAGAAAATTAGAGCGAAAATGGTGTAGTAATAGAACCATTGAATCAAAAAACATATACCGTTGTACATTACGTCGCTACAATAAAGAAATAAGTCAAGCAAAAAAACTTTACTACGCAAACATAATTTCTAAAGCTAACGGTAATCCTAACACTCTGTTCAATATCGTAAAAACCCTAATTACTCCTCATAATGAAAATTCTATAGACTTCGATACTAACTTCTGCAACAAAATTGCCAAATACTTTAAAACAAAAGTATCCAAATTCTCCACAGAATTTTCAAATCTTCCTTACCCCACACAGGGAAAGGAAGACTCTAGTCATCCATGGTCAGAATTTACCCCTGTATCAGAAAGTTCCATTTTATCTATCATAAACAAACATAAACCTAATTCTCCTTACAACCCATGTTCTGGAATTTTCTTCAAAGCTCTTAAGAATGCTGGGCTGCATAGAGAGAGGAATATCGAGTAAGAAAAGGGAAGTGATTATTCCCTTGTACAGGTCCTTGGTGAGGCCTCACCTGGAGTACTGTGTTCAGTTCTGGAGACCGTATCTACAAAAAGACAAAGACAAGATGGAA
The DNA here is from genome assembly GCF_901001135.1 of Rhinatrema bivittatum. NCBI lineage: Eukaryota > Metazoa > Chordata > Amphibia > Gymnophiona > Rhinatrematidae > Rhinatrema > Rhinatrema bivittatum. Next base: position 40,798,970 of record NC_042623.1, on the reverse strand, counting down.
GCGGTACAGAGAAGGGCGACCAGGAAGGTGGAGGATCTTCATCGGATGACGTACGAGGAGAGATTGAAGAATCTAAATATGTACACCCTGGAGGAAAGGAGGAGCAGAGGCGATATGATACAGACTTTCAGATACATGAAAGGTTTTAATGATCCAAAGACAACGACAAACCTTTTCCTAAGGAAAAAAATCAGCAGAACCAGGGGTCACGATTTGAAGCTCCAGGGAGGAAGATTCAGAACCAATGTTAGGAAGTATTTCTTCACAGAGAGGGTGGTGGATGCCTGGAATGCCCTTCCGGAGGATGTGGTGAAGACCAGAACTGTGAAGGACTTCAAAGGGGCGTGGGATAAACACTGTGGATCCATAAAGTCAAGAGGCCGCCAATGAAGAGTGGGTGACTCACCAGAATGATGGCTACTGCCTGGAGACAATACCCTTATTCAATAAACGTACACATGCTTACTGTGACTCCAACATCGTTCTAGCTTCAACAGCAAGAGGAAATGTGGAATAAAGGATCTGCACTCACAAAGGGGGGAGTAGCTGGCTTGTTACGGCGGTTACTACCCCAAACCAAATAAGCCTGTTACTTCTATTTCTATGCATATACAGCATAGTTCTCTGCTTCAACGGCAGGGGAGAAGAAAAAACTGATACTTCACGCATATCCAGCATAGCTCCCTGCTTCAACGGCAGGGGAGAAGAAAAAAGGGTTCACACTCACAAAGCGGGGAGTAGCTGGCTTGTTACGGCGGTTACTACCCCAAACCAAATGTGCCTGATACTTCACTTTCGATGCATATCCAACATGGCTCTCTGCTTCAACAGCATGGGAGAAGAATAAACTGATACCTCAAGCATATCCAGCATAGCTCCCTGCTTCAACGGCAGGGGAGAAGATAAACAACCAATAAGGGCTGTATAACATAGTCTGAGTAAAACAAATAAGCATGGGTGTAGCTTGCTTATTGCGGCGGTTCTCAATCAATTAGAACGTTCCCAAGATCTTCCAGTCCCGCTAATCTGATAAGTGTACATATGATTGTTTATGTGCCTCAAAGTACGCACATATACATGCACTTTCAAAATAAAATTATGCACATAAGCCTCTCCCCAGTTATCAGGGCTTGTACTTCCATTAGACAAACTAAGCAGTAACCTAGTCCTAGAGCATCATATCTTGGGGAGGTGTGTCAAAATCATAGGAAGAAGCTCAGGGCCGCCAGCAGAGCCCATTCCACTGGTAGTTGAAGAGCACAGGAGTGGCTGCCAATAGGTAAGTCTCAAAAGGGAGGGGAGAGGATTGAAAGCGCAAGATCATTGGTTGCCTTGGATACCTAATACCCTTGCAGCATCCCTGCCAGTTATGCGCACATTTTTACATGCACTAGTCCCCGGGCTAATTTATGTGCTCAAATAGCTTTGAAAATTCACCTCTAAAAGCGTAATTATTATTTATAAAAGATGACACTTTGTGCGAACCTTAAAAAAAAATAATAATTTAAGATCTCAAAATATGTTGCACAAATCAAATATATACCTTTTCTTAGTGAAGTCAGATTTTCGTGGTTTGTTTTCATGGCACACAGAATAATATATTGACATACCTCTGTTTTCTCTCTCTCAACTACTGCCTAACAGTAAATGCCTGAACATGTACAAACAATGTTTTAAAACGCTAATTAGGCCTTATTCTTTGATCCCACCCTAGTGCTTGTTTTTTCCAAATACTTTCTGTTTCTTATCGGTGGAATACTGATACTTTGGCATTACTGAGCCAAAGCCTTATCATTACACAGTACAAAGAGAATCTTTCTCTGTGGCCTAACGAGAAAAATTCTGGAACCAAAGGATTCCACCATACAATTGCTCCCTGAAGCCGTTTGTGACTTTGAAGGAAAGGCCAAGTATTCCACCTCGACAGCTGCTCAAGTGGCAGTGACGGACCCGTTAAATAAAAGTGATCTGCCAGGAGGACTTCTTCCTGTAGTATTACCAGGATCTTACAACAGCACAGTGATGATAAAGAAAGAATGTAACTGCACGATAGCCTCGTAGAAGGGAATGGCTCTATCCTGGCTTTACCTTGTTGTTAGCGTGGCTGACTCTGAAAAAAATAAATTGGAAAATGTAAATAACTAGACTCCAGCCTGTTTGACTTCATAGACTCTCATGTTCCTAGCCAGTGAAAGAACCACTTGAGGAAACGAAAAAGGAAGCACATCGATGTATTTTCAGTGGATGAACAGGAAGTTGGATTAGCCAAGGGTCAAAACAAACCTATCACAGAAACAATGATTCCATGATGCAAGCAGAAAAACCACACAAATATTATGCATGCATTTAAAAAACAACTCTGTTGTAACTTAGCAGACCAGTCAAGGACAGTCCACAGCTTTATAATATTAAAAACATTCAGGGAAGTTGCAGTGCTGATTAGAGAGAGAAGCTCAAAATGGTGTTGGGATATTTTGTGTTTCATTGTAGCAGGCATATTTTTATAGAAGTTCAATAAAGTAGGATTTTTTAAAAAGTACCCTCCATGATTGCTCTGTGAGATGCCATGGAGTTGTTTTGAATTCAAAAAGAGACCTGTTATATGGATGTCAATAATCTGAGTGTACCTTCATACGATGCTGTAAAAAAATACGGCTATCGTGACTGTGAAGCCTATATGTAGGCTTTAAAAATCATTAGGTACCCCAGTGTTGGAATGCAAACTTTTGTAGTGCTCACTGTCCCACGACGGAGCAGCCGCTTGTTTTTCACGGAGCTTCATAGACCGCTAAACAAACCTAACAAGTTGAACATTGCTGGCACAGTAATCAAATTTACTGTCACAACATCTAATGTTTCACTGGAATACCGGTCTCTCTTGCGCATATCCAGCCCTTGAAGAAGGAGCCAGCCTCCGAAACATCAGGATGTCGGCTGAGGCAAGACCGACTACAATTTTGAGATAAGTGAATATTGCAACAGTATCCACGTGATCATTTCAGCAACAATTGCACAGTGGACAGTGAGCACTACAAAAGTTTGCATTCCAACACTGGGGTACCTAATGATTTTTAAAGCCTACATATAGGCTTCACAGTCACGATAGCCGTATTTTTTTACAGCATCGTATGAAGGTACACTCAGATTATTGACATCCATATAACAGGTCTCTTTTTGAATTCATAATTTTTTCATGTTATATTGTTTGGGTTTATAAATTTAGCATTTATGGAGTTGTTTTGAGCATTTGGATTAATTAAGAGGGTTGTCTGTTTTATCATAGTAGATTGAAATCCTGAATACTAATAGATGTAAATGTAAAGGATAGACGAAGTCATCTCCAAGAATCACAGCTGCTGGAATTATTTCATAGTCAAGAAGTCCCTAGGCCACAACCACTATAGTAACTTACACAAAAACTAGTCAAGTGCAGATGTGCAGGGACCACAGCAGCATGAGTAATGCCAACTGGCCTTTCTGACAAGCAAAAGGTGATTATCTTTCTCTGTGTTAGATTTAAGGAATGGCTATTACTGAGGTTTCCTAGCAAGGAGAGAGAAAAAGAGGATTGCCTTTATCTGCCCTTGTAATGGAATTACTTAACCTGAATCTGACTACTCTGGCTAAGGATGTATTCAGAAGCTAGGCCTTCGTGGACTTAAGAGTTCACACAGACCACATCACGGGACTGTGAACAAGTGTGGGAAAGAAAGAGGTAAACAGCAGATATGCAGTATCACAAGAAAAAGCCAGTTGTTAAGGGGAAACTGCATGCATTTTTCAAAACACAGTTTCAGATGCACAGGCAGAAAGGGTACAACTCACAGGAGGCGGGGGAGGGAGACAGCAGCAAGAGAGAATCTTTGCCAACAGAAGCAACTCAGCTGCCCTAACCATAAGAAAAGCGTTTGTACCACATCGTCATCATTGCCTTTGCTATATCTGGGCATGCTGCCTTACTTTCTGGAACATACATTAGCATCTTTTTGACAGCAACAGCCAGTGGTTGGTAACCCCAGAGCAGGAGCAGTACTGGACCCAGAATAAAACAGGCTGTGCAAGACAAAAGTGGCTAGATGTCAGGATCTTCTGCCTGGACCAGCTGTCTCCCCCTCAGGTTAAGCCCCGGGGTTCTGGTGGCTGGCAGGACTTAAATAGGAGGTGCGCTTTGGAACGAAAAGGCACCTACAAGGGCAGGGCTGGCTGCTGGAACAAAACACAAACAAAGAAGAGTGCCCACAAACAAACCCAGAGCAGGGAGTGCACCACAAAGGAAGATAAAAAAAAAAAAAAAAACAAAGCCAAGACAAGACAGATACAGAGCAAACAAAACCAGAAGACCACAACACTGGGGCCAAACACAGAGCAAACAAAACAAGACAGAACAAACACCAACAGAAGAAAAAGGCTGCTAAACTAGGGCCAAACACAAGGCAAAAAGAAGGCAAGAAATTGTAGAACTAGGACTCAGAACAAGGACTGCAAAACCGAGCACTCCACGCTGAGCCACAGTACCCATGGAGAGGCAGGTTTATGTGCAGAGGCAGTGCTGAGAACATGGCTGCCAGCAGGGTTGCCAGGTTTTCATGAAAGCACAAGCACTATTTTCCAAAACAAGCCCAAAACACATGAGATTAAAACTACTTTTATTAGAAAGTATTTGTACACAGAAAACACTTAAAAATACTTTTGCGGGTGTAATGGAGGAAACACAGTGGCTTATAATAGTATTTCATTCCCTAAAATGTCCGTCAGAGTTTTGTGGATTACATTACATTACACAGATTGTTCCAGACAGTATGTGCTAAAAGTAAATTCTCAACTCGCAATTCATTATTCAGCAATGGCTTCTATCTAGCCACCCTCCCATGCAGGCCAGTTGTATGGTTAACTGGTGCACCTCCACTCCAGTCTCAGCCACTGAACTCTGTAGCTTCTTCAAAGTGAAAAATAAAAAAACAATGCCCCCACACACTCATCCCCCCCTTCCCAGCGCCAAGCACATGGTTGGCCCCCACACACTCATCCCCCCCCCCCCCCAACTCCAAGCACATGGCTGGCCCCCACACACTCATCCCCCCCCCACACACACATCTGCCCCCCTCAAACCTATTCCCCCCTCCCCATCCCATCCAAGCACATCTCTGGCCCCCTCAAACTCATTCCCCCTCCCAGCACACTCATTCCTCCCCCTCCAGGTGCCTCTTCTTTCTGATTGTTGCCAGCTGAGTGCTTCACTCCCTTCACATTCAAGCCTGCTGTGCTGCATAAAATCTTCCTCGGTCAGCAGACCTTGTTGCTTGCTGTCAGCGCCTGTCTGCCCACGCGCTCCTCTGACGGTGGACTGGCCCTCATCGGCAGCAGTAGCCAATCACAAGGACAGATGGGCACAAGTCCCACCCACCAAGCCCCCCAAAAAAACGCCCAATAATAAGCAACCCACGAATTGGAAAAAAAAAAAAAAGAAAAGGCGAATCGCTAGAAATAAAAAAGTCCAAAGTCACGGGAAATAAGCGAGGTTGGCAACACTGGCTGCCAGCATGACCTCCAAGTCATAGGGCTTGGAGGATTGAGCAGCAGTTAACATGGCCCACTGAGGTCCCCTGCTGGTGGGAGGCGAGCACATCCCAGTTATCTTCACGGCATTGATAATAAACACTGCTAATCCCCTGACTCACAGTGTGTGTGTGTGAGTGAGTGAGTGAGCGTGGCTTTGTGTTTTCTTGTGTAGCCGATCCTGTCAGGAGGCGAAGAGACTGGAAGATACCACTCTGTGTCTTGAAGTGACTGATCCTGTCAGGAGGGGAAGAGCCAGGGGGATACCATCCCTTCATGTCTGGTTTTTTTTTCTTTACCACACCCACAGAGTGAACGTGCAACAGCCCTCCAGGTTTCCAATATCCCCAAAGATAACTGGTGTTCCCTCAACCTTTTAACAGCTTATGAAGAATGATGTCAGAGACGTGAATCTATTGGAAGTACTTGTTTCTCTCAATGATTTGATAGTCTTCCTGAAGATTTAAAAGGAACATGAAATCAAGGTATTGGATGGCCTGAATATTTCCACAGATAAATATCGGTTCTACCAGTTCTGAAGGTTGAGAGTGAGCATTGACCCTGCAAAGACGAAAGCGATGAAGTGGGAGAAAACACAGAATCTCAAGACTTTGAGATCGTTGCTAGAAATCTGGGATTGTTAGCAATGCTTTAGCAAGCAGTTTTGCAATTTCTCCACGGGATCTCTTGCGTCTGTGAAGATCTACTTCAGAAGGAAGGTTTTCTGGATTTATTTTCTAGCGAGTTGTTCTTACTTTATCAAACCACTATACACCAAACGCAGTATAAATTTCATCATGTTGTAAAACACTAACTCTAATACAAACATCAAAAATACATTCACTCAACATGTTTTCTGGAAGCAATCATCTTAGCCAACAGAAACGAGCAAATTAAATTTTCCACCTGGAGAAGCTCGTGATACTCATTAGAAAAACAATGAATCCGACTCAAACATTGAAGAAGACTTTGAAAAAGTTTTTTCCTTGGTCAAATCATGCAGACTTCAACCATAGCATAAACAAGTGGTTCTCAAACGTAACTTAGAAACATAGAAATGATGGCAGAAAAGGACCAAACGTTCCATCCAGTCTGCCCAGTAGGCTTATGGTAGTATCTACTGTGTCACATAGGTTACTCCATGCTTATCTTTTTCCAGACCATAAAAGTCAGGGCCCTCATTGATTGCTGTTTGAATCCAATTCCCTGTTACCCCTATGTTTATCAGTTTCCCACACTAGCTCTCGTTGACTTCTATTGAATCCAGTTCCCTGTTATGCCTTGCTGTTGAAGCAGAGAGCAATGTTGGAGTTGCATCAAAGTAACAGTCTTATTGGTTAAGGGTAGTCACCGCCGTATCAGCAAGTTACCCCATACTTGTTTCCCCAGACTGTAAAAGTCGGAGCCCTCAGTTGCAGAATGAATCCAATTCCCCTTTTCCTTCTGCCGTTGAAGCAAAAAGCAATGATGGAATTGCATCAACAGTATCAAGGCTTATTGGTTAAGGTGATAACATCAAGTTACTACATGCATCCTTTTCTTCATTTCTGTTCTTTAGCCTTTAGGGATCCACAGTATTTATCCCATGCCCTTTTGAATTCTTTCACTGTTTTGGCTTTTACCACCTCCTCCGGAAGGGCATCCCAGGCATCCACTACCCTCCCATGAAGAAATATTTTCTGATGTTGGTTCTGAGGTGTCCTCCTAGGAGTTTCATTTGGTGACCCCTAGTTCTACTGATTTTTTTCCATCGGAAAAGGTTTGACGTATCACATCATTAAAACCTTTTAGGTATCTGAAGGTCTGTATCATATCACCCCTGCGTCTCCTCTCTTCCAGGGTATACATATTCTTATCCTTCAGTCTCTCCTCATAGGTTTTCTGATACTGACCCCACACCATTTTGGTAGCCCTTCTCTGGACCGTCTCCATCCTGTCTCTATCCCTTTTGAGATAAGGGCTCCATAACTGATCGCAGTATTCAAGGACCTGTACAAGTACATTGTCACCTCCTTTTTCTTACTGGTTATTCCTCTCTCTATGCAGCCCAGCATTCTTCTGGCTTTAGCTGTTGCCTTGTCACATTGCATTGCCATCTTCAGATCGCCAGAAACTATCACCCCAAGATCCCGCTCTTGGTCCGGGCACATCAGCCTCCTCCCTCCCCCCCCCCCCCCCCCCCCCCCCCCTCATCTCACACCGCTCTTTTAGATTTCTGCATCCCAAATGCATGACTCTGCATTTCTCGGCATTGAATCCCAGCTGCCAAATCTTTGACCACTCTTCAAGCCTTCGTAAATCACTTTTCATTATCTCTGTTCCTTCAGGCGTGTCCACTCTGTTGCAGATCTTGGTATCATCCACAAATAGACAAACGTTTCCTTCTATCCCTTCCGCAATGTCACTCACAAAGATATTGAACAGAACTGATCCCAATACCGATCTCTGTGGCACTCCACTTAACACTGCTCTCTCTTCAGAGTAAGTTCCATTTACCATTATGCGCTGTCTCCTATCAGTCAACCAGTTTGAAATCCACTCCACAACCTTGGCGCTCACTCCGAAGCTTCTCGTTTTGTTCACAAGCCTGCTATGTGTAACGGTATCAAAAGCTTTGCTGGAATCCAAATAGATGACATTGAGTGCACTTCCTTGATCCAATTCTCTAGTCACTGAATAAAAAAAAAAATCAGATTTGTCTGATAGGACCTTCTTCTGGTGAATCCATGCTGAGACCCCTCCTCCCCAAGCTAGTCTGGTGTTCAGGACGCTCCTAACCAATATACATGAACTACACTTAAGAACATAAGAAATTGCCATGCTGGGACAGACCAAGGGTCCATCAAGCCCAGCATCCTGTTTCCAACAGAGGCCAAACCAGGCCACAAGAACCTGGCAATTACCCAAACACCTAGAAGATCCCATGCTACTGATGCAATTAATAGCAGTGGCTATTCCCTAAGTATAATTGATTAATAGCCATTAATGGACTTCTCCTCCAAGAACTTATCCAAACCTTTTTTGAACCCAGCTACACTAACTGCACTAACCACATCCTCTGGCAACAAATTCCAGAACTTTATTGTGCGTTGAGTGAAAAAGAATTTTCTCCGATTAGTCTTAAATGTGTTACTTGCTAACTTCATGGAATGCCCCCTAGTCCTTCTATTATTCTATTATACAACATGATTCTTAGACCAGTCTGGCTAATTTTAAAAGGAATGCACATACACACATAAATGCATGTACTCGCACACGAGCAGAGATACGCTGCAGTTTTAATCGTGCATGCAAGTACATGCACATCATTTAAAATACCCCTGCTGCGTGTATGTGTGCACGTGATCTTGAGAGGCGGCTCGAGTAAATGTCCCACGCATCTTTCGGCTAGGGCTTTAGCAGCTTTTATGTGCGTTTGCAGGCGGATTTTAAAACATGTTCACACGAGGGGAAAAAACAGTTTTTCCAATTAGTCCACCAGTTTATGCAGTTGATATTGAGGTCTTCAAGACCCCCTCTGTTTCTTCATCCTGTAAGTCGTCCCCCCCCCCCTTGACCTCAAACCCTCACGCCGAGCTGAAAGCCCTAAAACTCAAGACCTCCAGACTTGCTCCTCATCAGGACCAGCAGTAAAGTTACGTGGATAACGCCATGGTCAGCTTTTGCAAAATTCAGAGTTGCACGAGTAAGCCTTGACCCCATCCCAGTATTGGTCATGCCATGCTCATACCCCACCTCCTTCTTCCTGAAGCTCGCACAGGTATGTACACGCGCACTTCACAGCTCCTTAAAATCTGCATTGCTGTGCGCAGCCTGCCGATTTTGCTTTTAAAACCTACCTCATTGTAAGCAAATATGACTCATCCCTTTTCATTAAGGATAGCCTGAGAAACAGATGGTTGCAGGAAGTCCCAAGGCCTGGTTTGAGAATCACTGAGATAAACAATTACATTGTGCATATTTTTGTTATTTTACTTAGTAAGCTAGCTAACAGTACAATTTCTTTATATACACAGAAAGACAAAACTACAGAGACAACTGTAAATCTCAGAACCCATTCCAAAATGTCAGCATGTGATTATTCAGTTGCAACTCGTTGTGAAAACAGCCTAAAAACAAAACGTAACTGACAGTCCCTGTACCTGTCAGCATTATTTCAGTGTAGTCCACCATAGACCTAGCAGTACTGACATGTTTTCCTGCAGATGTATATACTGTTGTAAGATAGCTCTACACACATTTCGAAGGAGCAAATAATGTTCAAAAAATCCTCTGTGGGCCCTGTCAAGGAACCCTTAAGCCACCCAGCCTGAGCAATTCTGTGAAAGGCCCCGTTTGGGTGTTAGGGAATATCCAGGCCTAGACAGAAGCCTGAGAATTAGACCATGCAGCGTATCAGGATGGCTACATTTGTTCTGGTTCTGCTCTCATACGTAGATGCCCCCTGCCACCAGGAAATGAACAGTCACAACAAGGATTTTCAAATTCTTAACCACTTATTTTGGTGTAGAACACCGAGAAACAAATCCCATTCCAGAAGGGCCCCAAACTGAAATTAGAGCCTAGCTCCCCTGGAGCATTTACTGAAACTCAAAACCCTTAACTAAGAAATTTTCAGTTAGGTCTGCCACCCTGTTTAATGTCTCACCTTCCCGGGGTAGTTATTATCCTAATACAGTTTCCTTAAGCAAAGGGTAGTCACTTCCTGCCTTGCATTTGATTTGCATACAGATTAGTTTGTTCGCATTCTCCATCGGGATTTTGCTGGGTTCTGTAAGTTCCTCCTTTTCAGGCTTGCTGCATTCCACAGTTACCTTCTGTTTGGAGCTTTTATCTGGGAAAGGAAGGAGTGCCTGGCTGATTGGTGACTCAAAAATATTTATGGGCATGTCCGTCATTATATATAGCTTATGCACAACCCACCTCAGCTCGAAGCCATGGATTTGAGCTTTAGACCAAACTATTGTTGTTTCTCTCAATTAAAAGTTCATTTTAGCAGGTTCTTTCCAAGCCAGGTATTCTATTCTAAATGCATAGGATTATAATGTTAGGAACCATTGCATTACTCACGAGTTGGATTCTTTATTTCTGTGCAAGAAGATAAGAGGTTTATGATTTTTTTTTATCATATTTTATTATTAATGTAAATTACCTTTCCAACAGCTGATATCTGAGTCATTTCCTGACCTATTTTATGTTTAAATCCTTTTTATTAATTTCCAAACACAATGTACAACAGGAAACTGAGACACCGACTTACTCTTTCCAGTGCTCGGCATTGAACAATATCAAAGAAACACTTCTGTCCATGAGAAACATCATATAGGTAACTAATAGTCATTTAGGATCATGCTCTATGCTTTGAGATAGGGACTATATGCATGGCTCCCAAATACGCAAACATTCTCTCTTTTTCCTGAAGACACCCATATTTTTCACATATTTTCTAAGAACACACACACTTGGTGAATTTGGTTTTCCCAATGTGTTATCACTGGAGGATCACTGCAAGGCGCATCGCTTCACCAGCAAAAGGACTTTTCGTACCCATAATTTGACAAATTGACCCACAAATCATCAAACAGAAGAACTTTGGCGTTAAATGACAAAATTGCACCAGCCAATACCTGCACGTGTCTTACCACTTTCCTCTGTAATTCACTAATTTTTGTACAGTCCCAAAACTGGTGGCCCAATGTCCCATCCACTGACTAAGTGACATTTGGGACAAATTCCTATAGCAGATGTTTTCATGATAAATGCTAAATGCTGGGAAAAGTAATATTGCATTAAAAATGTATATTGTACGTCTTTTAATCCCATATTGCAGGTTATGGATGGAATGCGTTTAACAGTTGTGCATATTGGGGCTCTGTAAACAACACACCTATCTCTCACTCCCAAGCAATTAACAACTTACTATAATTGTGGAGTTTTAACTGCCCTGTCAAGGTCTGGTAAAAAAAATAATAAATAGTGTACCGGCTCAGATCAGAGGAGTCAAACAAGTCAAATAAAAGATTTCTATTTTCCTACTGCCAATCATCTCTCTCCAAAGATTGAAAATAGTGTATAGCCTGAAGCACTAAAAAAAAAAAAAGTGCAAAAAGCAGAATATAAATCTAAATAAATAAATAAAATAAAAATATGCATAAATATGCATAAAAATGAAAAGTCCTCATTTGCCCTTCCTTGTCTAAGAATTGTGAAATAAATTTTAGCCCATTGGTTGTCCATACTTAAAGATAGAGGACTGAAGACCTACTAGAAATTTCCAGTTGCCTACAAGCAGTAAGAATTGTGAAATGCAAGCCTTTAATTGCAGAAGAGTAGAAAAATATCTCCATGTCTTCACAAGTGCTACAACTAGGGGACTAGTCTTAAGATTGAGTAGTCACATCAATATTGGTGCATGCAGGACATAGCTAGGACTCAATGGAGTCAAAAAAGCTTGTTCCACTGATATAGGCATGTAATATGCAGTATCCATTATCCAATCTCCTATATGTCTAAGAATACACACAATATTATACAGCTTCAAGTTAGCTAGGCCCACACCCCCACTCTCCCATTTGCTCAACCATTTAAGCAAAGCAAATCTGGGCTTAGCACCCTTTCAAAGATATCTTCTGAGAATGCCTTCCAACCTACAAAAATCCTGTCACATTAGGAAACAGAGGATTGTTTGAAACATATAAAACCACTTTGGTAAAATAATCATCTGAAACAGACCCATTCTAAACACTAAAGACAGGGGGAATTCTGCCCAGGATTGTAATGAGGCTTTAGTGCTCTGGTATAGTTTCTGAATATTGGCACTATATACTGGGAGGGATCTCTATGTGTTGCAATCGGCGGGGGCCAACCCCCACAGCCGACCGCACCTACTGGCAGTGGCAGAGGCGGATCTCTTTGGTACTCTCTGCGCGGTCCTCATCATCGGCTAAGGCAGCAGGGAGCCGGCAGCAGGGAGCCAGCAGCATGGCTCCCGCAGGGGCAGCCTTAGCCCCAATCTGACGAAGGCGCTTGGCTCCTCCCCCCACTTATAGGAACAGCAACAGGAAGTAGTTCCAGACTCCCAGGAACCACTTCCTCACCCAGGACTATATAAGGAGGCTTCTGAAGGATTGCCAGTGCCTTGCAATAGGTCCAGCTTGGTGTGTCTCCTGCCTTGCATTGATTTCTAGGGGTGTGAATCGTGTGATCGATCGTCTTAACAATCGATTTTGGCTGGGGGTGAGGGAAATCTGATCGTCGTGTTTTGTTTTGTTTTTTAAATCGTTAAAAATCGTAAATCGGGGGAGGGCGGGAAAACCAGCACACCAAAAAAACCCTAAAACCCACCCCGAACCTTTAAAACAAATCCCCCACCCTCCTGAACCCCCCCAAAATGTTTTAAATTACCTGGGGTCCAGTGGGGGGTCCCGAAGCGATCTCCCTCTCTCTGGCCACGACTGCGTTAAGAGAAATGGCGCCGGTGGCCCTTTGCCCTTATCATGTGACAGGGCAAAGGTAGCGCCAGCGCCACCTTTGCCCTGTCACATGATAAGGGCAAAGGGCCACCGGCGCCATTTCTCAATGCAGCCGTGGCCAGAGAGCTGGAGATCGCGTCGGGACCCCCCCACTGGACCCCAGGTAATTTAAAACATTTTGGGGGGGGGTTTGGGAGGGTGGAGGATTTGTTTTAAAGGTTCGGGGTGGGTTTTAGGGTTTTTTTGGTGTGCCGGTTTTCCCGCGCCCTATTTAACGATACAATACAAATGCCCCTGACGATAAATCTGGGGCATTTGTATTGTATCGTGCACTCTAACGATTTTGGATGATTTTAAAATTATCTGACGATAATTTTAATCGTTCAAAAACGATTCACATTCCTATTGATTTCTGCTTTGGATACTGGACTCTGCCTTGTCTGCCGCCTGCATCTGATCCTGCTTTGGATACTGGACTTTGCCTGCCTCTGACCCTGCTTTGGATACTGGACTTTGCCTTGCCTGCTGCCTGCCTCTGACCCTGCTTTTGGATACTGGACTTTCTCTTTGCAACCTGCCTCAACTCCAGATTGTCTATACCACTGCCTTACTGGTAACTCCAGCTGCCGGCCCTGAGGTTCATTTCCTGCTGATGAGGAACCACGGTAAGCCTTTCTACCTTGTTGTTGCAGCCCAAGGGTTCACCGATTCATTGAATCGATAACAGATTGCAAGGCCATGTATCCGATGGACCTCTCTAGTCTGCAGGCTATTCCAGGCCTAGCATTAAAGATACAGCAGCAGCAACAATGCCTGGATTCCCTGGCGGCATCTCAGCAACGTCCGAACTCCCAGCTAGACGCTTCTGGGCCCTCCAGTGGACCTCCTACTGTTTCAGCACACAATACCTCTCCTGTGTGGCTACTGGCCCCTCCCCGGTATGCAGGTGATCCAGGACAATGCCGAGGTTTTCTTAACCAATGCTCAATGCACTTTTCACTGCAACATGCACAGTTTCCTTCAGATACAGTTAAAACCACCTTTATACTGTCCTTGTTAGACGGCAAGGCTCTGGCCTGAGCATCTCCATTATGGGAAAGAGGAGATTCCATTCTTCAGGACCTTCAACGTTTTCTCCAAGTTTTTAAACGCACCTTTGATGATCCTGGGCATTTGGCGGCCACTGGGTCAGACATTCTTCATTTACGCCAAGGTAGTCGTACACTATCCGATTACGCCATTGAATTTCGTACAATGGCTACTGAATTGAATTGGCGAAAGGACAGTTTACGAAGTATTTTTTTGGAAGGACTAGCCACCTGCATCAAAGATGAGTTAGCTGCTCAAGATCTCCCTGACTCTCTGGATGATTTGATTGATCTAGCAGACAAAATTGATCGACGCCTTCAGCAACGTGCCAGAGAATTGCGCGGACCATGTAGACCAATTACTCTTGCACCCTCCTTCTCTCGGCCTTTGACGGGTTCTCAACCAACGGCTGTGAACCTTCAGCCAGAAGAACCAATGCAACTAGGGAGGAGTCCTTTAATGACTGAAGAAAGACGGTGTCGCCAAACTCAAGGTTTATGTTTATACTGTGCTGGCAAAGGACATTTTTTGGCCAATTGTCCCGAGAAAGGGGGAAACTCCAGAGCCTAGAACCAACAGGGGGAGATGGTTCTAGGTTGTACCGGCTCTGCTCCCCAGTTCATCCTTCCGGTAACAGTAATTCAAAACCAGCAAGAATTCTCGACATTAGCCTTTCTGGATTCTGGGGCAGGGGGAAATTTCATTATGAGTAATCTGGTCGAACACCTTGGTCTACCTACCATGCCGTGAGATACACCTTTGATACTTTCTTCAATATCCGGAGATCCACTCCCTGGACGAATCCTTCAAGCTACTCTTCCACTGCACCTAAGGACTGGTATACTACATATGGAAGAGATTTCTCTTTACATCATTGACAAAGCCGTTCATCCAGTCATTTTAGGAATGCCTTGGCTCCAAAAACATTCCCCTGCGTTCAACTGGGAAACACTTCAGTTAACCAAATGGAGCTCACATTGTCAACCGCAATGCCTTCTTCCAGTAACACGTCCTCTTACTGTATGTCTTGTCTCCACCTCAGGAGACCTCCCTTCACAATATGCCAGTTTCACAGATGTATTTTCAAAAGAAAATGCAGAAATTCTTCCTGAACATAAACAATTTGATTGTGCCATCAACCTGCTTCCCGGAACCATACCTCCTTGGGGAAGGGTATATCCGCTATCTCTCCCTGAAACTCAGGCCATGGCCCAATATATCCAGGAGAATTTAGACTGGGGATTCATTCACTCATCTACTTCACCAGCTGGAGCGGGTTTTTTCTTCGTGGCCAAGAAAGATGGTACACTATGGCCTTGTATAGATTATCGAAGATGAAATGCCATAACCAGGAAAGATCGCTACCCATTGCCTCTCATTCCTGAATTACTGGACCGGTTACAGGACGCCCAAGTGTTTACGAAATTTGATCTACGAGGGGCGTATAACTTAGTCCGCATCAGGCCGAGTGACGAATGGAAGACTGCGTTTAATACTCGGGATGGACATTTTGAATATTTAATGCCTTTCAAACTGTGTAACGCACCTGTATTCTTTCATTCCATGATGAATGAAATTTTTTGGGATCTATTATATAATAAAGTAGTAGTCTATCTGGATGATGTGTTGATATTCTCCCGAGATCTGCAATCTCACCGCGGTGATGTCCAAGTACTGCAACGCTTGCGAGCCCACAAGCTCTATGTAAAATTGGAAAAATGCATTTTTGAAGCGGAGTCCTTGCCTTTTTTGGGATACATTATCTCCAATACCGGGTTCCAAATGGATCCAGATAAAGTGGCCTGCATCCGGGAATGGCCCCAGCCTTCCGGTCTGCGCTCCCTACAATGATTTTTGGGTTTTGCCAATTTTTATAGACATTTCATTCCTCATTACTCTCAATTAGTTGCTCCATTGACCGCATTAACTCGCAAAGGAGCCAATACCAGAGAGTGGTCTGTGGAAGCGTTGGATGCTTTTTCCAGGCTTAAGAAGGCCTTCCTTTCTGAAACCTGCCTTTACCACCCGGATCCTACACGTCCTTTTGTCTCGGAAGTAGATGCCTCTTCCACTGCATTTGGGGCTGTCTTGGGTCAAATTTCCACTAAGGGGGTTTTTCACCCCTGCTCCTATTTTTCTCGTTAATTTTCCCCAGCTGAAAAAGGATATGGTATCGGAGATAAGGAGCTCCTGGCCATAAAACTAGCTTTTGAGGCTTGGCGACAATGGTTGGAGGGAGCTCAACACACTATTACGGTCTATACTGACCATAAGAATCTAGAACATCTCCGCCAAGCCCAACGTCTAAACCCCCGTCAAGCGCGCTGGTCCTTATTTTTTAACCGTTTTGATTTCCTGGTGAAATACAGGTCAGCCACCAAAAATGTCAGAGCAGACGCTCTCTCTCGCACTTCCGAGGCCGCAGATCTTCCAGACCCACCAAGGTTCATTATCAACCCAGCACAAATCCTGATGGCCACTACCTATGTAGTTCCCCCAGGGAAGACTGTCGATCTAACCCAGTTACGACAACGCTTGTTGAAATAGGGCCATGATTCTAAAGTAGCAGGACACCCAGGCCGAGCTTGAACTTTCTCACTCCTCAGAAGATATTATTGGTGGACACAGATGTACCAGGATGTGAAAGCCTATGTAGACTCGTGCCCAATCTGTGCCCAGCAGAAAACTCCAATTGGACGTCCTTGGAGCTTATTACAACCTCTGCCTGCACCCAAGGAGCCTTGGACTCATATTGCCATGGATTTTGTGGTGGAATTACCTGCTTCCAATGGTAATCGAGTAATTTGGGTGGTCATTGACCGTTTTTCTAAAATGGCCCACTTTATTGCTCTCCCAACACTACCTTCTGTTCCAGAATTGGCCAAATTGTTTACAAAACACATTTTTCGATTACATGGACTACCTCGCCATATTATGTCTGATCATGGAACCCAGTTCACAGCCAAATATTTGCGGTCTTTGTGCATCAAATTTGGAGTTAAACTGGATTTTACTACAGCCTACCACCCCCAGGCCAATGGACAAACCGAACAAACTAACCACACCTTAAAAACTTTTTTAAGAGCTTTTGTGAATGAACGACAGGATGATTGGGCCGACCTTCTCCCATGGGCAGAATTCTCTCATAACAGTCATGCCAACGCAGCTGCGGAATCCTCCTCCTTTCTCTGTGTCTATGGGAGACAACCATTCCCTTCCCTTCCAATACCGTTATCCGTGCCGTCCCCAGCTACTCAGATGACAGCACTGGATCTTCATGCGCTATGGACTCAGATTGAAACCATGATGAGCAAAGCTGCCCAGAGAACAAAGAATACTACAGACAAGCATTGGTGGCCAGCACCTCACCTTAAGGTTGGAGAAAAGGTTTGGCTTAGCACTCGCAACCTACGTCTACGTGTGCCTTCCATGAGGCTTGCCCCCTCACTACGAAGGGGGCAAGCCTCCTTTTCCAATCTTGAGACAGGTCACTCCTATCACCTATCAACTACGTCTTCCTCCATCATTTAAAATCCATAATGTTTTCCATGTTTCGCTTTTGAAACCAGTGATACTGTCGTGGCCTGCACGAAAACCGCCCACTCCTCGGGAAATCTCCATGGAGGAGGAGAAGACGTACCAAGTCAGAGAGATCCTGAATGTCCGCCATCATAAGAGACATTGAGAATATCTCATAGCTTGGGAGGGGTGTGGACAAGAGGAAGATTCGTGGGAGCCCATGAAGAATATACTCGACAAAACACTTCTTGTGGATTTTCATGCCAATCACCCGGAGAAACCTAGGCCTCCTGGAAGGGGTCTTAAAGGAGGGGGTATTGTTGCGATCGGCGGGGGCCGACCGCACCTACTGGCAGTGGCAGAGGCGGATCTCTTTGGTACTCCCTGCTGGTAACTCCAGCTGCCGGCCCTGAGATTCATCTCCCGCTGACGAGGAACCACGGTAAGCCTTTCTATCTTGTCATTGCGGCCCAAGGGTTCACCGATTCATTGAATCGTAACACTATGTAAATATATAAAAGAGTTGTTGAGCCATCTCATTGGGAAATTTGTACCCCACAACTGTCGTACACATTCTTGTAAGGGCAAGGTTCTGACTTTTCAATATTTAACTTAAATCTTGCCAATTTGTCATACTGTTAGATTTATTCTAGAAGCACCTGCAATTAATATCACATGGGTCAGCCATGTGATATTATCTACAAATGCCCCCAGTTTAAAGGAGCTCAAGGCAGATGTACCGAATAAAATGCCATCTGTTTGAGAATTATCTCAAATCTATTGTTGCAGGAGCTCCAAGAATAAAATAAAGACTCTGGAATATATTGCCAGAGGATGTGGTTTCAGCAGTTAGTGTTACTGGGTTTATAAAAGGTTTGGATAAGTTCCTAGAGGTTAAATCCATAAACTGCTATTATGGTAATTAATAAGCAATAGTAGCTTGTGATCTGTCTAATGTTTGGGTACTTGCCAGGTACTTGTGACTTGGATTGGTCACTATTGGGAACAAGATACTGGGCTTGATGGACCCTTTATTATGAGATTTTGCCTCTACAGCCATCTTCTTTTCAAATTTTCTCTTAGCTTGTCCTAGCAATGTCTTACATTTAACTTGGCAATGCTTATGCTTTATCCTAATTTCTTCTAAAATATCCTTCTTCCAATTTTTGAATGAAGATCTTGTGGCTAAAATAGACTCTTTCACCTTACTTTTTTGTTTAAATCTGTTTTATTGATTTTCAGTTACAGATATGAAATCCATACAGCAAAGATCAAAGAGACAATCTTAGAAACATCAGTCCAGTTATTCATTCCCTAAGCCATCCTACCTGCCCACCCCCTGAATCCCTAGCTCCCCTCCTTAGATAATAGGCAGTCATAGGCAAACATACAATAGTTTATGAACACCCAATTGTACCAATACAATTAACCTATAGGAACATTTATTTAGAAATCATTCACAAGCTGACTATGAGTTTTATGATGTGAATGTAAAAGTTTACAGGACAGCTGTACCATCATTCTAACTCACCCTTTTTTTTAATATGTACTGCCTGGATTTGTTTTCTATCTGTTCTTAAAGATAGACCACCCTCGGCACATATATTCCTTCTCAGAGAAAAAATAACTTACAAACATTCTGCATGGAAGGCAATGTAATACTATATTATAATACTAAAAAAAACATAGGGGCGCGTATTAGCAGAGCTGAGTTTTGGTGAACTGCGTTGAAGCATAAAATGGTCAAAATTTGGAATCATGGGCGAAAGAGGAGAACTGAGCACAAAGAGACCTTGTGCACTAAGGCTGCCAACCTTTGTATCAAAGATGGCCCTTGATGCTGATGAGATTGAAACATTACTCTGCAGAGAACTGAGCAGCCCCTTCTGTACTGAAGCGTGACATGGTGAGGCGAACGGGTGAAGGCTAAAGCAGAGTAAAGGTGCTACCTGCTTTACTTCTCACTCCTTCCTCCTCCACACACATCTACACCCTGTTTTTTTTTTCTCCTCTGGCTTGCACCTATAACCAGCCAAGTTCAACAGCAACCCCCCTGCCGCTGAAAGAGTAGCATGCAACCCACTCAAAAAAAAACAAAACGTCAGTGCCATCCTTTCATTATCAGGGGGCGCCATAAGTGCAGTACTGTTCTTGGCTCTGCCATGCACCCAGGGTCTGGGGGAGGATTGTTTTAACATTTAGCCCCCAGCCCTCACCATTCCAAGGAGCAGGAAGCTGAGTCAGGAGTCAGTAGAAGCAGAGATCTTCCTTCCGCTGCCACTGTAAAATATTCATGCGCTCACTCGATAAGGCAAAGATAGCTTTGAAAAGCTGCCTTTATTTTTCTAACCAATGTCGTTGCTAAGTCTGTACACATTCTGGTGTTTTCTGGCAGGTGGGAAGAAAGAGGCATAGCAGTAACAGAATGTACTTGCAAACAGCATATGCAGCACCTGACAACAGCAAAAGGCAGTGGGTGTTTTGGTAAAAGTCACATTGAGGTTCCTGACAACTTGATTCTCTGAGCATTAATTTTATGTGAGGCTTGAGGGCTGCCCAAATGTATGAGAACTGTAAATTAGATATGGAGAACTCAGACTTTGCCCTAAGCACTCATAGGGACACATTTATTTTTTTAATATTCTGTCAATTAAGATAGTTTTTATTGCAATTTCCAATTAACATCCACTGACACATGCAATAGAGAACATTAAAGAACATTCAGACAAAATAGTTAAAAATAATTAATTTTCTGTTTAATCTGGCGATTTATATCAAATGAAAAATGTTAAAAAAAAAAAAAAAATATGTGGTTTGCCTAGAAAACAATCAGCTGAAGAGAGAATTGCAATTGCACGCGTAGCAGGCTCTGAAAGGAGCTGTGGCTTGTGGCTGCCCCTGCCAAGGCTGAGGACCAGGGTGGCTGCAGTGGCAAAAGGAAGAGGGCAAGGGGACAGCCAGCTGGGTGGCTCCATGACTGCGCTGCCCACTGCTAAGCAGAGGCACCTGGGTTTGATTCCCAGCAGGAGTCTTTCACTTTCCGAGTCAACCAGGGCAGTGGGGATGCTGCAGAGGCAATACTCACGGCCCCTGGGGGGGGGGGGATAGGGTGGAAGGAGTCATATGTGTGGTGCAACAGTGGCACCCAGTGGCCATATTTAGGGCCCAAAGTTGCAGAGGGGGAACTGTGGTGCATGATCTTCATTGCGATGACTCAGTAAGTGGGACGGGGAGGAGCAGAGATGTAAAATGGGAGGGAAATTTCCACAGAGTTATAATTGAAAGCTCATAGTGCCAGATCCCAGCCCTGCTTCCAACTCAGTCAGAAGCCCAAAGACATTGGCTGAAGCCATCAGACACCCTGCTCCCAGGGCCAGTGTAAGAGTAGTTGGTGCCCTCCGTGAATCTCTGGTCCTACACTCCCCCCCTGCCATTACCTATTGGCAGCAGCTCCAGCACTATCTTCTTGGGCAGAGGCTTCCCCTCCCTCTGAGCCTTGTGCTGGTGGGATTTTGTCGCCCCCCCCCCCCCCCCCCGAAATCTTGATGCCTAGTGTGCTCGATGGAAGCACGGGCCATGGCTGCCCCCTCCCAGACAGTGCAAAATATGAAGGGCCTCCAGTGTGAGCCAGGGGCCATCTTAGTGCTATGTATGATCGTACTGCAGCTGGTGATAAGGATCACCACATGCGAACGTTCGTGCATGCATTCGCACTCACATTCTTCACCTGCTTTCTGCGTGTGTTCATCAATAACACCCAGCATAGATCCGGGGGTGTTCCACCTTCCTCGATGCCACAGATTTCCGAGTTGAGATGTGTCAGGTTTATGGAAAGAGGGGAAGAGGGGGTTTTTTTTTTTTTGTTTTTTTAAATTTGCGCTTCACTATTTAAGGAGCTAATGTCCTCTGTAAAAAAACAAAACAAAACAGAACTCTAGTTTTAAAAAAAGAAAATGTTCCATTTCCTATAAACCACCAAATGTGAAATGAGATATGAGAGAGGTGTGATAGGATGGAAACAAAAGTGGTGACTACGAAATATAGGCAGTGGCGGGGTCCTGTCCTTCAGAGGCAGAGCTGACATCGCCGAACCTGTTCACTTGTAACCACAGGGGAGAGACCTGCTCTGAGAATCAGAAACTGCTCCTCTTCACAGGCCTTGAGAGCGGATGGAGCCAATTCGTGAACCTCAAGGCTGCTGATCCAGCAAGGCTGACCTGGTCTGAACAGGTTTGGGGGGGGGGGGGGGGGGGGGAAGAGGGATTTGTGATCTGATTTTAAGGATAATGGTAAAGTGGTTCTAAAAATAAACAGGTCCATGATCACAAGCCAGCAGATTTGGAAAGCTGATGAAAATCAGATCACTGCCGAAGAAAGGCTGCCCTTGCAAACCAGAAATCGGTCTTTCTCCAGTCCCTAGGTGCCACGATATTTTTAGCCAAAGCCAAAAGGTTTGTAAGGACAAATGACTTTTAGCAGTTCTGATATAAAGCCCTCTTCTCTTGGAAATAACAGTGTTATGTAAACTCGCTTCTAAAGAGAGCATTTCATCCTAGGCAACTGAAGCCCGGTCAGTCCTAAGCCTAGGGTGTCAATTTTTCAGAGGGTTTAGGTGTCTAGGTTTCGGAGTTAAACACTTAAATCAGCCCCTTTGAAAAATGACTAGGGCAGCGCAGCTAAGTTTTGGAAGCTAATTGCACTAGGGTCCTAATTGTAGGGTCTGAAGGGTGGGTGGGGATGGGGGGTGGGGAGGGTAAGGCAGTGGAAAAATCGTCAGGCACTTACCACTCATTTTCAGCAATAGGCACCTAAATCCATGAAAATGATTGCAGTCCTAAGTTTTAAGGTCCTAAATTTACGAAACTTTCAGCTGAAAATCTTTTTTTTTTTTGGGGGGGGGGCAATTTTCAAACATGGATTATTTATTTATTTAAAGACGTATAGACCACTTTCCTGGACAAAAAAAGCCGTTCCAGGCGATGTACAATCTTGCCTAAGGGACAACTTTAAGACTGTGCGGGGAAGGGTAAAATCCTCGGGTGCTTTTTTACCCTCGGACTTTTATGTCGGTTTTTAAAGAGAATAAGTTCCCTTTGTAAAACTGAACTGGAGAACGTACCTGCACACAGACTCGCTCCTGCTATTCGTGCAGGTAATTTTCCAGCAGAATTTAGAAACTTGAATCACGATCCTGCACCAATTCCGTCCCCCCCATTTCCTCTCTCTGCAGCTGCTTGTATGGAAGTGCATAGAGGTGGGGCAATTTTCAAAGGCCTGCTATACCCACATAAATGATTTTGAAAATAGCCCTCCCCATCAGGAACCTACATTTCAGAACATTTTCAGTTAAACTTAGGTGTCTAAACTTTCAGCTCATGATTTCCACCACCCCCCCCCCCCCCCCTAAATTTAGGGGCTTAAATCTAGGCCTGCAATTCATTTTCCTAGCTGTAGAAGCCTAGTTGGGGTTCCTACTTCTAAAAATCAATGCTAAGCACCTAAGTTCTTCCCCCCCACCCCTCCCAAAAAGAAAAATCTTCTCCCTTTGCAATCCGCCTTTTAGCTCCCTAAATGTACGTTTCTAGAGGGCAGTTTTCAAAGGTATTCGTGTGGGTGCTTTACCTACTTAACTGGCAGCTTTGAAAATTGCCCTATCTGTGTGCACATAAAGGTACTTGCCCTTCCAGAGAAGCTTTCTGCGGGCACAGTCGGGATTTAACTTCCAAACGTATGCTTATAAATTCTGCTGGAGAAAGGACCCGCATGAGTTTGTGCAAGGCTTTGCGTGGGAATTTCTCAAGTCCAATTTCAAAGGGAAAAAAAAGTTTCCTTTGAAAATTGACTAAAAGGTCTGTGGTTAAAAAGTACCCACAGACTTTACATTTCCCTGCTCATTCTGAAAATTGCCCCCTAGGCTCCTAAATTTTAGCACTCAGCCCTAGTCAATTTTTGAAAGAGGCTGCTTGCCTAATTCCCAGTTAGGCACCTAAACCCTTTGGAAATTGACATTCTAGGCTCATAAATTCAGCTGAAAATCTAATTTAGGCACTGAGCATTTTTTTTTTATCTGTTTATTGGGTTTTCACAGGAAGTACATCAACAGTAATCTGAGGATACAATAATGGTATGTAGCAATATTGTACTACACAGATACAACAAACTAACACACTTGCATAAGACTGCATCAATAGCCTTCCCTTACCCAACCTTTCCAGCATCCAATCTGCCCTTCCCCCTACCAGCCCTGCCCAAACTAGGAAGAGATGAGGGCATTCAAATAGCAGAGCCTGAACAAAGTACAAAATTTGAGTTCCCATGCCTCTAAAGATTGTGAAAAGGAAATCAGGAACCCTTATAATTGGCTATAAGGGAGACACCCCCCCCCCCCCCCCCCGAATCACAATGAGGCTATAGTCTTCTTTATCACCTTAGGTAATCTGGCAATATACGGTTGCCATATTTTGGATACAGCGTCACGTTTAGGTAGTGGTAAGGTTTTGGCCGATATGTACTCGAGTGTTAGCAGTCTGGTCATATTATTTTCGTTTTCTTGGCCTTCAGGCTTCCTTTATCTAAAAATAATTTTTTTACTTTTATAAGTAACATGTGACTCCCTGTTATAGAATCCAAATAACCAAGTTCTGGGGTCGTCTGAAAGAGTAACCCGCAGTAAAGAAAAGCAACGGGTTCTTACTGCCTTCCAAAATAACATAAAGCTCGACCAGGTCCAGAAGCCGTGTATAAAATCATTAGTAGGGGCTTCACCATTTAAGACATTTTGGCGAGGTCCACAGCTTAGCCTGGTAGGCTCTTTCTTGTGAGTAATACAACTGCCATAAGAATTTAAGTTGTAATTATTTCAGAGCAATGTTTTCGGTAGCGTGAGCTATATGTTTGAAACAATATTGTATGTCCTCGGAGGATAATATAAGGGCCGAGCCCTCGGACCAGTGTAAATAACTTCTGAGAAATCATTCTTCACGTCAAAGGTCCTAAGCTTTCTAGAAAATTTGGCAGACAAGGGTTTTCCTGATTGCCTCTCCAGGAAGAGTTCCTCTAAGTGTTACCATTGGTTTAGAGGAAAGTTAGTGAGACCTGCAGTATTAAGATAATGCCTCACCTGGAGAGAAACGAAGAAATCAGAAGGTGGTAAATCAAATTTCGCTTGCAATCCTTGAAAGCTATGTAACATATTGGAATTAGTAGAAAATGTGTGGTGAACATGCATTAAGCCTTTCTTAGAGCAATCTATGAATATCTTATTCTCCACCCTGGGTAAAAACTGAGGGTTTCCACAAATGGCTAAAAAAGGAGAGAGTTTCCCAGGGAATCCCAAATTTTTACATAAATGGTTCCATGCAGGAAGTGATTTATTTATTTTTTTATTTATGTATTTGTTTTCATATACCGACGTTCGTGGGAAACATCACATCGGTTTACAATATAAGTCAAAAACACAAATAAAATACAAATAAAATACAGTATTATAATCATAAAATACCTAAAATTCATACTGAAATTCAAAGGGGATTTGTATTGCATCTAGCTGTAATAACGAGGACAAGGACCAGTTCCCAAACCATCGTTGTAAATGTCATATGGGAGAAAAATGGAAGGTCCCTAGTAACCGGTCACCAATGTGCCTGAACATACAGGCAAGGTTGTATTTTTGGAAGTCAAGGCAGTTCAAGCCTCCCTGTAATATAGACTTGTGCAGGTGTATCACTGACAATCTAGCCTTTTTCCATTTCCATATGAACTGCCTAATATTTTTATTAATCTCCAATAAATCCGATCTTTTCAACCAGATAGGGAGCATCTGCAATAAGTAGAACCATTTAGGCATTTCCATCATCTTTATCAAGTGAATTATTCTACTCAGGTAGAGAGGAAGTCGAGACCATTGAGTTAGGATATGTCCTCATTTTCTGAAGCATTGGACCTACTTTAATTTTATAAAGATATTCTAAAAGCCACAGGTATTTTAATTCCTAAGTATTTCATATCTGCATTGACCCACCTGAGCGAGAATTGGGGCCCCCAACTAACTTTAAGATTACCATAGATTTCCATGGCTTCTGACTTGTCCCTATTTATCTTGAGACTTGAAAATTGTCCAAAGAAGTCCTGGTAGGCTGGGACTTTCAGCAGTGAACTGAAAGGGTTTGAAAGAAAGATATTAATATGTCTTTAACTTCCAGTCCTGTAATAGAGTTGCCTTCATTGATTTTCCGTAACAATTGGTCTATAGATAACAAGTAGAGTAAATGGGATAAGGGGCATCCCTGACACACACCCCTATGAATAGTAAAAGCTAAAGATTTGCCACCGTTAGCCAGTATATGGGACATCGGGTTATCATATAAAAGAGAAATACTCTGAAAAATGTCTCCCTGAAATCCAAATCACCTGAGAATTGAAAAAAGGTAGGGCCAAGAAACACTATTCAAAGTTTTTTTTCTGAGTCAAAACTCACTGCTATAGAAGGGACCAGGTGGCGTTTGCAGTGGGCTAGTGCCGTAATTAATTTAGTAATATGCATACCAGCAGTTCTTCCATTTACAAACCCCACTTGACTGAGAGAGATGAGGGACAGGAACACTAAATTTAACCTATCAGCTACAATTTTTGCATATATTTTTAGGTCACAATTTAATAAGGAGATTAGTCTGTATGATGATGGTTGAGTGGGAATATTCCTAGACTTTGCCAAGACTGTTATATATGCCTTGTTGAAATCTTTTGGAAATGCTTCTTTAGCTAAAGTATCTATATAAAAAAGATTATTGGCCCTATTACCTGTTCCTGTAATATTTTGTAATAATCGTACGAAAATCCATCTGGGCCCGGGTCTTTGCCTTGTTTGCTTGCTCTTATAGCATTCAGGATCTCAAAAGATTGAATGGGTCTGTTTAAATATGCCAATTGTGTTGTAACTTGTGGGATAGTCAGGTTCTGGAAAAAAATATCTTTTTCTACTATTCCCCCAGGTTGATTATCAGAGTATAAAGTCTCATAAAAATTTTGCAAGGTCTCGCAAATATCCGGGCGTTGAACTGCCCATGTGCCCTGACGGCTTCTCAGTCTTTCTATATAAGTATTACCTTGTCTAAGCCTCAGCATTAGCCAGAAGTTTGCCTGCTTCGTTCCCATATTTGAAAAATGTATGTTCAAAATATTGGAGCATTTTTTGTGCCCTCTGGTGTGAACAGGCCTGCAAACTGGTAAGAGTGGAATTTTATTCTAATTTGGTCTCCGCAGAGAGATGCCGAATGTTTTGAACCTGGATAGGATTGTGGACCCTTGGCCCGAGGCGGAGTTAGCGCTACCTGAGAGGGAGAACCTTCGCAGGTCTCCACCGTCGGGAGAGGAGGCCGGAGAGATGCAGGGGCCAGCTGGAGCTTCTCCACTACCAACCCACATTCCCTGCAAGTTGAGCCCTTGGGTGCCGGGGTCGGCTGGACTTAGGTGGGCCCCTGGAATGACGGGAGACGAGAAGGTGAGTGTCAGGAGGTGAAGCGGAATCCGGACTGGAGCAGAAGGAGAAGGGCAGAGAATACCACCGTCCAATTCCAAACAGAGATAACGGAGAAAGGGACAAAGAATCTGATCCGAGGTCAGGGCTGCCGGAGGGAGACAAGACGAGAGCCGGTCTGAGGTCAGGAAGCCAGGGGGAGAGAAGACGAGAGCCGGTCCGAGGTCAGGAAGCCAGAAGATCCGTCCGAAAGGAGAAGACCGGAAAAAGGAACAGGCAGGCAGGATCCGGAGCTGGAGGGCTGGAACAGGAATGGGATGCTGGGTGAGGAACAAGGCACGCTGGAACAGGAACAAGGTATGCTGGATCAGGAAACCTGAAGCAGGAACGCTGGGAGGAAGAGACCTGTAGCCAAGTCACCTGCAGATGGATTTGGGCAGGTTTAAATACCTGCTGAGGTCTGACGTCATCTGGAGGGGCCGATGGCATTTTCCTGCCGCGGGCCCTTTAAGACTCCCTAGGTGGCGCGCACGCGTGCCTAGGAGGAAGCCAGTGAGGGGCGGAGTTGACGGCGTCCTGCGGCAGGGAGGCCCAGGATGGCCCCGGCAGCGTGGAAGGCCTGCCGCCCGCGTCGGAGGGGCCTGGGAGGTGCGGGTTGCGCTGGAAGAGAGCCGGTATGTTGGGCAGCTGGCAAGGATGACCGGGATGGATCGTGGCCTCAACCAGTAAGCCAACACCAAATCATGTTTTCTTTAGCCAATCTTAATTTGGATTCTAAATGGAGAATAGTTCCATTCAGGTGTTTATTTCTACTTTTCAAATATGAGATTATTTCTCCCCTGAGCACAGCCTTACTAGTTTCCCAGAAGAAACTTGGGGCAGAAACATGGAAGTTATGAGAAGCAAACTACGCCCATTTGGATTGTAGAAATGACTGAAAGTCTTTATCCTGTCTCACAAAGGATGGGAATTTTCACAATCGTTCTCCCTTTGCATTGTCTTCAATTTTAATATCTAGCCATATAGGGGCATGATCAGAGACACTGGCCGTCCTGACTGTTGCAGTAGTAACTCGAGGGAACAGCTCTTGTGAACCTAAAATGTACTCGATCCATGATAAAGTATTGTGGGCCCTAGAGACATGAGTGTAATCTTTTTCATCCGGATGCAATACTTTCCAAAAATCCAATAATTGCAAATTTCAACATATGAAGGCTATACCCTTTTGTAGATCAATACCTCTACTCCTAAGCAAGCATGGAGCTCTATCAACTGAGCAGTTATGGACACAGTTAAAGTCGCCTGCAACAATTAACCAACGCCTTCACCAGTTCCTGAAAAAAATAAAGACTATAAACATTAGGACCATATAAGTTGCATAATGTGATGTCTTTACCTTTTAGCTTTCCCACAAGGACCATATATCTGTTCTCCGGATCCAGAAATTCCTTTACTAATTGGAAGGACAGGTTCCTATGGAACAATATTGCTACACCAGCTTTTTTCCCTCCAGCGGGGGCGTAATGTATAGATCTTACTGTTATGATTTCGAGGTGTTTGAGTGGATTCTTGGGTACTGTGGGAGATGACCATGCCCACGGGGAGGAGCCCCATGGGGAGCCACACTACTGGGCTAGGCTCAGGACACACAAACACAGAGTTTTGTCTTTTACTGTACAGCTGATGTATAACACCAGAGGTGGCAGTAGTGAGTTGATCCAGAGGTAGCAGTCCAGGGACCCTTGGCAGAGGGAACCTGTCTCACCAAGATGGTATAGGGATATCCAGGTATAGGTTTCCCAGCACGGCAGAGCTGTAGATGAGACAGACTGAGAATTAGATTACTCACTAGATGGTAGCTGTAAGGTTGATGATTCCACCAGGCAGAAGTAAATGGTAACAGGCACCGAGGCAGGGAGAGCAGGCCCTCGAGGAGCGAGTACCTGATCCCAGTAAGGCACCTGAAAGAAAGCAAAGGGGCCCCGAGGAGCGGGTACCCAAGGCTAGCGGGGAGAGCAGAGAAAAAGGTGAGGCACAAGGGTCGAAGCTGTCTGAGACCGACGGACGCAACACTTACCCACTCAGGCCTTAATTTTTACTCTCTGCATCTGTTAAGTGGGTCTCTTGAATGCAAGCTATATCTACTTTGGACCTTTTAAGTGCTTGCAATACTTTGGTGTGTTTGACAGGGCTACTCAGGGCATTGACATTTAAAAATGCCAAACGGATACTATCACCCATAAGTCATATATCTGAGCAATGATCCAGGAACCTCTATTTGCATGTTATGGCCCCCCCCCAGCCTGTGTCTACAGCATGTCCAAGATCATCTTCACGCTTGTAATGGGAAAAGAAACTGTCTTTTACTCTACTATTTGTCTCTTCTCTGCCCTCCATCCATTTGATACCCTTAAGAATGTATAAACTCCTTTGTAACCCCTTCCCTCTTCCCCCCATCACCCTGCCCCCCCCCCCCCCCTTTCTCCTACTCCCACAGTCAAAGTCTCCTTGAAAAGGAGCATGGAGCACAATTTAAATGTGAACAGGCACCATCTCCCCATGAAAGTGCCAACAGTAAAGAAAGAAGAACAAGTGAGTCAGAGAGGGACAGAAAGAACCCTTCCCTCTGCAAAAAAAAAAATGGTTACATAGTAGTAGCTGACTAGTAGGAGAAAAAGAAATACACCAGAATTAGACATGGAATGGGATACAATTGATGACCCGTCCTTCATTATAGTACAACTTAAGGTATCGCCCAACAGTAATGAGCTCTTGCGGATGCAACAAAGACTACTAAAACACCTCACTGCACCATAACTTAATCCAACAGTCCAGAGCGAGTACATCTTCAGAGTACTCACAGGAGGGAGCCGCCTCCAGCGTGACCCCACTCAAATCCGAAGTGAGTTCCAGCACCAAAGGTGGGCCCGCAGATAGGCCACAAGGGGACCAACAAACATTTTTAGCGTTGCCCAGCGGGGACAGAGAACAGACTTTTCGTATTCCACGGCATATTCTGTCTCTCTGTTCCTCTCTCTGGCTGACCCCGCATACCCACCAGGAACAATAGAAATATCGCACCAACACTTTATTTATTTATTTTATTTAGATTTATATTCCACTTTTCACACTTTTTTCAGCACTTCAAAGTGGATTACATTCAGGTACTATAGGTATTTCCCTATGCCCAGAGGGCTTACAATCTAACTTTGTTTGTGTTGATAGGATTCCCAGCGATAATAGTCTCCATAAGCTCGTAGAGGAAAGCCACTGCCGACGCGACCCCTCGCTTGTCCAGGCACTAAGATCCGCGCTCATAGCTGTGGAGATTGTGTGCTAGCAGCTTCCTCTGTGCATCTAAGATCACTGAGACTTGATAAATCTTTTCAGTTCGCTGCGGAGGAATGATGTCCCCTTGGCTGAGGGCACATCAAGTTGTCATCTGAAGCCCCTTGTGTGTGCCTGAAGCAGGTCAAACAACTTTATTAACATGGTTGAAAGGGAACAAGAAACACTGGCTCAGTGGCCATTTTGCAAACTTAGAATAAACAACAATAAGAAAACATAGCAGTAAACTGCAGCTCACAGTAAGCTATCCACAAACGCCTTCGTATCCGCTGCTTCCACAAATGCAAGTTCTTTACCAGCATGCCATATTCTGAGCTTAGCCAGGTATTGCAGTTGGAATTTCATCTGCTTTTGGTTGAGCTTAGTGCAGATTAGAGTAAACAGTTTGCGGCACTGCATGACTTATAAGGAAAAATCTTGAAATAATTTAATTGAAACCGCCTGGTAGGTTAACTCCTGCTGTTTCCGAAACACTTCCATCAGCTGTTTATGGAGCCAGTTTAAGACCTTAGCTATGATAATACGAGGCCAATTATTTCCCTCCCATCTGCTCCCCAGGCAATGGGCTCTCTCAGTTCGCAGTACCCCGGTAAGTTCCGTCAGGGCTAGGGCTTCGGGCAGCCATTTTTCTAAATAGGATTCCAGATTCTTATCTTCTATGGACTCTGGCAAGCCCACTATCCTTGTATTGCTGCACTGCAATCTATTTTCTAAGTCATCTATTTTGTCTGCCTGAACGCCCAGAGTCTTTTCGAGCACTGCAATTTTATTTGTACTTGTTAAGGAATCATCCTCTAGACTTGATATTCAACCTTCAGCATTTTCCATTCGCGGGTGCGATTCAGAAATAGCACTTTAAGATCTAAAAACTGCGTTGATAAATCTTTAAATCTAATGTCCAAAGTTGAAACCACTGCATTTGTTACTTGCAGTGTAAGGTCAGCTATTGTGTCGCTGTTGAAGGAAGGAGAAGAAGGTTTCCCTGCCGTGGCAGCCATCTTGTCTGCGATATCCTTTGCTTTCTCTTTCTCCTTTTTTCCCTCTTTCAAGAGCATAATACCAGGTGGTTTTTGCATATATTTGTCTATGGACCTAGGTCCAGTCCACCAAGCTATGAATATTTAGCAAAGAGTCATGGATGCCTGCGATATTGATTGAGAAAAGGGGGATGGTGCCTGGAGCCTGAACTAATAAGTCTGCCCAGGCTCGCCACATCTCGTGACTCCATTATTTTGTTTAAATTGACCTTTTCGAGTATTGGACATTTGTGATTTTAGCTATTGCCTTTAAGTACAGGATCAAATAAACTGTTAGGAACTGTGGAGCCTTGCCCTGAGGTGGGGATGGCATTACCTGCGGGGTTGAGCCCTGCAGGTCCCCACTGTCAGAAGGCGAGGCTGGCCGGGAGCAAAGGCAGACAGGAACTTCGCCAGTACCGGCCCTCGTTCCCTGCAGGTTGAGCCCTTGGGTGCTGGGGCTGGCTGGTCTTAGGCACACCTCTGTGTGGCTGGTCCCGGAGGGAGCAGGTGGCTGGAAGCAGAGAGTGTCAGAGAGGTTAGGTACAGTCCAAGACCAAGGTACTCTCAAGAGAGAGAGAGAGAGAAGGCCTCAAAGGGTGAGGTGCGCAACAGTTCCGAAGGCAGTAGAGCAGGACCACGTGGGACTGGCCCCGAGGAGAGGAAGTGCAGGAGCAGAGACTTGGATAGTGGTATGCAGAAGCAGGGCTAGAGCGGGGAATCCGCTGTAGCAGGTTCGAGTAGAGGAGAAGCGCAGAGGGACTGCCAGAGGGACAGCAGTGCAGTAACAGGGACCGGTGATGTAGAAACGCTGAGAGGTGCCTCAGGGAGCGCGACACAGTCCCGTAATGTAGAAGCACTGAGACAGGTCTGGAGCAGAAGTGTAGAGACAGCGTCTTGTGACGTGGAAGCTCTGACCCTGCCACCGAGGGGCAGAAGCGCCGAGACAGGGTTTCATGATGTGGCAGCGCTCTGACAACTCCGAGGAGCGGGAGCACAGAGACAGAGTCCCAGATGTAGAAGCGCTGAGCCAGGTCCTGAGGAGCGGGACGTGCCGAGGCAGGGTCCCAGATGTAGAAGCACTGATCCCCAATATTTAAAAAGGGCTCCAGGGGCGATCCGGGAAACTACAGACCGGTTAGCCTGACTTCAGTGCCAGGAAAAATAGTGGAAAGTGTTCTAAACAACAAAATCACAGAACATATAGAAAGACATGGTTTAATGGAACAAAGTCAGCATGGCTTTACCCAGGGCAAGTCTTGCCTCACAAATCTGCTTCACTTTTTTGAAGGAGTTAATAAATATGTGGATAAAGGTGAACCGGTAGATGTAGTATACTTGGATTTTCAGAAGGCGTTTGACAAAGTTCCTCATGAGAGGCTTCTAGGAAAAATAAAAAGTCATGGTATAGGTGGCGATGACCTTTCATGGATTACAAACTGGCTAAAAGACAGGAAACAGAGAGTAGGATTAAATGGGCAATTTTCTCAGTGGAAGGGAGTGGGCAGTGGAGTGCCTCAGGGATCTGTATTGGGACCCTTACTTTTCAATATATTTATAAATGATCTGGAAAGAAATACCACGAGTGAGATAATCAGATTTGCAGATGATACAAAATTGTTCAGAGTAGTTAAATCACAAGCAGATTGTGATAAATTGCAGGAAGACCTTGTGAGACTGGAAAATTGGGCATCAAAATGGCAGATGAAATTTAATGTGGATAAGTGCAAGGTGATACATATAGGGAAAAATAACCCATGCTATAGTTACACAATGTTAGGTTCCATATTAGGTGCTACAATCCAAGAAAGAGATCTAGGTGTCATAGTGGATAACACATTGAAATCGTCGGTTCAGTGTGCTGCAGCAGTCAAAAAAGCAAACAGAATGTTGGGAATTATTAGAAAGGGAATGGTGAATAAAACGGAAAATGTCATAATGCCTCTGTATCGCTCCATGATGAGACCGCACCTTGAATAATGTGTACAATTCTGGTCGCCGCATCTCAAAAAAGATGTAATTGCAATGGAGAAGGTATAGAGAAGGGCGACCAAAATGATAAAGGGAATGGAACAGCTCCCCTATGAGGAAAGACTAAAGAAGTTAGAACTTTTCAGCTTGGAGAAGAGACGGCTGAGGGGGGATATGATAGAGATGTTTAAAATCATGAGAGGTCTAGAATGGGTAGATGTGAATCGGTTATTTACTCTTTCGGATAATAGAAAGACTAGGGGGCACTCCATGACGTTAGCATGTGGCACATTTAAAACTAATCAGAGAAAGTTCTTTTTTACTCAACGCACAATTAAACTCTGGAATTTGTTGCCAGAGGATGTGGTTAGTGCAATTAGTATAGCTGTGATTTAAAAAGGATTGGATAAGTTCTTGGAGGAGAAGTCCATTACCTGGTATTAATTAAGTTGACTTAGAAAATAGCCACTGCTATTACTAGCAACGGTAACATGGAATAGTCTTAGTTTTTGGGTACTTGCCAAGTTCTTATGGCCTGGATTGGCCACTGTTGGAAACAGGATGCTGGGCTTGATGGACCCTTGGTCTGACCCAGTATGGCATGTTCTTATGTTCTTATGAATAAATTCCACATTTATGAGTTTTCTGTACGAGTAGCAAAACATAAAGGGGTAGATTTTCAAACCGCGTGAATTGGCGTACTTTTGCTGGCGCATCAGGCGCCAGCAAAAGTACGCGGGATTTTAGTAGATACGCGCGTAGCCGCGCGTATCCGCTAAAATCCTGGATCGGTGCGCACAAGGCTATCGATTCTGTATAGCCGGCGTGCGCCGAGCCGCGCAGCCTACCCCCATTCCCTCCAAGGCCGCTCCGAAATCGGAGCGGCCTCGGAGGGAACTTTCTTTTGCCCTCCCCTCACCTTCCCCTCCCTTCCCCTACCTAACCCACCCGCCCGGCCCTGTCTAAACCCCCCCCTTACCTTTGTCGGGGGAATTACGCCTCCCGGAGGGAGACGTAAATCCCCGCGCGCCAGCGGGCCGCTAGCGCGCCGGGACGCAACCTGGGGGCGGGTACAGAGGGCGCGGCCATGCCCCCGGACCGCCCCGGGCCGTAACCATGCCCCCGGCCCCGCCCCCAAACGCTGCCGACACGCCCCCAAAACGCCGCGCCGACCGGGCCCGCCCCCCGACACGCCCCCGACACGCCCCCCTCGGAGAACCCCGGGACTTACGCGAGTCCCGGGGTCTGCGCGCGCCGGTAGGCCTATTGAACATAGGCGCACCGGCGCGCAGGGCCCTGCTTGCCTAAATCCGCCTGGATTTAGGCGGATTTAGGTGAGCAGGGCTCTGAAAATCCGCCCCAAAGGGTAAATTTTGGAAAAAAAAAATTGGACTCAGTGGATATCTTGTTTTCAGCTCAACTTTGTACCAATGTAACATACTGAAGACTTTACATCGGAACTCATTCACGTTGCCAACCTAGCTCCCCCTTCCCTTGGTTTCCTGGCTACATGGCACAGGGTTGAAATAAGCTCAATCTCTTCGGAAGAAAAGTCAGGAGAAAGTGCACGCTGCTGGTGCAGAGCAGCTGATTCTCAAAGAGGTTCACTCAGCACCCGATCCTCGCTGGCACAGCACAATCTGTTCATATGAGTTCATGTCTAACCTGCCTAAAAACCTGAAGAAAAGAAAATAACGTGGTGGTGTATGTTTTCCCCCTCCCCTATGCCTAATATGGATAAGAGAGCAAATTCCTTGTTCCCGCAGCAGCTGGTAAGTTCCTAGCCCTGCGTCATGCCCGAGACAGGAGCTGAGTGAGGTGTTCTGCCAGACCAGAAGCCGTTGAGTCAGCACGTCCATCTTTTCCCCTGGAGAGGTCACTGCACTGTGCCTTCCTCTGGCTCTGGCCACGTTAACTTTACAGGACTCACTCAGGCGCTGAGACAGAAGATCTGTCTCTTTGTGTGTGTGTGTGTTTTTAATTGTGTAGACAAAGTAGTTAAGGAGGCAGTGATAACACACCTGCTGCAGAATTCTTTCCTGACCACTTTTGTGGGTCTCTGCTTACAGTCGTGTGATGGCATGAATGTGGAGGAACAAGCCCGGGCCTATTAAAGACTAAGGATGGCAGCTCCAGGAAAGCTGCACTGTCTGCCTGAAATTGCATTGACCTTGACAAGGAAAATATCTACAAGCTTGTGCATTTATAATGCACAAAAGGGCGGATTTTTAAAGAGGTTTAAAAGGCCGACATCAGTAGTGAGCAGATTCAGTTGTTAAAAAAAAAAGTCCTCCTCCGATCAGCTAAAAATGTCCACCTATAATTGCAAAGTGCACACATTTTGCAGGTCCAAAAAAAGGTGCAGCTCCAGGGGTATTCAAGGGGCAGGCTTGCGATTGAACCAGTTAGCCATGAATTTCAGAGTGAACCGGATAAGTTTAGTTGCTTAACTCTAGTCATGGGAGTGGCACAACTAAATGTAGGCTGTAGATTAGAAAGCAAAAAAGCAATCCCCCTCCTCAGAAGCTTAAAGCTAACCCCCATCCCCACCAGCATCCAGTCACCACCCAATATTTAATATTAAGTGTGTCCCTCATAGCCCAGGTGATCCTCCCTCCCTTCTGCCTGATAATTAATTTAAAAACAGTGTCTCATGCAACCCCGGCAACCATGCCTGTCTCCCGCACTGCATCCCCAGTTGTCTTTAAATAAAAACAAAATAAATCTCCTCCACCCCAGTGCCAGCATCCTATTACTACTTAACATTTCTCTAGCACTACACAAAATATGCAGCGCTGTACAAACACACAAAAAGACAGTCCCTTCTCAATAGAGCTTACAATCTAACAGGACAAACATACAGGATAACAGACTTAGTTAAAAGAAAAGAAAGCTAGTTAAGACTAAAAGCAGACTATCAGGCATAAGATTTAAAAGTGGGTCTTTAGATGGGATTTAAACATGGCAAGAGAGGGAGCAGGATGCACCAATTCAGGAAGACTATTCCAAGCACACGGTGCAATCAAGTGGAAAGCACGGAGTCTGGAACTGGAGGTAGAGGAGAAGGGCACAGATGGGCGTGACTTATCCGAGGAGCGGAGTGCATGAGGAGGGGTGTAGAGATATGAGAGGAGAGGTAGTGAGGTGCTGCAGGGTGAAGGCATTTTAGCAGTGTTTTGGATATGCATAAGGAGGAGAGAGAGGAGGCGAAGAGGAGGCTGATGAGACTGGGATGACAACCGTGTTATCCATAGAAATAGAGAAAGGAGGAAGAGAGGAGGTGTGCTTGGGGGGAAAGATAAGGAGCTCCGTCTTGGCCAGGTTGAGTTTAAGTTGGCGGCGGGACATCCAGGCAGCAATGTCAGACAGGCAGGCCAAGGTCCGGGATTGGATTTCAGGTGAACTTTCTGGTGTACATAGGTAGATCTGGGAGTCATCAGTCTAAAAATGGTATTGAAAGCCACGAGAGGAAATCAGAGCACTATGGGAGTTAGAATGTAGTAAGAAGAGAAGAGGGCCCAGGACGGAGCCCTGAGGCACACCAATTGATAGTGGCATGGATAGAGGAAACACTGAAAGTGCAATGGGAGCGGTAAGAAGAGAACCAAGACAGGACAGAGTCTCAGAGTATCCCCTGACCTCCTCCCATGCCCCTGCCCACAGTTTGGGTTTAAACCCTACTGGAATCTTTCAAACCCAACCGCCTCCCATCCCACCCAGGAGCCTCCAAATGCTTCCATCCTCCCCATAAACAATTAAGCATTGCACACCCTAGATGAACAGGTTCATTTGCCCTGTATCTATTTTGTGAGTTCAGTTGCTTTGGAAAATGTGTTGTATATGTTTCACCCGCCGGCCACAGCCACCCGCAGCCGGCTCAACTCATTTCATGTCATGCTTGGGCCTCTACTCCCGGTACACTCGTGGCCTTAGCCAGTCACTGCCGCCGCATTCCTCCTGGCTCCCTGTGCTTCACGTGATGGCTGGGACACCGCCGACCAGCGTTCCAACTCTGGTCCTCCCTAGGCGCTCATGCATGCCATCTGTTCTCCCTTTAAAGGGCCAATGGCGGGAACTTCAGGCTCATCCCCGGCTGATGACATCACTGACCCGGGATACTCAAGGACTACCTCCATCCACCACTAACCGACTTGGCAACGAGTTCCCTGGTTCCTAGCTGGTGCTTGCTCCAGTACTCCGGACCTGTTTTTCCTGCTCTATGGATCTCTGCTCTACTCACTGGTATCCTGTCACTGCGCTTCCCGTTCCATGGGGCCTGGCTCAGTGTTTCTCATCTGGGATCCTGTCTTGGTGCTTCCTGCTCCTTGGGGCCTGGCTCAGTGCTTCTACACTCGCCCGCTCTCCTGCGATTTTTACTGTATCGGCCTGTTAGTCTCTCTAAATCTCTTCACCCTTGCCTTTGCATTGCAGCTTGGGATGAAAGATCAGTGCCTCTGACCTTCTGGATACAGTGGGGGAGCCCTTCCTTCCAGACTGCTTAATTGTAAATCCAAAAATCTTCTTCAAATCCAACACAGACTCCTCTTCTGATCAAAACCCCAAAGAGTGAGGCTATGACCATACCCAAGTCCATTCCAACTTCTCTCTCTCTCTCTAATTGCTTGTTACTTCTGAAGAACGGGCTTGAGATCTTGAGGGGATCTCTAACTCTTATCTCTTCTTCCTCTGCCTGCCTTCTTCACCTCTCTCCTTCCCTCTCTTCTCCAGGCCTGAGGTGCCTAAGGCAGGGATCTCCAGCAAAACCCCACAGCCTCTTCTCTTCCACTGTCGCCTGCCCTCTGACTCTTAAGCCTGCTCACAGGGCAGTTTATACACCACAGAGCCACAACCCACAAAAAGGTGGGGATAAAGCAAGGGGAGGATTAAAAAAATGCAAACTCACTCCCACTGCCCATAGCTGGAAAGATTTAGGGGATTGAATTAGCGACGGGCATAGCCCCCGTCACACACACACACTTGAAAGTTTACTGAAGAGCCAGGCAGTAGTTCTGGCACTTCCCGGCACATCACCGTCTGCGCTGGGGGTGTCGGCTCCATCTCAGAGCATCCTTTGCGCTCCCCCCTCCCTCCCTGCCTGCAGTAACCTCATCCTCTCTCTTTCTTCCCGTCCCCAGCATCCAGATACTTCTCTGACCTTCCCTCCACTGCATCCCCTTCCCTCTTTCTAACCCTGAGCCCCAGCAGCCCTCCTCCTTCTCTCTCTCTCTCTCTTTCCATCTTTAAGCCGCAGCAGCCTTTCTCTCTTTTCCCTCCACCCCATGCTCAGCAACCCCCCCCCCCCCCCCCCAGCTGCAGCAGTCTTCTACTCCCTCAACCCCCAACAGAATCTTTCTCTTTCTTTCCAACCCCCTGGCCTCTGCAATCTTTACCCCCCCCCCCCCACACACACACCCAAGCCCAGCAGCCACCTTTCCCTCTTCCCCTCTCCATCTTCAGCATTCCCACCTTCCCCTTCAGCCCCATCAACCTCCATCTCTATTCCCACCACCCTAGTCCCAGGAATCCCTCCCTTTATCCAAGCCCCTAGCCCCAGCAACCTCTTCCTTTCCCCCAACCCACAGCACAGGCAGCCCCCTTCTACTGCCTCCAACCCAAGAGAACCCTTCCTTTCTTCCTACCCCGAGCAGCCCCCCCTCTCTCTTTCCCACCCCCAGTAACTCTTCTCTCTTTCCCACTGCCTTGGAGCCCTAGCAGATCTTTACCTCTACTACCCCCAGCCCCAACAGAGCCCTTCTCCTTCTTTTCAACCCCACAACCCCAGCAATCTCTCTCTCCCCCCCCCCCCCCAAGCCCAGCAGCCGCCTTTCTCTCTTCCCCTTCTCAGCCTCAGCAGCCCATCTCCCCCTTCAGTCCCATCAACCTCTATCTCCCTTCCCATCACCCCAGTCCCAGCAATCCCTCCCTTTTTCCTACTCCCTAGCCCTAGCAGCCCCCTCTCTCTTCTCCTCCCCAGCCCCAGGAACCTGTATCTCTCATTCTACCCTCCAGCTCTACCAGTCTCCTCTCTTCTCCTTCACAGCCCCAGCAAACCCTCTCTCTTCTCTCACCCTCTCCCACAGTCCAAGTAATCCTTTTGTTTCCCACCCGCAGCCCCAGCCATCTGCCTGTCTTTCTCCCTCCACACCCCGAGCCGCAGCCACAGCTGCATCCCTTTAACTCTCCATTCCCTCCCTATCTTTTTCCTGGTTATGCTCCGGGAAATCTTGTCCTTTTCCTTTGCTGCAATGTGATCACTGCAGAGCGGCATAGACTCTCATGCCTGCAACATGCATGTAACCTCCACACTCTCGTACTGCAGGCAGCTCCTGAACGCTAGTTACTTAGTCCTGGGCTGCCGCAACGTTTGAGCAGCTAAGAAAGAATAGAAGTTTGGAGGGATGAGAGAGGACAGAAAGGTAAAAGAAAGAGAGGAGAGATGCATCTATTAAATTTCAAAAGTCACTGGAATGCTGCTCCATTGTGACAAGACCATATGGGTCCTTTCCCCCTTTCTTAGAGACAAGCAGGAATGAGATAATGGGAGAAGCAATTAAAACAAAAATCAATGGGAGGAAAAGAGAACAGACGGCTTGAGAAAGAAGACAGAACTGGAGACAAATATGAGGGACAGACTTTTGGACTAGAGACACATAGCACTGGGGATAAGATGCACATGAGCACAAAATTGGGGAAGCAACACACACGACCACTACACAGAGCTGAGGAGAAAATGCAAAGAATGATGAGAGGAACTGGCAGGCACTATAAGAAAGAGAAGTGGCAATAGAAGAAAGTAGATAAGAAAAACCCAGAAAGCAGTGCAGTATGGCAGAGATGGAAGAGAAGAGCATTGACAAAGTGCAGAGATACCAACCACAATAAAAAAAAAAAAGAAGGAAGCAGAGGGCCTGCTGAATTAAATTAAGAGGGAAATGCTTGTGACCATTAGTCAAATGGCTGACACACTCGGGCAATATGTGACCATTAATCAAAGTGGCATCTTAATTTAGCGTTGAACTCCCTGTAAACCTTTATGGGGTATGAGTAACTCTCAGATAGTAATTTGGTGGAACTTTTAGAATGGGCTCCTGTGACACCCCTGGCTGAGCTGGCATGCAAGCAAGGATGGTAAAGTAGCCAGAGATGCACAGATTTCTTTCTTTTTTTCTTTTTTAACTCAATTGACAAATAAATCTTTTATTTGTGGCCTTGCATGTTTTCATACCTGCAGACCTATTATTCTGAACAGCAGTGCAGCAGAATCTGAAGCATAAAAGACAAAACAAATGGGCAGAAATGAAGTTCTTTAGACTAAAGAAAATAAAGACAACTAAAACGGGGCTACCTTGCTGATTTTATCAGTTTTAACTGACCAATGAACTTGTTATTGTTAGGTTGCAGTCCTGTCTAGTAAAGTCTTTAACCTCAAATCAGTCAGGAAATGATGTCACTGTTTTATCGCAGCTTCCATCATGATTGAATATCGACTGCTGTTTGACACGGAAAAACGCTTGGGATACTGGAGACTAAGCAGCAGGATGACACAAATTAGTTAAGGTTGATGGGTCAGCTCATTAACGAGGTAGTTAAGGAGTTCTGTGCTTTATTTTATAGTAAAATTAGTCTTCTTTTGGAGGGCCCAAAATAAGGTTGTTCCTCTAGCTTCCAATTTTCTTAACCTGTCCTGTTTAAATCAAGAAAAAATCATTTTAGAAATCAATGTAATAGCTAAATTTATAGCATGTCATTCAGCATGTAAAAGTTAACGTGGAATACATTTTCAATAGAGTGCCTGACTTCAAAAGCGTGTGCGTACTTTTCGGCCAACAGGAAGCCAAACGATTTTCAAACACGCGGTGCCTGGGGACATTGCCTTTGACAGTCAGCTTGTTGTGTGTCCAAAAGCCCGTGCATACACCAAAGTGGTGTTGAAAGCGGGTATAAAGTACATGCATTAGTGGTATGCCTACTATACATGTCCATTATTGAAAACTAAATATACATGCATAGTTTTCAACCACACCCTTGCTGGAACAAAAGTGCAAAAAAAACCCCAAAAACAATTTGTAGCTAAAGAAATTATGAGGTAAATTTTCAAAGGCTTAAGCAGGATCCACGCATGTAGGTTGGTTGAATGCACATAAATGTAGTTTGAGTTGCCTGAAAGCATGCAGGTACTTTTACAATGCCTGTATTTTTAGCTGCATTAAAAAGCAGCATTTTAGGAACATGGTTAGAAATCATGCATGTACATTTCCATTGAAAAAATGTACATGCATAGTAAGCATGCCGTTAATGTGTACTTAACTCCATCGTTCAAGATTGCTGAATTGTATGCACATAGTAACTATCCACTGATGCACATGCTTTACACCGTTATTCAACACTGCTTAAGTGTACATACCTAGTAGGCATGTTGCTAATATGCATACTATATGCCATCATTCAACACCGCTTAAGTGTACACATGTAGTAGTCATGCTACTAATTGTGCACTTTACACCATTGTTCAACACTGGGAGATGTATTAAGTTTTTGCAATACTATCCACATGTACACCCATACTTGCACAGGCACACTTTAGCATCTGCAGTAATGCATGCTTCATGTGCATCTCATTAACATCAGCCATAAGTGTTTGCAATAAACACCAAATTTATGCATGTTGATAGATGATGTTAGCACACTTGAGTACATCAGCCCCTATGTGTGAGAATATCTTTATGTACAAATTATTAACAAATTTAGATTTTATTTAATCAGACTGAGGAGTAAGACCATCCATAGAATGTAATTGAAAGTCCCTTCTCATGTTGAGAGGGATGGACCAGAGGAATGCCTGATTGAGGTCACTGGTAGACTGAAATCCTTTTCATAATCTGAGGATTTTTGATCAGTGCTTCAGGCATTGGTAATTTCGGGCCTTGATTATTGTAACTCTGTATATATTGGCCAGGGCCAGACTAAGGGGTAGGCCAACTGGACAATCACCTGGGGCACCAACCAATAGGGTGCTGAAACCTAACTGGAATGTTTAGCCGACCGAGGGATGACCCCCATGATAGGCTACATTCACCCTAGGATGCCGATGCTCCTCACACCACAATCAGGACGCTGCCAATGCCATCCCTCCAATCCAGTCATGGAGCTGCTGCAAGGTGCACATGCATGCTGCCACTACCCTAAGAAGGCCCCACGGCAGGAAAGAGTGGAGTGGCACCTAGAGATGATGTCAGTGCAGTGGGATATTTTAACCCCCACTGCGCACCCAGCCGGTGCTTTCACAACTGGTCCCCTGCTGTGCTTTGCCTGCAGTGCATATTGCTCTTCTGCCCTCATCCTTGCCTTGCCTTTACTCCAGTTCCTTGCCTTTACTCCTTGTCTTGTCCCTTGACCTAGTCCGTGCTCTTCTTTCAGCTGTCTCTCCCCCTCTCTCTGACTGTCTCATGGATTTGACCTTTGCCTGGATATCAATGCTGCTTAATGTCCGCCTGCCCGGACCTCTGCCTGGCTACTGACACTGTCTGATCTCCACCTGCCACGACCACTGCCTGGATACTGATGCTGTTTGCCTTCTACCTGCCCTGACCTTGGCCTGCCTATTAACTCCACTGGATTGCTCTAAGGACCATAGCCTAAGTTCTGCTGGCCCCAGAACCCAAGGATTCAACCTGTGGCGAAAGGGGTTGGTATAGATGAAACTCAGACCTAGTTCTAGCTTGAGCGTGTCTGCCTGCTGACAATGTGGGCCCAGTTGTTTCACTTGCTGGGCTGCATCAACTGTGCCACAGCCTAAGGACTCACATCCCATGGCACAAATTACTAGGGGGGGGAGCCGAATTACTAACCTGCCCTGGGCGACAAAATGTCTCAGTCCATCTCTGATATTGTCTAACCCAGCGATTCTTAACCGGTGTGTCACCATGCACCGGTAGGTGTGTCACTGCTCCCGGTGTCCCACTGCCCCATTTGTGCTTCCCTTCTCCCCAGGGATGGACTGGCCAATGCAGTTGATAGGGGAGTGCCACCGCCGGAGGCCGGGCTGGCAGGGCCGAAGAGCAGAGAGACCCTGCACGCTGCCACTGGAAGCTGGGCTGGCGGGCCAAAGAGCAGAGAGACGCTGAGCGCTGCCGTCAGAGGCCGGGCCAGTGGGCCAAAGAGCAGAGAGACGCTGAGCGCCGCCGTCAGAGGACATAAAATGCACACATTTACTTGTATTTAGTTTTAAACATATTGTATGGCTCTCATGGAATTACATTTTAAAATATGTGGCGTTCATGGCTCTCTCAGCCAAAAAGGTTCCTGACCCTTGGCCTAACCCTTTCCAGCTACTGAGCTTCCTTAAGACCTTATGTGAGTTTTGTCATCTAGTTCTGGCTATGAACACAGCATACCCTGTCTACTCACTATCTATAGTTTCTCTACAGCTCAGCAACCCTGGGATCGCTGTTCCAGTACCAGAGGGACTTCAGCCCTGCCGGGCATACCACCTCACTACTGCCACCTCTGGTGGTTCTACTAACCTGTCTAATAAAAGAATTGTCTGTGTCTGTCTGCATACCCAAGCCTAGCCGGTGGCCCCTCTCAGGATATCCTCCTTGGGG
This sequence comes from Rhinatrema bivittatum, assembly GCF_901001135.1. NCBI lineage: Eukaryota > Metazoa > Chordata > Amphibia > Gymnophiona > Rhinatrematidae > Rhinatrema > Rhinatrema bivittatum. Next base: position 40,754,920 of record NC_042623.1, on the reverse strand, counting down.
CACAGTCATCTGCTATCAGCCCAAGGATCCACCTATCTACATTCCTCTACAGCTGAGTGCCCTCTCCAAGCACTCCGCTGGTAACAGATTGCTACTCCTTCTCCATCAGGAATCTTCAGCAACAGATTCATAACAGATTGCTAGCTCTGCAATCTAACCTCTAACAGATTGTTAACTACTCCCTCTACAGGAGCTGAGCATACAGATTGCTAACTCCTCCTTCCTCTGGAGCAGTTCCATAACAGATTGCTAACTCTGCCCACGGAGCATAACAGTTTGCTAACTCCTCCTTCCATAGGAGCAAATCTCTAACAGATTGCTAACTCCTCCTCCAATAGGAGTATCCAGCAACAGGTCTACAACAGATTGCTAACTCCTCCCTTCTTGAGGAGTAGACTACAGCAACTGGTTAGGGAGGTGACTGGTGTGTGTGTGTGTGTGAGTCAGACTGGTCAGCGAGGTGACTGGTATCTGCGTGTGCGTGTGAGACAGAGCTGGTCAAGGAGGTAACTGGTGTGTGCATGTGAGAGACTGAGACTGGTTAGGGAGGTTACTGGTCTGTGTGAGACAGACTGTGTATGAGTTGTGGGCCCTAAGGAAGTGGATCGTGAGGACAGAGTTTCAGCAGCTGTTGCTGCTTCTGGGGCCTGCATGGGAAAGGAGTAGGAGAGTTGCTGGAGAGGGTAAGTAAAGGTGGCTTTTTACGTTTATTTTTCTTGATTGACTGCCATTTTAATTATTGGGTATTGTGTGATGTGTCTGCTGTTTTGAAATATTTTATTGATATTTGGACAATTTTTAATACTTTTTATGAGTTTTTAATTCGTGGATGTTATTCTGTTCATCAGCTGTTTTTGTAACATTTATTAATAAGGTTCTACAATTATTTCTCTGTGGGGGATCTATAGCAGCTTGGCTTGTTCTGTTTTCCTAATAGGAGGTGTATTAGTGTTTAGGGCCTGGTTAAATATTTGTAGTGTTGCCTTTTCATAGATAGGGTTGTTACTGTTTGAGTGTGTTCCATAATACAGGTGTAACGTTGTGCAGATTAGTTTCTGTGCATTATTGCAGATCCTGGGACTATTTTAGGTGCTATATTTCTCTTTTCATTTCTCCAAGTCAAGTTTAAGATCCTTATGTCAATTTTTAAAGCCTTGAATACCACAATTCATTATATATTAGTGCAGCAATGAAGATCTATGCACTTACTTGTATCCTGAGATCACGGAGGAAATAAATTTGCTGGAGGTGCCATTGTATAAGAACATAAGAAATTGCCATGCTGGGTCAGACCAAGGATCCATCAAGCCCGGCATCCTGTTTCCAACAGTGGCCAAACCAGGCCACAAGAACCTGGCAAGTTCCCAAACACTAAGAAGCACCATCTGGTGCACAGATTTATTTATTTATTAATAGGTCCTATGCAATAATACTTGTATAAAAATTTAATATGAATGATATAACACCAATTAACATGAAATGCAATGAACAGACATTTTTACTACACTAGGGTGGCCATGGTAGAAACACGCATGGTAACCAAATTACGCCATGCATGCTAGCTACCTGTTGAAATCCTCTGTGCAGACTGGATATAATGTTTTAAGGTGTTGGTGTTATTTACGCTCTAATGGAATGCTTGTTGGAGTGTGTGTTTGTATGACTGTGAGCGAATGATGTATGAATGACATGTCCTGGAGGGTTGCTTCAGCAGCTTTCACACCGCGTTCTTGCACTATGTTGTTTTGTTGTAAAACAAATGCATTCTGAAATACTCTTATAAATGAGATGTTTCTTATATCGTTCTTTCTTTTTTTTTTTTTTTGTTTGCTGTATGTCACATGCTTATATAAATTTAAAAAAAAAAGAAATCCCCTTTGCTAACTGTGCCAACTTGAAAAGTCAGGTTAGCAAGGAGGATTCCCTCTCGCCGTGAATCCACTAAACCGAAAGTGTTTCATCTGGTGAAACTCCACCCCAGTTAACCACATTCCTCCTGGCAAAGCAGCAGCCAATCCGCCTAGGAGAAGCGTTCTCTCCCTCTTTCCCTCCCCCAGAGTCATCTTCCCTCCCACATAGCAGGACCCCCAACTCAGCTCTCTGGAGCCAGGCCCTCACCAGTCTGGAAGGACAGGATCTTTATAAGCAGGAGGGACTTCAGACCCTGCAGTTGTCACCGAATGATGCCACTAAGAGGCGCTTCACCAGGGCAGTGTCATTCGGCAGCAGCCGTGGTGCAAACAGGAGGGCTCTGATATCTCTCCTGCATCTCCAGACTGGTAAAGGCCTGGCTCATGAGGGGTGGGGGTAACTACTATGAGGAGATGCTTCTGGGAGGGGAATCATCTCAGTGAGGTGGTGGGGTTGTTGCTATAGAAACATAAGGCCAGAAAAAGTCCATAGCGCCTGTCTAGCCTGCTCATCTCTACAATCCGTATCACTCGCTCAGAGATCCCTTGCACTTGTCCCATGCTTTCTTGAATTCAGACACTGTCCTTGTCTCCACCACTTCTACTGGGAGGTTGTTCCATTCATCCATCACCCTTTCTGTAAATAAATATTTCCTTAGATTTCTCCTGAATCTACCCCCTTTCACCATCGTCCCATGACCTCCTCATTCCAAAGTCTCCTTTCCATTGATATCTTTGAGACATTTAAATGTCTCTATCATATCTCCCTATCCCACCTTTCCTCTACAGTATACATATTTAAATCTTTAAGACTGTCCCCATACACTTTACAGTGAAGACCACTGACCATTTTAGTTGCCACCCTCCGGACTGGTTTATATCCTTTTGAAGGTTCAGTCTCTAGAATCGTACACAAATGAAGTCTCACCAGAAAATTATATAGGCCAATATCACCTGCTTTTTACTGCTGACCATTCCTCTCCCTATGCACCCAAGCATCTTTCTGATTTTTGCTATCGCCTTCTTCACCCATTTAGCCACCTTGAGATCATCAGATATGATCACTCCCAGAACTTGCTCTTGATTCATGCATGTGCCTTTTTCTGCTGACATTTACTATGTTATCATGTTATCCTTTATTCTGTGCTGCTTCCTTGGGTTTTTACAGTCCAAATGCATGACCCTGCAGTTTTTAGTATTAAATCTTAATACTTTTTAAATAAGTTTTTAGTATTAAATCTGCTGACCTGAACCCATTCGCATCCGTTGTCATAACAGCTGTTATAACCTGTCCTCATCTGTTGTTTATCCTGTTAAGTTATATCAGTTATCTTGTTATATGTAACTCATGGTTATACCAGTTTACTGTTCTGTTTTACCAATGGTTTCTGCACATATAATTTGTTGTTTTAAATGTAAACCGGAGTGAAGGCCTCTAGCTAAACTTCGGTATATAAATCGTACAAATAAAAATAAATAAATAAATAAATGAATAAATCTTAGTTTCTTCATTAGATCCTGCTTCTTGTTTTCCACACCTTCCTGGATGTCTACCCTGTTGCAGATTTTGGTATAATCTGCAAAAAAACCCAAAAACTTTCATGACAATCCATCCACTATGTCGCTCATGAAAATGTTGAAAAATAATTGGTCCAAGAACCAATCCCTGTGGCACAGCACTAGCAATGCCCCTCTCCTTAGACTGACCTCCATTTATCACAACCCTTTGTCACCTCCCTCTCAACCAGTTTCTCACCCAGTCAGTCACTTTGGAGCTCATACCAAGAATGCTAAGTTTATGTATAAGTCACCTATGCATAACAGTGTAAAAAGTCTTACTGAAATCCAACTACACTACATCTAACACTCAGCTCCCTTGTCATCTAGTCAAATAAATTGGTCTACCTACCTCTGTTGAAACCATGCTGCTCCACGGGGGAATGCCTCTCAGTGGAGGATGCCTCTGTGGGGAGGAAATGCCTCTCTAGAGCGTGGGGGAGTTCCTACTATGCTGCATCAGAGGGATGGTGCTCGATGGGGAAGGCCCATTTTCAATTCATAAGAACATAAGAACATAAGAAATTGCCATGCTGGGTCAGACCAAGGGTCCATCAAGCCCAGCATCCTGTTTCCAACAGAGGACAAAACCAGGCCACAAGAGCCTGGCAATTACCCAAACACTAAGAAGATCCCATGCTACTGATGCAATTAATAGCAGTGGCTATTCCCTAAGTATAATTGATTAATAGCCATTAATGGACTTCTCCTCCAAGAACTTATCCAAACGCTTTTTGAATCCAGCTACATTAACTGCACTAACCACATCCACTGGCAACAAATTCCAGAGCTTTATTGTGCGTTGAGTGAAAAAGAATTTTCTCCGATTAGTCTTAAATGTGCTACTTGCTAACTTCATGGAGTGCCCCCTAGTCCTTCTATTATTCGAAAGTGTAAATAACCGAGTCACATCTACTTGTTCAAGACCTCTCATGATCTTAAAGACCTCTACATTATCCCCCCTCAGCCGTCTCAATGCATTCAGGGAAGAGAGAATCCCCCTATGCTAACTAATCCTTTCATTTTGGGATAATTAGCAGAGGGGATTTTGGGGCTGAAGTTAGCCTTTTAAAAATTTAACACCTGTGTTGGTATTTAATTCTGGGTGTTTATTCATGCACTATCACAATAATTTTGCACATAAAATATACACACATATGCCTAGAAATGGGAAGAGAAAAGTACATTTTTCTTTGCATTGGAAATACCCACATGTACAGAAACATATGTGTGTATATCAGCCGCGTTTGACATCATTGACCATAGTATACTGGCAACCCGCCTTACAGAACTTGGCATATCTGGCACGGTTTTAAATTGGTTTGTTTCATTTTTATCTGGTCGTACACAACAAATTAAAAATGACAAAACAGCATCTCGATGGACACCTATTAAAACCGGAGTCCCCAGGAGTTGACATTTTCCACATCCCTATTCAATATATACCTATCACCTTTGTGTAAATAACTCAGTGGCTGGGGATTACATTTTCACATATATGCAGATGATATTCAGTTCTTTTTTTCAGTCATAAATTCTATTAATAATGCTCTCCAATATTTGAAAATCTATCTTGTGACCACAGAAAAATGGCTATTTCATAATCGTCTCATGCTCAACATTTCAAAGATAGAAATAATTTACCTAACACGACATTCCAATTCCAAAGATCTATCAATGTTCATGATTGGTAATCACACTATTACCACTTCCTCCCACGTATGTAACCTGGGGGTGCTGTTAGATATTAATCTCAAAATGAGAACACATATTCATAACGGAATAAAGACTGGTTAATACATACTAAGTACCTGATTCACTAATGTTTTTCCCCATAGACACAAAATGGGAAAAAAGCCTTAATGAATCAGGCCCTAAGAATGGTATGCAGATTAAAACCACTTTTGGAATCCTCTGACTTTAGAATGCTGCTACAGCAATTAATATTTTCCAGTTTTGACTACTGCAATTCCCTCATTCTAGGTTTACCATACTTTACTATAAGACTTTGTTACAAAACTCTGCAGCTCACGTCTTAACTGGTTGCTCAAAATACAATCATATTATCCCCACTTTATCTGCACTACATTGGCTCCCAAACCATTTCAGAATTCAATATAAAATATTAACAATTATTCACAAAATCATTTCAAGCAATAATACTACATGGCTAGTAGCAGCTCTCCAGGTATACACCCCCAAAGAATTTTGAGACTTCTGTATAAGGACTTAGATGCTGTCCCAACTATACATCAAGCTCATCTAAGTGAGGTACGTGAACGCACAATTTCAGTGGCTGGACTTCTTCCATTAATGCTTGATACCAAAACCTTCAAGAAAAACTTAAAAACATGGCTATGTGGAATAAGCTTTTTCCAATTATTGTTGCAGCACTATTAAACCTTATGGGGTAGATTTTCAAAGGGTTACGCACGTAAGATACGCGCGTAACCCCCGAAAACCTACCCCTGCATGCGCCGAGCCTATTTTGCATAGGCTCGGCGGTGCGCGCAAGCCCTGGGACGTGCGTATGTCCCGGGGCTTTAAAAAATGGGCGGGCAAGGGGCGTGCCAGAATCCTCCTGCACAGCGGCCTGTGCTAGGGGATGGCGAGCCGGCACGTGCCAGAGGCAGGCGTAACTCAACAAAATAAGGTAGGGGGATTTAGGTAGGGCTGGGGGGTGGGTTAGATAGGGGAAGGAAGGGAAAGTTGGGGGGGACCAAAAAAAAAATTCCCTCCAAGGGTGTACATTTGTGCGCATCGGGTAGCGCGCACAAATTTACCCCACGCGCGTAATATTAAAAATCTGCCCCTATGTGCACAAACTTGTACTAATATGAAGCCATTCAATTCATGCTGATCATGTCTGTCTAATGTTTCACCATTTTCTTTTAACTACTAATGCTCTCCAAAACCAATCTTAATAATATGATCATCCTTGGTGACTTTAATCTTCATATTGATATCTCTCAATTATTACATACTGCTCTGTGTTTCTTGACATAATAGACTCATTTGGATGGCATCAATTCATTTCTCAACCAACGCACATTTTAGGATACACCCTGGACCTGGTTTTTATTAATAAGTCCATTTTCCAATCTGCAGTTTCATCTATGACTGTCAATCAAGTTCCCTGGTCTGACCACAGTTGGATTCAATTTTGTCTTCATTACACAGATACTAACACTTCTCCTGACTCTGTTAATCTTTCCAAACACAGTAAGATTGATTCAGATGTTTTCTCTTCTAACATCACTTCAGCCACATCAATTATCTCCTTTTAGAACATATCAAATGCTGTCACCGTTGCACCGGAGGTGGACCCTCCGGCAGAGCTGGGGTTGACGCTACCCGTAGGAAGGGTCCTATGGGTCCCCACCATCGGCAGGCAGAGTGGACTGAAGGACGGAGGCCGGCTGGCGCTTCATCAATACCAGCCCTCGTTCCCTGCAGGTTGAACCGTTGGGTACCGGGGCCAGCTGGGCTTAGGTGGGCCTCCGTATGTCGTCGTCGATGGAAGGATCATGAGGTCAGCCCAGAGGCAGCAACAATAAGATGGAGAAGTCTGTACTGGATGAGGCGGGGTCCTGGAGACCCGGGCGCCAATAGAACCAAAGTCAGACAGGGGGCGCCCGAGCAAGAACAGGCCAAAACCTGAGTAGGCCAAGTCCAGGACATAGACAGAAGGAGCGTCGTGAGGCAAGCTGGAGTTGGGGCAGGCGGAAATCAGTAAGTAGTGGCAAGACAGGATGAGGTCTGGATGAAAAGAGGGTCAAAGACGTAGTCAGGCAATGCAGAGGTCTGAGCTTGGAGAGAGTCAACGACGTGGTCGAGCAAAGCAGAGGTCCGGGCTGGAGAGAGTCAACAATGTGGTCACGCAAAGCAGAGGTCCAGGCTGGAGAGAGTCAATGATGTGGTCACACAAAGCAGAGGTCCGGGCTTGAGAGAGTCAGGAGTGTGGTCAGGCAATGCAGAGGTCGTGTCCGAGAAGGCAGTCCAAGGGTAGATAGGAATCAGGAATGCGGGAACAAGGAGAACCGGAACAGGAGACAACGAGGAACAGGAACCAGGAACGTAGAGGAATCACCAGGAAGCAACAAGTACACGACCAGTGTGGAGACCTGTTGCAAAGGCAATCCTTAGAAGCGGAGCCTGGCCTTAAGTACCGGAGCTCCGCTGACATCATCATCCGGTGTTATGGTTATTGGTGTTTGGGTGGATCCTTGGACACTGTGGCAGCTGACCACGCCCACGGGGGGGGGGGCAGTCCCGTGAGGGACCACAGTTTTAGGCTAAACTCCAGACAGACAAACACAGATTTGAATCTTTTATTAAACAGTATATGGAACCACCAGAGGTGGCAGTAGTGAGTAGTGGTTGTAGAGCCCGACTGGGCGCGTCTCTCACAGAACCCTGGAAACGGATCCTCTGTAAGTAGTGCTGTAGTGGAAAGAGACTGAGAGTTATGAGCACACAGTTGAATTAGCATTCAGAGTCCCAAGTAGAATAGGAGAGCTCTGAGACAGGGAGAGCAGGCCCTCGAGGAGCGAGTACCTGATCCCTTAGAGTAGAGAGACTCGGTAGCGTTGTACTCACTAGCAGTAGCAGAGATTCCACTAGACGCGCCCTAGAGGTACCTTGAAGGAGCATGGCGGGAGGCAGCACCAAAGCCTGTCCGGGGACACCGGAGAGGTCAGCAAACAGACGCTGCTGCGGCCATCAGTCCAAGGTGAGCGGGAGGAGTCGCAAGTAGAGAGAGGTAGGCGGGGCGAAGCCGTCGAAGACCGACGGACGCAACAGTACCCCCTTCAAAGGACAGTTTCCAGCCCTTTTACCAGGGTTAGGTTTGTGTGGATGCATCTGATGAAATTGAAGAAGCATCTCTTTGTCCAGGATATTTGCCATAGACTCCCACGAATTTTCTTCGGGGCCGTAACCTTCCCAAGATAGAAGGTATTCCCAAGTTTTGCCACGTCTTCTTACATCCAGAATAGCTTCAACCTTATATTCAAGGTCTTCTTCTGTGGTAATAGAACTTGGTTCTGTAGACTTGGATGAGAACTTACTGAGAATGAGAGGTTTCAAAAGTGAAACGTGGAATGCGTTGTGGATTTTCAATCCAGGCGGTAGCTTCAGACTGTACATAATGTTGCCAAGCTGTCAGAGAATTGGAAATGGTCCAACGTAGCTTGGAGCAAATCGAGTGGAAGGTAACTTTAATCTCAAGTGCTTAGTTGACAGCCAGACTGTCACCAGGTAAAAATACAGGCACTTTAGAATGGTGAGCGTCATATGATTTCTTTGCTCGTTCACACGCTTTGGTTAGCATGTCTTTAGTCTGAATCCATAATTGATGTATATCATCAGCAGTGGATTGAGCTGCTGGGAACGACACTGAGAGAGTCAGTGGAAGTGGTGGTGAAGGTAGTCGTCCATAAACCACTTCGAATGGTGTTGATCCAGTGGATGATGCTGGATGTGAGTTAATGGCGAATTCTGCCCATGACAACAGTTCGGCCCAGTTATTCTGACGGCAACTTACATAGGCACGAATGAACTGTTTTAGGGTCCTATTCATCCTCTCAGTTTGGCCATTTGATTGGGGATGATAGACAGATGTATATTCCAGAGAGATGTCAAATAGCTTGCACAAAGCCTTCCAGAATTTTGCCGTGAATTGTGATCTTCTATCCGAGATGATGTGCTTCGGTAGGCCATGTAGGCGAAAGATGTGGACAATGAAGAGCTTAGCAAGCTCCAAGGCTGAGGATAAGCCAGGCAGCGCCACAAAATGGGCCATCTTACTGAAACGGTCAACCGTCACCCAGATAGTGTTCATTCCTCCAGAAGGAGGCAGATCAACTACAAAGTCTGTAGCGATGTGAGTCCATGGCTCCTCCAGAACTGGCAGCGGTTGCAGCAATCCCCAAGGCTGACCAGAAGTAGGCTTATGTTTGGCACAGTTGGAGCATGACGCTACATAGGAGTACGTGTCCTCCTTGATGGTAGGCCACCAATAGTACTTCTGTAATTTCAGCAGGGTACGGCGTTGACCAGGATGGCCAGCCAGCTTGGAATCATGAGCCCAGTGTAATAGTTTCCTTCTGAGATTCTTTGGTACAATCATTTTACCGGCAGGCACAGAATGGGTAGCCACCAAGATAACTTTCTTCGGGTCAATGATATGCTGTGGTTCTTCAGGAACATCCTCAGAGAGGAAAGTGCGAGACAGGGCATCTGCTCTGGTATTCTTGTCTCCGGGATGGTATTTGAGCACAAAGTCAAAACGATTAAAAAACAAGGACCATCTGGCTTGTCTATGGTTAAGACGTTGCGCATGACGGAGATACTCTAGATGCTTATGGTCCGAGAATACGATAATTTGATGTTGGACGCCTTTGAGCCAAGGCCGCCATTCCTCGAATGCCATCTTAATAGCCAGGAGCTCTTTATCTCCGATCCCATAGTTCTTCTCTGCAGGAGAAAAGCGCCGTGATAAAAAGGAGCAGGGATGTAAGGCTTTAGAATCTCCAGTTTGGCTCAACATGGCCCCTACTCCAACATCTGAAGCGTCAACCTCCACGATGAAGGGTCTGTTGGGGTCCGGGTGACGCAGACATGGCTCGGTGGAAAAGGCAGTCTTTAATTTCTCGACCGCGGAAATGGCCTCCGCAGACCACTTTGAAGCATTGGCCCCTTTCCGTGTCATCGCAGTTAAGGGCACTGTTAAAGACAAATAGTTCTTTATAAAGCTTCTATAGTAGTTTGTAAACCCCAAAAATATTCTCAGGGCCTTCAGACTGGTAGGCTGAGACCAATTCTTGATACTCTCTAATTTTAGGGGATCCATCTGGAAGCCATATTTCGATACAATGTAGCCAAGAAAAGGCACAGATTCCTTGTGAAACTCACATTTCGACAATTTGGCGTAGAGACGGTGTTCTCGAAATCTCAGTAATACTTGTTTGACATCTGCTTGATGAGTAGGCATATCTTGTGAAAAGATCAAGATGTCATCTAGGTAGACAACGACACATTTGTACAGAAGGTCCCGCAAGGTGTCGTTCATCATGTTCTGAAACACTGAGGGGACGTTGCACAGGCCGAAAGGCATCACCAAATATTCAAAATGGTCGTCTTGAGTGTTGAAAGCTGTTTTCCACTCGTCGCCATCCCTTCAGATCAAGTTTTGAGAATATCTTGGCCCCTTGCAGTCGATCAAACAGCTCCGAGATCAGAGGTAAGGGGTATCGGTCTTTAATCAATACAAGGACGCAGTGTACTGTCCTTCTTCCCCACGAAGAAGAAGCCTGTGCCCGCAGGAGACTTAGATGGTCTAATGAATCCCTTTTGCAAATTCTCCTCAATATACTCTGACATGGCTTTATTCTCCACCACCAACAGGGGGTAGACACGTCCTTTAGGAGGTTCAGCATTAGGTTTCAGTCTTATGGCGCAGTCATAGGTTCTATGAGGCGGAAGGATGTCAGCAGCTTCTTTGGAGAACACATCATGAAATGATGCATACTGAGGTGGCAGTCCTGGCATCACTGGAGTAGTAGGCATACAGAGAATAGGAGTAACCTCCTTTAGACATTTGCCATGACATTCTGGGCCCCAACGGGAGAGTTCCAACGTGGCCCAATTGATTTGCGGCATATGCAGCTGCAACCAGGGTAACCCCAGAACGATAGGGTGCATGGCCTTCTCCAACATAAAGAAGGAAATCTGTTCGTTATGGAGAGCACCAGTGCGGAGAGATACCGGTTCAGTACAACGGGTAACAGCACCCGGTAAAGGCTCCCCATGTATACATGATAAGAGTAGTGGAGTCTTCATAGTGGTGAGGGGAATCCTCAAGTGTTCCACTAAACGTTGAAGAATAAAATTACGTCCTGCCCCTGAGTCCACCAGGGCAAGAGTCTGAAACTCCAATGGTCCGCAGATCAGAGAGACAGGGAGAGAGAGCGGAGGAGAGGGCGTAGTGAGGCCTAAGAAGAGTCCTCCCGCAGGACTTAGGCCTGTTTGTTTCCCGGACATATCGGGCATGTTTGGACTGCATGACCAGCTTGTCCACAGTACATGCACAATCAATTCCTCTTCCGAAGTCTTCTCTCTTTGGATGTCAGGTGACCATGACCAAGTTGCATCGGTTCTTCCTTACTGGCAACAGGAGTCAATGGAACCATCCTGAGTGCAGGCTTAGCATGAACTTCCTTCTGAACAGGTCCTTTACAAGGCTTGAGCTCTAGCACCTTATCATGAAGCCGGTGATCAATTCTAGTAGCCAAGGCCACTAGCTCATCCAGCGAATCAGGTGTTTCATGAGCAGCCAGCTCATCCTTCAAGCGGGAATCCAAACCTTTGAAGAAGAGAGTTTTCAGGCATCTAAGGTCTCAATGTAATTCAGTCACAAGAGTCTTGAACTCTATAGCGAAATCAGCCAGAGGTCGGTTGCCTTGCTTCAAGTCCACCAATGTAGAACCAGCAACAGTATACCGGGCAGGATCATCAAAAACGGATTTAAACAAGTCCATAAATCTGTCAGTATCCTGAAGTATAGGGTCCTTGCATTCCCACAGCACGGAAGCCCAAGTCAGAGCCCTTCCATCCAGGTAGGATAGAATATAAGTAGCTGTGGGGAAATGAGTAGGTTGCAATGCAAATGCATACAATACTGGTTTAAGAAGCCTCTTGTTCTGTGAATCTCTCCAGAAAAACGTACTGGAGCAGCAAGAGGCACTATAGTCTTTATAGTTACTTCAGGTACTGACCTTCATTACTGGATATGGAACCTTGATTCTTCAGTGCGTGCAGCTGATGAAACGCAGTAGTTAATTTCTCCAATGCGTCTTGTTGTTCAGCAACACGCAAGGCCAGGCCTGGAATGGCCTGCAAAGTGTTGAGCTGAGCCAGATCCATGGAGTTAGCAATCTGTTATGGTTATTGGTGTTTGGGTGGATCCTTGGACACTGTGGCAGCTGACCACGCCCACGGGGGGCAGTCCCGTGAGGGACCACAGTGTCAGGCTAAACTCTGGACAGACAACACAGATTTGAATCTTTTATTAAACAGTATATGGAACCACCAGAGGTGGCAGTAGTGAGTAGTGGTTGTAGAGCCCAGCTGGGCACGTCTCTCACAGAATGCTGGAAACGGATCCTCTGTAAGTAGTACTGTAGTGGAAAGAGACTGAGAGTTATGAGCACACAGTAGAATTAGCATTCAGAGTCCCAAGTAGAATAGGAGAGCTCCAAGACAGGGAGAGCAGGCCCTCGAGGAGCGAGTACCTGATCCCTTAGAGCAGAGAGACTCGGTAGCGTTGTACTCACTAGCAGTAGCAGAGATTCCACTAGACGAGAGATCTGGCACCGGAGCAGAGGGCAGGCCCTCGAGGAGCGAGTACCTGATTCCGGTGAAGTGGGACTGTAGAGAGAGAGATGTTTCTGTACTCACAGATGGTGACTGTAGTTAGTTCTTCCAAATAGAAGGTAGAAGTTGCAGGCAGCGACACAGGGAACATGGGCCCTCGAAGAGCGAGTACCGGTTTCCTGATAGCACCTGAAAGAAGCAGAGAGGCCCCCGAGGAGCGGGTACCTTGTTAGTGACCCCGAAGGGTAGTAAGAGTTCCAGTTAGAGCTGGAGTGGCAGAGTAGCTTAGGAATGGAGAGCGAATCCCATCCGTACGAGTTCCGTAGCTAACTCAACGAGCTAGCAAATGTAGTAGGCAGATATACCCTGGAGTTGTGACATCAGAACAGGGGGACCCCCCTGAGGTTCACGCTAACATGGAAATAAAGATGAGGGCGGCGTGCGCGTGCCTTAGAGGTACCTTGGAGGAGCATGGTGGGAGGCAGCACCAAAGCTGGTCCGGGGACACCGGAGAGGTCGGCAAACAGACGCCGCAGCAGCCATCAGTCCAAGGTGAGCGGGAGGAGCCGCAAGTAGAGAGAGAGGTAGGCGGGGCGAAGCCGTCGAAGACCGACGGACGCAACATCCGGGGCTGCGGCCAAGTTCCCACCGCAGGCCCTTCATAAGGCTGGAGGATGCGTGCGGTGCTGGACGGCGGCGTCTCTCTGTGGGCCATGCGCAGAGGCCCGACGCAGAGCACAGGGATCAGCAACTGAGCCAGGGGCACCGGGGGCGGCCCGAGGATGGAGCCAGCAACCCACCACTGCCAGGGACGAGGAACCAGGCATTGGATTACTCTGAGAGAGGTGAGGGGGCCGAGCCGCAGGTCTGCCACGGCTGGCATGCATAACAGTCACTCAATGGGAAGAGATTCTTCTCACAACTTTCAATAAACTTGCCCCTCTTAAATGCATGTCATCTAAACAATTCAAATCCAGCCATGGTTAACTGTTGAGGTTAAAACTACTCATCAAATCTTGAGAAAATCCAAACATGCATGGCACAAACATCCATCTTTCACTCTTGCTAAGGCTTTTAGAGCATCCCTCAAAACTTACCAAATTTCTATTTTAGAAGCAAAAAAAAACAAACCAAAACTACTCAAACCTCATCAATGAGATCAGCTATGACCCTAAAACTCTATTTAATATTGTCAAACGTCTCACCAATCTCACTCCCTTGAATTCGCAAATTCCTAATAATCTGTCTGCAGTTTCGTTTCTCAAATTTTTCAATTTGAAAATCAAAAAACTAACTCTCAGTTTTGCAAACACTCCAAAATGGTACCTAAATAAAGCCCCGCTCCGTCCTCCGGTCCTGGGGACTGGTCCGGAGGCCTCGACCATGCCCCCGGGCCGGCGTCACGCGCCCCGGGCCCACCCCCGAAACGCCCCTGAAACGCCGTGGCACGCCCCTGAAATGCCGCGTCGTTTCGGGAATGCCCCCGGACACGCCCCCTCCCTCCCCTTTTCGAAAGCCCCGGGACTTACGCGCGTCCCGGGGCTTTATGCGCGCTGGCGGCCTATGCAAAATAGGCGCGCCGGCGCAGGGGTTTTAAAATCCGCCCCATAGAGTCTCACCAAATACAAAATAAAGAGATCATAATATATAAATTGAAACGTGCAGACAAAAACTGAACTGGAAACCACAAGAAGCCAAACTCTATAAGCAATGCAAACACAATCAAGAAATATAAAACATTAAACATATCAATAACAAGAATGTCAAATACGCTGATAAATTCAGCCAATTAAAAACACATATAAAAATGTTTAAAATATTACCAAACACTAATAAAATATTTCAAAACATCAGATACGTGACATCCAATAATTAAAACTAATAAAGATTAAAAAAAAATAAAATCTCCCACTCTCCATACCTGGGAACTTTAGATTTCCAGTCCTTCTGAGATTATCAAAGATTGGAGGGTGCACAATCTTTAACCTCTCTCACACACATATATACAGGTACTCTCACACACGCACATACATGTGCACAGGCACTCTCCCTCATAGACACACACATACATACACAAAAACCCTCTCATATATACACATACACACACATATATATACATACACACACACAAACACCCATCTCATATATACACATACACACACACACACAAACACCCTTCTCATATATACACATACACACACACATCCTCAAATACACACACACACCAACCTCTCATACATACACACCACCCCCACTGCCCTCTCATATAAACACATACACACCCCACCATCCTCTCATACACATATACTACCCCTACTATCTTCTCATACACACACTACCCCCACCACCCTCTCATACACACATACACACACACACAGTCACCCCCACACATCCTCTCATACAGATACACACACCCTCCCTTTCATACACACCCTTTATATGCACATACCCCCCCACCCTCTCATATGCATACACACACCCTCTCATACACACTCACAAAGTCTCTCTAACACACACTGGCACACACTCTCACAGGGCAAGTCTCTTTCACACACACATTTGGACCTTTTCTCTGGCTGCACAGTAAAGCCTCTTCCGCCGCCGGCTGCAGGGAAAAAACTGGCAGCACCTCAGACCCTTTCCTGCCGTTGGCTGTGGGGGAAACACTGGCAGCACCATAGGCCCTTTCCTGCCGCCTGCTGCGAGGAAAATGCTGGCGGCACTGCAGTGATTCTTCTTTGGCCTCTGGATCATCCTTTTGTGGCAGGGTGTGGGAATTCCACCAACACATCGCAGTTCCACACTGCTGGGACCTTCCTTTTGCTGGCAGGGAGTGGGAATCCTGCCAGCATGTCACAATTCCACGATGCTGCAGGACCTTTTTTTGCTGGCAGGGAGTGGGAACCCTGTCAGCACGGCACAATTCTGTGCCACCGTGGGACCTTTCTTGTGCTGGTGGGGAGTGGAAACCCCGCCAGCATGTTGCTGCTCTATGCCGCCAGCACTGCAGGTTTTCCTGCCGCCAGAGTTTGCCTGAATGAAAGGTGAGGCAGCTGTGGCAGGAAGGTTTCAGGGGGCAATTTTGCCACCTCAAAATCTTGCCACCTGACATGGCCACGTCACCCTGCCTCATTATAGAACCACCCCTATGTCACCTGCCTGCCAGTCTCAGACTGAATTCACTAAACAGCCTGCTGTGCTTCGTTGTTTGCCCTTCCCTGTGCTCTATGCCATACTACTAGTTTACATCAGTGGTTCTCAAACTTGGCAGGGAGAAAGGGGTGGCTTTGCCTAAGTGAGGTAGATTCTTGGGAGGAAAAGGGGTGAATGCGAAATGTTTGGTTTGACATGAAATTTAAACAAGTTAAATTGTGTTACACTTCTGGCGTAAAAAAAGTTGACGTATTTCAATCCGCATCATTCTTCAAAATGTGTTATGGTGTTAACGCGTGCATTAATGCTTTAACGCCATAATGAATGCGATGAATGCAGTAGCACACAGCGCAAATGCAAGTTTTTTTTGGGGGGGTGGGATTGGGGAGGAGTTTTAAGTGGGAATTAGTTAAATTAGAGGACGCATCGCATCGCATCGTGTCCATCAAGCTAGGGTGAGAGAACATAGTACAAAATTTCATCTTTGTTAGACTTTCCTCACTCCAAATGATGTCAGATCTTCACCAAGGTGTACTGTGCTGTCCGTACATCTCACTCTACATGCGAAACTGGCCCCTAAACCCAAAACCATCACTAACACCTAATCTCGAACTATTAGGCAGCCCTCCTATAGAGATTTAAATACTTAACTACTATGAGGGCCTTGTAGATAGTCTCTCTTTCTCTCTTTCTCTTTTGTACTGATCTTCCAATAAGCTCAAATAGCACCTACAGTGGTTCTCTAGAAATATAAAAAGAATGGTAATTAGCATTTTGGATACAGTTTCTGAATATGAATTGTCTCATTTTGGATCCCACTTCCCTAATACTTTATCTTACAATAACTAATGCAAATCCGCTGAAGCAGACAGTGTCATATATATACTTGCAAACAAAATACAGAAACTTATAGATGCTTTCATATATTACCAAACATGTCTAAAAACATTTTTTGTGGAGGGGGGGGGGAGGGCTAAAAGTATTATAGAGAAGAAAAAGTGGGGAACAACTTAAAAAGTTTGAGAAACAATTATTTACAACTTCCACAGCCAGCGGATTTTTGTTGGCAGGAAATCAGAAGCAGAGAACTGCCTCTGTCATCTCGCCCACTCACCCTAGGGTCCCGCTACCACATTCAAGCCTGTTCTCTTGCACCACATCACAAGCAATAAACCCAGCTCCTCCCTAACAGAGAAGTAAGCCAGACACATCAAATCCACTCTTATCTGAATGGCATACACAGCCTGTACACTGGTTCTGTGCATGGGTCCATGGATAAAGCATAGATGATGTTGCACTCTGGGCACCCAGAATATGTAAATAAATGTGGAAAACTACAGACTGATAAAAACCTAAAAAATAAGTTTCATAAAAGTGAGAGGGTTAATCAAGTATGTAAGCCCCTTGAAATGGCAACTTTCTACTTTTTTATTCCCACCCATGCTGCTTCTTTTAATCTACAAATAAGAGTGTAAGATATGTAATTATGAAAGCAAGATATGCTGCTATTTCTGCAGACTTTCAATGACGTGAGATGCAACGTGAGTTATCATTTATAGACAACATTATTCTTTCCTTGTCCGTTCGGTTCTGTGCCTACACAATAATCCCAAAAAGGCAAGAGACTGGCTTGCAGCAAATGTCCCACCTGAAGTCGAAGGCCTATGATGAAGTCTGGGCTATTAACTGACAGTAAATGCTCTTTCCAAAGGGGATAATTGCTAGTCCCCTCCCCAAAAGCTCAAGGGGAGAGTACTGTGCATAACATCAAACAGGAAATACATACCCAAAATACAGCACACTAGCAAATATGTTAACACTTTCCCGGGACATTAGTTTCCGGCGAATCGAATTGCTTGAATCAAACTGATCATTCGGTTTAGCTTATAATGAGGTCCAACAACAAAATCTCCTAACATGGAAAACATTTTTTGTTTGATTGTGGCACTGTGCTGTTATTGCCCCTCACAGCGCGCATGATTACAATCTGAGTTGAGGGCAATGAAAACCTAGAAGAAGAAACCGGGCAGTGACACTCCGTGTGCTCTGCAATATCATTTAAGTTCAGCCAAAACTGGGCAATTGTACTGATTTGATAAGGTTGAGTTTCATGGTAACTCCTTAGTAGAGAGCAGGAAAACATGGAGAAAAAAGCCCCAATAGAATGCAGAATTGCAATATTCAAAGAACTCCTACTCATGCTGCACAAGCACGAACAAAGCAGTTAAAAACATAAAATATTATTTCTGTTTCTGGAGAACATGTTTACTTCATATTTCATGTTCTGACTTGAGCCTTTGCAGTGCAGAACTCCTGATAAACTCCACCCTGTAATACATGGGTTGCTTGCTTGCTGGAAATGTCTTTGTTGGTCTATGCTTGATCAGCTCATTTGGTGTCAAGCATAAATCCCAGATATTCTCCACCTGTAAAAAAAAAAAAAATACAAAACAAAACAGCATGTTAGGTTCCTAAGCCATTATTAGAAATAATATATGTAAGAGGGCTTTAAGAACATATTAGATAATATTTTCACTGAAAACCGAAGCCTGCAGTTCACAAAATGCTCTGCACTATCTCTGCCCTACAGTACATAATTCCTCTCTGCGGTCTGTGCCAGAGACTTCCTTAAGAGAATACCAGAGGTCACATGACTTTGGCTCCCTTGAGGTATGAAATTCCAATCATTCACAAGGAGTTATTACTGAACAAGTAAACAAGATTGAATACTGTAGGTAATGAATATCTTTTAAACTTCATCTTAGACATGTTTTAGGTTACAGTCCATTAAGTTAACTAATATATTGCTATTTTTACTTTTATCTGGGACTGTTAAGTAAGTTTTTTATGATGGAATATTTGGGTACATAATATCATGTACCACACATGTACCTGTGTGATTTGAGCCCAATTGGAGAATGGTATGAAGGGGGATGTATAGGAGCAACCATGCCACATATAACCGTTCTGTCACTCAGTGGAAGGGAGTGGACAGTGGAGTGCCTCAGGGATCTGTATTGGGACCCTTACTTTTCAATATATTTATAAATGATCTAGAAAGAAATATGACGAGTGAGGTAATCAAATTTGCAAATGATACAAAATTGTTCAGAGTAGTTAAATCACAAGCAGATTGTGATAAATTGCAGGAAGACCTTCTGAGACTGGAAAATTGGGCATCGAAATGGCAGATGAAATTTAATGTGGATAAGTGCAAGGTGATGCATATAAGGAAAAATAACCCATGCTATAGTGTTCATTTAAGGTGCTACAACCCAAGAAAGAGATCTAGGCGTCATAGTGGATAACACATTGAAATCATCGGTTCTGTGTACTGCGGCAGTTAAAAAAGCAAACAGAATGTTGGGAATTATTAGAAAGGGAATGGTGAATAAAACGGAAAATGTCATAATGCCTTTGTATCGCTCCATGGTGAGACCGCACCTTGAATACTGTGTACAATTCTGGTTGCCGCATCTCAAAAAAGATATAGTTGCGATGGAGAAAGTACAGCGAAGGGCGACCAAAATGATAAGGGGAATGAAACAGCTCCCCTATGAGGAAAGACTAACGAGGTTAGGACTTTTCAGCCTGGAGAAGAGACGGCTGAGAGGGGATATGATAGAGGTGTTTAAAATCATGAGAGGTCTAGAACGGGTAGATGTAAATCGGTTATTTACTCTTTCAGATAATAGAAAGACTAGGGGGCATTCCATGAAGTTAGCACGTGGCACATTTATAACTAATCGGAGAAAGTTCTTTTTCACTCAACGCACAATTAAACTCTGGAATTTGTTGCCAGAGGATGTGGTTAGTGCAGTTAGTATAGCTGTGATTTAAAAAGGATTGGATAAGTTCTTGGAGGAGAAGTCCATTACCTGCTATTAATTAAATTGACTTAGAAAATAGCCACTGCTATTACTAGCAACAGTAACATGGAATAGACTTAGTTTTTGGGTACTTGCCAGGTTCTTATGGCCTGGATTGGCCACTGTTGGAAACAGGATGCTGGGCTTGATGGACCCTTGGTCTGACCTAATATGGCATGTTCTTATTCTGGCACAGATTCTAAGACTAATAATGTATATAGTGTAATTTATTGATGGTAAATATGTATAGGTAAATTTATATTTCAATGTTTAATTGTTCAGTTTTCAATTCCCCATGCTATATGATATTCAAATAGTGCTTCTAACTACCCAGTGTCCTCCCTTTTCTTACCGCTCCCTGAAGTGAAGTGTCTTGTAACACAGACAGGAGTCCATATCGGCTCTGCATGTCTCCTTCTGGTCTTAGGCCCAGCTCAGCATGGTTTGGTGTCTCCTTCTGGTCACATCTGCGGCTGGGCTGCTCATATCTGCTTTGGGCTGGATCTGGCTGTCTGGTCATACACCCAAGGCCTGGTCATCTGCCCAAGTTGTCTGCATTGGGCTGGGAGTTTTGGCCCCGGAGAGGTTGGGGCTGAGCGTTTTGCCAAACAGTCAGGCCTCCGGTCTAACTCTTTTATGGTACTGATTTATGCAATCAAAGAGCATGATTGCATGTCTTTCATCTCATTGGTTGGGTCTGATTGCATGTCTTTCATGCAACGAACAACAAGGAGTATGTGTGTCTTCTTTCATTGGTTGGTGCCTGAAAACAAACTTACACCCCCTTAAATGTCATGGCGTCTTGGTTATTTGGGTCAAAAGAGACCAAAATGGTTCATCACAACATCACATGCTGTTTACCTCTTCTCCCATATGATCAGGGGTGGAAGAAGTTTCTGAATATGAGGCCTTTATTCATTGGTTGTTTCTTCTCTCAAAATACATATGATGCTTTCATGTTACTTCTTATTCTGCAACTCTCATCAGTCGATCAATATCTGGCAAGCTGAGCCTTTTGGGCTCACGTCCAATCATGTCTTCATTCTCGTTGATACTTGCCAAGTTCCAAAAAGTCTGCTGTTTGCCTTGCTAGTGCAGGGTCTACTTGTCCTGCAACTAACTGTTAGTTACAGCTCTTAATTTTAAATGTTGCAAAATATTTCTTTCAGCAAAAACCCAAATGCTGGAAAAGGTCTCTAGGCCCAGTTTCCCTGGTTATTGTATGTGTTAAAACGTCCATCGTTTTTAAATGTCCCTTATTATCCATAGCATGCCCATGCAGAAACTTAAACTGTTTGAGTTTAAATGTCCATTATTCCATGTATTCTAAGAGGCTTATATGGTAGGCCAAAAATAAAAATGTTCATATGAGAGGCTTCTTAGAGACAAATGTTGCATTCTTCAGGAGCTTATTCTAACTTCCTGTCACTAGTCTGATATGTAATTCTCCACCCAAGCTCTAATCATAACAGGACTAAATATTATAATTTTTTGTTGCTATTTTTATACATTATCCGCCCCACCCCCCAAAAAAAAAGCACCCAATATAATTAAAGCCCTGTGACCATGGGCTGCAGACCATGGCTCCTTTCAAAACCCTGTATGCATGCACCTTCTCACTTGCCAGTTGGTGAAGGTACCAGGCAATGGTTGGGCCTCCCTCCCTCCCAAGGGCTGTGATTGCTACCTCTGCAGTGTAACACAGAACTGTGGCAGATGACAGGAGAAAAAAAAATTGGATGATCCAGCCTGCCCAGTTCTTGCTGTCTACAGTGCAAGGATATACCCCAGCTTCCAGCCACAGAAGCCTGACCACTTGTAAGATATCACTTCTTATCCAAGGCAGTCTTTGTTTGCTTCCTCGCTGGCTCTCTACCATCCTGGGTAGATGACAATACAAGATCTCATTATTAAGCCAACACCCAGCAGCCTCTGCTCCCATCACCCACCCCATGCCCCCCCACCAACCCTGCGAGAATCCAAAGAGCTGCCAAAACTAGTGAGGCTGTTGCCCAAAAAATCCAGCCTTCCAGTGCTCCCCTCCCTGCCAGCCCCTAAAGAATAGGCAAAGCTATAGCTAACCTATGGCCATAGGTGCAATCCAGCAGGGGTGCCATCTCTCTCACCCGATACAACTTTGGGGGTCTCAAGAGCTGAGCTGCCAGCGGGAAGAAGAGCTGCTGCGCCTGCTCCTGGTGTCCCACGTACCCTCAGGACTGTCATTTGGGGGCGGTGGCCCAAATCGGGGCAAAAGGATCACCAATGCTGCCGCCCTCCCCTTCTGCCTGCAGCTAAGATCAGAACAGCCTGTGATTCCAAAAGAAGCAGCAAACGCCCTCCCACTCTGCCAGGGCAGTTAAAAAACACGGCCTCTACACCCAGAAGTCAAGAAGAGCGCGATCTGCGATGCAGCATTGGCCTCCTACAGCCCCTGCCTCCACCCCACCCCACCCCCGGCATTAGGAAGAACATAGCCCGGGGGTGGGGGGGGGGGGGGAGCTGAAAGAAAAAAACATTGGTTCCTACTCTCCCTCCCCCCACCAGTCAGGAGGAGCACAGCTCAAAGAGAGAAAAAGAGAGAGCCCGTGCACCGTCGTGTATGTGCATATGATTGTGCATAGCTCTGTGTGTGTGTGAGAGAGAGCAGAGGAGCACAGATGTGTGTGTGTGTGTGAGTATATATTTGACTGAGAATGTATTTGTGAGAGAGAGCAAGGGAGAAAATGTGTGAGTTTATATGATTCAGCATATGTGTGAGAGAGAGAGCAAAGGAGTGAATATGTATGTGCATATGATAGAGAATGTATTTGTGAGAGCAAAGGAGTGTGTTTGTGTGTATATGAGCATGTGACAGAATGAACGAGTGTGTGTGACTGTGCATGTGTGAGAGAGAGCAAACGAGCCTGTATTTGTGGATGAGCATGTGTGAGAGAGAATGCAAATGAGTGTGTGTGTGTGTATATGATTGAACATGTGAGAGATAATGAGCTTGTGTGTGTATGATTGAGCATATGAGAGTGAATGAGCACGTGTGCGTGTAATTGAACATGTGAGAGAGAATGAGCGTATGTTGTATGACTGAGCATGTGTGAGAGAGTGAATAAGCATGTGTGTGTGTACAATTGAGCATAAGAGATAGCGAGAAATCAAATGAGCATGTTTGAGTATGTATGACAGAATGTGTGAGAGAGAACATGATTTGGATTTGTGTGTGTGATTCATCATGTGAGAGAGTGATTGAGCATGTGTGTGTGTTAGAGAGAGAGAGGAGAAAGCTTGCATGCAACAATCCCCTCCCCTCACCCTGCTAGTCTGCAACAATCTCAGGGCTTCTGGAAATCAAAAGTTCACAGACATGGAAAGCAGGAAATTTTAAAATCCTTATTAGTTGTAATTATAGAATGTTATTTGATGTATCTTCTGTTTTCAACCGTGCAAGACCAATAGCATTCCTTTCTTCTTTCCAGGTCCAAGCAGATTGCTTTTTCTGCAGCACCCGGAGATTTCTGGTATGGGCCTGGAGACCCAGTAATTCTTTTAGAATTCCGGAGACTCCGGGCGAAATCCGGAGAGTTCCCAGGAATGCCCACAACTCTTGCTCTCTCTGTCAGTTACACACATACACATAATTGACCAAATTTCTTTCTGATAGACACATACAAACACACACACACACACAAACAGTCTCACTCACATACAAACCGATACAGTAAAGTGCGCTCTGTTAGCCCGCGCATTTTCGACGCGCTATTTTTACCCCTTATACAGTAAGGCAGGGGTCGGGAACCCATGGCTCGCGAGCCAGATATGGCTCTTTTGAGGGCTGCATCTGGCTCGCAGACACGTGTCGCCATACTTCGTGGTTCCCCGCTGACCCAGCTGCTCCCCGGTCCTCCGCCGCCCGGGCTTAAAAATGCTGTCAGCCCGGGCGGAACGCGGCAGGACAGCTGGAGTCAGCGGCACCGGCGTGCTCTCTTCTCCTCCCCCCCCCCCCCCGCGGCCCGGAAGAGGAAGTGGAGAGCATCGGGTGCCTGCGCGGGAAGAAGAGACCACACTAGCGTGGTCTCTTCTTCCGCGCAGGCACCGATGCTCACCACTTCCTCTTCCGGGCCGCGGTGGGGAGGAGAAGAGAGCACGCCGACTGGAGTCATCCGGGTGCCTGCGCGGGAGTCATCGGGTGTCAGCCGGGTGCCAGCGCTGGAGTCATCGGGTGCCTGCGCGGGAAGAAGACTGCAGCGCGGCTCGGAGGAAAATGAAAATCTTCAACCGCGGCCGATGGGACTCCGCCTTCGCCTCCGCGAGGGCTGAAAATGAAGGAGGTTAGCGTTGGGAGGTGGCTGCTGCTGCCGCGAGTTCCCGGGGGGGGGGAAAGGGGGAGAGAGAGAGTGAATGAGCGAGCAAGCATGTGTGTTTGAGATCCTGTGTGTGTGAGTGAGAGATTGCATGTATGTGAATGATTGAGAGCCTGTATATGTGAAAGAGAGTATGTCTGTGATTGAGATCCTGCCTGTGAGAGAGAGAGCATGAATGTAAGTTTACCATTGGGAACCTGTATGTGTAAGTTTGTAATTGAAAACCTGTTTGTTTGAAAGAGTATGTGTGTATGATTGAGATCCTTTGTGTGTGAGAGAGATCATGTGGATGTATGATTAAGAGCCTGTGTGTATAAGTAAGAGAGAGATCATGTGTGTCTGTGTCTGATTGACAGCTGGTTTAGGTGATGGAGCATGTGAGTATGTGATTGAGAGCCTGTGTTTAAATGAGAGAGAGAGACCATGTGTGTCTGTGTGATTGAGAGCTGATTTAGGTGAGGGAGCATGTGAGTATGTGATTGAGAGCCTGTGTTTAAATGAGAGAGAGAGACCATGTGTGTCTGTGTGTGATTGAGAGCTGATTTAGGTGAGGGAGCATGTGAGTATGTGATTGAGAGCCTGTGTGTAAATGAGAGAAAGAGAGGACATGTTTGTAAGCATGTGAATGAGAGTCTGTGTGTGAGAGAAAAAGACAGCATGTATTTATGTGATTGAAAGCCTGTGTGTGTGTAAGCGTGAAAAGATAGACAGCATGTGTGTAAATGTGTAATTAAGAGCCTATATAAGTGAGAGAGAAAAAACATTTGTATATGTGAGTGACTGAGAGCATGTGTGTATAGGTGTGTCATTGAGAGCCAGTGTGAGAGAGAGCGCTGGTATGTGACTGAGAGAGGAGAAAGTTCCAAGCAAACCACCCCACCTCCTGCTAATTCAGAACAATCTCAGGGACACCTGGATATCAAACGTTCCCAGGTATGCAGAGCAAAAAAATTTTTGTATCCTTATTATTTTTCATTACTGGATCTTTGTGTCTGCTATTTTGAAATATTTTGTTGGTATCTGGAAATGTTTTATATGAGTTTTTAATTATTGGATATTCCACTCATCAGCTGTTTCGAAATATGTTCTTTTTGTTAGTACAGTTTTACTGCTGATGATTTTATATTTCTTGATTTGTTTTATAAGGATGTGTGATGTTTCTTTTTTCCTTTGTTACACTGCATACAGAGACTCTGGCTTGTTGCAGTTTCCAATTCAGTTTTTGTCTGCATGCTTCTTGTTATGCGTTTTGGTCTCTTTATTCTATGTTAGGTGAGGGACAGCACGTGATTCAGGTGAGGTTTTCTGCTGGCGTGTAGTTTCTGTGTAGGACTCTATAGCAGCCTGACTTGGTCCGTTTTCCTAATAGGAGATGTATTGGTGTCTTAAGGCCTGGTGTAATATTTTCAGAGACTTATTGTACTTTAAAAGTGTGATCTTACATAAAATGCACACATTTACTTGTATTTAGTTTTAAACATATTGTATGGCTCTCATGGAATTACATTTTAAAATATGTGGCGTTTATGGCTCTCTCAGCCAAAAAGGTTCCTGACCCCTGCAGTAAGGGGTAATAGCGCGTCGAAAACGCGTGGCCAACCCCCCCAAAACTAATAGCGCCCACAACATGCAAATGCATGTTGTGGGCCTATTAGTCATTCCCACGCAATACAGAAAGCAAAATGTGCAGTGAAGCCGTTAATTTCGGCCGGCACCGGGAAAGTGTACAGAAAGCAGAAAAAACTGCTTTTCTGTACACCCTCCGACTTAATATCATAGCGATATTAAGTCAGAGGCTCCAAAAATAAAAAAAAATTAAAAATCTGCCCGCGGCCCGTGGGTTGGAAGACGGACGCTCAATTTTGTCGGCGTCCGTTTTCCGAACCCGTGGCTGTCAGCGGGTTCAAGAACCGACGCCGGTAAAAATTGAGCGTCGGCTGTCAAACCCGCTGACAGCCGCCGCTCCTGTCAAAAAGGAGGCGCCTCCTTTTACCGCAGGCCCTCATTTGCATGCGGGCCAATACTGTGGCGCGCGCCCAGGACACTGGCCTCTGTGCTCGTTGGGAGAGTGGGCGCTCGCCGGCTCTCCCGCGCTTCTTTCTGTATTGGCCTGATACTCATACACCCTTCCCATGTCTCATACAAATACATATTTTGGAAATTTGTGCTCATTCTAAAGAATGCTTATTGAAATTTTGGGTAATCTGTGGATTATATCTTTCTATTCTTATTTTTTCTAATAATACATCTTGGCTCAATCTATTCAGCAGTTGGAAGTCTTTATATAACTTATCACTCTATACAGTTGGGAGCTGCACAGTAATACCTTATACAAATTCCTAAAAGCTGGTTTTGTCCAAGAAGTTTGCTGTGAAACAACTACAAGTTCCATAGGGGTCATCATAAGTGTCATGATTCTGCCTGCTATGCAGCCTCCAGCAAGCCTCGCTTCCAGCTGCTCTAGTTGCCTCCTTGCTGATCACATCTTACGGCAGTTTCCACATCTATTTAGCACAGCCTCTCCATGCTCTCCCTGCCTCTTCATTGAGTCACTCTGACTCTTTGCATTGGCCTTCCTTGACTTGCTACTCCTTGCCCTGTGTCCTTCCCGCCTTGCTCTATGGCCTTCCCGGCCTTCCTACCTTATTCAGTGGCATCCTGGGCCTTCCTGTCCCATCTTACACCAATACCTTTTAAGTCAGATGTAACCTCAGCTTTGAAGTCTACAAACCTTGAAGATGTAACCGTTAGTTCTTGTAGATTTAAAACATTATTCTGAAGATGTAAACTTAGATTTTGAAGACTGTAATCTGTAAGCATTTGTATTTATTATTTAGCTATTTACATTGATCTGTGACCACTTGGTCCTGTTCTCTCCTTTACCTCAAGTTCTAAGTTCCTACAAAGTTAGCCTTGTTATTTTATACCCACTTGTTTGATGTAATTTTCCAATATTGGTTCTGTGTAAACCGAAGTGGTATGTACTAGTACATGAACTCCGGTATATAAAAGCCTTTAAAATAAATAAATAAATAAAATCTTGTGGCCTTCGGGTTCGCCTAGCCCAGCCTTGTGGCCGGATTGGGCCTTCTTGTTTATTGTTTGCTTGATCTAGTCCTGTTCTTTTCCTGTCCTATCCTGCTCAGTCCAGTCCTCATCCTGTCCGGCCCAGTCAAGCCCTTATTTGCATTGCCTTCAGTACCAGCCCTGTCTCTAATCTTATGCCTTGCCCTTGGTTGCAGCCCATGTCTCCATGCCTGCTTCCAAGACCCATCGTATCTCCTATTCCAGCCACCTGGAATAGGAGATACGTATCTCCCATTCCAGCCACCTGGAATAGGAGATACGTATCTCCCATTCCAGCCACCTGGAATAGGAGATTCGTATCTCCCATCGTATCTCCTATTCCAGCCACCTCCCCCTTGGGTTGAGCCACTAGAACCTGAAGGCTCAACCCAAGGGGGAGGTGGCTAGTCCAGGCAGAAGACCATCTCCAGTCCTATCCTGCAGTCCTAGGCTGCTCCTGTAGTGGTAATCCCTGATCCCAGTCTGCCTGACCATGACAATTTGGGATGCCAATTATCCAGTTTTGAGCCAGAAAGCCTGTTTTTTGAACAATTTGCACAGTGTCTGGTTATAGCAGAAACTGTACACTGTAAACATCCAATTCAGCTGAGCTTGTCAGATCTGCGTGCCCCCGCAAGGACTGTGGCCACCAGTGCTATAAGAGAAACAGGAAGATCTCTGACCACAGGAGGAACTATGGGGCAAGGAGCTCTCCGTTGCTGCAGGCAGAGATAGGGCAGAACCTGGAAATGGAGCAGCCAGGGATAAAATGTGTGGAGAATGGCATAAGATTTGCCCATAGTATTACTGTGCCAGCACCTCTTCTTCTCTCCTAGCACACTGTCAGAAGGCAGCCTTGCCTCTTTCTCTTGGTGGAGCGTGCTTCCTAGTTAAGAAGGAAGCATATAGTCTGTGGGAGGAGGCAGAGACAGGGCCATCATGTGACAGTGCATGTCGGGAGAGGGAGAGGAGCTGACATGGGGACAGCTCATGCAGCTCTGATGGTGGCCCCTGATCTCGCCCTACCATTAGCAAGTAGCGGGATGAGGGAAGCAAAGAAATGTTGAAAGGTTAGTGGGGAGAAGGATGGAGAGCTGAAAGTGGTATGGGAGCCAGAGAGGGGAATGAGAACTGAAGAGAGATGGCCAGGCAGGGGAACCAGAGACAAGGAGGATGGACATCTAAAAGAGGTGAGGGGGGGGGACCGGACACAGAAGTGGAGAAGCCAGAGCAGTGAGAAGGGAAAGTCATAGAGAGGGAAAGCAAAGGGGTAAGGGTAGAGATAAGGGAGGGACATGGGGGACTAATTATAAGTGGGGGAAAGAAGATGGAGAGAGAGATGGAAAATTGAAAGAAGAAGCCAGAGAAGGGGAAATGAAGGGCCAGCTGGAGTGAGAGATAGGCAGCTGGAGGGGTGAGAAAGATAGACATGGAGGGTAGAAGACAGAAACTGTAAAAGGGCTAGGAGGAGACAGACGAAATAAAAACAAAGAAGGCAGAAGTATACAATTGGAAAAAAAAACTCACACAAGAAAAGTAGACAAAAATATTTGTAGTTTAGTTGCTGGAATATATGACAGTCTGTGTCTGTATGGGAAAGCAATGATGATCTTTAAGCCCAGGAAGTGAGGAAAGTTCTGCAGATCGAGCAGAGAGGTAGGTGGTGGTCCAGTTATTATCTGTGGTAAAAGTGGCAACCTTAGCCTGTCTGGGCACTGGTCATAGCTGCAGCTGGTCATGGCTTGCAGTGTCTCACATCAACTTCCCTTTTCCTAGCTCTAGCTATGATTGACAACGTGAAAAGCCCTGTGGATTGTTTAGTTGCTGTACAACAGTATTAAAAATAAATTAGTTTGGTGGATCATGCATAATGCTAGAGAGGCAGTGATGTGAGAAGACTGCTGTCAAAGGAATTGGAGGACAGCAACTTTAAAGTACTCCAATGAAAAGACTGTATCTTTCTATATTTCCATGTGGCTTAAGATAACTTCCACACAACTTAATTCAACAAACATCCTTTCATATTTACTTCCTGTTTCCTTTTTTTGAAAGCATCTATTTAATTTTTTACGGTCTTGAATAGGAGAATTAATAAAAGGAAGGAAATGAACAACTAGACTAAAATAATAGGGATATCCTCGGGGTTATAGATTCAGTTTTGCAAAAAAAATCATCTCAAAAGATTAAGTTGAAATGCTCAGGACTGGGGACTACTACGCAAGATAGTACTGAGTGTGGAATACTCACATGGGTCAGTGTAAATTCAGTGAGCATAGAATCATCCTTATCTTACAGTCCTTATCTGCTATCATATTGTAATCAGAGGTTAACAACAGCTAACATATTCAAAGAAAAAAAGAAGTTTCTGTTTGTACTTTGCCATGAAAAAGATTGGCTGTGTACTGTCCCTTTAAGGGAACACTTAAAGTTGCAGCAGTCCTGGTGGCTATGATTCAGCAGCTCTAGCTTTTTGCAGGAAACTGCAGGGGACCTCAGCAGCAGCCTCAGAATGAAATGGGTCCCTAGGGCAGTGATTCCCAACCAGTGTGCTAAAAGGATCTGTTGCTGGATTGCCCTCCAACCTGCAGGTGGCACTGTGAGCTGGACTACATGTCCAGTCATCCAACTCTGCAACCCCTTGCTTCCCTTTAGCAGCCATCTTGTTTCCTCTTGGACTTGTATTTATAGTGAGGCAGGTTGTTCAGTCAGTTGCCAGCGCTTGGTCCTACCTCTGGTCCTTGTACTCTGGCTTTGTTCCTACAATTGGAAGACTTCATTTTCAGATTCTACTTTTAACACTCTTGCTTGTTATCCTTCCCGGGTTCCTGCTTTGTACCTATTCCTCATTCTGTTCCTGGCCTCTTGCTCCTTGTTGGTATTGGGGTTTCCCCCTGTTTCCTATGCCTCACCAGCACCAGAGGGCTCAACCTGAATGTCCCTCTACTGTTGTTGGCCTGGATTTGACTCTCCTGGTATTAGGCTGCTCATTTCTGGAGCAATTCATGGACAATAGCTGTCACATGTGCCATGGAACTCTGGTGTGACTTCAGAACTGACCAGGGCGTACCACGGAAATGTCACCACTGCTGCCTGATGCTCGGCTCCAGGCCAGCATCTGGGCTCTGCTCACAGAACTTCACAATAACAAGAGACATCAGTAGTGGCTCTTAAATGTGTAGGAGCTCCTTTCTGAGAATGTGTAATTATGCATTCCTCTTCTTCCTTACTACAGCTTGAGTCCCAGAGTGTGGTAATTAATGAGCAGCATGCAGATACCCGGGCTCTGCTTTGTGCTGCACACAGCACCTCCTTCTCTTTCCCCTCCTCGGCCTCTTCCTTTTGAGCCCTTCCAGCCTCCCAGGCTGATTGAGATGGGGACAGTGTACACTGAGCCAACGGGTATGACTCACTCTAAGCGCTGTGAGTAGCAATAGTGAAGGAGCTCTGGCAGCCACATGCAGTAGCCAAGGAAACTAACTTACCCCGGGATTTATTGGTCCGTTATAATCAAAGCGGAATGATGAGTCGCGAAAAATAAGGGGCAGGGAGGCAGGGCTGGTGCAAGGGTATTAGGCGCCCTAGGCGAAACGTCAGCTATGCCGCCCCCCCCCCCACCTCCACACACAATTAACTTACATTGTGCATTAATGAAAATAACGAAGTCTGTATTTATAACAGAACACTTATTTGACATTTTTATGCCATGTAAACCATTGAGATGATTTGTCTTATCGACGGTAAAGAAACTTTTATAAATAAATAAATAAAAATAAATAAAATAAACATAAACCAAAGCTATACTTGTTGCTCAAACAAAAAAAGCAGACACATCACATAATATTAAATAATTAAAATGGCAGTCAATCAAGAAAAATAAACTTAAAAAGCCATCTTTACTTACCCCCTCCAGCAGCTCTCTTACTCCTCTTCCATGCAGGCTGTAGTACACACCAGAAGCAGTAGTAGTGGCTAAGCTCTATACTCATGGTCCTCTTCCTTAAGGCCCATGTCTCTCACACCACACACCATACCAGTCATGCCCCCATGACCAGTTTCTGTCTCTCACACACCAATCATCTCCCAAACAATCTTTGATAAACACACCAGTCACCTTCCTGAACAGTTTCTCTCATGCCATACACACACACAGGCTTCCCACTCCCGTGTTCCACTTACATATATGGGCTTCTCACTCTCATAATCACTTTCTCTTTCTCACACACACTCACCAGTCTCTCACTCTCATGCTTGTTCTCTCCACATGCACAGGCTTCTCATTCCCATAATCACTTTCTTTTTCTCACACACATACACAAACACACACACCAGTCACCTGATCTCTCTCATGCATACACACACACAGGCTTCCCACTCCCATGTTCTCTTTCAGATATACAGGCTTCTCACTCCCATGCTGTATCTCACACACTCCCAGCTTTTTCACTCCCATGCTCACTCTTCACATGCACAGGCTTCTCATTCCCATAATCACTTTCTTTCTCTCTCTCACATACACACAAACACACACCAGTCACCTGTTCTGTCTTACATATACAGGCTTCTCCCTCCCATGCTGTGTCTCACACACACCCAGGTTCTCACTCCCATGCTCACTCTCTTCACATGCACAGACTTCTCATTCCCATAATCACTTTCTCTCTGTTACACACACACACATACACCAGTCTCTCTCTCATTTCCATGCTCGCTCTCCAGGTGCACAGGCTTCTCATTCCCTGAATCACATTCTCTCTCTCACAGTCACACCGTCACCTTACCAACCAGTCTCTCTCTCATACATGCACACACACACAGGCCTCCCACTCCCATGCTCTCTCTCACATAATCAGGCTTCTCACTCCAATGCTTTCTTTCACATACACCCCCACAACACCAGGCTTCTTACTCCCATGCTTTCTCACATACCCAGAGTTCTCACTTCCATGCTTTTTCTCTCTTTCACACACACACACACACACACACACACATCAGTCACATCCCTGACTGTCTCACACTCTCACACATCAGTCATCTCCTTGAGCAGTCACTTTCATTGTCTCTCACATATACACATACATCAGCTCTCTGACCAGTTTCTCTCAATCACACACACATGCTCTCGATCAAATACATTCTCTCACTTACACACGGCTCTCAATCACACACACATTCTCTCAATCACACACAGGCAGGCTGGCTGCTTCTCTCTCTTTCTCTCACTCACTTCCTCCCCCCCAGCACAAATGGTAGCTGCAACAGCCTCCTCCTCCAGCCCCCACAGGCCAAGAAGGAAGAATCCCATCGGCCGCGGGAGGCTCGTGCTGCTGACTCCTTTCCCGATTCCCGGCTGCTTCAATTGCTCGGGGGCCGATGCTGCTGTCGCCGCTATTTTTTTCATGCGGCACGGCTCTTTCTCCTTCCCGCGCATCACTTCCTGTTCCGGGTCAGGGGGGGGCGGGAGGAAGAAAAGGGCAGCCGCGGATGCCACGGCTTTTTTTTTTTTTTGCACTGCTGCCGTTCCCGCTGGGCTTGAACGTGCTGATAGCCCGGCGGCAACGGCAGCAGGGAGAGCAGCGGGAGAGACCGGGAGCACGCGAACCGCTGGGGGAGGTCAGATGGGTCTTTTGGGGCAGGCTGCCGGCAGCGGCTCTTTTATTTTTATCGGGGGGGGCGGCGGCTTAATGCAGCTCTTTTCATTTTACCGGGGCAGCGGCTGAGCGCGGCTCTCTTAATTTTACCGGGGGCAAGTGCCGCCCCCGGGAAGCTGGCGCCCTAGGCGACCGCCTAGTTCGCCTAGTGCTTCCGCCGGCCCTGCAGGGAGGTGATACTGAGCCGGCGGTTGAATCGCGGCGGTGTGTTTTCTCCCGCTGTGGTTGCGGCCGCACTGCCCACTATCGCCCCCTATAGCGCCACAGCAAAAGGTGTTATTTTTGGTGCTATTGCCGGCGATGATGTCCACTGGATTCAAAATTTTATTAACCCTGCCCAAACCCCTCCTCGTTCCATCATTTAAATCTTAAACGTCATGATGTGTTAGGGTATTATCGCTTGCGGTAACGGCCCATCACCACACACCGATTTTTCCCTTCTGCACTTGTATATAGACAGAGATGGTCCATTGTCTTTGCTCCCTCTATCCCTTTGTTTTAAAATTCGTAAGAGAGTCTGGTGGGGCTTTCATGGCTTCTCTAGCTCTTCTTTTGCCATACGAGTCCTATCCATGTCTGCACTGCTTGATCCCTGAAAGTTGATGTGCCACCCAACAGTTTGGTTAATGTAGGTGTGCCTTGGATTTGAAAAGGCTGGGAAACACTGTCCTATGAGAAAATAAAAATAAGTCTTACTTCACAGCAGCCACAGGATTTGAGGAAACAGAGCAGCAGAGTTTCCTTGGGATCTTATACAGAGTGACTGTGGTAGCTGGGAGCAGACACAGCTTGGGAAACCAGCCAGGAAAATAGAAGGAGGCAGATTCCATCTGGTTTACAAACAACAGTTTATTTACAAAACGATCAATAAACACAGTCTAAAAGCTGCTTACCTCAGCAGTCCTTCAATGTATTTCCAAAGCATTTAATCATAAGTTGTCAGTCTGTATGCTTCCTTCCTGCCTGCCCCTGGGGCCTCTCTAACCCTTCTTGGGCACTGACTCCTTATACTGTGGTGAGGAAAGCCTCCTTCACCCATAATTCCTTGCTTGGCTGGTTCTTAGAAGGACCACGCCAGATAGCTGTGGCCAGCCCCTTAAGGTGTTCTGAGGGAGTTTCCTATACACTCCCTCTCAGTGACATTCAGGTCAATACAGTAAAGTGCGGCCGCGGTTACCCCTGCTTCTAACCCGCTTTCTACTCACTTTTTTGGCCGCGTTAGTCCAACCCGCGATTCACTATCCCCTTTAACCCATTCTTACCGCCTCTAAATCACCAGGTAACCCCTTCCGTCCGCGGCATGTATATTAGATGTAAACGATCGAATTAGCTATTCCCTCCCATACAGTAACGCGCGCCCCGACTATCGCTTTCTTAACCTGCAGTTTTGCCGCGTGTTTAACCTGCTAATTTACCGCCTACCCCTACCCCTGCGTTAGAGGCAGGGGTAAGGGTAGACGGCAAACTTTCCCCCAAAAGGAAACCTAAAAACCTAAAATCCCCTCCTCCCAAAGCGACTCGACATGTTACCAACTTACTTTTGTTGCTTTCAGCCCCTTCCCTTCTCTGCCGTCCTCCGGAGGGGGCAGCTGGCGGCGAAAGCGACTTGCAGCGGTCCCCCCCGCGCAGGTCCCGGTTCTCCTGGCTCAGCCCTCATCTGCTTAAGGAAGATTGTAAAGTCAGGTAAGAGCCCACTGTTCTGTGCCCTCTCCAGTCACGGCGCGAGCGGAGCGAAGCGAAGCGTACTTTCATTGGCTTGAGCGCCCGTCAATTTGGGCGCTCAAGCCAATGAAAGCACATGGACGGGTGTGCGTGACGCACGCCGTGATGTCACGCCCGCCCGTCCATGTGCTTACATTGGCTAAAGGGTCCCAATTAAAAGTAATTGAACTCATGAGTTGCATGCTCATTTGCATAACACACAGAGAGGTCCAGACTCAAGTGCCACTTGTCTGGCTAACTTTGAACTGGCCCTGAGATAGCCAGATAACTCTTTATCTGACTAAAACGTTATCTCGCTAACTCGGGGGTGGGGTGAGAGTTTTCTGGACAGAGCTGATTTTGCAGTGGCATTTTATAATCTGTTGGTACTAGCTAACTGGCAGGCGGATACAGTACAGTGCGCTCCGATGGAGCGCACAGTTAGCCGGCATTTGGACGCACATTTTGGACGTGCTAGCTTTACCCTTATTCAGTAAGGGGTAATAGCGCATCCAAAACACGTGTCCAACCCCCCCCCCCAAACCTAATAGCGCTCGCAACATGCAAATGCATGTTGATGGCCCTATTAGGTATTCCCGCGCGATTCAGTAAGTAAAATGTGCAGCATTTTTTGTACTTTCAGAAATTATCGCCTACCCAAAGGTAGGCGCTAATTTCTCCGGGCACCTGGAAAGTGCACAGAAAAGCAGTAAAAAACTGCTTTTCTGTGCACCCTCCGACTTAATATAATGGCAATATTAAGTCGGAGGTCCCGAAAGTTTAAAAAAAAAATAAAAATTTGAATTCGGCCCGCGGCCTAAGCAAAGAGGCATGGGAGAGACAGGACTAAATAGGGCTGCAATGTGGGTGTGGTGCAAGGACAGAAAGAAGGGCTTGGTCAGCCTGAGGGGTGTGCTCAGCGTGCTCTATACAGCCCACAGCCCATGGACTGGTCGCGGACCAGGCTAGAGTGCAGAGCAGTCTCCAGACGAATACATGGTAGTTGAAGCCGGAACATGGCAAAGATTCAGTAGAAGCCTGTACCAAGGCGCGCCCTACACAGCCACCCGTGGACCACGCTGGAATGGCACAAGGTTCAATCAGAGTCTTAGGCATGGACGGTGCAGCCATCAGAACATCCGAGGGCCGAGACAAATTCCAGGGTAAGGGACCAAGACGAGACTTGGCTTCCAGCAAGGAAGGGGGCCAAGGCGAGACTTGCTTAAGGCATGAAACATGGGACCAAGACAAGACTTGGCTTCAAAGTGAAGATGACCCTCTGGAGACTAGTGCTGCGAGACGAGAAGGCTGGCCCATGCCATGAGGTGACGAGACACGACATGACACGCCAGAGAGAAGGTAGTGATGAGGAACCAAGGGTCCAGGAAGCAGAAACAGAGAGGATGCATCAGGAAAGGAACCCAACTGAACGAGGCTCCAATGTCCGAGATCATGAACCAGATGAAAAGGATTTACCCTCAGGATGGACATCTGGAGGACTTGAGGAGCTGGAACATCACAGGAAGACCACGAGACATCAGGAAAACCACGAAACATCAGGAAGAGATCAGGAACAAGAAGAACGATGAGGGATCCCACGAAGAACAGGAAATACCAGCAGGCATGAAGACGAGAAGTCCTTGAGATGAACTAACTCCTTGCGAAGGCAACTAAGGACTGGAAGCTGGCCCTTATATAGGGCTGAAGATCAGGAAATGCCCTGGGAGGAATCCAGGTGGGGCCAGGAGGCTGGCCCTTTAAATCTCTGAAGGAGGCGCAGCCGCGCCCTAGGAGACAGA
This sequence comes from Rhinatrema bivittatum, assembly GCF_901001135.1. Taxonomy (NCBI): domain Eukaryota; kingdom Metazoa; phylum Chordata; class Amphibia; order Gymnophiona; family Rhinatrematidae; genus Rhinatrema; species Rhinatrema bivittatum. The sequence continues at coordinate 40,718,490 of NC_042623.1, read as the reverse complement.
AAGCAGGAAGAATGCAGAACCATGGCCAGCAGCCATGCTGCAGGAGCAGTGCAGGGAGAAGCTGGGCCTCTACACAGGCCCCGATGTCAGCAGCGGCTCCCGCCGCTGCTGGGAGCACCGTGGACAGCTCCAGCCACCAGGAAAGCCTGGGGACTGCAACCTCCAGGCCGTGAAGCTGAAGAGAGCGTCGGCGGCACTCCCTGCCATAAGAGGGTCCCGATAGGCGTGGCTCCACGCCGCGGTGAAGATTAAAGTCCACGGCTCCTGCACTGCGGAGGTAAGTGCAGGATCATAACAATTTGAACCCTGGTTTCCCTGGTTTGTGATTTGTGCTTTAACCACTAGGCTACTCTTCCACTCTTCTCTCTATCTTAGCTGTTATATCAAATCATACTGTCTGATGATCGCTGATGCTAAATGCTAAAAGATCAGTATTCAAAAAGCGGAAAACCTGAAGAATATCTGAGAAAATGAAAAAGGTGAGGAAAGAAATCAGGATAGCAAAAACTTTGAGTACCAGATCCAGTATTGTCTCTCCTCTAGTGGGTTCCATCACCATTTGCCAAGCAGAGTCCCTTGAAATGCCTCCACAATTTCTCAGATCCTACAGAAGGCATACTCCAGTCCATATAAGGCACATTAAAATCACCGACAAGCAACATCTTGCCTTTCCTTCCCACCTTTTATTTTGTATGTCTTTGGCCAGATCTTTTGAGTCAGAGGCCTGAGACAACACCAGTGTAGAAAGATGTGCCATCAACTCTTTTTAATACAGCCTATAGTGCTTTCTTCTTTTTTCCTGTATTTCAAATGCTTGGATATTGCTCTTGACATACAGGCCGATACAGTACAGTGCGCTCCGGTGGAGCGCACTGTTAGCCTGCGTTTGGCCGCGCTTTTTCGACACGCTATTTTTACCCCTTATACAGTAAGGGGTAATAGCGCGTCGAAAACGCGCGGCCAACCCCCCCGAAACTAATGTTGATGGCCCTATTAGTTATTTCTGCATGATACAGAAAGTAAAATGTGCAGCCAAGCCAAAGGGCTGGTGTTAATTTCTTCTGCTGGCACTGTATATATGAATCTCTTATATATAGTGTATATCTATTAATGCGTTTCAAGTTACTCCTCCCAGTTCCATTCACCCCTGTTTTGTGTACGTTCTATGTTCTGTTCCATGTAAACCGATATGATGTTTCGACGAATACCGGTATATAAAAACGTTTAAATAATAAATAAATAAATAAGTGTACAGAAATGCAGAAAAAAAATGCTTTTCTGTACACTTATTATTAAGTCGGAGGCCCCAAAATGTAAAAAAAAAAAAAAATGAAAAAAAAATACTTTAAATCGGCCGGTGGCCCGCGGGTTGAAAGACAGATGCTCAATTAATGCCGGCCGTCCATTTTCCGAACCAGTGGCTGTCAGCGGGTTCAAGAACTGACGCTGGTAAAATTGAGCGTTGGCTGTCAAACCCTCTGACAGCCGCCACTCCTGTCAAAAAGGAGGCGCTAGGGCCCCTCATTTGCATACTGGATCAAGTGCCCAGGAGAATGGCCTCAGCGTGCGTTGGGGAGAGCGGGCGCTTGCCTCGGAGCGCCAGCTCTCCCGTGAATTTTACTGTATCGGCCCAACAGAGAGCTACTCCACTCCCTTTTCTGTCATCTCTATCCATCCCCAATAGGTTATAGCCTGGCATGGCTGTATCTCAAATCATGAAACAAAACTGAACCATATCTCTGTAAATAGCAACAATATTCAAGTCTTTCTCCATCATTAGGGCCTGCAGATCTGGAATTTTATTACCCAGACTATGAGCAATTGTGCTCATAGCTTTCCAGCTATTCCTACTTAGCGTTTTGCTTTTCTTGGCTTCGTTTTTGGCCCTTTTGCTCAGGAGTGGGCTATTGAGCTGATTAAGTTGCTAATTTCTAAACCCACTTCCTGTATTCGTCTGGGGCAGCATTCCAATTCCATTGTCTTCCTTCTGTCACTCTAGTCTTCTAGTTTAATTCCTGATGACATTTGACCTGAATTTCTCACTTAGGATCCTTTTCTTGCCATGGACAGATGTAGACCATTTTTAGCATCTAGCCTTTGTTAGGATTCTGTAAATATCAGTTGGTATGTGAACCCTGGGCCGAAGTGAGAGGTGGTACCACACCACGGGGGAGGAGCCCCGTGAGCCTCACTGTCGGGAGGCTAGGTCTCAGCTGGGGACAGACATGGAAGCAATATAGAGTCTTTATTAAAGAGATAGAAGCACTCCCCGTGGAGAGGGGGGTGCCAGAGAGGAGATCACACAGACCCAGAGACACAGAGTCGATAGAATACCTCCGTAGCGTTGGTAGAGATCCGTGGAGCGGGTACACCGAAGAGGGTCTTGGTAGAGATGGTAGTGGCCCGCAGGGCGGGGTACGCCAATAGTGTCCTCGGTAGAGATGATAATAACCCGCAGAGCAGGGTATGCTAGTGGGGTCCTCTGTAGAGATGACAGCAGTCCGCAGAGCGAAGTGCACAGTCGAGGCCCTAGATGGAGGTGGCAATGGCCTGCAGAGTGAGGTACACCGGTGAGGGTCCTCAGTAGAGCTGGTAGCGGCCCGCAAGGCCGGGTGCGCCTGTGAGGTACTCGATAGCGTGGTAACGGTCCATAGAGCGGGTACCTCTGAAGGAGTCCTCTGTAGAGATGGCAATGACCCCGCAGCGCAGGGTACACCAGAGAGACACTTGGTAAGGGCAGAAAGTGATCCGCAGGGCGGAATACTCATGAAAGAGCAGTGTTGGTTCCAGGGAAGCCCCGGGGAACAGGGCAGGCAGAGTTCCCAGGCGTCAGGCCCTCCGAGGAGCAGATAGCCAGGACGAGAGAGAGGCCCCCTGAGGAGTGGGTACCTGAGACGTCCATCGGAACAGGAACTGGAATGCAGGGTCCTCAGGAAGCGAGGTGGATTTAGCAGGATGAGACTCTTTGCCAAATCATCTTAGAGCAGGGCCAGCAGGTTTAAATATCCAAAGGGAATGACATCATCTGGAGGGGACGCCCCCGGGGTTCCCACCATGTCATGGGTAAGACTGGCCCGTGTGCGCAAAGCGCACGCACCTAGAGAGACCTGATGGCAAGATGGCGGTCGGTGGCGTCTGTGCCGACCTGGGAGGTCTGGGAGCCGTAGGCAAGTCGTCGGGTAGCTAGTGGAGGCTGCCAATCTACCCCATGGAGTCAGGGAGGCAAAGGAGGTGAGCAGTAGTGGTTGCAGCCTGTCTGCGACCGAAGGGCGTACAGCCTTTTACTGTTCCATTTCATTGGCTAAATGCCCTATATATCTAAACCTCCTTTACCTCATGTTTTTTGAGCCATATATTAAAGTTGTCTATATGGTTTAGTCTTTCCTGGCCCTTTTCGGTGAACAGGTAACACCTCTGAAGGTAATGGTCTGCACCTGTGCCCAAACTGCTTCCTCAGAACCTGTAAATCTCTTTGTACTGCTTGAATGTTGCTTCTAGCAAGGTCATTTGTCCCCAGATGGATTGATAACATTGATTTTACAGTCCTTACTTTCTTCTTTGATTGCACTGACAATCTGGTTCAAGTTTACTGCTAGCTGAGGATTCTGGAAAGCATTTAACTATTGTGTGTCCTTCAAAATGAGTTAGGAAGGCTTGTGTTAATTTACTTGTGATTTCTAGTCTTACTGGCTGGTAGAATGAACTCCCCACCCTGGGAGAACTGATGGGGCAGCCTATTTATGCCCTATTGCCTCCTACTGGAGCACATTACCCCCTCTGTGTGATACACCATTCTACAGTGCTTTCTGGTGGTTTATGACCTGCCAACTGGACTGTATGTAATTTGTAACCTCAATAAATGTTGTAGTTCTAATTTGATGTTAGATTTTTGTGCTAATTTTCATGACACTATATTAACTGGGAACTCCAGAGACACCACCTAAGGACTGCCACAACATCCTTTTTATTTTGTCTTCCCAGACCTGGGATCCTCCTAGTACCCTTCTCAGGCTAATTGTACGGAGGCAGGATAGGGGAACTACACTTACAGGCCGATACAGTACAGTGCACTTCGACGGAGCGCACTGTTAACCTGCCCTTGGACGCGCGTTTTCCCTTACCCTTATTCAGTAAGGGGCGGAAAACGCGCATCCAACCCACGGCACCTAATAGCGCCCTCAACATGCAAATGCATGTTGATGGCCCTATTAGGTATGCCCGTGCGATACAGAAAGTAAAATGTGCAGCCACGCCGCCCATCTTACTTTAAGAAATTAGCGCCTACCCAAAAGTAGGCGCTAGTTTCTGCCGGCATCGGGAAAGTGCACAGAAAAGCAGTAAAAACTGCTTTTCTGTGCACCCTCCGACTTAATATCATGGCGATATTAAGTCGGAGGTCCCGAAGGGTAAAAAAGTAAAAAAAAAAAAAAAATTTTAAAATGGGCCGGCGGCTATCGGGTCAAAAACCGGACGCTCAATTTTGCCAGCGTCCGGTTTCCGAGCCTGTGGTTGTCAGCGGGCTTGAGAACTGACGCCGGCAAAATTGAGCGTCAGCTGTCAAACCCGCTGACAGCCGCCGCTCCGGGCTAAAGTGAGGCGCTAGGGACGCGCTAGTGTGCCTAGCGCCTCCTTTTGCCCGTTTCTACCGCCAGGCCTCATTTAAATAGAGAATCGCGTGCCGGGAGAGTGGGCGTTCGTCCGCTCTCCCGCGAACTTTACTGAATCGACCTGTTAGTAATTTCAGTGTGGCGCTCAATGACAGGAGTTCCTGCCATTAATAACCCACACATTTATGCCAATATTCCTTCACTTTGGATATAAAAATGATCATAGTCTCAGTATCTACTGTATATCTGGCCATGGTTGAGCTAGGGCAGGGCTTCCGAAGCCTGTCCTGGGGATTTCCACGAGGAATATGCATGAGGTGCATTTGTATATATACCAGATCTCCAATGTATGTATAAACGTATTTCATCCACATTTTCACTGTGGATAGTCTGAAAAGCCTGAGTGGCTGTGGGGTCCCTAAGGATTTGTTTAGGAAATTCTGATCTAGTGGTTAGAGTAGTGAACTGGGAACTTGGAGACTGGAGTCTACATTCCAGTTCTGTCACCGACACTCCAATGAGTGCCCTTGGACAAGTCATTCAATTTTCCATTATCTCGGGTATCTTCTTAGGTTGTAAACCAGCGGGGGAAGAGTGCTATATAATTGTAATGACCCTTTGGTTCCTTACCAGTATGACCCTAGTAACCCCTTAAGCTAGGACAGACAGGTTAGTAATTAGGGGAGGCACCATTCGGTACAGCCCCTCCCCTTGAGGGTGCTGGGATGGCCATTCCCCTTGTTATAAGAGCAGTTTTCTCCCTTAGAGCATGGGGCAGTGTAGCTTGATTTTGGAGTTTGAGAAAAGTGCAGGATTTGGAGCCTATCTTGGACTCAGGCAACATCTGCTTGCAATCTTGGGAAAAGGCTGGGAAGCTGCCTTTCCAGTTCATTCCTTGGCTGGTTCAATCTATCTTCTGGGTTGCTTTTGGGACTTTCCAGTTTTTTTTGTTGTAAGAAGCCTTGCGAGAACCCTGGTTCTTGGCCTGGAGAGAGATGTGGGGAAGTCTCTCCTTGGGGGGGGGGGGCCCAGGCTAGGGAAGATCTTCCCTTTGCACCCTCCTTGAAGATGGAGGTATGGTGGTGATCTGCTACAAGTTGTGTTCAAAATCAGTTGTCGGGAAAGAAGATTTTTGGTTTAGAAGACCTGGGAGGAAAGTTTTGCTACCCCCTTCATAACCTGAAGGAGGAACATCGAGAGAACTGGTTGGATCCTCTTCCCATTTAGGGATCCACAGACAGAAAGAGAGAGAGAGAGAGAGAGACCTGCTGGAGAACTGTAAGACTAAATATGAGGAACTTTGAGGACCCCCATCAGGAGTCTTCGCTCTGGGGAAGTAGTAGTTTGGACTCTATGCAAAGACTGTGTTTTCCATTTTTCCTACTGGTTTTGGAGGGTTTTTTCCTGCCCAAACAAGAATATCCCTGACAACCTGGGAACCTTACTTATTCAAGCCCTGGAGGGTATTTCACTTGCTTCGGTAGAGACACCCTTTCATAGATAAGAGGTGTTATGTTCGGTGGTCCGCAGGCCATCCCCGCAAACTGCCGCCCTTATCTCAGGGATCAGGCTGGTCATGTGACTCCTTGGCGTGGCGAAACACCACCAGCACATTACCCAATGCCACGTGGTGGGACGCTGACGATACAACACACCATGCCTATCTCTAGGTGCGCATGCACACAACCTCTTCACCTTTAAAGGGACCATGGTGGGAAAGTCCCCACTGCCCCTATGATGACGTTAGCACCACTACCCTATATATAAGGGCAGCTTCCCAGATGCAACTTGCCTCAGCAACAGGTCCAACTACTGAGAGTAGTGCGTGTTGCTTCCTCACCATTCCAGTCTTGTCCCAGCCTGTTCCAGTCTTCATTGCCCCGCTTGTTCCAATCCTTGTCTGCCTCAGCCCTATCTGTCCCTTTTCTCTTTCCGTGGATGCTCGGTTTGACCTTTGTCTGAACTCTGGATTCACCTGACTGCTGCCTGCCCCGACCTTTGCCTGGCCTCTGGATACGCCTGACCACTGCCTGCCTCTGACCTTTGCCTTGACTCTGGATATGCCTGACCGCTGCCTACTTCTTAACTTTGCCTGGACTCTCAACTCATCTGACTGCTGCCTGCCTTCGACCTTAGCCTGGCCTTGGATCACCTTTCCAGTCATCAGCATACCTAAGGCCTGCCAGCTCCGGCACCCAAAGGCTCAACTCGAGGGTAACATGGGCTGGTATAGGTGAAAGTTCTGACTGGTCTCTGCCTCACCTGCCTGCTGAGGGTGAGAACCTGCAGGACCCCTCCCTGCAGATAGAGCCAATCTCGCCTCAGCCCAAGGGTCTACAGACACAAGAGGACAGACTGTGAAATGTGAATGTCATCTGCTGAGTCTATAACTGATGTGAACTGTACCATTTTCTCATCAAAGAACATTGTCAGTAAAAATTTACTTTGAATACTCATCCAGAGTCTCCTGTGTAATTATTGGCACTCACATCCTCGGAGGAAAAAGAAAGACTGATACCTCCCCAGATTTGAGAACTAGTTCACCCCCTGCTGCCCTGCTGCTTTGGAGGAGAAACACCTTCCCCCTACCAGTAAAAGAACCCAGCCCTATGGTCATAGACTGTGTGAGAGAGTTTGGAGTTGAAATTAGCCCCACATATATAAATTATTTTATGGCCCCTATAGGTGTTTAACTACCACTAGGAAATGGGGTTACTTAATAACGATCTCTCTAAAGAAGGCTGAGGTACACTGGAGAGATGTGTGATTTTGGGCAGCACTGGATAATGGTGTTTGGGTGACACTGGAGAGCTGCCAGACTTCAGTTTGCATTGTAGTTGCAATATGGCACCGTTAGCCCGCAGTTAATTCTCCAAGAAGACAGAAAAATCGTTACTTTTCAAGGCCCAGTATTCTTCACTTTTTTCCTCTACATAGCATTGACAGTATGAAGGTACCCTTATATCATTTATTTCTTTTTTGACTTGATAGTTTCCTCCTGTGCTTTTGGGCTTTCAGGTCATTGGGTGTGGCATCATAGTAACATAGTAATGACAGGCACAAAAGGACCAAATGCTCCGTCTGACCAGCAACTTTCCCATAGTAGTATCTGCCGTGCCGTGCGTGCCGTGCAGGTTACCCCAATTTTTCTCCTAAGGGTAGAAGCTGCCGCTCCGTGCACTCCCTATTTCCCCTTCTAACCTTCTCTTAGCCCAGTCATTGCAGAGACGGTCATCAGCGAGGACCACAGCCATGGCTCCTTTCGGAGTCCAGCCATTAAGTATCACGGTTGCAAGATTATTGAGACTTCACCTTTCTCCAGGGGCTGGGAATGCTGCCTCCACGGCCACCATCGACCTGGGAAGTGGAAGACCCGACCTGGAAATCCGATCCAGGTTCCTCCACACCTCTCCGGCTCTCCCATTGTTTTTAAAGTGTGTTGCACAACCCTTCGTTATTCCTTTATTTTAATGAAGAGAACTGCCTAAGGTTTTCACATACATATTGGCCCAACCCATTTGAAATCAGGATGTTTCCTTTACATTAGTAGGTCCATGATCCCAGTGGATTGCCCAGTATTACTATTTATTATTATTATTATGAAGTGTCCTTCGCTCACTGTCGTTTGCTAAACATTAATCCCGGGCAAAAAAGAAACTTCGCATGCCCACCGCGATCCCACACAACAGCGCCGCCCGACAGAAGAGGGATTCCCATAGCTCCCCCAGGGCAGGCATCCGGCGCCAGCCAATCAGAGTCAGGGGTGGGGGGGAGGAAGGAGAGATCACACCAAGGGCGGGACTTTCACCGGTGGGGTCATGACAGGGCAACATATGAGCCCGTAAAACTGGACATGCCCGAGGCTGTTCCTTCCCTTGGGAACGTCCGGTGCAAGTTGTCGACGGACCAGCTTTAAAGGAGGGGCAACGAAGTGCTCATAAAACGCAGAGGCGGGGTGTGGGTGTGGTACTCACTTTACGCGCCTCCCCACCCTCCTGTGTCCTCAGTAAAAGCCACTGGAAGGGGGAGGGAGAAAGAGGCGTTGATTCTATTGAAGGCTGCGGGAGAAGGTGTGACGGTCCCCTCTCTGAAGGACGGGGATGTCGCCCAATTGGGTTTCGCATGGTGCCGGACGCCGGCCAATCAGAGTCAGCCTGACGACGTGGGTGAGGCGTGGCCCCTGCCAGGCCTCTGCGCCTGGGCGGCGAGTTCCGGTTCTCCCCAGGCAGGCGGGGGAGAGTGTTTCTGCGCGCTGAGTGGATGCTCGTGTGAGGGACTCTGTAACCTTGCGCAGCGCTGCAGACAGGGCCGTCTCGTTCCCCCCCGAAGGGAATGAACGGAGCTCGGGGATGGCCGAGGCAGAGTGAAAGCACCCGCTGGAGCTGAGAGCGGCAGGAGAGAGGCGTTGGTTGGTTTTCCTCTGCAGCCGGTCTTGCTTGTCCCCCCCCCCCCCTGCAGAAGGAGGGGGCGCGCGTAGAGTCACTGGCGGCTAGGATGGAGCAAGCGGAGATCCTGAGGAAGTTCGTCCAGAAAGTGCAGGCCATGAAAGACAAGGACACCAACGGCGAGGACAACTTCGCCTGCGACTTCATGGTGAGTAGAAGCTGGGGAGAGGGACCCTGCCGGGGCGGGGGGGACGCCTGGGGACTCCTGCCCATCGGGTAAGTTTGGGGACTGGAGGCGCGATGTCCGGTATCTTGGGAGATTCTGAGGCATGAGCCGCCGGTGTTCGGGAAGGGACTTGTCCTGCTACCCTCCCCTCCCCCTCCCTTCCTTTTCCCTTCCTGAGCGCTCCTTGCGGGAGCGGCCGCCGCCCGCTTCCTCCTCTGGTGGAAAGGGATGGAGGTCGGGGCTTTGCCGGCGGCTATGGCGAGCCCTCTCTGCATCCTTTTTTTTTTTTTCCTTCGGTGATGTTTATGCCCTAATGTGTGCATCTCGGAACAATAGTCCTGGCCAGGCGGATGGATGGCCATGTTATTCCAGGCTGTTTCTGTGCTAAAAATGGCAGAGCAGTGGGATTTGTGGCCAGTTTGGGGGATTGGTGGGGCTCGATCTGTGCTTAACACTATTCTTTTCCTGTTTGTGTTAAATATCTTTTGTTGTTGTTGGTTTGTTTGAATGGGGGAGGGGGACAGAGGTTGGTGATGCTGGATCCAGCATTGCTGTAAGTGTCGGGGAGCTGCTGGGAATCTCCCGGGCAGCCTGGGATATGGTGGGATGCAGACTGCGAGGAGTTTGCGGATATTGCGCAAGAGACTCCGGGGCGTTGGACGAGTTGCAGGTCTGGCGATGAAGAGGAAGTGGACTTTGGGAAGTACATTAGGTCCTTAAGGTGTGGGTGTATATATCTATATGCATGTATGGTGCAGGTCAGGTCGCCCAAATATCGCAACCCTGAGCAATCCACGGAGTTTGGGAAGTCGTTTTTGAAAATATCGGTTTTGTTTCTTCATGATTATTGTAAGGGAAAGAGGCCTTGTATTAAAAATGTACTGCCTCCAAACTTGTTTGGTGATTTTATTTCTACGTATTTAAGTGGACAACATGGCAGCAGCACTACCTTTTTTTTTTATTTACTGCTAATAGGCACGGACAGCTGTGTTCACAGCTGGATAGTTTTGTAAGGTGGCTTGTCGCAGCAACGATGGGATAGATCCCTGGTACAAAAAAAACAAATAAAATGTTTCTTCACACTTTTTTTGGCTAAAATTCCTTCCTTGTAATAACACATTCACGTAACTTTGTAGTTTAGGGTTGCCAGATAATGGGGTGTAGTGAAGTGTATATTGGGTAACATCCCTGCCATTTGACTTCTACTTATCTGTGCTTTAAAAGTCCAATTAGAAAACAAGATTACTGCAGCCCAGGTTCTAATTTATTATATATATATTTGTTACAGAATAGTTCAACACAAATACTGAAAATTGAAATATCTAGGAAGTATATTAGATTTTAAATGAAAATTAAAGTGAAGTTATATACTGAAAAATACTGTCTGAACCTTGAAAATGCACATTTTATTTGCAGCCAACATTGAACTGAACTCCTCAGGCTGCAAATTAACTGTCTTATTAGCTAATGCTTCCATAGTCTATATTGAAAATACCTGTAGTACCTGACTGTAATCCACTTTGACGTGCTGAAAAGCAGAATATAAGAAAAAAAGCAGCACATAGTTGTTACAAGAAGTTTGCATAATACCAAGGCTGCAAGTGCTGAAGTGAATGCGCTAAATTAAATTTTGAGAGACTTGAGATCATCCAACATAACCTGGTTTATGAGCAAGGTTCATTCATATCATGGTGGGCAAAACAAACCCATTTGTAGACGTCACCCACAGCTAACTGTACTCATAGCATATTAGCGAATCAATGAAGCGGGGAGCAGCTAGTTTCTAAATGATTACAAAATTGACTAGTTGATAAAATATATTGGTCAAAATTTGTCAGATAATGTGATGAAATATAATTGCTAAAATGATACTTTAACAGTCAAGAAAATGTTTTGCTTTTTATCTTTTCATAAAAAGTCATTAAATTTTGGTGAAGGGAAGAAATTTACCAGCCAATTGTTGCAATCATCGGTCTTATCTCTTTCTTTAACTAAAATGTTCTGTCGAAAGATAATTGCTATAAATAATTGTAGGAGAGCAATTCGGTTATTTCTTTGATGTGATCATAAGGATTCTCCAGATCACAAGGATTCTGGAGTTGAATGTGACACTGTGAGTGAACTTATTTCAAATAGAAAGTTACAATTGAACTGTTCCTCCACCATTACTTGTATTAACTGTCTCTTGAGAGAGCTGGTTTTTTGAAAAAACTCACATCAAAGAAATAACCGAATTGCTCTCCTACAATTATTTATAGCAATTATCTTTCTACAGAACATTTTAGTTAAAGAAAGGGATAAGATGGTGATTGCAACAATTGGCTGGTAAATTTCTGAATCATCAGATTTTGTGCCAAAACTGAAGTCTTCCCTTCACCAAAATTTAATAACTTTTTATGAAAAGATGAAAAAGCAAACCATTTTCTTTGATATCATTTCTAAAATGAGACACTTTTTCATCCCATTATCTGACAAATTTTGACCAATATATTTTGTCAACTAGTCAATTTTGTACTCATAGTATATTAGACCTTGTGATTAGAGAACATGTCTCACTACACAGTCACAAAGTATCAGTACCAAGCCACCATGCTGTGGATTGTGTGGAGAAGAGAGAATATAAAGTATCACTTGATGCTATTAGAGATCAAGAAAATGTGGCAGAAAGATACAGCCACTGTCCTGATTAAAAAGAACTTCCAGGCACATCTAGACATGTTGCTGTGCATAGAACACCCTATGAACTCCCGAAAGAAGCTCTTTCACACAATGCAAGTATTGAGAATTGTATTAGCAGTAAATTTGAGAGACTGAGATCAAACTCTATATACACTGGCCTATGAGTAAGATTTTCCTGTCGAGGTGTATGCAAATGAACCCATTTAGAAATACTACCCCATGAGTATTATATTTTTCTGACACCTGGAACCAAAATATAGTCAACCAGTGAAAGATAGGAATAAGGTTGTACAGAGTGAAGTATGGCAAATTTTCTTGAATAAAAAAAGATCATGGAGCATAAAAGTAGACAGAGCTGTTAACCCTTGACTTTGACCTTGACCTCACAAAATACAGTCACATCACTTAAAAAAATGTAGGTAACTGAATAGTAGTAAGCAAATATTTGGACAGTGCTTGATTTCAGAAATTATTGACACAACTCACTAAGAGGAATGGTAAATGACTTGCTTTTACATGTTAAATATACTTTTGCTGTCTTTGAACCTCTTTCAACATATTGTTGGTATCTTGGAAAATTCTTTAATGCTTTTGGTGGATTATTTTATTTCAGTACTTAGATTTAATTTTTATTTTTCGTTTGCTTCTAGTCATCACCCCTCGACACTCCACTAACATACATTCATGATCAATGAGGATCCTGTATGTGTTTTGAGACTTTGGTTATATCAGCACTATTAAAGTAAAATATGTTCTTTTAGTATGGAAGAGTCTTTATCTTGAATTTGATAATTATATGGAAATTGATATAACAGTAAAAAGGTAGGTGGTCAGTTTTTAGCAGACTACTGCTGGTTAGGTCAAGTCTCTTACTAGAGCATGTAAGCTCAATAAGCATGTTAGTGTGCGCAATTGCAATGATATCACATGTCAGTTCACTTAATATGCTACTGGAAATGAATTAAAAAATGTATTCATTGTGAATACCATGTTTTATACTTCTGGTAAAGAGATGCATGGAAGCCACTGTATTTCTCCAGTCTTGTCAGATATGTGGTATTCAGTAGCAGTGATGTTCCACAGGTGACTTCATTTTCCATTTTGAATTGTGGTGTTCACAGTTTTGTGCTAGGCTGGCATTCCCATACTAATTACACAGTGCCACATTCTGATACATGAGTGCTTGAAACTTACTGTCATAAAGCTTTCTGTATTTAGAATAGAAGCTATCAGAATCACCAGTGATGCATTAAAACAGTTTTAACATAATTCATTTGGAAGTTAAAATAAGATCATTTAGAGCCTGTTTTGTGATGTTTGTTTCCTTCCTGAGGAGATATTGCTATGTTAATGCTTTTCTAAGCTGCTTTTAATCGGCCTTGCTGTCCAGTGAGTTTAAGTATATCAAGGCACTGGTGTATTGATACTTACTTATTAGAGCCTCAGAGTTTCGTTGCAACATGTAGCATGGCCATAACTTTGATGCCCAACACTTGGTGTGCCTTGATGGAGTCTTGTCGTTTTTTTTTGTTTTTTTTTTTAATTGAAGTGAACAGCCACATTTTCTGTACACAAATATAACATTGCAAATGAACTCCTGCCTCCCTATCTGTTAATACTCTCATATAACAGTAAGGACCACTGGAAATTTAGTTTGGCACAAGTAAATTCACTTTCAAACTCTTCCATTTAAGTAACATGAAAAAAGTCACATTTTGTAAATGAGAATGCAACTTAGCACTGAAACATTTAATAGACAACTTGATACCAGTTGCTATTCAAATCACTCATTTTAATGAAGGCCTGGATTTTAAAAGCCCTAGGCACGTAAATCGCCTTACGTGTGCCGGGCCTATTTTAAAAAGGCCTGGCCATGTGAATAAAGCCCGGGACGCGCATAAGTCCCGGGGCCAAAGTGGTCATTTGCTGCTGTGTCTGAGGATTGCATGCTGGCAGGTGCAACAGGTACGACAAGGGGGGGTCTAGGTTAGGGCTAGGGGGCAGGGAGGTTAGTTTAGGGGGTTGGGAAGTTCCTTCCCAGGCCGCTCCGAAAGGCCGCGGGTGTCTGCCCACACAAGTTGCACTAATGTGCATTCCCTTGCGTGCAGACCTCAGATTTTATAACGTGCACACTGGTGCACGCATGTTATAAAATCGCCTGTCCATGTGTGCGCTCCGGGTAGTGCATGCACATGGACACGTGCGCGTAGGTCTTAAAATCTACCCCTTTAGAGCAGTGGTCTCCAACCCTGTCCTGGGGGCCCACCAGCCATTCGGGTTTTTAGGATAGCCACAATGAATATGCATGAGAGAATTTGCATGTCATGGAGGCAGTGCATGCAAATGTTGTCATGCATATTCATTGTGAAATTTCCCTGTCACTACTTCACAGCTAAGAATCCATCTTCTGTCTTTGCCAACAGCAAGAATTTTCTGGTGGTATTGGAAGAGAATGAATCCTACTCTAGTGATATGGCTTGGTATGGGACACTTTAAGAAGGATTCTCTTCATACCATGCTGTCTGGTATTCCTTCAGACTTGCGGAGTTGGAGTTTCTGGTTGCTTTTTTTTCCTTTTATTCTCTATTTAGAAAAGAGAATCTCCTAATATTGCCCTACATATATTCAAACTGAATCTCCCAGCTCCTGGTGCAGTTTCTCCCCTGTCAGTAGGGAGAGCTTGTTGGTGATATACTTTTCTCAATTATATAAAAATCAGGAATCATATAATAGCACTGGGTTTCAGTTTGTCACACTCCCAAAAAGGAGCATAATGCCCCTTGAGTCACTGACTGGTGATGGAGATGGTTTATTGCAGTGGTCCCCAACCCTGTCCTGGGGGCCCACCAGCCAGTCCGGTTTTCAGGATATCCGCAATGAATATGCATGAGAGAAAATTTGCATGTTATGGAGGCAGTGCATGCAAATTTTCTCTCATGCATATTCATTGCGGATGTCCTGAAAACCCGACTGGCTGGTGGGCCCCCAGGACAGGGTTGGGGACCACTGGTTTATTGTATTGTTGATCAGAAAGCCCTGAGAAGCTCAGCAACAGCTTATGAAGAGCAATAGTGATTTTCTTTTCCCCTTGCATTGTCAGCAGTGCTTCTTTTACCTGCTACCGCCTCCTGTCAAGGCTAAGTGGACACTGCTGCTCAGGGGCATTGAAACAGCCATCCCGACTTCTGTTGGTTGGCAGCAATAGGGTCAGAGCAGGGGTGGGGGTTGGGGAAGTAAGTAGCTGCGATGCCTGAAACTTTTCCATCCGTCCTTCTGATGCTGTAGAGGTGCATTTGGACTGTTAAATTCTGTCGTCATGGGCATTTGATCTAGTAACCTATAATTTCATTTAAAAATAGGCTAGCACAAAGTAGTAAAGAGAAGGCTGAGTGCTGATTAAGCATCTGTAAAATCTTTTTTTTTTTTATGCTTTCTTCACACTTCTGCCAGCACTTTATGTGTGGTGTATCCTTTTTTGGTAAAGGTGGAAGAAGAGCAGATGAGACATGCATATTTGATCTTGTGGTTTTAGGACAAAATTTGCTGTCCATTTCTGTCAACAGTTGTCTCCCAACCAAGGTTATGATTTTTCTTTCTCTTTTTTTTTTTTTTATACACACTTTAGCAGTTTGGTTTTTTTTTTTTTAAGAACTTGTTTTCTATGATATCCCAGTTTTTAATAATGTTTCATTTCTAGGAATTACAAGAGTGCTAAGAAACATAGAAATGATGGCAGAAAAAGACCAAATGGTTCATCTAGTCTGCCCAGCAATTTACTTATGATAGTAACTGCTACTCCATGCAGGTTACCCCCATGAAAAAATGTTATACCATCCCTTTCTTTGTCTTTAGGGGTCTGCAGTGTTGGTCCCATGTTCTTTTGAATTCATTAACTGTCTTCACTTCTTGTAGGAGGGCATTTCAGGTATCCACCACCCTCTCTGTGAAGAAATAATTCCTGATATTGGTTCTTAGTTGTCTCCCCCCCCCCCCCCCCCCCCCCGAGTTTCATATCATGACCCCTAGTTCTACCCTTTCCAGTGGGAGAGGTTTGAAGTTTGTGCATAGTTGATATACGTTGGATATATATCCAAAGGGTCTGTATCAAATCTTCCCCTGCACCTCCTCTCCTCCAGGGTATACATAATTAGATCCTTCAGCCTCTCATAGGTTTTCTGAAATAGACTCCACACCATTTTGGTTGCCACCTTCTGGACAGTGTCATCCTGTCTATCCTTTTTGAGATGCGGTCTCCAGATCTGAACACAGTACTCCAGGTGAGGCCTCACCAAGGATCTATACGAGGACATTATCACTTCTTGTCTCCTGCTAGTTATACCCCCTCTGTGCAGTCCAGCATCTTTCTGGCTTTAGCTACCCTCTTGTCACATTGCTTTGCAACCTTCAGATCACCAGACACAATCACCCCAAAGTCCCTCTCCTGGTCCATGCATGATAGTCTTTAACCCCCCATTACACACAGCTCTTTTGGATTTCCACACCCAGGTGCATGACTGCATATTTTAGCGTTGAATCGCAGCTGCCAAATCTTCAACCACTCTTCAATTTTTCTTAAATCATTTTTTTCATTCTCTTTCTTTCAGGTGTGTTTACTCTGTTGCAGATCTTAGTATCATCCGCAAAAAGGCAAACGTTTCCTCCTTAACCCCTCTGCAGTGTCTCTCACGAAGATATTGAATAGAACTGGTCCCAAAACTGATCCTTGAGGCACTCCACTTAACATCATTCTCTCATCAGATCGGGTTCCATTTACCCAGCCACATTTTTTCCTGTTGGTCAACCAGTTAATAATCCACTTCACCACCTTGGCGCCCACACCCAAGCTTCTCATTTTATTTATGAGCCTCCTATGAGGGGCCATATCGAAAGCTTTACTGAAATCAAAGTAAATTGCACTGAGCGCTCTTCCTTGATCCAGTTCTTTTGTCACCCAGTCAAAAAGTCAGTCAGATTTGTCAGGCAGGACCTTCCCTTGGTGAAGGAGGCTTGTGAATAAAATGAGAAACTTGGATGTGAGCACCAAGGTGGTGGAGTCGATTACTAATAGGAAACAATGTGTAATGGTAAATGGAGCCCACTCAGAGTGGTATAGTGAAGTTCATCATAATTGTTATACATGCTTTTCCAGCAAGAGAGATCAGAGCACGATGGGGAAGTGTGAATTTTATTAATAGTTGCAATATATATATTTTTTATTATGGGCAACTAACATTTGGGGTTGAAATTAGGTTTAGCTACAGTAAAGGGTTTCTTAAGTTTTCCTTGCACAGTAAGGGGTTGATGCAATATAGTGTACTCAGCCGAGCCCACTGTTTAACTCGTGGTTGGATATGGGTTTTGGACAGGTCCACAACCCCTTGTTCTTTAAGGGGATTAGCATGTCCAACACCTCGTGAAACTAATAGCGCTCATTACATGCAAATGCATGTTGATGAGGCTATTAGCAAATCTCCCCAGATCAAAAAAAAGTGCACCAGATCTGCACATTTTTACGCCCAAAATGTACAGAAAAGTACAGAAAATGCTGCTTTTCTGTACTTCCTCCGACCAAAAATTAAAAAAATAAAAATAAGTGTTGGTGGTCAGGTTAGGAAAAGGGATGCTCGTAAAATTGAGCATCCATTTTCCTAACCTGCTGACAGCCACCTCTCCTCTGCACCTGCTGCCAAGGAGGCACTAGGGGTGCACATTTGTCCCTAGCAGCTCCTTGGCAGGCTGACCTCTCATTTAAATATTTGATCACGTGCCCAGGAGAGGTGCTAGGCACGCGTTAGGAAAGTGGGCACTCAACACTGAACGCCTGTTTTCTGCGCTGGTTTATTGCATCAGCCCCTAAGTGCTTTTAAGCATCCAAGTTCTTAATTTTGGTGGTCAGTTTTTTGTTTTTTTTTATTCTCTGTCAAAGTGAACATTTTAACATAGCAAATTGCTGTGGAGTTTGTGTGAAGGTGCATTTTGCATTACTCAGAAAAACAAACTTACTGTTACTATTGCTGTTTGTCCTATTTTAATATTTCATTTTTATTCTCCAAAAACCTGATTTGAACTGAGATGCTTGCTAACAAAAATAGCATCTTTATAGCAAACTTTGGCTAAGAAATAGAAGTTAGATGCTTGTCGAAATTGAGCAAACATTAAGGTTCTGAGGATTGCCTCCTAGTCAAAGCCCTTGCATTTACTCATGAAAGCAACAAAGCACGGGAAATAATCAAAGACAGAATCCTCACAAAACAGCATTTCTCCTTTATGCCATTATTTTGGCCCCTTCCTGTTTTGCGCTCTTTCTTTTTTCCAGTTTGGAAGGAGGGGTTCCTCTTTAGGTTTTGGGATCATTTTTTTTTCTTTGTGCTTCTTTTCCCCATCCCAACAAACTTCCTTTTCTGCCTTCTCCCACCCTCCCTTCAGTTTCTTGGTTTGCCCTCACCCAACCTTGCTTCCATTTCCACCTAAACTCACCAGCCAGACCACAGTAGTATCACCACCTCTCGTGGTCTGGCAGCTGAGATTCCACCAGGCCACAGTGGTGTCACCACCTCACCATCGCCCAGCTGTCAGGAAAAGCAAAGAATGAAAGTTTAGAACCCTGAGCAAATAAGACTTTTCCCACCCTTGACAGTGGAGCCATAACCTGGAGTTTATAGCCACTATACCAGTTACTCTATTGGATGTCTCCACTGCCGGATTGAGTGTCTGAATTGCTAATTGGATTTGAAGGTTTCTCTTAGCCCAGATAGTGGAATTTTATTGCAACCACTGGATTTTGATGGTGTTTCAGCTGCAGGATCTAGCCTTGTTTCTCTCCATAGGGAGGGTCTGAGGTGGTGTCTGAGGAAGCTCTGATCTCAAGCTTTGCAAGAGGAAGTGGGCCATTGTGGAGCAGCTGCAGCAACAGACAGGAAGTGGAGGATGTGACATTGCAACTCCACTTGCTGTGACAGCTGTGAGAACTTGGAGGGCTACTGAATGGTTATGGAGTAAAAGGTAACATTCCTCTAGAATTATGGCAGTCACTGGACTATCATCTTGGACTTCTTTAGTGAAACCAGATACTATCCCTTTAGACAGCATATGAAAGATCCTTGATCCTGTTGCACAAACTATATAGCTTTTTTTTTTTCCTCCACAACCCCTACCTTAGGCTTGGATAGGCAACTCCAGTCTTCGAGTGCCATGAACAGGTTTGATTTTCAGAATATGCATGTGGTATATTTACATGCACTGCCACCATTGCATGCAAATACATCTCCTGCAAATTCATTTTGGGTGACCTGAAAACCAGACCTGTTTTTGGCACTCAGACTGGAGTTGCCTGCCCTTGCCATAGATGTTTGTTCTAGAATGCAGTTTCAGAAATCTAGTGTGAGCTAGCAGGTGGAAAGGCTCGAAAAACTGGAGCAAATCACTCCACAGATAACATCTGTGCAGATGAGTTAGATACAGGATAAAATTAACATAACAAATGTCTGTAACATTTTGGAAAATTATGCTAAGCTTTTAAACCTTGGAATATGTTTATAAACTTAATATACAGCTTTTCCATAAATTATTATATCAAAGTGGTTTCCAGCTAAACTATCATAATATAAGCAAATGTATAAAATAAAACTACACTAGACAAATACATATTACATAATGAAATACAATTTTGTTTCATTATTTTTATTACAGCAGAGAAAATGAGTTATGTCCAAACTCCATTAAAAACTTGAGCAAAAACCAACGCCTTCAGATCTTTCCTTAATTTGACTCCTGCTTTAATTACAAAGGTAACTTGTTAGAAAAGGGGCTGTATAAGAATTATTGGAGAATAGTCTCCCATTAGTTGATGAAGATACTGCAAGTAACTCAAGCTATGAGGAACAAAAACTGTGAAGGAATGTAAGGTATTAATAGGTCTGAGGAGCACCCAGGTATACCTCTTTGAAGGCATAGAAACACTAAAACTAGTATTTTAAAATGAACTTCCTTACTCTTTATCTGCCAAGAGAATGGCTTAAAATAGTTGAAGGAATTTTTGAGAATTCCTGAGGAAGGAATTCAACTTGTAGAAAAAAAAATTAAGATTCCTACCCTGCTCAGAAAAAGACTGAAGATGAAGCTGCAGTAGGAGGCTTTGAGGATGCAATAAGTCTTGGTTTGACTAATTTTCTTGAACTATCTAAAGTGGAAGAAATAACTAGAGCTATAATTTTCCTTCGTCATCCTCTAGGCTGGGGACTCTGTGTCTATTTTGGAAATTGCAGGTTTTGTTCATGAGTTCTAAGGTATGGATTTTTATAGACTTGAGCAGAGAGTAACAAAGAAGATTTGGGTATCTGCCTGGAAGCTGTTGCCTTAGGTGCAGTCATTACTTGATTTCCTTGTAAATGTATTCTGTTATGGTGTTAGGATACATAGTTTTTTATTCTTATCAATTGAGGTAGTTCTTGATAAGCAGGACAGGCCTAATTCTGGTACTGTTGTATGTGTCATGATAAGCCTAATGATGTCTTCAGCTCTTTTGTGAACAGATTACTTTATTTTTGTTGATCTAAATAACCTTGTTCCTGAGTGTTTTTCCATTGACTTCCTTTCTTTTTGTGGATCTCTTTAGAAGCTGCTGGTGACTTTGATTTTATTTTGGATAATGTAACTATCATTGTTTCT